>NC_134424.1:14330000-14955000 GCF_030867145.1 Opisthocomus hoazin | reverse complement strand
AGGCAGAAAACTACAATTTAAGCCAATTAACTCCTACTTTTTTTGCTTATATGGCCTCTAAAGAGGTAATAGTATCAGCTTCTCCCCAAACAGTATTTTCAGAGCTGCAAGTACACATTTCGGAATGTGAAACAATCCATCTCTGTTCCCTAGAATTTCACATACACAAAAAACCCTAAATATTAAACAGAATAAGAACCCAAACAAATAACTAGGATGGAAAGACTTTTAAGATAAAGTAAGATTTCATAATAATCAAGACTACTAAAGTTGTTTGCCTGGATTTTACTCTGGCATTATGGTAAAATTTTTAACATCAGTGCAAGAGAGGAGATGGCTGGCTTTCCTCTTCAGTGTTTCCACTTCAGGCTGCAGTGAGTTGTTTTGACCCATCTTAGTTTATCTTATAAATAAAATTTTAAAAATGCTTCAGTCTCCATAACTCCATAAACAAAACACATGCAAGGTAGACAGGTGGGAATAAGCCAGCACAAATTGTAACATTATATATATTTATTAGAATTTTTAAGGCACTTACACAAATATCAGAAAAGAAACATTAGAATTCACAAGAAAGACTATTTGGAACGCTCATCTTTACCTAGACAGCAGCTGAGCACAACAAAATGAAAGAAGGTAAAAAGACCAGCTGCAACAACAATTTAGACATCAAGCTTTACTTCCGATGCATTTTAAAATAGTGAACAAGCAAAGCTGTTTTGCAAGCTTGATACCAGCAAATGTGCTACATCACTATACATTTACTATCTGCTTGTGGTCAGCTCATAATTATCCATGTAAAATAATTTGAAACAAAAGGTACTCTACAGGAAGAAAGTCCTCAAACTGCAAGTCATTAAAACGTTGGAAGATTACACTTTGGTATCATCTACAGAACAGCAGTCCTCACTGTAAAACTACAGGCAAAATCAGAAAAAAATTGCACAGTTGAAGTTGTGCCAAAATGATGCAAGTCAAAATTATGAACTAATTCAAAAAGCCAACATTAAAACACAACACACAAGAAAGGGAAAAGGGAACACAGTGTATATTCACGAGTGTAGTAGCCTCTGTAGAAGCAGTGAAATAGTCTCTTCATTACCTCTTCCTAAGTCAAAACATAAATGCTTCACTTCTCCATAGCTACTAAGTATTGCACAGTAGAGATCTACCAAAAGACAACATGCAGAGAGCTGCTTGTGTTGAAAAGGGTGAAGTTAAAACTTTTGTTTCCATTATTTAAACAGCAGTAAGTTATTTTATTAATAGACCTTACCTTATTTTTCATGAACTTTGAGTGACTCTTATAAACTTCTATTTGTTTGATTTCTTCTTCTCTGTCCTCTGTATTCAGAACTCCATTTGTCTTTAACATCTGTATTTCATCTTCAAGATCTCTTATATTGCGCTCCAGTGAAGCTATTTTTGTATCCTAGATCATAAATAAAAAAGAGAATACTGAAAATTACATGAAACGTTTGTTCAAGCGTAACAGAAGTATATCTGTACTCACATGTACATCAAATAACAACATAGCAAAGAGGTGGTACAAATGCAGATTGCACATACTGCCATAAACCAAGAGTAATTCTATTGATTAAAAACTACAGAATTTAGACCTCTTTCACTACCAGAAAGAGATATGTAGTGCTATGTTCTGTTGCACGGTCTGTAGAGAATACACTGGTCAAAATTCCGTCTTCATTCCTACACAGTTAGGGATGAAGGGAGAATGGAAGATACCCTGTTTGCCATGTATACATGGTAACATAACCTTGCTTGCTCTGCTAACCATCTAGGCCTGGTTATTCTTTCAAGCTCTTGAACACAAAATTTAGCCTGGGAAGGCCAGTACATCATCACTGCAGGATGACAGGCCACTTCATTATGTGACTCAGCCAGACACTGGGTTTCTCTATGTCCAGAGTTCCGCCTGCTGTCAAGAGGAAGAAAGGTTGTCTCCTCATATACCTTTCCTCCACTAATTCAGTCACATCACTAAGATGGGATTTAGCACTTGTTATTATGAGTCTCAAAACAAGCAAAACCCCAGCCACTAAAAAAATCTGCATCACAGCCAACGGCTTCCACGTGTGCCAGCACAGCACTCAAAATACCCAGTGATTTTTCTTGTTGTTGTCAGTCATTTGGAAATGGACTAAACCTCTTCAGTGAGAGTCAGAAAGATTAAAAAAGTGATTACACAAACTTCACAAATAATTTTCAAAGAGCATTGCAAAATCACTTATTAGGAAATCTGCTTTAGGCCCTGTTTGCAGACCTTTATTAAGAAATTGAAAACACTGATTCAGATGGTCATTCAGTTCAAGCATGTGAAGGAGCAACCATCCATCAAAAATCAGAGATCAGGGAGAAGTTTTTGTTCCACTTAGGTCAATGAAAAAAGAAAAATCTGATTCAATAAGATCAGGGTATTACCCTAGAAACCTAATTTGGGAAAAAATACAAATTGAATTGATCTTTTAACCAGGACAAGCTAAGCTTGAATCTCTCTGCTTAACTACAGCTTTGTTTCTGTTTCTTTTTCCAAAATTAGTTTTATTTTTCTGAGCTCTAAGAGTACACCAACGCTTTCTCTAGACTGCTCAAAAGCACGCAAAACCAAAACTCCTGTAATACCTTCTTTGATAACAGAGCTAAGCAAATTTAGCAATTTAATATACAGGATAGTCAGACGAAGTTCCAAAAAGTATGTGAACTTTTGGTACTAAAGGAAAAATGAAACTCATATTCTTTTTGAGATTTAGCAACCACTGTTATAAATCCATATGGAATCAAAGCTATGTAAGGACTAAATGTCATTTAGATGGCACACTATCATTTCTCTAACATTTTAGCTTTTATCTTTATAGTCAATAATAAGTCTCAGTCTAGGAGAAATTTTATTATTTTCTTATTTCTTACATTAAATTAATAGAGGTTTTTGAATGGGAAATTTTTTAACTATTTAGTTAGCAGTACAAAAAGCTGTTAATAAGCAAGTGAAAATATTCATAGTCTGAAATACTGAAGGTTTTAAAGATCTGACAAGATAAGTATTTATAATATGAAATTAAAGTCTGCATTTTCCTTACAATTTTCAATCCCAGAGAAATTCTACTTAAAAATAAAATAATAACATTATTTAATTTACAGTAACTGTGGTCCTTCAAGATTTTTCTCTCAGAAGCTGATGCTTTTTCACCAAACATGCTGGAGTGCATACAGATACTTTTGACTAGAGTACCTGAGCAGAACATCCTGAATATCTTTTATGCCTTCAACTAAGGAAATAAAGAACACTTATTCTCAGCCAATCCTATCCCTGTGTGGGACAACACATCTCAAAGAATGGTATTTACTGTAGTTCTAATACTATTATTTTGTAAGGTAACTAAAAACTTCCTTGCCTACATCTTTTCTACATTCTACTACATTGAGTGTGATAGAATTCTACCTGTGCAGTGTGAAAACAGTCCCACCAAAATTAGCTTCAGAACTTCACAGTTTCTCTGCAAAACAATGTCACAAGAACAGACTCAATGAACCACAAAGAGTTTTCCCGTATATCTCCATTAATGAAAGTATTTAGGATACAGAGACAGTTTGCCTAGATAAGTAAGCTGTCATACAATAGCTCATTTGATAAATCATAGCACAGATTGAGCCAATTAGAAGGTCTGCATAGAAATAATTATCCACATTGTCTTCACAAAGTCAGAGCAATTGAGCTTAAATTCAAATTAATCTGAACTATGTAGGAAACAAGCATTTGGCTTAGTCTTCAATGACAACACCTCTCAGGCCTCTGTGCTTAAGGAAAGGGTTCAAGCAAGAGGACTATTAACAGCGAGGACTCAGTCAGGGCTTACTTGTGAGAATTCAACCTGTACAAATCCATGGAACTCAACCCACTGCACCCAAGGGTGTTGAGACAACTGGCTGATGTCCTTGCAAGCCCATTCTCTAGCATCTTCAAAAAATCATGGAAACTGGGGGAGATCCGTGACAACTAGAGGAAGGCAAATGTTGCCCTCATCATAAAGAAGAAACCAAAAGAACAAACCAGGGAACTACAGGCTTGACACCCTCACTTTGTTCCCTGGAAAAGCTATGCTGAAGTCTTCTTGGACAACATTTTTGATCACATGAAGGAGAAGGTAATTGGGAACAGTCAGTGGGGATTTACCAACAGTAAATCATGCCTGACCTACCCAAATGCCTTCTGTGATAAAATTATTAGATTTGTGGATGAAGAGAGAACAGTATCTGTCATTTACCTCAACTTTAGCAAGGCTTTGGACACTGTTTCCCATATTTTTGTATCCAAGTTAAGACGTTGTGGTCTGTATGGGCAGACAAGTAGCAAGGTTAAAAAAAAAAAAAAAAAAAAAAAATCCGTGATCAGGTTTAGAGGGTAGTGGTTAACAGGTTGTGTTCTACCTGGAAGACAGTAAGAAGAGTACTACGGGGCCTGTCCTGGGACCTGTCCTGTTTAATATCTTTAGCAGTGACCTCCAAGAGGTGACAAGAGTGCTTGCTCACAAAGCCTGTAGTTTACACCAAGCTGGGAGACCAGTCAATATGCCTAAGGGCAGGGCTGCTATTCAAAGCGACCTAGACAGACTGGATGAACCGGCAGACAAGAACCTTAGGAAATCTGACAAAAGACAAAAGCAAAGTCCTGTGTCTGAGAAGAAAGAACTCCTTCCAGCTGTACCGGGCAGGGACTAACTCCCCAGGGTGCAGCTCTGCTGAAAAAGACTTGAGGATCTTGGTGAACAGCAAACTTAACAGAAGCCAGTACTGTGACCCAGCAGAAAAGGCAGCAAACAACATCCTGGGCTGTATTAACATGAACACAGCCAGTAAGCAGATCAAGGGAAGAGATTATCGCCTTCTACTCAGAATTCATTAGACTTCATCTAAAGTAGAGTACAGCATCCAGTTTTAAGCTCTGCAGTACAAGACAGACTTGATGAATGAATTCAACAGGTGACCACCAAGAGGGCTGGGGTACTGGAGTACTTGCCCTCTACAACCAGGCAGAGGAAAGTGGGCTTGTTCAGCCTAAGGATTAGAAGAGAACAGAAAGGCTTCAAGAGAGACCTAAAAGTAGCCTTGCAATACCTAAAAGTGTTATATTTTGAGTACAAGCATTGGAAATGGTTGCCCAGAGAGGCAGTGCTGTCCATCTCTGGAGGTTTTTCAAGATATGACAGGATAAAGCCCTGAGTTTATATCTTCATTTGGGTTTTGCAATCATGAGGCACAATATACTACAGGCAAATATTCATGAATTCCATCAGAGTAGAAAGAATATTCTTTCTCTGTCATTATTCCTGCAGTAACTGTAGTACAGTGATCTTAAGCCTGAATGTCTGATGCCACTGAAATATGTTCAGCATTTCACTAGCAAACTGTATTAAGATTTTTAGCACCCTTAATTATTACTGTCTTAATAATTAATCACAAATAGCTTTGCGGTATAATTAATTGTAGAAGCACATGGATGTATTTCCCAAAAGTAGGACTAACTTCAGTGCTTCTCTCTTGGCTTTTCTCTTCTGCAAATAGCCAGCTGCAGTGTTCATAACCAAAGTAATGCAAATAATTAAATTTACAGCCCTTTATAAGATCTAATTCCTTTTCTTCATGTGTAAACAAATTTTCAGTCAAACTTTGTTCTACTGAAAACGTTAGAAAATCACTATACACGCAGTAGAACACAGAAATCATCTCATTCAAAACAGTTAGTTGAAAATTAACATCAGAGTAAAAGCATGTTTCTCCTCTGAAAGACGATGCCCTCATTTAACAGTTTTGTTCAATCACACAATCAAAACGACAGTAAATGAATAATAACACTATACTGATATAAGTAAGTATATACCAGTTCAATCATAGAAACTGAATGGCTTTAAAATGAACAGCAGGATAAGCACTTGCTTAGTCAGACAGTGTGACCAGGAAATTTTTGTGTGAATGAGAAACCTGATAAATACAGTCAGCTCCCTTCCAGATACTTAGAAAGTCAAGAATACAAATTTTCACTTTAAAAAAAAAAAAATCAGTCATAATATGATAGGTAGAGAAAAAAAAAAGAAAAAGAAAGACTTGTCAAATTTTGCCTACTGCTAACATTGTGAAAATGGGAAAAATTCATCTTGCATACTGCTGAATGCAGATTCATTCACTTGCATCACACTGTGATATACCAATTTTCACTGGCAGATATGTTTCTGGGTCATACAACTATGCAAATACACTGTGGTTCCTGTCTGAAGAGTTTTTCAGTGTGTTTTAATCCAGGTAAGAGCTCAGTGATGTAAAAGGATGTAAAACTTTTCAGTAAGAATTCGTAGACAAAGGAATTTAAAATAGAAGTTGAGGAGAGCTATCTTCCATGACAGCAAACATACTTCCATGCCACACAAGCAAAGTAATGCACTTTGAAGGGAAATACCAAACCCCTTCATGCATCTTACAAGTTTCCAAATTAACTGCATCCCCTCTTGGAAAACGAGCTCCAGCCAAAGAGAAAAGTATGCCAGGACGCAAAGGAAACAACCAAACAAAAAAAATTCTTGGAATGTGAATCTTGCTGTTTCTTATCTTTTATCTCACTAGCTGTTTCTTTTCTGGAAAATCTCTGATACTGAAAGTGCTGATGATAATCAGCAGTCCATAATTTCCTTTCTTGAAGGGTATGTTCAAAGAGAAAGAGCATTCAACCAAAAATCAGTTAAAAACCACAAGGGAGTTGACTAGGGATGCAATTTTAAACAAAACAAAGCAAACAAACAAAACAAAAAAAAACATAACAAAAAACCCACTACACACACACCACCACTACCACCACCTCCACCCCACTCCCCCGTTCTGTAGGGCTTCCAACCAGCTTTTACATTATATATATAGAGAGATACACGCCTATATCTAATATAATTATGGAGTTGTTTTTTTTGAATAACAACTTTTCAAGTTACAGGTAAAATACAACTTAAATTACTTAATATGTTAGTCTAAAAAACATTATTAAAATGACAGATTTTCAATAGCAGAATTTTTAAAATTTTATTAATATTTGTCCATGGAATCAGCATTACATTACTCATATCATAGAGCAAAGGCTGTATAAATGGTCATAAAAAACAAGTAATCTTTCTATTAACTAGCCCTTCACATGCAGAAAATAAACATTTTTAAGATGTTAACAGTTCTGTTCACAAAACATTTTTCCATATGCTTTTTTTTTTTTTAAAGAGTAAAACAAAAGGTTGAGATGGAATGAAAAAAAGAAAGGGGAAGAATTCTCATTAAACCTTATCATTTGGAGAAATTGCACAAAAAGAAAAATACTGCAACAGAAAAAAATTTAAAAGCTATCAAGGTTTATGAACAACAATAAATTATTGTAGCTCTCGCAGATCATAGCTCTACAATCAAATCAGCTTGCTCCATCAGACTTCATTTCAGAAATTTTCTACTCCCTTTACTGAAGATAAAAGCAAAACCTAAGCTTCAGTGCACTTTAGAATGATTTTTGCACTGAAATATATTAATACTTATATGACCTGTTATGACATCGCATCTGGGAGTAGTCCTCATCAAATCTCTCCAGCTAAGTCTTCAGGACTCTGGCTTTTTGTACTACATTTGTATTTTACATTTTGCAAATGTAACGTGGCAGAAATAATTTATAGCACAGCCTGTTACACACTTACAAGGTTTATACATCACAGAATGACATTTAAGTTTTATTAGAAATATCTAACATAACCTTTGGAAGCATTTTCCGTACTTCTATCACAAGTTTAAAGTCTCTCAGGAAAAGTTGACTTTTAATCTATCTCTGCACACTGTGATTACAACTGTGTAAAAACTTGTTTTCCTACCTCTAGAAGAATTGTCACTGTCAGTTTTGAATTAACTTCTTATTGGAACAGAAGCTAGAGATTTCACAAATTTTGAAGACTGCAATCTGTTTCAGAATAATTTATCTAAAACATCAGTGATGACAAGACAGAAGAGAAGCCAGGCATCACCTTCGTTCACAGACTGTTCAAGGAGTCAAAGGTACTGTTCCCTTATGTATGAACAATACAGGACCAGTAATGCTGGAAATACACCAGACAGGCTGCTGGCTTGCATAGGAAACCTGAAAGTTTTCCTGTCTGGACAACTGCTAGAAAGTGAGGACCTATTTTTGCAGGTCAAAGATAATACAGTCTAGAGCTCCCAATGGGTACTGCCACAAGGGAGCTGGGTTGACTTAGAGGATGGATAGAAAGTTAGATAGCTTTACTTTCACTAAAAGTTTTGACAGAATAGGCACACTCCCATGAAATCTTATGATTCAGTTGAATCAGCATTTTCCCACAGAAAACTTCAACTGGAAAACTTTCAACTAGCTCTTGTTGTGGCACAGGGTCTGGCAATCTTTCAGAAATTGAAATAGGAACAGATGCAGTATTTCCTTCAAAACTTTAAGCCTTATCCACATTAGCAGCATTCTAAAAACTTTGTGGGTCTGTGTTGAATCACGAAGAAGATTCCTTTGCAGTAAAATTAAAGAAGCAGCTTAGTATTAAATGGTACTAATAACTGTCTTCAAAGTTCTACAACAATGCAACATTTATGCAGATTTTTCCAGTCAGGCCCTCTAAATCTGTTAAAAGACATAAGATTATATAGCAGGCGTTGTGATATAGATCAGGATACTCACTCTAATCTATCCTTTCCTTCCAGCAGTAACCAATACTTCTTCTACCTCTCCTTTATAAGAATAGTGTTGCAGATATTCAGTGAGAGAGGTTAGGACTATTTCTATGCTGGATCTAGCAGAAATCCATCTCTTTTGGAACATGAAACAACTAATGTGTGTCCTGAAGCCGAAGACAATGGAAAGGAGACTAACTCTACAAATGAGTTTCCACAATAACGTTTCATGAATCTTCTATATCCAGTCCTCACAACAAGAGTGCTATAGTACATTTCCTGAATGCTTGGTGGGGGGAGGGCAAGACATTTGTAAATAATACAGCATTCCAGTCTGTCTTACTCTGAAACGAAAAGTAATGAAATGCTACTCTTCATCATTTCAAATACCTGATAAATTTACACTATGTCTGTGAAAAAAATTGCTTGCAGGGCATTCAACAAGCAATCAGAAGCAAATATTTGAAACTTCACATTTAATAAAACTTGCATTTAAATGCACATATGCACACTTGCTATCAACTGACCATAAAAGACTACTCTTCTGTATACTTTTCTTAACTTTGTCAATTTAATACAGAGAATATTCAGGCTTATTTTTGAAGACAAGGGAAAGTGAAAGTTCATGCAATCTTAACAATGAGTATGTTGCACCGCAAACACACATACACACTTTTTTAGAACCAAACCCATACCTGAAATATCAAAGCTGGATCAATACATAAAGATGGCTCTTTCTGCAAGTAAGGTAAACCACAAATATTTTCATTTACTTTACAGCTTACCATTTTTAAAGACTTTTTAATTCTTGTTGGTAGACTACATATATTTCAGGATGGTCAATACTTTACAATTAGGATGAGCGTTATGACATATCTGCAGGCAACTCATTTCTGATTTTCTCTCTCAAGTAATATCACTGGTTTAAGCCCAGAATGGTCTGAAGAAGATCACAGAATCATAGAATGGTTTGGTTCGGATTGGAAGGGACCTTTAAAGATCATCTAGTCCAAGCCGTCTGCCATGGGCAGGGACACCTGCCGTTAGACCAGGCTGCTCAGAGCCCTATCCAACCTGGTCTTGAACATTTCCTATGATGGGGCATCGGCAACTTCTCTGGGCAACCTATTCCAGTGTCTCACCACCATCATCATAAAGAATTTCTTCCCTATGTGCAATGTAAATTTCCTCTCAGTTTAAAACCGTTGCCCCTTGTTCTCATCACTACAGGCCCTATTAAAAATTCTGTCCCCTTCTTTTTACAAGCCCCCTTTAAGTATTGAAAGGCCACAAGAAGGTCTCCAAGAAGCCTTCTCTTCTCCAGGCTGAACAACCTCAACTCTCTCAGCTTTTCCTCATAGAAGAGGTGTTCCACCCCTCTGATCATTTTTGTGGCCCTCCTCTGGACCTGCTCCAACATGTCCATGTCTTGCTAGTACTGGGGACCCCACAATAGAATGCAGTACTCCAGCTGGGGCCTCACAAGGGATGAGAAAGTTTTGACCTGATTCATGTGCTCAGTAGTACTTCTTACTGAAAGAATGACATGAAAAGTGTGTTTGCCTTAACTCTTTTTATTATACTAATCAGTGTTAATCAACTTTGGATATCACTGATATTCAAAGATATCAATGATCTGGCATTTGTCAGCACGCAAGGCACAAAGAAGTATGCATGGGTGAAATTGAAATTAAAGGAAAGGACTTCAATGTCCTAGCTTTATTTCACACTTAACAGACAAAGATTTAGACGTTAAAAAAAAAAAAAGCTGTTTGTTTACATACATCCATAGCCACAAAGTCAGAAGCAACCATTGCAAAGAAATTAGACAGGCTTCCTGTATAACAGAAGACATAAAATTACATGAATGCTGCCAAATATACACACCATATTTTAGTGTGCATTTGCTACCTCTAGCTTCCATGCAGTGTATTTTACAATATATTTATTTTCATTCCTGGAGAGGGCTCTTTTTTTTTTTTTAATGGAGATATCTCAGGTAGGGATCTACAGACTGTAATCTCTTTGCTCTGTCATTTCCTCTTTGTTAATTTACACAAAATTTAAAAAAAGTCATTCATTGCTTGGTAATTTTTTTAAACGTTCTGGTGGCTCTTCTCTGAACACCATGAGCTCCATGATGTAACTCACTGTTTTGGGCAGATACGCACTTCAAAACTTTTACCCCTTTACTAAACCCATGATACAGACAGCTTATCTAGTATGCCCCACTTTCTAGAGAACACATCTCAAGAGAAAACCATGGCGGAGGGCTGGGGGAACTAAACAAAACACAAATATCTCTTGAAAGCAAGGTCTACAATGCGATCAAGCCAGTTTCAAAAAAAACAGGAGCTTGAGGGAATAACAGGAGCATGTGGGAAAAGGAAGCATCCTGCCCTCCTCCTGTCCTGTAACACATTTCCAGAGGAAAGAAAAGCTTCTGGAGAAGGTCTGCTGCAGACAAGGGAACAGAAAGTAAAGAATGTAAGGAGAAAGAATAAGCAAAAGACATGGGACATCTGGAACTAAACATCTCTAAGAAGCAAAATCAGAAAGTTAGGAAAGAAAGGTCTGCACAATGCATCTGAAAATGAATAAGTAAAGCAATAGAAATAGGAGTCACAATATAAGATGTCAATTTTCCACCTTTTCTGTTTGCGCCCCCCCCCCTTTTTTTTTAGTAAGTATACCAAAGATGCAGAAAATATAATTGCTATAAGAAAAGGCTACTGCTTGCAAAGTATTCAGAGAGAAATGAAGAACATGGCAGGATAGGAAAGAAAAAAAGCTATTTAGGGCAAAAAATCCACATATGAGATGACAGGTGGGAGAAATGGGTATACAACATTGGGTGAAAGGGAGGAGTGACTGGGAAAAGGGACAGAAAGCATCCAGCAGCAGCAAGGGACAGAAGAAAACCAGAGGAAAGAATAGAGAGATTTACAAAGGAGGGAAAGCTGCCTCGTGGCAGAGCCTGGGGGAGCCATGGAGGGGACTCAGACAAAAGCTAATGTGGCGAGGGGGCAGAAAGGGTTTGGTGCAGTAAATAGAAACGTGTACTGCTTGGAGCCTCTGCATGGGGGAGTGGATGGCCTCAGATTGTCATATTACAGGGTAATCTTCTCCCTCCTTCTACCCTCAACACTGTAGGGAAATTATTGCTTCAACGCTTGATCATTCAAAACAAATGTTGTCTGGATTAAGACAGTTTAAACTTACTTGAAAACATTCCAAAGCTGGAACTTGTAATAATAACTGCTGTTTAATCACGTGGATTTCAACATCTTACATTTGTCCCTTTTTCTTTTCAATATTAGGCCTATTTTAGACAGGGCAACCCCAAAGGAGTGTGTGTTAGCAGGAAAAGAGCAAGCTGTGTGCCTCTGAACCAAAAGGCAGCTCCATATGAGCATGCTCCAGCAACACAATTACAGCCTCACTCGTGACAAATGAAAGCCCTCACTACAAAGACCAGATTTTTGAGAAGTGGAACATGGCATCACACCCAACTCTCCTGAGAGACAAACAAAAGACTTCACTGTCCTCAGGCACAGACACTGTCAAAGTGGCTGCAACTACAGTCGTCGCTTGTGTCATTCATGTGTCATGTCCCCTGTACTCCCATTCCTTTCAAAGAGTTTTGGTACAGGAAGAGGGATTGCAAATTGTCTTGCAACATAAACTTTACATTGTTAATAACCCACATGGAAGACCATAAATTATTCTAACATACTATCTCTCTATCCAGAAATTTTTAAAATTATAATTCTGAATATTAGCAGAAAGAAACAAGTTTCTCAGCCAGTATCCTACTTTCCCGTTTCTCAGCCAGTATCCTACTTTCCCATATACTTAGGGTAACAAGTTACTGCAAAACCACACATTATAGATTTCGTAGACTTCTGAATGAGAATAAACAGGGAAGATCCCAGGCAAACACACATCAGAAGATGGAATACTGAAATCAATGTACCTTCTTTGTTATTCATATAATCCAAACTAATTATTATCTATTAAAAGGCAGATACTGTATTTATAAAGTCCTGCTGCTGTTTTAACTGTGTATTTACCACAATGTTCATGCTGAACTCATTTGCTCCTAACAGAAGTCACTTGCAAAATGAAGCCTTTAATTTGCACTTCCTTTTCAGACTGAAATGAAAGACCATCATTAATGTATTTCAGGCAGCATTGTCAACTCACAAATTATCTGAAGTCTCATGGTATTTTTCTTAAGGATGTATATTCCACACTCATAGAATTATGTGAAAATACCAGGTTTCACTTTTTAAATTATTATTTTTATCTTTTGTTATTGTGGGAAAAAAAGCCACAACACTTTAGTAATATTATATATCAAAAAGAGGAAACTATATTCAGGACTAAGACAGGAGTTTCAGCACATTTCATCATATCACTCTGCTGATGCAGTGAATATTTGCCTTAGGTTAGATGTAAAATGTTGGCCAAATAACCACCACCAGAAGTATTGCTTTTAAAGATCAAGAAGAAAAACATTTTACATTGGCCTTGGACAGTTTATGTTTGCTTCTGTTTGTCAGTTTATTCCACCCACTTTGGCTCACCTGAAATTCTCCCCACCCCCATCTTTTTAAAAGCAATATTCAGTTCTCATTATTCAGCAAAGCTGCACTTGATTTTTTTAATCAAGTCTTAATACAAAAATAGTCTGGGGGAAATAAATACTAATTATTCCTAGCTTCACAACAAAATAAGTTGAGAAGTAAAAGCAAGCATTTAATGAGTTAATAGTAAAAGTTATAAATCGAGGTGTTGTGGGTTAACCCTGGTAGGTAGTTAAGTGTCACACAGCTGCTCATTCACTCCCTGGGTGGGATGGGGGAGAGCATCAGAAAGGCAAACATCAGAAAACTCGTTGGTCGAGATTAAGCCAGTTTAACAGGTAAAGCAAAGCTGTGCACTCAAGCAAAGCAAATTATGAAATTCATTCACTGCTTCCCAATGGCAAGCAGATGCTTAGCTATTTGCAGGGAAGTGGGGCTTCATCATGCATAACAGTTACTTGGGAAGACAAATGCTATAACTATGAATGTCTTCCCCCCAGTTTTATCGCTGAGCGTGACATTCTATGGTACAGAATATCCCTTCAGTCAATTCAGGTCAGCTGTCCCAGCTGCATTCCCTCCCAACCTCCTTGCTGCGGTGGGAGGAGAGTGAGAAACTAGGAAAGCTTTGACTCTGTGTAAGCACTGCTCATCAACAGCTAAAACATCAGCATGTTATCAACGCTGTTTTAGTCCCAAATTCAAAACATAGCACCACACAGGCTGCTACGAGGAAAACTGACTCCATCCCACCCATACCCAGTACATGAGTTCATGCTACAAAAGTAATGTACGGGAAAACACACAAAGACCATACCTTCATTTCAATAACTGTTTGAAGAGCCTTCGTCTTTGCTGGCTCAGGCTGAAGTTGGGTTCTTCTATGCAATTCCTGTGGAGGGACACGATAGAAGTAAGCCTGACGACTCATCTTTCCATTATTTTAATCGCTCATGTGAATTTACTACAACAAATAGCAGTCTGATGATTAGAAGCATGTAACCCCAAATGCTACAGGTGCTTCCCTCTCTATAACCCCTCTAGCATCACTGCAGTACTTATATTACAGTCAACTCTGACAGCACATGCGCTATTTCTGAAACCTCTATCAATTATTAAAGTCAACGGTGACAAAGCCAGCAAGTAATTACTTAGTCCAAAAACAATGCTGCTGTTTCTGCCTAAACATCAAAACTTCATTAATTCAGTTGCGTTAGTAATTCAAACACTGTTAAGTCATTTCACACCTTTTACTGTAGTTTCTTCTTAGTTTTTCCTCTAATATTTGAAATAAGCAATTTAAAGACATTATATTTAAATTTGACATTTTAAGGATAATAATTACATAAGGGATTGACGCAGCACCCTCTACAGTAGCAATTACATTTCAGTTTCACATTTTCATTCTATTTTTTATGCATCTTAATCCACAGGTGAAAGAAAAATAGATTGCATTAGTTAAGACATACAGTTAACAGAATTAATGTCTACTGGTCTTTATAAGAAAACAGTATGAAGACAGCAGCACTCGGTCTCTTATAAAACACAGGAGTTGTATCTTGGTAAGAGATATCTCAACAAAAAACTCACACACCTACATAAAACAATGTAAAGCTGTAATGAAACACAATCATTTAAGAATCTCGTGATGCTTATACCCCTCCAACAAACCATCTGAGCAGTTTATTAGAAAACAAAACTGAAACAGGACAGATATTGTCCTGTTTCTAGTCCTTTGGAGTCCTTCCCCTCTAAAGGACAGGATTGCCATGGTAGATGTCTTTCTCTCCCGGTTCTTTCTACCCCAGTGCTCCACATACACACTTGAACTAACTTTATAACCATGAAATACATTTACACCTGGTAGGCTGAGAAGCTAGGTTCATTCACCACAAAGACATTAGCTAACTCCAGAACCTCAGCCATTGTGTCTCCCAAATTATGCCTCTCCTAGCTCATCCTCATATATTCAGGGAGGGAGGATCATCAGAAAAATCTAACACTGTGGGTCCTTATTACCTTTATTCCCACCTCTCAAATCCCCTTTTCTTAAATGAAGCAAACAATGTAAAACTCCACAATCAACTGACAGACTAACAATCAAAAATATAATCAACTATGGATGGTGCACATTTATTTTCCTGCCCCCTTCCCCCCCCCCCCCCAGCCTATCCTAGCACATTTCCAGGTCTCACCTATCTAATAACACACAAGCTTAAAAGTCATAATTTTTTGTGTCATGAACTATCAATGAATTTCTTGTTCTATTTGGCAACAAGCATATTGCTTATCAATGACTTTGAGAAACAACCACTCGAAAGACTATAGTAGAAGTGATTTGGGGCATGTTGTTAAATTAAAATCTATTGATAATAAACATCTTTATAAAATACATTCAGAAAATTGTGTGGCCTAATATATTAAAATAACAGAAAGAGACAAGTTAGTCATATGTGCTCCATTCAACTGAACATAGATTACTTGACTTGAAAAGTTGTGTATGACAGGACATAACATCAAGACACTCATCCCAATATTGTCAGGTTAGGCATACATTTTTGGTTAAAATAAAAGCAGCTGTCCATAGGTAACAGAAAATTGTATGTATACAGAAATACGTCAACACTTATGATCTGTAGAATTACAGTTAAGTAGCCAAGTTACAGTCAAATGGCTGGTAAAGTAAGACCATGTTTAGATCACACTAGTTTCATCTCATTTTTCAGACTCCTCTGTTAGTGATCTTTGCCTGCAAATACCTGGGGGCATGGGCAGTTTTTCATTCCCTATTTGTACCACAGCTAACAATGATACCTTAGTCAGTAACTGAAGCTCTTAGGAACCCTGACAATATAAAGAAGGAGTTGGATGTGCTCTGTCTTGCCTATTCTATTTTGCCCACTCTGCTGCTTTCATAGAAGGGATGCACAAAAACATAACAGTTAGATAAACTGCTAAATTAGATTCTGACCTGAAATAGCCTATTGGTATCTTGATAAACCACAGCACTGCATGCAAAAGTCAGATTAGGTGCACGTGTTTGACTGCATACCTGAAGTTAAGTAGGTCTGCATGCTTTTTTATTACATTAAATATATTGCAGATAAATGTATGTATATTTAAACTACCTCTAACATATGACAATAGTGAATTTCTAATTTTGCACTGGGCATTTATGAGAAAGTATATCTGAATGGTCCTTTCTCCTTGTTTTTTATTTACAACTAATTCTCCACATTATATAAAGAAATCATTGCAAATCACCTATACAGTGAATCTCTCAGTCACCACCAGCTGTTTGTCTCAGATAAAACAAGTACCTTGACCACACAAATGTTTTAAAAAAATAAGAGTATGTCATAGATTTGTCATATAGGTCTGCTATAAAAGTCATGGAAAAATAGTTGGCCAGTCATACCACTATCTGATCAGCAAAAATTACAGCTAATTCTAAGACCAGACTTTGCTCCCCAAGGCCACATAAACTGAGCTGGAGTATAAACAGGATTCCACACATTACCCAGGGATACAAACCAGAGTTTCCACCCCCTTAGCCAAAGACGAATAGACTGCCAAAGATGAGTATTCTTATATGTCTATCATAGCATGAAGCCTTGCCTCATAATACTTTTCCTGTTTGCTTTATGAATCACTCTGATGCTGGCTGACTTAAAAGCTTTTCTTCTCTATCCCTGATGGTAAAATGAAGCAGACTTTTGGATTCTGGAGAAGATCAGAAAATGACTCCCACTTTATTATTTTGCATGGGTTTTCTTTCAATCAGATTCAAATGTTTGGAGACTCCCACAAGACTCGGTTCTTGAATTTATGTTGTTCTACAACACATTTTTTTCTTTTGGGGTACCTGATTCAGGGGTATACTTTTGGGGTACTGATTCAAGGACACTACCAATTTCTATGCATGATAGGTTATACTGATGATGTTACTCTCTGAAGTCATCTGGACAGTTTCAAATTTGCCTAAACAGCTAACCAAGAGATATTCTGAACATTTCATAAAGTCCTTACAGCCTAAGGAAACCAGATTTTTATCCATTTCATCATTTTTGGAATGATGCTGCTTTGTCTTTTTAATTTATTTTAATAAAAAGCCCAGAGACCCTAATAAAAAAAACTTACAAAAATAAAACCACCACCACCACAACAATAAAAAACATCCATAAAAACATCAGGAATAGTTTCTTTTAACCTGAACTGTACTGAATGGAACTCTGGATACTTATATCTGTGATAAAATACTTGTGCCATCTTCTCTGCACCCATCAAGGTTCATACTAATAATCCCTCAGAGATGTACTCATTCATGAAATTACACTTTCATTATATCCCCTATATGACATCTGTATCACTGCAACTGGTAGTAGTTCTGAATAACCACTTTGCACATATAACTTTATTATAATTCTGCATAACCAGATGCCCACACCTGGGATTTCATGATGGCGCTTAGTTGTCAAGGTGATCAACACACCCACAAAAATTGACAGGTAATCAGATCCTTTTCTTCCCATTAAATTTACTCCAATATTCCTTTATTTTACAGCAATATGAGTCTAAAACAAAAGCTGGCCATTGCTTTCTCCTTCCACGTTTCTGGGATATTAGATCAGCATCTTGTGTTGACCTCAAAAGTAACTTCAGCACACAATTTTACCACTAATTTAAACATTAAAAAATCCCAAGAGGAGACAGCTTATATCATATACTTCCTAAAAAAAATGGTGGAAGAAAAGTCCTGTTCTTCTGTTCAGAAATCAATAAAAAGAACTTGCAAAACTTTATCATTATTGACTAGTATTCAAAACCTGCACTACATAGCACAGTCTGAACCTAATACTAATTAAAACTCAAACAAAACTGCCTTTTTATCCTAGCTTCATTATAAAACACTTCATCACTTGGCTGCAGGAAAGCCAGGGTGCTGCAAACTGATTTTCCTTTTATTCTGTTTCTGATGTATTTTATCAAGGTTCTTAAGACATCAGTGACTATGTGTTGTTCTGATTAGATGAAATTGAGCTGAAACTCTTAAATAAAAAGCTACATCAATGCTGTTAACGCATTTCAATGTTTTATCTTCTATTTACATAAAACTGCCTAAAATAGCATGACAAACTGCTAGAAAGAAAAGGACTTTTTCAGAAAAAGAGGCAACTTAGAGATGGTATCATGAAACTGTCAGTAAGTGCCTGTATTTCAACTGGTAAGCTTCTACTGATTAAAGAACAGAAGGAAAATGGAATCATAGACCAGAAGATTTAAAAAAAAATAATACGAAACTCAAGATTTATAAAAAATAAAGACATAATAGGAACACAGACATCAGAATAAAATAACTATTGGAAGAAGACAGACAGATGATTAAAGATGGCAGCAACTATACTTAAGGCAACATAAAAACAGACACGAGAAATCATTGTGTCAGTAAATCTAGCTTCTTGTATTCCTAGGTAAAATGTACAAATCTGTAAATCACAGCAGGCAATAGTATAGGAGCTGCTAGTTCTCTCAAACACCTCAAACCAGACTGCTTCCATTCTCCTGGAAAAGAAAACCTTGGAATTGCTTCTATACGATCAGCCTATCTGAACTTAAAATTTAAATCAGCAGTATATAAATATTTCGATCAATTATTTAAGTAAAAGCACAGCCACTTACCAAAAGTGTCTAAACAGTAATGTTTCTCCAGCCAAAAATACCATTAGAAAGACTGATCAAATTCTATTTAACCAGAATACTACAAAAATGTAACATATAGGAATTTATTTTTAACGTATAAGCTTATTTTCTCTTTCCAGTTTTCTAACTTTTCACATCTACCCCCAGCCAAAACAGTCTCATAGTACTTTAGACAAGAGTATGTTTAAGAAATCCTGATCAAACTCTTTATCTTTCTGGAAACCCTAAGCTGACAACACTGAAAATTTCCATGTCTGGCTCCAGTGTGTAGGGAAAAAAAAGCCCTATTATTAGGAAGGATTCAAAAATTCACATTGCCATTGGTCATCTTTTAAAAACCCACTACCATAGGTATTTGACCTCTGTGAGAACCTGTTACAGAAATTTTGTCAAATCCAAACAAATTTTATAGTTTGAAGAAATGAAAATATGGATACAAACATCCGAAATGAAAAATTGCAGGAAACTATAAAGAGCTGATAGCTACACTAGTCCCATACTAGAGTTTCTTTGTAAATTAGGTGTATTTAAATTTATTCAGTTCTCATAGTTAAGCAAAATATTCAGATGCATGCCTAATTCTCCCTCCATTTTGCATTTTCAAATAAACAGGCAAATAAGAGTTTTGAGGAATACAGAAGAAATTGCATGAATTAGGCACCACCAACAAACTATGAAATAAAAAGGTCAACAGTCCATCACTGCAGACAAGCCTAGCGATAATCTCCCTGGCCTCAGTACTCTTGAACAACGATTCTGACACCACTCCTGGCCTACATTAGAGAACTTGGGTGCGTGAAGAAGGGTAGGAGGAAGGAGGAAAGGAAGGAGAAGCTTCTACACCAGATTACAACCAGATTTACACCAGATTAAAACCACCAAATTGAATTACTAGCCAAAATATTTCTTCACAATGATCATACTTCCATTTATTCCTGAATTCATGCATAAAAGAAGGGCTTCTGATATGTTTTACCAATATGCCTAAAGACAGACTGTAAGGAAAAATACCCTGAGCATTAAGAAACTCAGTTTTTCATTGACTTATATGTCAAAAATATCTTAAGCAATCACATATGTTGTCATACTGGAAGAGTGTCCTCTGGCAAGAGACGACATATAAAAAGTTTCAAATGAAAAGGCGATTTGTGTATGGAGCTTGTGGGACATTACTTTCTAACTGAAAGCACATAGAATGCTTCCTGAAAGGAGCTACTGAAACTCTACTTTCACCAGAATTCTTGAAAATTTATTTCTTTTCTTTGTAGAAGGAACAAAATATCTAGAGGATCATTTATTTTTTTGCCCTGTATCATTAATTTTTTTCCTCTTACCAAAATCACTTCTCTAAAGAAAAGGGAAAAAATATTGCTTCACAAATATCTTCATAAAAAGAACCTTGATGATAAATAGTTTTCTCTCTTTTCCCCCATCCTAATTTTATTTAAAAACCCAGAACAAAACCCCTGAGTGCATGCAAATAAAGGAAGCCCATTTATTTGTTTTCAGAGGTAGTCAATTAGTATCAGAAAATAAAAGTTCCAGTCACCACTTACACTTCTGCAAAGTGTATATGCTCTGGAAACATCCTGGCTAAAAAAACTTCCTCTTTGCAGTGCATAGGAATCTGAAACTGCATGGAAAAGTACACCAATTTTTTAAAAACTAAACGTTTAAAATAGACATTTATTAATAACCCTGCCACATTAAAAGGTATCACTTAATTTACAGTAGGATACATGAACAAAATATAGCTAGGAGTTATAAACCAAGATTTTTACACATTTGTATTTGTGTGTCTTTCTTTTAAGAAGACTTTATCCTTTATTAAAATCATATCTGCCAATTCTAATAATGTAATATCCTTATCGTAACAAATCCTTTATGTAATCCATAGTGTTTAAAAAATCCTTATCCAACAAATCCATTATTTTAAAGACTTATTTCCATGCTCCAAAAGTGTTTACTCTTTCCTTCCTCTGTAGACGTTTGAACACACAAAGAATTTTTTTTATAAGGTTGAAAAAGAAAGAAATATCACATCAGTTTTACAGTAAGTGTAACACAATACTAACCATGGAGTAAGAAAGGAATTCCACCTTAGGGCATAACTAAGGGTAGACTTCCCTAGCTTCTGCCATCAGAAGCATACGGGCAAAACTTAAAAGGGTAAAGTCACAGCAGAGATTACCAAATATCATCCTAAGATCCAGAACACACAACAGAGATGGTGCTGTGTGCCAGCTCTGCTCTTCATAAGATTAAAAAAAAAAAAAAGGCATTTTAAAGCATGTACTGTGAGATAGGATGTTAGAAGCAGTGCCAACATACAGTGCTTGTGATATTTCTATGGGTCAGTTCATACAAGTAGAGGAAAACAGAGTTTTACAATAGTTCTTGTCATATTCAGATTACTAACATCCTGCTAGTTTCCTTAAACAAGCTGAAATGTGAGAGTTCTCCTCTAGAAAAGCAAAAAGACAAACAGTAACATCCATGTTAGTGCTTTCCCCACCTTCCAACCTATGCGCACACTCAGTGATTTTTAAATTTCTGTTCTGCATCTGTGCTCCTCTTCAGACCAAATGCAGGTGAAAAAAAACCCCACAATTTAAATGTTACTTCTTAAATGGAAGCAAAATAACACTGCCAAAACCAGAGTCAAACTCAGAGCCAGAAGTACTACATACTTCACACACTAGCTGGACAGATCTCTTAAGTTTACTGAAGGATGTATTAGCTGGTGTTAATATACACCAAACTTCAGACATGCTGCTCACTTTTTTGTAGAAATCACTTTTATAAACTCAGCGTTGATAAAACATCAATCCTTGATCAGAGTATCACTGCAAACAGCCTGAGTCAACCAAGGAAAGTGTTGGAATTCCCTATGTGATTCACATCCCCATGTTGCAATAATGCTTTAACTTGATTAAACTAATAGCACAGGACTTTTTTAATTCTGAAAAGCATGGTTTCATAGGTGTATCTACTAATATCCATACTTGTTCTTAATGGATATAGTACTTTGTTATTATTTTTCTAGCCTACCTTTTAGTGTATCCCTTACTGTCTCTTCATGTTGGCTCAGTGAAATCACTAGCTAAAATAATTTATGGTTTTGATTTTCATTTCCCTAATTCTCAAGGAAGTGCTTTTCTACATATGGGTGGGTTTTACTTATATGCATTTAAAATTACTGCTGGTTTAGACTATTTAGTACTTAAACATCAGGCCTTAATCAGCAAAGCCAACAAACATCAGAGCTAGTAATATTTCAGATCTGTAAGTTACTTGGCTCTTCGGTACAGCAGGGTTTTTTAAACGCACATAAAGTTTTGTGGTGATATTTGTGGTATCCCTCAGGGGTCCATATCGCGACCAATGCTGTTTAATACCTTGACCAATGAACGACAGTAGGATGGAGTGTACCCTCAGTAAGTCTGTGGACAACACCAAGCTGAGTGATGCAGTTGATAACACTTGAGGGAAGAGATGTCGTTCAGAGGAACCTTGACAGGCTGGAGGAGCAGGCCCGTGTTCAACAAGGCAAAGTGCAAGATCCTGCACACGGGTCAGGGCAACCCCAGTATCAATAAAGGCTGAAGGGATTGAGAGCAGCCCTGCCGAGAAGGACTTGGGGATATTGGTAGATGAAAAAATAGATATCGTTATTTTATAACATTTGTATAAAATTACAGTTATCACACTGTATTAAAATTCTCTGATCAGCTTTTTCCACTACCTACAATTTGAGCGTGCAATATAATATTATTTTGAAATAAATAAGTGCACATATTTTTATGAATAACAGCAGTAAAAAGGATCAATTCATAGAAATTCTATATAGCTGTCAGGTTATCCAAATATATGACAATGAGGGACATGACAGCACTATCATAATTCTGGATAAGAGATGGACAATAATTCATACAATTTGGGTACCAGGTTTTTTTGAGGGGATGGGTGTTCTCTTTAAGAAAAAGCTTACAAGCAACATGGAAACAGATATATTTCTATTTTGTTAAATGATCTTTAAAAACCATTAGATGTCTAAAGCAATCAAAATTTTTCAAAGTGTTAAATTAAGTGTTTTGGAAAGGATTTGACATAGCTTATATTTTCCATTGCCTTTGATCTTTTTAGATTAGAACTAGAATGCAACTCTTAAATTTCAAGAACAAATCATGCTCTTTAACCTAAAATTATATTTTATGCTTGCCAAAAGAATTCACCACACCCCCTCAAAAAAAAAAAATTACTTCACATTGATCTTTTCACAAAAATCCCACTTTTGGACCTGTCAGAAACTAAACCAAAGCCGCCTACTCAATGCAGATCTACCTGTCAGTTGAGATATGCCAATCAAGTCAGTCTTTCTCAGCAGGGAAGAGGCAGGGGGTAATGTCTAAACATTAGAGAATGCAGAACACTGATTTCACTCTGAAACATGTTCTGCAGAAGAGCATGAACGCATCATTACAGGAATACATCTGAATCAGAATATTATAAAATAGAGTTGATTGTATATTAGAATATTGGAGTAAAGCAAACACTAGTGTCATTTACAAAAACTAGTTGTGATGTGTTGCTTGGCACCTATACTGTGCGCTACCATAACTACAGAAAACAACCATTCGAGTCACACAGTAAACAACCTGTACAAGTAGTTATCAACCAGCTGAATATTTATCATTCTGTGAAGTCTGTCAAGAGTCTGTTAAACTGAAGTTCATACATCAGCTCACAATAATTAAAAGAAATTAAAAAAAAAAGAAAATACACTTAGCTCCTGCTCTGATTCTTTTTCCATTGCCTGGGAAACAAAGTGTTGCTTGGTAACTTGAATCCATCTGTTCAAGTTTCCTTTTTATCAGAACAGAACAACACCGCTTAACTGAAAATACAATTGGTGTGAAAAAAATGTTTTCTCACTGCATAAAAGATGCTACAGATCCTTATCTACATTAAAATTATGACAGTTAAAAATATCTGCTATTGTCTCTTCAAAACAATGCTGCTTTCCCTCCCAGTTTTTTTTTTTTTTAAGAAAGCAAAAAATTTTCTGTTTTGCTCTTTTTCCTGACCTCAGGGCAATATTACCAGGAAGACACCACTTCCTTACACAGTTTAGAGACTGCATCTTTTCTGTAACTATATGCCGAACATGAATACCTACAGCCCAGGGGCTAAGGCACAGATTACACACTACTTTGCTGTGTACTTGAAATAAATGCTGATATCATAAATATCAGAAGTCTCTAAATGCTTCGTTTTCTCTAAAGATGTAAATCAAAACAATCTCCACTGAAGTTACTGGGATTATCTGCTGTGAGTAAAATCAGACCCTAAAGGAGTATTTTCAGAACTTGGGGAATCCACGTGATGATGTAAACAGCGTAAGACAGGAAAACAGACAAACAAAGAAAAAGTACATCATGATCATAGACTCACTAAGGTTGGAAAAGACCTCTAAGATCACCAAGTCCAATCATCAAACCAACACCACCATGCCTGCTAAACCGTATCTCGAAGTGCCACATCTACACATTTTTTTAACACCTCCAGGGATGGTGAGTCAACCACCTCCCTGGGCAGCCTGTTCCAATGCCTGACCACTCTTTCAGTAAAGAAATTTTACCTAATATCCAATCTAAACCTCCCCTGATGCAACTTGAGGCCATTGCCTCTCATCCTACTGATAGTTAACTTGGGAGTAGAGACCAACACCCGCCTCACTACAACCTCCTTTCAGGCAGTTGTAGAGAATGAGAAGGTCTCCCCTCAGCCTCCTCTTCTCCAGACTAAACCATTCCAGTCCCTAAGCCACTCCTCATAACATGTGTTCTCTAGACCCTTCACCAGCCTTGTTGCTGCTCTTTGGACATGCTCCAGAACCTCAGTGTCCTCAATGATGTAGGATACCAAATTCCATACAGAACACATTACCATATGTATTGAAAAAAAATCCCACCATGTTACAAACAGAAGTGGTAGCAATGCCAAACTAGAGCCCACATCCTCTTCCTTTCAGCCTACTGGACAGTTATGCCAGACTGCACACTGCTACCATTTTCCTGAAAAAAATTGCACCACATCACTAATCATATGACCAAATGCACACCCATTTCATGAGTAAAAATACAGACATTTCCGATACATAAGCAGGTACACCCTGTTGCTAAGCCACGCCAATAGCATTTCGACCATGCATTAGATCTATTTCTCATTATAAGCTGTGAAGGTAGGTCGGCACACACATTCAGTGTTTCCGGTGCAGCTACATCATCTGCCCAGTCTAATGATTGCATAGCCCCATACGTCTCACCCAAGAACTGTTTTTTTATCAGGCAGTGAAAGACAACTTATAGATAGTCCATTAGGGACATTTTATATGCCAGCAGTAATCAGAACCCAGTTTCCAGAATCCACAGTGCTGCCTCCTTCTGAGATCAGAAAAGCCCACAGTGCTTCCCTTCAGTTTCATCGCCTCTGAGCAACTCAGTGCATACACTGCTCTACCTCCCAGGGGAGTCAGGGAAGTCTGCCACCATGGGAGGCTGCGCTGGGCCACACTAATCACTCTGCAACACCTGTCTGTTTTGTTCCACTCTTGCTCTCACCCAGGGCTACAGAGAGCAGCAGGAACTTCCTCTAACATGTCTCTCTGACATTGAAAAGGATGCCTTAGACGGTTTCCTCTTAGCACAAAACTGAGATTCATTCTGAACTGAGCAAGTAAGCAAGTCATTTTAGGATTACTGGCCAACATAAAATCTAACTTAGCCAAAGAATCATGGGTTTAATAGCAATATATACCTTTACATGATAGCTGATTCAGGTTATTTACACGAATTGGATGAACATTTCTAACTTATTATTTATGAAAATATTTCCGAGCTGGAGTAATTATTTTTATTCAGTTTTGATTCAATTAGCACAGGTCATTTGTCTAGTAAATCCCATGATAGATAAATGCTAGCTATCTCATTAGTGAACAAAGATTTGTAGAATAGAAACAAAATTCGCAACATACTAAAAGAATCATGATAAAGTTGTCTTAATTAGCTGTTTCTCCAACATGTTTGTCTTAAATTAAACATATGTAGTACAACTACTAGCTAAAATTCCCCTTCAGAACACTTTTTACCCTCCACAAATGAGCCAAGCACATAAAATACCTGCAATGTAAATGAGAAAGGATATACAATACATGCTACTATAAGCAAAATGGCCAATAAAATGATTGCTCTTATTTCTACATTCTAGCTCCATGACAAAGACTGGTTTTATACAACTGTGAAGCTACCATCAGTTTAACAAGTGAATTTGCAAGAGCACAGGTTGGCAGAAGAATCTACAGTGTTACCATGGAGATTTACATTTGTATAGTTTGACTTAAAAAGAGCAATTATCTCAGGAAAACACAATCTGCTGCTGAGAATCTCTAGCTATAATAAGAAAAGCAAACCTGAAAAATTCTTGATCTCTATTTAATTGTCACATAATAAATACATTAACACTTCAGAGTCTATATTCAGAGTTGATAAAATTAGCATAATAAAAATTTGTAGATAAGCGTATACCAAGTGAATTCTTTTTACAATATTCTATGACTTAAAACTCAGAATAGAAAACAGAGCAAACCTTAGTCTGTGTGTCAGCACACAGACTATAATATGTATGATAATGAAGGAGAACGACCCTTTTTCTGCCTTTTATTTACAAATTAGTTTCACAATACATCTCACTGATATTAATAATGTATTTTTAAAGCTGTTTGAAATAGCTGAGCAAAGGTGCTAAACAATTGAAAACTAAAACACATATGGAGTAAAATGTCACTCAGTATTTGCTTTACATTACTTGTTGCAAAGTCTCCACTATATAGACCACTGTATTTTAGGGATGAAGTAATTTTATTTCATCATTTAGTCTTAAGCCCAGTTATTAGAACATAAGTATTATTAATTCATTGATTATCATGCTAACAGAAAACTTCCCTCCAATCCATCCGTTTTTCTTCTCATACTTCTCTGTCAGAAGTTAAACATCTGTTAATGCTGCCACTTCTCTTTAGGGATTCCATAACTCACACTGACTATTCTTTCATTTTTCATACTACCTTCCCATTACAGAGCAAACACAGCAACCTGGCTTAGTCAGTTTTCTCATGTTCATTTCTTACAGTTCTGCTTTATCTTAACACTGCCTGAGATGTTGCATTCAACATTTATTTCATATCTATTACTTAAATTTTTATGGGCTTAGACAAGGTCAGTCCTAACAGTCCCTTCAAACATGATAGTTTACTTTCTATGACTTCCCAAACCTCCCTGTGGGGAATTTGGTCTAGGCCTTCTGTAAATCACTAGGGAGCCAGAAACTTACATTTCTGTCACTGGTTTAAGTGCATACTACTGCTTGAACACGCCAAATCTTCAATCTAGGTAAAAATGCTGTTCATGTATGTTCCATATTTTTAATTAGCTACTTCCTGTGCATTTAGAAGCTCTCAGTGAATACAGAATGTACAATACTGTCCCTAAACAATAAAAAAAAAAAAACTAGCAACTTACCAGTTGCTAGTCTCTGAATTGATAGGTTTTCCTTAATTTAAATATAGTACTTGACTGTTAACAACTATTACCCAAGCCCTGCTGTCATCAGATAACAAAGCTTGTATATAAAGACATTTTCACACAAGATAATTCATAACAAAGAGTTATAAATAAGTTAAGGTTTAAAAACTGTAAGATGTAGGCTAACCGTACAAAGAAGAGAGAACCTGTGTAGAGTAAGAACTGAAACCTAGGCAGTATAAAAAGCTACCTGGTAGAAACTTGCCAACTACACAACTCTGTTGACATATTACAGAAACAATTTATTTCATAGTTTACTTACTCCGTTGATTCTTGGTTAAATACTATATAGTTATTTACAGCTCTCTATGGACACTGCCAGTAGAGTCTAGCAGATTTTCTAGGCCCCTATGTCTTACCATATAACCTCCATTTCCAAAAATGACTTCTTCACATATCCTGCCAGTTGACGGACTTATCCCACAAATATCAAAAATTCTTGGCACCAACTCCTACCTAACAGAATTCTCTTCAGTAATAGTTCAATAGTCGGTATCTCAGCATGTTCTCAGCTCCCTTTACATACATTATTCATTTTCTATTTGGAAATTGCTGTGTGCAATATCACAGAATCAGATGACTGAATTACAAGGCTAAAATTCAGCGGTCAGTAGGTCTCTATAAACCAATGGTTTGACTCTTTCCTTATTTATATCAGCATAAGTCAAGTATAATACTAATCAATGACATCACCACAGCAAAGTCATTGTAGATGAAATCATACACAAGTCTGTCAAGCATAACAGAATGGAAAAAGATACTATGAGGTATCTCACATTAGCTTCACTATATTTAGAGGCAACAAAAAGGAAACAGATATGATATTTTCATTTAGTAGGAAATATACCAACAATAAAACATCTTTGTAAGTTAGATCTCATATATGCACTTGTCTCTTTCACTGTTCAAGTCCTCCATACCATATCTCTGTCAGCACGATTTTGGAAGTTTATCATGTTATGAAAAAACACCAAAGTGTCTTTGCATTTGTAATAAAAATATACTTAAAAATAACTACATTTCATATATTTTTATTGTAAGCTCTTGAATTTATTGCAATTTTGTATGATAGCATTTTCTTTAGAACATTTTACAACATAAGGAAATATTTCTAAAGAAAAAAAGGAGTGTAATGTAATCCTTTTTTTCACAGCCGCCTTCTGATTCTCCTATCGTCCATGTTTTCTAGGAGGAAAACGATGGTACAACGGATGATGTCATCACAGGGGTGATCTAAGAGAAAGAATGGTACAATGATGCTTTAATTTTTTTTACAAAGCAATTAGGTAAAATGATTGTGATTCTGTACTTTGCTTTATTAAGTATATACATATATCATGCAGAATTCTAAAACATAGCTACTACAAGTCCTCAAATCAAACTGAAATATTTACGAGCCAAGGAACTGGATCATTACCTGCCTCAATTTAATCTTTCAAGCTGGGATCATATATTTCTTTTTCTGACCCTTCTTCATGCAAAGCATTTCCTACCAGATGATAAGTATCTGCAAGACAGGAAAAGAGAACCCTGAATTGATTTGTAACTCATATCATTATCCAACCCCTTAAAACCAAAGATAAACAGATAAACTGAAATATAATGATAAAGTAAATTTAACTGAAAAATTAGGGAAAACAATTATTTCAGGATGCATGCACAAATTGTTAGTTCTGTGATCACAAACATAAATAGGAGTGTAACTGACAAATAATTCATTCACTATAATAAACTTACCACAGAAAGGCTTGGAGGACTTCTGTGGTGCAGTCATGACCAGTACCCTGTGTTCAACGGAAGAAGTGGGCCACCCTGAAGGCCCCCCTTCAGTTCTTCTGCTACACCCTGATGTTCGCCCCATCTGCAGATGTATCCATACAGAATAATCCCTATATACAGAATAAGTACCAGTTTATGGGGTTCTTTTTAATTGATCAATGACTGTTCCACAAAATGAGAAATGATCAAGTCAATGAGAGTTTTTTTGCTGAGAAAATAGAACTGAATACGGTTCAAAATTTCACTTAACATGTTGGTTCCCTTTCCTATCTATAGGAAGGAGTCCTGAATCTCAATATCTTTATCTCATTTTTTTGGAGCAATATCAAAGCTACAAAATTTCTTTTACAACAGAATAGCTTTCAAAATCAGTTACTGGAAATTCTCTCAACTACCATATCTTATATGCCAGTTAACAATTAGTTTGGAATGTTTTATTCACAATAAACAATACGTTAAAAGTTAGAATTAAAGATAAGGTTTAACACATTGGGGTTTTGCTTATGCATTGCCTCTTAATTTCTTGAGGTTTAAGTGCTTTCTTAAAAAAAAAATTACAACTCATAGGAATGATTTTTACCTTCAATTACTCACTCTCCAGCCTTGCTCTTGGTGTAGGTTTTCCTGACAGTTATATGTGCTTCCAATAGCTGCACACAAAATGTTCTAGGCACACTGTTTAAGCAATCATCAGCATGGTTATGCTCAATTACCAACATCTAAATATAGATGTTTATATCCATATTTGGTTGTTCGTCATTATTTACCTTTACCCATCTAAATTTTAAAAGTTTATCTACAGATGCTAGCCGAAGGAAAAAAGCAGGCTCTGTATTTCTAATCTTAATTATCTCTATAAGGTCATTAAATATGGATCGAGGTGACTGTGTATCAAAACTTTCAAGCTTGAGCAAGAAGAGACACTGCCCCAGTGTAAGGGCTAAACAACAGAGCAAGAACAACTCATACATGGCAGTAATAAATGGAAAGAGTAAGCAAATTCTTTTCCAGATAACAAAACTTATACAAATAACCTCATGTTCTTCTCTTACTATTTAAAGTCCTGCAACACTTCAGAATCAGAGAAATTCAAATCTGAACCAAATCATCTGAATATTCTCATAGCTGGAAGGCTGGATATTTATAAAGTAAGACTTTCTGAGGTTTAGTTGTAATTTGTAAATATAGGTACTTGGAACCAAAACATTTACATGAAAACGCCCCTGCAACAGTGGAAGGTACTGCAGGTGTCTATCACTTCCTTTCTGCACATGTTCAGAAGTGCCTCTAATACTGTCAGCACTAAGATGTCGAGTGTCTTGCTCAAAATCTAGATCTATCTGAACTGAAGCATGTTATTTGTCTTCCTATTGGAATTCATTTTAATAAGGATGTTCAGAGTGTATTCTGCCCGCTCTTTCCATTCTTGAGCAACTGAAAGCCCTTGCTCCAAGGCTGTTTAATATATCATCATCACTGCCAATAACTCTCTTCTGTATTGTAGAAGAAAATGCAAATGCTGTTCACTTTTTGGAAGCTTGCATATACCTGTCTTCCAGAGAGGCATCAAAATTATGAAACAGATAATGCCTCAGGCTTGGGTAAAAGGCAGTCACTTTAATTTTAAACATAACTGAAAAAAAAGTGCCTTCCCACTAAGTATTACACTTCCATTTTCTTAGGACTGAATTTATTAAATCATCAGGAAAACACTAACATATAAAAAAAAACCCATTAGATTACTGCTAATCCAACCTTCAAATATTTATCTGGAAAATACAACATTCCCATGAATGCAGAACTTCTGTCAAGCTGTTGGAAATCTAGTGAGTTTTCACTGCATTAATTCTGGAAAATTCCGAGCTGCTACATAACAAGCATTTACCATTTTAGTAGAGCTCTGAGGACTAAAAATCTAGCGGTACACTGAGCTATCAAAGACAACTGTCCTTTCTGTTTTTGCAGATGGCAGGAGATTTGCACATTATTTAAGCGTAAATGCTGTACTTTCACGTGAATACATATAAAGCTCACTGTGCTTCAAAGATTCAGGCCCTAAGCACATCTTGTGCTGTCTTTATTTTCTAAAACTATTTTCTCAAATTTTACTTGGTGTCCTGCAAGACCAACCATAAAGAAATTGAAAACCATAAATTCCAAATACACTGAAATACCAGCAGAGCCTATTCAAAGAAGCCAAGCAAAATCTGAAACAAGTACATCTCTCTTCTACTTCTCAGACCACTGCACTGGTGATATTGCATGAAAACAGAGTCTTGAACTTTCTAAGTTATAACATGAAATATTTTCAAGACTTTGTTAAGTAATATCATAACAAAAACAGCATCATTCAAAGGGTTTTCCTTCATCAAAAAGTATTGCTGCATTTTTAATTCAAGTAATTTCCAGCAGAAAACATTTAACAGAAAGCAGTCTGGGCAGTGTTCAGATTACAAGTGTATGTACTTTATACTTTAGCTTTTACATTACCGTAACACTACATTATCTCATCTAATTAGATTTTTCGAAAACCTCTGGAAAATGAACTTTCCACATGCTCTGGATGTTTGTTTATTGACTAAAGATGCTGTGCATGAACTAAACAATGTATTGTAGTAATAGGAATTATGAAAGAGCAATACTACAGCCTAATGGACTACAGTAATAGTTCTGTAAAACCATCACATTATCTCTAGCAAAATATGTGTCTTAAACACATTAAAGACTGTAACTTTTATAGTTTTGATCTTTATATTTCTCTCTCAAAAACAAAATAAAAAACAGCTCCTATGTTAATGAACAGGCCCTTAAAAATTTTGTGACATTTGTAATTTAATCAGGGTAAATTACTGTTACATTTTTAATTTTATTCTGAAAATTTACATATTTATTCTCCACTATTTATGTAGCTATTTCAGAAAAATACCCTTCCCAGATTCCTGACTAATGGTGTTTTGATTCCACAGACCTGACTTAACAGCATTCTCATTTACGAGCTGTTCACACCATACAAAGTATGAGATGCTCCAATCACTAGATGACTGATTCCCCCCCCCTAGATTATCTGCGACTTTCAGTGACTTCATCTGCAATTCTAAACACTTAGCATTTACAGATTTCTTAGGATCAAAAGGATGATAACCCAGAAAAATCAGAAATAAATAAGCAGACATTTGCAAAAGCGCTGCATGAAACAACTGGGCCAGCAATAAGGAGAAACTCAGTGGTAGAGCCAAGCAAGAATCATATCTGAGGTCACATATAACCCCTTTAATCTATAATACCACTATTTCTTTTCTTATCCCACATCATTCAATACACATTCTTCCAGTTTCTAGAGCAAATGACACAGAACTTCTGCCAAAAAACCTCACTGATTGACTACCTGACCCCAGTATGGAACAACTGAGCACTGTCTATTTTTTCACTTTAGGAGTTCTGTCTTGTGGAAACACAGCATATATTCTGTAAAGACAAAGCCACTACACGTTCTGCAGAAAACTAGTATTTACGCTTCACAATTTCTGAGTACCTGGTTGTTCCCTTATAACATTACTTTAGTAATATGGAAAACATTTCTTTTAAAATATTTATTTTAAATCTGCCGGCTTTGAGTGGCAAGACAGTAGAGAGAGGAAAAGATAAAACAAACATTTAACAAAAAAAAAAGAAAAGAAAAAACAGATACTCCTCCATCAGAGAGTTTTCTAGAATGAAACAGAAGATTTAAGAACCTAACTGAACTTTTGTGATGTGGTATGAAGGTGCATCAGAAGTAGTTCAGATTGGGTATTAGGAAACGATCTTCACTGAGAGGGTGGCTGCTCACTGGAGCAGGCTCCCCAGCTAAGTGGTCACAGCACCAAGCCTGTCAGAGTTCAAGGAGCATCTGGACAACGCTCTTAGTCACATGGTTTAGTGTTAGGTGGTCCTGTGAGGAGCAGGGATTTGGACTCGATGATCCTTATAAGTCTCTTCCAACTTAAGGTATTCTATGACACTCTGAAAATTTCCTATTAAATCACAGATATAACTGAAATTTCTTTTAAAGATTTTTAGCGCAAGTTTCACATATAGTGAAATCTTCACTTCCAAGTTCCTGTCAAATTGTATTTTCCTTCAAAATCTAGCACACTGTAAACATTTAAGCAAAACCACAAAAGCAAGTTTTCTCTGTCAGAAGAGCAGAGAAAAAAAATCCAGCATAAATTCCCAAAAATATCCTTAGTACCAACACTTTAGGTCTCCAAAGCTATTCTTGTTATGCTTCCCAACTATGCTAATGTCATCGCAGAGTCAGTGAAAAGCTTGTATTTTTCACATGCCACCCTTCAAGCTGCAGTACAAGACTTCCTCAGCTGCCCTCAGATATTTTTCTTTCCTCTATTTCTATCCTTTTTCTCATTATTAAGCAACAGTACATGAACAGATGGTTCACTAAAACAAAAACAAAACAAAAAAAAATCATAGTCTGCAATATTATAGCCCATGTGTTACAAAAATAGAATTTAAAACTTTACTTCAGTGCTATTTTATCGTAACACTTAAAACATGCTGGACTGACTTTCTTCCATTAAAAAGTCATAGAATTGCTCATCAAAAAAAAAAATATATCCAAAACAACCAAGCCAAAAAAGTCCCACAACAGTTAGACTTAATTTCTCAGTGCATTAGACAAGATTAACATTCATATACAAGCACACTATTTTTTTGTTTGCCTTTTATGATATGTTGGCATCTAAAACAGCTTTTGAAAGGCATTTTCAAGACAAAACAATATATTGCTTCCAGTTATCACCTATGGTGTTGGCAATTATGAAAGATTAATGACACCTCATTATTGTCACTCCTTCCCCCAAGGTCAGTCATTAACTCAGTTTCTTTTCAAGAGATTCCAAGCTAGTCCCTGAAAATCCCAGAGAGCTTTGTTCTTTACAGGTCTATTTCCTCCTTTTTTATCTTGCTATTTTCCAGGTTAGGTGAGACCGCCTCTGAGTGGGACAAGATCTAAAATGTTATGTCCTTTAGGAACTCGCTACCAAAGAGAAATACAAAATGTCTCATACTTAGTATTTTACACTGTTAATACAATTTGCAATTCTGTCACCATAGTGAAACAATCCCATTACAGATTACTTTGTTCAGGTACCAGAGTGCATAAATCCATTCGTTTAATACCACTGATTTAATACAGCTGAGAACATATTGAAAACTTTTAAAGATACTTCCTTTTCCTAGCAAGGTATTGATAGATTGTTCACTCACGGAAGCATTGAAAAAATCTTTTCCTAAGTATATCTCCACAACTGCAAGGCATTTTGTAAGAGAACACACACAGTTGCAACATCCTATATATATATATATATGTATTGTCTATCCTTCACAGTAAGTGTCAATTTTTGAATTTATTTTTACTTTACGCCAAAAATCAGAGTGTGTAGCGCTTCAAATCTTGAAAGATGGAAGGAGCAATTTGGACATCTAGAGCTCTGAAGTCATGCAAAAGGCAGAATTAATGCAAAAATATAGACAGTGTATCTTTTATTTTATTTCTGAATACAAAATAGGTACCCTATACAGAAAAAAAACCTCTACGTTAAAAAAAACACCCACTTTCTTCTTTCTGCTATTCATATAAATTTTGCTGTGTCATTAAAGAAAAATTACTTTTGCATTTGTAAACTAACATAGCAAAGCACATGACAGAAGCATGGGTATTATCATTTTCTCAGAATTATTAGAAAGAACCTCTACATATTGAATAAATCAGAGTGTGAATCTACATTGCAGAAAAAAGTGAAAGGATTGTCCAAAATATCTATAAAAGAACATTTGGCTGTCTTCAGATTCCATTTTTTTTATATGACATTTCACATAGTACTGCTATCATGCAAAAGAACTAATACAAATCATCACCCAAAGTATTTTTACAGATCCATTAATATCACAAATATCACATTTTATACAATGCTGCATATAGTATATTATTTATATTGAATTTTTAAAAACCGTGATTAGTATCTGATAACAACTCCTTTTAAGTTGCAAAGCTACCGTGAGGGACTGCATACATAACACCAAGTATGAAGAATATCTTACTATTCAGAAATAGTTTTGTATCATAAAATCCTCCGACACAAAAAGAATATAGATGTTTTATCCATAATTGCATTTATTTCTATAGTGGACATTTCATGTAAAATAAGCCTAATTTTTCTTATTTTCCAGGTTTTAACTGGTTAAATAAAAGGCAAGTATGTTCATTCTGTACACTGCTGAGCAGAAATCCTACTACTAATAATTTTTTTGCTGCTATTCGAAAAGTATCTAAACCTCGAAGTACCCACTTGAAAATCAAATTACCAATCGTCATAAAATTGAAGCAGTTACACATACTATTATAATAGCACTTCACAGATAAAATCTACTCATCTCCTGCTATAAAGGAGAAACTGCATTACTTTAAGACCCCCACAAATAAACACCTGACAAAGACCAAAAGTTAAAATAGATACATATGCACAACTTATTATTGGTGGTTCTGAAACTAAATGTAAATGAACATAAAATGAAAATATCCAGACTTCTATGTCTATGTTCCATATAACAGGTGAGTTAACCTGCAGTTAATGCATACGATGACTGCAACAAGTGTATTACCAGACTTCCCACTGCATTTCCGAATGACATTTCGAAGCATGAATAAAGATTCTCACTCTATGGATAACTATATGAAATAAGCCAAAAACATCAAGGGCTGCACAAAAAGCAGTTATCTCACATTAGAAAAGCTTTTTTTAACTGAGACTTGTGAAATAACTTATCTCTGTCAGTATTTAAAATTGTTAGTGAAAATGTTTCTCACTTCTAACCTGATATCTGTCATAGTCTTTATCCTATTAGCTATTGCTGAGTTCCAGCTTAACAATAATAGAAACCTTTGCAATTGTGAAACATCCAGAAAAGCAAACATCATGCAAAGTATCATATACAACAAAGTTCATAAGTAGCAGATTTGGCATTTACCAGTGTTTATATAAAACTACAGTGACAGAAACATGAATACACAGAAATATTGACAGTAAGAAAATCAAGCTTTGTATTTTCAAGAGCTGAACACTGATAAAGAAACAAATTCATTTTCTTTCTTAAAGGATGGGAATTGTCAACCCCTAAAATATCTGGGTGCATTACCAAACTTAAGGTAGAACTTTTCAGGTCTAGAGGAACGAAAGAAAAGAAAAAGGAGTTATTAATCGCCCTATAGCCAGGAAATTCACTTGAAAAAGACAGATTCAACTCCCTGCTCTGTACATTACATTGATTTTGTTGGTGCTGTTTGTATAAATAGTTATGTAGCCATCATTCTGAAGTAATCACTTTTTGGACTGAATGTTGGGGAATAACTGAAGTCCGAGCTGTGTAGCCAGACAGATGTGACAGCCAGCCAAACACACAAGGTTACTCATATGCTTTGTACACCTGCAACAGAGTTCTAACAGCTGCTACTTATTCTGCACATGCATCCTAGCTACACTCACAGTATAAAGGATGGAAGAATAAGGCATGACCTATCACAATTCCTTCTTTGCTCTGAGTATAGATAAGAGTGGAAGTGATAAGGAGGGGGGCAGGAAGTAGAATACAGGAAGAGTCAAAGGGTCTCAAAGAAATCCAGAGGGCAGACAAGCTAGTAAACTTTCCTTTTTTCAGTTGCTTGTCCTCGTGAGTGTTTCCCTGTAAGTGAATCCCAAGCAGCATGTAACAGTTCGGGAAATAAAAGTTCTGAATGTGTCCAGAGCCAGATAATTCACAGCAAAGCCTTATTCAGAGAGACAGTCACATTTTTTTTAGTCTCTCAACAGGACTAACAGTTTAGCGAAGGAGGGCTTCAACCTTCAAATAACAAAGCTCTTCTGATATCTGATAAGTACCACATAATTTCTTCATGATTTGAATGTGTCTCAGAAGGAATACAGGTTAGCATATAACCTGATTAAATGCAGAATTCTGAAGCTATCTTGGGCAAAAGGGTTGAGTATGACTTCATCTAGATCACCTCATGATGAAATAGAGTACCAAAGTGGGACAATAGGGTCTCACAGAAAAGTCTCAATAGTTTCACCCTGATACTGGCTGATACTGTTACTGCTAAAGGAATTTCACTTTCAAAGTAAAATGGAAAAGGGATAGGATACAAAGGACTTCAATGCATTAGAGCTGGAATATTAAACTCAGATCTGCAAAAGGAGGGGAAGGTGTTCTTGTGGCAAAAGAATTCTTGCAGCTCTTTCTTAAATTTAACTGTGAGTCACTGCAATCTTAAGGTGCAGCAGTGTATTGAAGGACTAGAAACACTAATGACTGCCAAGCTTATAAAGAATATTTTTTACCTAGAAGAAATAGTCAAATAAATTTAGCAGTTACAATGGCAAATGTAATTATTCAAATCATGTACAAAATCTTTTTCAATCTGACATAACAAGCTTTCTTTCTAAATTCCTTCGTGCTTTTGCAATTGTCTAAATTTGACCTTTCTATAGTAAATATCTATCCAAAATGCATGCTACTAAACATGAGAAGACAGGTCAAATGGATCTGTCCTGCAGAGACAAGAAATCCGATTTGAGAGATTACTGAACATGGCCTCTATAGCCAGCATAAGCAGCCATGGAAATTCAAAGGACACGTCAATGCAGTAAATGCTAGCTGAACTGCTGCTCTGGCCACAAAAATTGCAATAATAGGAATGCAGGTGTTAGTTAACCTGACCACTGACTCAGAAAACGATCCCTTAGAGATCTCTGACCAGCCATAGACCCAAAAACTCTTTGATATTCTTGTTTGCACTGAATCCACAGATGGATAACCCCCACAACTGGCAAACTAAATATATCAAATCAGTTGTTTCGCTTCTCTTCCCTGGAGAGTTTCTGCTAAGACTGTCAGCACGTTTTAAATAACTGGCAAGCATTTTGCAAATATCAGAACATGATGATGTACATACCAGTTCCAAACCCTGCTTGCTAGCATTTGCAATTACACAGCCTACATTTTCCTTTATTTATGGAGTTTATCACTGTCATACTGCCCAACGATTCTAGCAGGAAGAGACTGTAGGAAATACTCAAATACATTTTACATTAGTTAAAGCTTCACAATGGTAAATTGAGTCAAATATTCCTGTCAAGCTCAACCACCATAAATTCATAAACTGGGAATACTCAGCTTACTAATAATGTATTCATAATTTGTTGTCAAAGGAATAAAAGGAGAAAAAGGTTTTATGCAAGTTTTGAACTCTGTATTTTTTCCCTCAAGACACAAAACCCACCCAGGTCTTCTGGAGATTTAAACTGGTATTTTTAGACTTTGCTGGAATGCAAACCATTCAGAAAAAATGGCTAATAAATTAAAGAACAAGTTTGATTGCAACAGGCTTCCAATTACATGTGGCAAAGAAACCCCTCCTGCTGAAGGGCTCAGTGGAAACAAATGATGAAAGTAGCCCTGATTTGGAATCCTTCCAGAAGCTCTGTTTTACCATCCTGAAAGGCCACTATTGTTTTGATAAATTCTACTATCTGAAGTGGTGTTAAAATGAACTCTTTTTGAGATAAGAAAAACCGCACAAGATGGAGTATACTTATCTGTTCCCAATCTCTTGGTAAGATTTACTTTTTTCTGGCCAATCATCCTGTGCCTTAATGATGCAGATGGGATGTAAGCACTGCCAAGACCTCTGTAAACACTCACAATATTGTCGAGAGGCTGAAGGGTAACATTATATTGATAATGGTTTCTGAGATTTGTTATCAGCAGAAAATCTTTTGTCTGCCAGATGTACTCCTATGTAAAAATATGCCTTTTTCAAGTTGACAGCTGAAAATTACTCTCTCCAAGTGAGTCAGGAATAATTGAGAACAAAGTGATTGTTCTGACTCTGAAACATGCAGGTGTTCAGTCCATCAATGCTCTGAAACAGACCAACATTTTTGCTGGGAATAACAATGCATTAGCAATAAAAATCCTTCCTCCAGTGCTACAGTGGTACTACTTTTAAACAGAATATAGATTCTACTTCCTTTGTGAGAAAGCTCTCCTGAGAGAGCTCTACAAAAAGTTGTTTGTGGCATGTATGCGTAACTGCACTACAAAATCAGAAAAAGCCTCCAACACAAGTTTGTTCATAATTATGTTATTTGCTCAAGCTATGAAAACCTCCGCAAGCATCTTCTATGTGAGGCAAAAAAAAAGTGAAGAATAAAAGCTACATCTTAGGGAACTACCATATTCCCTAAGATACTGTAATTCTTCATCAAAGCAGATGTTTAATAAATGACAACAAAGGCAACAACTGAGCATATTGGGTGTTCTCATCTATCTGACACTTCCACAATCACTTGTAAAATATAAATAGTAAAAAGTTGAATTACTCATATTTAGGAAAAACTCATCAGGCATGACATAGCCTATGAGTCTTAAAATGTAGAAGAACAATAGGTTTTCTCACTGAAAACACTGTTCTTTTGGATGGTAGCTTCCTCACCATAATTTTGAAACAAGGAATGCTGGAGCCATTAGAGTGCCCTGTATGTCACAGGTGCTGTAAGCTGCAAGATGCAGTGGCTCTATTCAGTTCTGCTTGAACTCAAGATCTTGCTAAAAACTTGCTACCATCTGAAATATCCCTAAGCGGTTCCCTAATATGCTACCATAGTTTGCCTGTACACTCAACTAGCTCATAATAATTTAATTGTATTTTACTATAAAATATGATTAGGTTATAATTATCAGACATTTAATAGCAAACTTTGCTTTCAAAAAGATGTGATTGCAGGGGGGGGAAGGAGAGGGGGCCACCTTTGAGGTCATGCTTATTCCTATTGCTCCTGTGTTCCACGTATACTGACATAAGAAACAAAGATGTATATACATCAAACAAAACTTTGTTACATAATTTGAAAGCACTTTGGGTGTTTTTATGTTATTGGCTTTCCTGGATTTTAGATGAGGTCTAGTTTTAACCACATTAGAAAATGGAGGTTCACTGTGCAAAATACAAAGTAAAGCACTGAAGATGCTAGAGTAATGAGATGTGTTTAGAAACACCATTGATGTATAGCAGTCAGGCCAAAAAATCTTGATGATGCAAGGGTACAAGCAAAATTCTGATTCATCTGTCTTTTTTCTTCCCTCCCGCTCGCCCCACAAGCTCCCCAAAATGGTCACTAGTTGCTCAATATGTTCTGTCTCTCTTGTTACAGGAACTGGTTCAGAAATTCTTTTCATGTCTTGCATATATTCTAAGCTATGAGTTTCATGTTGTTTAAAAGTCTTATGTATTTTGAGTAGATGATAAATTTTAAAACTAAAAAATTTACGAAAGCCTGTTGTGTGAGCCTTCATTTGAACTTTTTTTACATTTTTTCATAGAAACAATGCATCTTTTTTGCTGTTTTGAATAAGGCCCAGCTATTTCTTTCTCAGAGAATACACAGTATTTAAGTATTATATACTACACAAAGATAATAAAGGAACAATTAATACCTAATTAATACCTAGTTGAGAGATTAAATTTTGAATAGAAGATTTAGATTTACAATTCCTGCCAGAGTTAATAAGAAATTCACTTTTCAAAAATCTTCTTGCATCTTATTATTGATCTTTTATTATACTTACATAGCCTTCTCATCTCATGTCAGGTATTTGATTTTAACATAATGAAGTAATTATAGGAAGTATTTCATATATTCCTGAAGGCTGTATCTATACATCAGCTTTCAGAGTCAGATGATCCAAAACACATCACAAACTACGTGATGCAAAGGCAGCTATATATGTGTTGCTTTTGGCTTCTTCAGTATCGTTACACGTTACCATGTCATTACGAAGGTAAGAAAACCTTCTGAGTAAGCTAAGTACTACAAGCCTATCTTGAAATGCAGCACAGCACAGCAGCATGACTTGAGATATTCTTCGCCATCCACCTTCCAGGTCCCGATCACATAGTATCAGCATAGACCTGTGTTTCAGCAGTTGGGGTATGCAAGCACATATCATGGTGAAACTCCAATCGATTCAAAAAAGGCAGATAACTTCTTGGTTTGCTCTTTTACTTTTGTAAATTAAAGTAAATTACAAGCTTTGACTAACACATGGGGACTGAATTCCATTAATACCTTCAGACTGAATTCCCGATGTCACTTTTTCTGTAGAGAGCTCCACTATACTTTTTAGTTTTTACTCCTTGGTTTGATTCTTAGATGCAGCTATTTTAGACTGCATTCAGCTTACAGACTACTATAAAATCTCTGTGAAATTGTCTTTCCATCGACTTTAAATGCAGGCAGTACTCCTCTTAATTCTATCATTGTGAAGTGAGCGAAATAGGGTGCAATTATTTGTGAAAACCAGAATGAAAACCAATCGTCATTCAAGAGTGCCATCTAGTGATCAAAATAACCCTACAGCCTTTATACGCAGGATGTGAACCGAGCAAGTCACATGCCGGCTGAGTTTTACGAATTGTTTAGACGCCCTCCTCCCTCTCCCCCCTTTTTTTTAAGAGGGGATATTACATTTCAAACTGTAAAATGACAAATGACAAAGTTTCTCATCTCTAACAGGCTACTCTTACTGCAATGAGTAGGACAGCAACTCATAGGACATTCTTAAGTGACGAGCATAATTTGAATGTCTATGACCTCCAATGCTGAATGAATTTTATATACCTGTATCTTCACAAACCTCACAGTGCATATCCATGAAAATGCACGTCTGCAAAAGTCTAATGATTGCAGAGGAAACAAAGCAAGGTGTATGTAAATGGAGAAGTGGTGTTTGGGAACGGTGCTGGCTACTAAGGAAATATGCAGCATTTATAATAAATTACACTACTAACTTTCCTTAGCTCTCATTACAAATCTCCATGTGCAGAAACTGGTTTGTGATTTAAGGAGAGGAGAGATTACATCATTGACTAATATTGTTCCCTACACTATGCAATTTTACACAATGTGCACGAGGACTATTCATACAAGCACGTGCACAGTTGCACTGAGGTTTTAATGAGATAAGGCCTATCATGTTCCCATTGTAATTCAAAATGCCAAAATTAAAACTATTCAGGAGATACTTTTTCGCATTTTTTTTTATCTCGAAAAAAGCTATACATACCAGAAGGACAGGATGCCATCCAGAGGGACCTGGACAGGCTGGAGAGGTAAGCCCATGCAAACCTCATGAAGTTCAACCAGGCCAAGTGCAAGGACCTTCACATGGGTCGGGGCAATCCCAAGCACAAATACAGGATGGGTGGAGAACTGATTGAGAGCAGCCCTAAGGAGAAGGACTTTGGGGTGCTGGTGATTGACAAGAAGCTCAGCATGACCCAGCAACGTCCGCCCGCAACCCAGAAGGCCAGTCGTATCCTGGGCTGCATCAAGAACCGGCAACATCCTATCAACAGACAAGAAGGCTGAGGTACTCAACTTTTGCCTCAGTCTTCACTGGCAACCTCTCTCCTCACCCCTCCCGAGTTGATGGACTGCAAGATAGGGACCAGAGGGGCAAAGCCCCTCCCACTGCAAGGGAAGACCAGGTTCATCAACACTGAGGAACCTGAACATACATAAGTCTATGGGACCTGACAAGATGCATCCCAGAGTCCTGAGGGAACTGGCTGATGTCATTGCCAAGCCACTCTCCATAATATTTCAAAGGTCATGGCAGTCAGGCGAAGACCCTGGTGACTGAAGGCAGGCAAACATTGTGTCCATTTTTAAAAAAGGTAGAAAGAAGGACCCTGGGAACTATCGGCCTCTTAGCCTCACATCTGTGCCTAGGAAGATCATGGAACAGATCCTCCTAGAAGCTATGCTAAGGCACACAGAGGACAGGGAGGTCATTCGAGACAGCCAGCATGGCTTCACCAAGGGCAAGTCCTGCCTGACCAACCTAGTGGCCTTCTATGATGGTGTGACTAGATCAGTGGACAGGGGAAGAGCTATGGATGTGATCTGGACTTCTGTAAAGCCTTCAACACAATTCCTCACAACATCTTTCTCTATAAACTGGAGAAATATGGATTTGATGGGTGGACTGTTCGGTAGCTAAGGAATTAATTGGTTGGAAGGTCGCAGACATAGGGTAGTGGTCAATGGCTTGATTGTCAAAGGGACGCTGGTGACAGGTGGTGTCCCTCAGGGGTCCGTACTGGGACCGGTGCTGTTTAACATTTCCATCAATGACTTAGTGAGATCGAGTGCACCCTCAGCAAGTTTGCAGGTGACACCAAGCTGAGTGGTGTAGCTGACACACCAGAAGGACAGGATGCCATCCAGAGGCACCTGGACAAGCTTGAGAAGTGGGCCTGTGTGAATCTCATAAGGTTCAGCAAGGCCAAGAGCAAGGTCCTGCATGTGGGTTGGGGCAACCCCTGCTATCAATACAGGCTAGGGGATGAAGGCATCAAGAGCAGCCCTGCTGAGAAGGTCTTGAGGGTACTGGTGGATGAAAAGCTTGACATGAGCCACCAATGTGCGCTCGCAGCCCAGAAGGCCAACAGTATCCTGAGCTGCATCAAGCGAAGCATGGCCAGCACATCAAAGGAAGTGATTCTGCCCCTCTACTCCACTCTGGTGAGACCCCAGGTGGAGCCCTGTGTCCAGCTCTGGAGCTCTCAGCACAGGAAAGACATGGACCTGTTGAAGCAGGTCTAGAGCAGGGCCACAAAAATAATCAGAGGGCTGGAACACCTCTCCTGTGAGGAACGGCTGAGAGAGTTGGGACTGTTCAGTCTGGAGAAGAGAAGGCTCCGGGGAGACCTTAGCCGTCCAGTACCTGAAAGGGCCTACAAGAAAGCTGGAAAGGGACTTTTTACAAGGGCATGCAGTGGTAGGACAAGGGGTAATGGCTTTAGACTGAAAGAAGGTAGCTTTAGATTAGATATAAGAAAGAAATTCTTTACTAGGAGGGTGGTGAAGCCCTGGCACAGGTTGCCCAGAGAAGCTGTGGGTGCCCCCTGCCTGGCAGTGTTCAAGGCCAAGTTGGATGGGGCTTTGAGCAACCTGGTCTAGTGGACGATGTCCCTGTCCCTGGCAGGGGGGTTGGAACTGGATGATCTTTAAGGTCCCTTCCAACCCAAACTATCCTATGAATCTATGTCTCTGATAAACAGTTTATATAAGCAACTTTAAAGAAAGATATGATTGCAGAATCAGATGCTAACAGAAAAACTGAACCATAAAGTACTCTCTAGTTAGCAAGTTACATGACAGCAGATTATAAATCACTTGCTAACTTGAAAAGACCTTTGAAAAAGCAAGAAAATCAGACAAAAATATGCTCTACTCGTGGACTATCGTGGCTTTTTTTATCTCCACTCCTCAACAAGAGGATATATGGAAACAGAATATGCTAAGTTTCTCCATGCCTCCAGTTTTTATAGCAGAGTTCCTCTAGGAAAACATAAAAAATTTCATGCAACCTTCCTTTTAATGTGAGTAATGCTGCAAAAGAACAGCATAATCATAATAGCTGTGTAGTAATTTCTAATAGAAATTTTAGTATGTACTGCTTACATAACATGCCATTGGTAATTTGTTCAGTTAACACAATAAAAATATCTAAAAGCTCTTCTACATTAGCCAGATCTAGGAACTCACAAAACTGAATCATGCTTTGAAAGCATGGCAGAAACAATGCATATTATCTTTTTTGTTGGCACAAACATTTATTTTTTCAAGTATGGCACTTCAGCTCTCCCATAGGAGGGATATGTTGTCAACGACTGATGAAAAAGCATCAGGTACCACACTTTAAAAACAGCCACTACCAAGCCATTTGAACCGTAATTTGACTTGTTCTGCATATAGCTACCACAAAAAATGCATTACTTCACTAACCAAACTATTGTTTCCTGTCAAAAGCGATCCTACAGAACAGATTAATTCTTATGGGCTATATATACATTTGCAATCAGGCAATTTCACTTGAAGAAGAGAAACTGAACTCAATTAAGCTTTAATCTTAAAATATCATCTAAATACTATCAGTAGTCACAAAAAGTTGTGTGGCAAATAAGGGCACAAGTTAATAACACCTTTTTCCCCCCCAATACTTTCACATATCTAGTAAACAATATAGTGTTTCTTGTTCAGCATGTGAAGACCACTGCTTTAGTCAACAAGCCTTGTAAAAATTCAGTTGATAATGAAAAAATAGAAAATTAATTAACTCACTAGTTGCAGGAACTTGCTGAAAAGATTTCATGAACTGAGAAATTACTCAAGTTCTCCATCTAAAGATCACATGTTGAGAGTACTTTTTTCCAACATATATTTTTGAGTCATATAATGAGCCAAAAGAAAAACACATCATTTAGCTTATATTCATTGTTATAAATCTAAAACCTGAGATCCACATATTTTTGTAAATAATTTTATATTCAGGGAAATAAAATATGTCAAGAGCCAAAGGCAGTTAAAGCAGAGTGACTAGAGAAATACATTTCTAACTGTTAATTATGTGTTAACAGATGAAAATAATGCATTCTGCAAATGCAGATTTTAAGGAGAACAGTGCGTGAAGCACATTGCCTAGCAGTGCTTATTTGAAGGGAATTAGGAATCAGATTGACAGCACAGCAGAACAATGGCGGCATAAGAATTTTGTTAATGGAGGAATACAGTAGCCAGAACTCAGTGATAAACCACTAAGAACTTGTTTGTAATTATCAAGTATAGCAGTAAGGTGACTAAGCATTTTTCTTTTTGTCAATTACTAGATTATTTTTCTTCTGAATTATATCAGTGGAACTCAGACTATGCACAAAATCTTCCAGTATCACAAGTGTCCAGAAGGGAATACAAACTGTATATTTAAAAAGAATAAATTCAAGGAAATTGGGTAAAAAGCAGAGCTATAAAAAACATAGTAGATGTGCCCTGTATACCTCCTGAGCCTACAGAGTAGGAAACACTACAGTCTTGTCTTTCTACATCCCCAAAAAATTGATAATTTGTTACAGTCTATAATAGGGTATTGCATATGCACTCCTCTTTTGGTAACTAGGGAAACATGACTGATTCATGCTTCCCTGGATCACATATTGTTTCTATTTATCACTTCATTTCCTTCAACAAGAACGATGAACTGTTATTAAAAGACCCGCCGGAATATTGCTCAACTCTTTTGTACAAAAACTGGAAGGAACAACCAAATGCCCAAACCCTACACATATGCATAAGAGTAAGCAGTTCCCTGAGTTCATATAACTGCATATATTAATACTGTCCTTAATCTTGGAAATGACAGACACAAGAACACACAGAACAAGTAACTGTTCTAAATATATTCATTATACATAAATGGCTCTAAAAAGTCTGGGTGGTTTTGTTTGCTTGTTTTGTAAAACTTTATGATTCAGGGAGAAGAAAATCTGAAGAGTAACCAAAATACTTTTACATAAGAGTGTTAGCATATGTGTTGCTAAATGGAGATAAGCCAAGCAGGTGAAGTAGTCAGCTCCATCTACAGAAAAGCTACAGTGAACTGCTTCCTTCCAAGCAGCGTAACCGAACAGTCACCAAGCAGTACCCAAGGCTGGATTCTATCCTATTCACCTTAAGTCACTCAATGAATCCCACTGACCTCATTTGACTCACAAAAAAACACATACAGGATTTGGTCCTCAGTACTTTCAAACATCTCCACAATTTTGGTGGATATGTCTTTCAGAGCACATCTGGGTTATTCATCAATATTTTAACCAAATTTTTATAGTGACATAGGATATATTTATGCTCATTATCTAATTTTATATTTGGAAATAAATAGTTCTACACAATCATGTTGAAATATCAGGCCCCAGCTGTCAACAGAAATTGTCCCATCATCAAGACTATCTCACAAGCCATACATCTGTAAAATTAAGATATGATCAGCTAACTAGCTAAACTCCATTTCTAGTAGATCAAAGGCTATATATTCTTTCTGAAGAAGACGGTCAGACTCTTTCAACAAGAAATTTGCATCTGTTCACTAAATCAGAAATCTTGTTTTGTCAAATGGTTTAATCTAACATTATGCTTTTCCTTCATCATACTGAGTTTCAGGTGAAACTTTAGGATGAGTTGATATCATCAGCCATATTCTACTGCCTGTAATACACTTCCACTTTTATTACTGAGATAGGCCATGTATATATAAACACAAAACTCATGTTGCTACATAGAGTTTAAGACTGGCACAAGGAAAAAGTTTAGCAAATGAAAAGCAGTATCTCCTTTTGAAGGGACGGGGCGGGGGGCAGTGGTTAAGGATGACTAAACGTATTTTCTTCATTTGGCTCTTTACATCTACATGAAAGAAAAAATGTGTGCATACACATACATACACATGTGTATATAGTTCTGGCAGGAGGCTAGCCTGTTGCAATTTTCTGGAAGTCAAGCTCATATGGCTACAACACCTGGGTTTTTAGTCCAGTTAAAAGGCTGCATGATTCCTAAGACAAAGGAATCTCAACTTCGCTAAAACTTGTGATGTGCTGGAAATAGCAGTTTTGTTTCAGAATTTAGAAGGGTACCCCTGAAAATGACAACATAGGGTTTGCTAATCCTACTGTGCTCTTGGAGCTATATACGTATAAAGGATTTAGAAGAACAGTAAGTGTTCTTCAACCTATTATTTTTACAAAACCTTCATTTTCCTCTAGAGTTCTAAGGTTTTCTTGTGAGATCACACAGGAGGTGGTGAGTAAAAGACATGCCAGCCTACAGCAACTTTAACTATAACTGAAATTATTCAGATTATCAGTCATAGTCTTCATTCATATTCTTCTGGAAATATTCATACAGTGGAAAAGCGCTGTTATCATAAAAAGATTCAACAGTAGCTTTCATTTTAAATGGATGACAATAATTTTTCACACCAATTTTCCTTCTGGGGTCTTATAAAACAATGTATCTGAAATGAAAAGGTTGGTTCTGTTTTGAGGTCCACCTCATAAGCACGTTTCCAATTCCTTATGCCTGCTGGCTGAAGGTCAGGAATTTTAATCTGCAGTAAATGCACCCAAAACAACTGTTACTCTAACACTTGCTTAGTAGTATGTTATAAAGCCTTTGTAATGTTTTTAAATAGGAAGAAAACATCTGCCATAAAAGATCATATCATTAACTAATGATATCTTATATCCTGACTTAAACATTGTCTAATGAGCTTTGCCCCAAAGGAAGCTGAAAAAAAACACAGTAGATTCGGTCAGTTGTACCTCAGTACGAAATGAAGGTAGTAGTCCTTAAAAGTGGGACACATTATTGGCATGTATCCAGCGTAAGCAGAAGATTAGTGATGTAGTTTAATTAAGTTCATTGGTTTGAGAAGTATGAACAATAATTCAGCACATTAGTAAGAATGCACTCGACTGAAGCCTTAATCCTTTGACTTCATCCTGAAAAACCTTTCTTTAATATATTGTAAAGAATAGCCTAGAACCTGCATTAATACTACGTAACCAGGTCTACACTTCTTTCACTGGAAAACAGGTCAGAGTTATTTCACAAGACTATGAAAGACAGTAAATAATAGAAGGAAAATAGAAAGCAATGGCGTTTCAGAATATCAGATCTTCCCCCTCAAGTGATAGCTTATGATGCAACAGAAAGTTATGAAATGTTAAGAATGTACACTCTTGCCCACACCTGGAATTGAACTGATCCCCCTGAATTTTCAAAATACACAAAATACTGACTGCTTTGCCCTAGGCAGAACTGGTAATCTGATAAACTCTCCAGGTCTGGCTGGCTTGAAATAGCGTGATTGCAAGCAGCAGCACTTGTACTAGAAACCTCACATCTAATGGCAACTCTTCCACCCCAAGCATTGAGCTGATCTTACATTAAGAATTGAAAACCCTCTTACCCAGGGCCTTCATATAACTATCAGCACAACCCTTTTGAAAAGCCTTTTCATTTCCAGCTGTCTCCTCCTTAAGGTGATTTGACCGTAGTTACTTACAGCAGTTTCGAGTAGCTGATTTTTTAACAAAACCTGTTTAACATGTTAGTATGTTAAAATATGTTCTTCTATTTTAAATTCAAGTCTTTGAATAAAGACAATCTTTTTTCAACTTCTGCAGTTTCATTTGCATAATGGACTGAAATGAGTAACTGTGGTCAGGGAGTACACACGGAACTCGTACAGATCCTTTTGCTTGCTTCATTATTGATTTTCTGAGAAGACCTGGGCAGCTTGCTGACTTACCTTTTGCTTCATTTTCCTCATCTATAGAAGTGCAGTATTACACTAAGAAAGACACTGAGAGGTAATTTGTTAAAAATAAACTGTGAGGCATGCAAACATTATTGGCAACACAGACCAGTGGACAGATCAATATTTTTGTTATATTTAGAGTGCTGACGTTCTGGAAGACACATTCATGCTCTTCTATGAAGTATTTCCCTAATTTTGAGTTGACTCATCCCAGTGAGATGCAAGAGGTAATAATTATTTACGATGAGCTATGTATACAGTAAAACTACATCTTAAACAATTTGGTGCTTTGTTTTGGTTTCTGTATTTGTTTTTTAAATCTTCAGTGATGGTTCTTTTTCCCCCTTTTATTTATTTTTGTTATATTTTATATGAACAACGTTTTCCCTTTTTTATTTTTTGTAAGAGGTTTGAGGAAGGTAGGAATATGACTTCTCCCTGAATGGATCAAGTGATTAGGAAACATAGCTTCTAACAGATAGCATTGTCTAGGTGTCACATTGTGCAGAGCAACTAAGGAGTTGCATAATCACTCTCAGCCTAGTAACATTTTAGTAGGAGCAGCAAATTTCTGCATTGTCTCTGACAATTTTTTTGTTTTTCTAACAACTGTTCTAAGAGAAGTCTTAGCCATGGATTGTTTAATGGGAACAGAATTACTAAATGAAAATAATTCTAAAATAAATGCTGAAGATAGCAAACAGTATGACCAAGTGACTTTCAAACGCACTTCCAAGCATCGTAAACTGTGCTATGAGCATAAAATTCTGTGGGATTTATGATCTGTATCTTGTATTTCGTCAGGCCGATAAGGTTCCTCAACAACTCTGGGCAATCTATTCCATGGCATAACTGCTCTTTGGGTACATGATCTTGCACTTAGGAGAGCGTCTAAAGCAGAAAAGTATACATAGGACTTCAAGGGTAACCAACTCCCCTCTTCCCTGCAAATTTAGCTCTGATTCTTTGTGTGAAAATACATCAACATGTTAGAGCTGTGAGTCACATATGTAAGTTATTGTCATTCACATAAACAAGGGCAAGAAGATCAAGCTAGAGAAAATTAATCACATTATAGAATAATCAAGTTATTGCCACAGAGATGAGTAGCAGCATGTTTACAGAACAGAGACTTTAAAAGATACTAGACAGAAGATGAAAGGAAACAAAATCTATGATAGAAACCAGAATTGATCACGGTTCTCTGTTTCATTATCAGCTAGTCTCTAAAATGTTTATATGCAGCCTGAAAGTTGCAAATGCATCAGATGAGCAGACAGCCCTGCAAAGATAGTATTTCCACATCTGGGGACAAGACTAGTTTTACAGCAAATCAAGACAGTCCCCAGATTACCTTCTAAAGGATGCACTTTCCAGGAATGCTGGCGGGATCAACACTTATCACCTCCACATATTGAAAGGTATAGAAAACCCAGCTTATTCATGAATCTCTGATTTTTCTCTCCGTTCCTAAAATAATTTCTTTAGTTGCTACCCTGTGACCTATCAGTTTGGAACTGACAGTTTTCTCATATTCTGGATTTCCAACTACTGGTGATGTTGTCATGGAGAGCAATCCTGTCTTTAAAGAAACTGATTTCTAAATGAACAAAGCTTTCTCATCCTCCAAGTGGACCTATAAAAACTACTGCAAACAAGCACTCTGGCAAGAATATCATCGGGCATAACAAATCTGAATGGGCTATGTTAGAAGTAAATAACTGTTCTCTAGAGCATAATCAGGTTCTGTCTGCTTTCTCATGTCTCAAGTGACTGCCAACATTGCAAAATCCTTCTGTATACTTAAGAGGCCACCTTAAAAACACATATTACTATTGATATTTTGATAGAAAGCAATTGCCTTTATAGCAACCGATTAGTATTTTGAGCTGAGCCAGGAGAAATAAAAGGAAAGAGGCACTAATGAACCTAATAAAGAGGTTCAGTCTAGAATGGTTGTTAATCTATATAACTAACTTCAGGGAAGAAACGTTTGGTGTCGATAAAGCATTTCCTCAGCAAATTACTACTGGCTCCAGTGTAAGACATTTACAGTAAACACCAAAAGTCTGCAAGGCATCTGTTCTGTTCACAGTAGAAGAAGGAACTTTGCTCCATTAATAACTTTAAAAACATGCAACAACTAATTCATGATGGCAGTTCAAATCCTATCAGCAGCCTTCATTACTTGACCAAGCCGAGTTCAAAGATAAAGCAAGCTTTAAAAAACCCTTGAAAATTTAAAAGTACACTTTAAATGATAATAAAGAAGTTGTGTTCTTCTTTCTACTAAATATAAAAAAGCTGTAGCTTTAAACCATGTGCAACAACATTATTTTACGAATACATGCAAGATAAGAGTTAAAATGTGTATATAACAGCCTATGCGATCTCAGATTCTGTTTTAGTGAAATTGTATGTTATATAGCGAGGGCATGCATAATATATGTGTATGTATATATAATAAAATACTTGCTGGAATTTTAGCATTTGACTTTAGTAGAGATTTAGTGGGACTTTGCCTAAGGCAAGTTTTTAATAGCAATAATAAAAAAATACTTAATGGTACTTAGGCTAAATAATGTGTGGTCACTATGTTTAACAAAATTAATACCAAACATCTGTGCTAGATTTCTACACGATAAAATCCCCATATTACCTACAGTTCTCCCAAAGTTATATAGCAAAAAATGTTTATTTAAAATCCGAGAAGAGACATGTGATAATCAATTTAAGAACTTTAAGGCAGGCATCTTGTGTTTTCTGACAGGAATGTATATTTAGTGACCTTCATGTTATTTTATTTTGAACATGAAGAACGCCATGGTATGACATTACGGCTTCAAGACAGATTTTCGACCATTAACATACTTACAGGGAGACTACCCAGCCCAAGAATGTCCTTTTTCTTATGTGTGAGTATTTGCAAAGACCATTTTGTTCCATACAGGATATGTTATTTCCCTATCAAAGCAAATGCTATAACATTTTGTTTCAGAAAATGTCAATAAAATTCAGCTACCTTTGAAAAACTTTAACAAAAATATTTGACTGAGGTTAGTTACAAACACAGGATTCGGTCTAACTCAGTGAAGGAAAATTGAGCGCAAACTGTGCAGAAGTTCTCAGAAACCACAGAAAAGAACTCAACATTCTCTCCTCAGTAGGCTGCATCTCCAAAACTGAAGCAGAAACACATGCTCACACTTTTTGCTATTCAGAGTTTTATTTGTTATTTCTTGCTTCGCGAATCAGCAACTAATGAAACTTGTTATAACTATTGCAAAGCTGGGAATGTAGCTATCCTTGTGAAAGCTTATTTTCTCAATTTTATATTCTTTAATACATAAAAAGAAATCTAATCCTACTTTTTGCATAGCTTATTTCCCAATATTTTAATGAACCTTACCAACACTAACAATCTTTGCTATTTCTGCAAAAGCAAGGGATCCCAACTTCAACTGAAGTGTCCTCCTCGTCCTGTTATACAAGCCTCAAATTCACCATTCCTAAGACCTTCAAACACAAAACTTGAGTAAACCTATCATCACAAGTTTGCTCCTGTGAAAGTTTAAAGATGCAGTAGACTGCACACTGCAGAAAGGTACAATCCTTGAGGGCCAGGTAGTTAACACAACAAAGTCAGCCCAAATCTGCTATGAATATGAAAACAAAGAAAAAAAAAAAATGGGTTGTTTGTTTTACTTTCTGGAGTTATTCCTATGCCTCTGGTACACTAGCTATTTGCATATCTCTCTCCTGTACCTTCTCTAAGAAATATAATCTAAGGCCTGGACAAATTCCAGATCTTTGAAGGCAGCTACATTATGAAATTCTGCTATGGCTACTCACAGGAAAAAAAAACAAAACAATCAATGGCTTAAGAAAGAGACATTTTTGCATGATTCTTAGATATTCAGCAAATTATTTTGAATCATAACAGTAGGATATTAGTTTCTGGTAGCGTGCATACTTACGTGAAATACGAAGAAAATGAATAGGAGAAACATTTCATCATTGAAAAAGTGGTAGAGACTGAAGGACAAGAAGAAAAGTTATTGCTCTCTACCTAGTTAACTTTGAAAAAATTACTAGCTATACAAAGACAGCTCTGGAGTGACTACGAACACATCCCTTATTACTCAATTCCTAGTACGATCAGTGCTAGCCATTGGATATACGAGTGTTTAGAAGAGAGTGCCCGTAATTGCCAGTCTTTCACAACCAGTTGCTTCAGTTTCTCTGACAACATGTTAGTTTAATTCTCTGGTTTGGTCAAAATTCCACCCACCAGTGGTTATTAATAACAAAATCAATTTCTTCTGCTTCTCCTCCATTAGCTTTCTATTCCACCATGTTGAGAGATCCAAAAGACTGAATGAACAAGAGAGAAGACAGATTCCAGCTTTGGCACTGTTTTAAAGAACTAAGAAATGAAAGCATAAGCAAGAAAGATATGGTTGCATTAGGGGAAAACATGTTCAAAAGCTCAGCAAAATACATATAAGACTTGGCCTTTCTCCAGCTAGGATTTAAAAGGTAACAGGATGGTACACAATCAGATTTCAATAACTAAAAAACTTCAGATTGAAAGTATTTTTAAAATAAATACCAACAGCATAGCTTATGAGAAGTCAATCTATATATGCTTTTTAATGTAGTATTTTTTCCACATTCAACCTCATTTCCACCATGTTCAGCTTTTTTTCCATAGACAGCACTCTCTGCTGGAGACTACAGTGGAATCTATCATTGTAAGAATAAACTAACACACTAGAAAACTCTGTTCATTGAATAACTTCATTTGCTGCTATAAAGAAGTTTATCTTTCTTAACTTGTTTCAAGTGCAGTGGCATAACGTCAAATAGCAAAGCTAATTAAAAAACAGAAACAAGCGTTCAGGATTTGATCAAACAGTATGTTACACATGAAAATATACTAGTTTCTCAGAAATACACTCAACACATGAGCTCTATGCTCCAACCTATAAAAATACAAAAAGCAGAATATTTTAGATGAAGTTCTAAAATGACAAATATTTTGTTAAAGATACAGAAAGATTAACACTATTTGAGTGAATACTAAATAATTCATTAATGGAATTAATCAAAAATGTATCCAAATTCCAGTTTGCTTTTAAGGCATTCTCAGGGAAAAAGGAAAATAAAAATAATCAAGTAACTCTATAAGATCATTTACACAGTTAGGATGAAAACTTACTAACACTAGTTCCAAAAATACAAATATTAATCCACTGAGGAGACTACTGCAGCAGATTCAACACAGTAATTCCTGTTTTATCATGTTGGAAAATTGTATTGTGCAGGATGAAGACTACATGCAGCGACAGCAATTCAAATGAGCACTGCAGAACAACAAGCACCTAACGAGCTACACATGAAGATCAAAAGTTGATCCATTTGGACTTTTAACAAATGGATAGAACTACACAGAGTATCTGATATTCCCTGAAAGCATGGAGACAGCTTCCCATAAAAAGACAGAAAAAGACAAAATTTGAACCCCAGAACATTTTTCCAAGACCTCACTTGAGCAATCAAATCCAGATTCCTGGAAAAACAAGCAGGCATCTACTGAATATTTAGTTTCTAAAGATTTCATACACTCAACACATCACACTTCCAATCTCCCTACAAAAAAATTCAAATATGCCCGGAGGGGAGGGAATCAAAACCCATAAATACCAGGTGCAACAGGAAGAGAGCTCTAGACAGGCTTCACCCAAAGCCTTGAATTCTTGTAACAGCAAGTAAATTGTTAGCCAGAATCTCCAAATCACTACATGGTTCCTGCCAATCTGACAGGGACAGATTCCAGACAGTAAACCTAGTAAATTTTTAACCTTGACCAGTTACCAAGGCATATCAGCATGTCATAAGCAACAACTCCAGTAAATCCCATTCTATACTTGCAGTACTCCAGATGAAAGACAACCTCTACGTCCTCATAAATTGATAGAAAAATCATTTTTTTCCTGGCCCCTGAGGGTAACCCACAGGGAACTCTGAAACATAAAACTAATTCAGTACAAATATAGGAGGAACATGCACAGTCTGTAAGTAGTAATATGATCTCCTTTCAACATTCCTTGGACTAATCAATAAATTTGAAGCCCACGGACTTTACTTGGAAGCTTCAATTTTCTCTACTTTTCAAGCTCTATTTAGTTCTATTTCTCTCACTACTCTTGACTACTACGCTAATTAGAAACTTTCTCCAAATTTCCCCTGTAAATTTATCCATGTCCAATACATACCCAAATTGGGATTCACAAACTGAAGTGATACTGGTGCAACAGACAAAATGCGAACACTCACATAGCAAAACAAATAGTAAATAGCAAAACATCCATCCTTGAAACAGATTGTATGCACCACTCTGAGAATAGCAGATATAAATCCAGAAACTTGTCTGCTAGTCTATAGACCTTCTCCCACAATCTTCCCTCATCACGGTATCATTAATTTCTTACACAACTCCTTTCAGGATCCATTGACTTTCAGACTTCATTAATGGGTGGCATCGCTTTTTAAGTAAAATTCTGCCTGTGAAAAGATTCGGGATCCACACTTTCACAAGAAAATTTTACTGAAACATATCATTGCGCCTTGCAAATTTTCCAGTTTCCAAGCTTCAGGTGGGCCCCAAATGCGACTGAGTGCCCAGTACATACTGAGAAATGTTAAAGACTACCAAAAATATATATATATATTATAACATATCATACAACTAAATATAAAAGAATTTTTCCATAGGAAACAAAATATTTTGACAGCATTCTATAGATCTAAATAATGTCTAGCATTCACATGCTTAGTGATACACAGGAGCCAATAATACTTTTCTATGGTCTTATACTAATTTTGTTCGTGCTTTGATTTGTCAGGCAAATCAGTGTTTTTACTAGACTGGAAGTTCAGTCAGACTACACTGTTTCTAAGGAAACAGACCTGTTTGTCCTGATTCCTCTTACTGTGGGTAGCTTGAACTCTGTCTCCCTGCATTTTCACTCTTAGAAGGACGCAATAGGGTCTTTCCGAGGAAGACTCACACTGTCTTGTTTGCCTGACACTAGTCACACAATAATGCCGATGGGCTGCTGGGATGTAGAGAAGCAGACAGACTTGACACCATGCCAGATGGCTTTTTACCGTGGTTTTTTTACCCAAAAAGTTGGGGCACCACACATGAAAATACATTAGAAATGCACACAGGCAGAAGCCTTTGTTTATATGGAAGGCAAAACATTTTAGAACACTCAAACACAACGGGTATAAAATTAAACACAAAAGTAGCACTCATGACTCTTTAGCTTATAGTAGCAGCAGATGTTACTTCCCTCTTCAGTAGTTCTAGTCTTCATTTGCCAAATACTGGTTTGCCAAAATACAAAGAATACAGAAACTATGCAAAGCAATGTCAAAGACAATAAGCCCCAAATACAATTACTTTTCTTCCATAACTTCTTATACTTGCTTTCAAACGCCAAAAGTCCTGTTGTGTTATTTATTACAGATATAAAACAAATGGGTGTTATCTTCTACAGCAAAATGAAAGCAGAAAAAGAAACAACTTGGATACTCTAAAGTATATTTCTAAAACTGCAATAAGTACTTTGACAATATATTTTAAACAAAAAAATGAGTTTTTCCTTACCTCTCTAAGATGCATGTTTTCCTTCTCCTTCTGATCTAAAATCACTTCTAAATGATTAACCTGAGATTCAGCCTCTGCCATCCTTCGAGTTCTCTCATTGTCGTCTTCCATTCCTTTAGATGGCAAACCTTTACTTTGCAACATTTCCAGCAGCTTTTTTATTGATTCATCTCTGGCATTTAGTGTTTGCTTTTGTGTTTCAATCCTAAGCTCCATTTCTTCTAGTGTTTTTCTCAACAGGAAGAGCTCTTTAGCTTGTCTATCATGTTCTGCTTGAAGTCTTCGAAAATTCTCCTCTGTGAGCTCAATGGTAAAATGCTCAGCCCCTCGGTTTCCACTTTCTTGCTGGAGAAGATGGTTAAGGTCTCTCTGGGTTCTAAGCTCATCTTGAAGTGCCTGGATTGTCATTTGCAGATGCTGCAATAAAGAAAAGAAATTTTAAAAAAAATCAATTAGGACATGAATGTCAGATTAGTCTTTGATTAAACTTTTGTTGTACGCTGTTACAAAAATTCATTAGAATAAATGATGAAAGTATATCAAGTGATCTTATAAAATAGCAAATGTATGTGACAATATTAGTAATGATATCTTTCAAGAGCTTCTAAAAAAACAAAAAGACAGCACACACACAAAATAGTGTCAGCTACTGACAAAATAAATGGCAAAGAAAGGCAAAGCAACAAACCCAAACACAAGGCAGTGACACATCTATTAGTACAGTCAATGTGTACCTATAAAGCTGAAAGACTCAGTATTCCATGTTTTCTAACCTACTTCATAGACTAAAGGTAATTCTGCCCTTCATGGTGCTCAACGGTACTGTTGTTTATAAAGTCAATCAAAGCATTCACAGTAACTGAAGGGGCTTTGGGGAGTGGCTGAGTTGGGGCTGGTTGGTTTTATTTTTTTCTTTTGGCAACTAAAGCTACGAATGTTTTAATAAACAGGATTACTGCATCTCTAACAAACAAAAAACCACAATAAGCAATACTGCATTTAGAAAAATAAATTGACTGCAAATAGTGGACAAACCTTTGTTCTCCTGGCATCCAAAAACTGAACAGCATGGTAAATGAAAAATGAAGCAAAATCAACATAAATAAAGGTCAGATGCAAGCAAAGGAGATTCAACAGAAAGAACTGAATTCAACAAAAAGTACCTTCAACAGAAAAATAATTTTATTGAGTTCTACATAAGGGCATCAACAGCTTCACAGTACTCAAATATATAAACGTTAATTATAGACAGACTTTACTCAATAGATGTGACAAAGAAAAACATACAAGAAATAATTAATCTCACAGTGACTAATAACATTCCTATTTTATCCTACTGTTATTTTTCATTTCAAGGTTTTTCAAAACACAGTAACTTGTCCTAAATTATTTGTACTACATTTGAATACAGAGGTCTTTTTCTGTTCAAGAGGTAAATCTTACACTCCTTATTCAACACAAATCAAAAAGGATTTTGTCCATGTTAAGATTGGAACATAGATAATTATCCTAAATTAATATGGTTTATGATGTTAATTTCAGATTATATTTTTATCTGATTATTTGTTTTTCTTCTTATTTTTTCCCCTCTATTCACCACCTACACAGCATACTGAATTTATAGAAACATGAATTACTGAATAGGCACATGGTCTGTACCAGAATACATTTACTTGAAATAATTAGATGACTTAAATGCATGGCAACAGACCTTTTTGCATTAATGAATATTCTGCAACTCCGTATTCTAAAAATAAAACAAAAACAAACAAACAAACAACAAAACAAAACCAGAAAAAAAACCTCAAAACACACATAGAGCCAACAACAAACCACACCCTAAAAACACCCCAAAAAAAACAAAACAACACCACCATGCCACAAAAAAAAAAAACACACCACATCCACACAACCACATAATTCATTAATGCATGAACTCAGTATGGGAGGCTTCTTCATTTCATTTGGAGGACTTGGCAGTGTTAGGTTTATGGTTGGACTCAATGATCTTAAAGGTCTTATTCAGTCTAAACGATTCTATACTACCTTTACATTTAGCACAATTACTAAAGCTGTCAGTTTGTAACAATAAATTAAATGAAAAATGCAAAACCTTAAGAAAATAACCTTTTGAAATCATGTCTTTTATCAGCTACTTCAAATGGAAAAAAGTATTATTGGTGGTAGAACTCTGTACAGTTAGGCACTTTGAACCTGTTCTATTGTTAAATAGCACTGTTTTAATAAACGTCTAGGTCTCAATTCTCTTTATATTTGCATCATATTAGGCACACACTCAGTTAAGAGCATACAAATGTAGGCTATGCATTTACAGCCCGGCTTTTATTTAATGGTAATTCCTATCTTCTCTAAATCTCATCATCTTTTTAATCATTTATACAAACTTAAAAGCTTATAGTCAACTTAAAACTCCTCTAGATATAGCAATTTTCCCACTTTAAATTTACTAATATACTATTTATGACCCCAAGATTGACAGTTTTAGCGCAGAAATTCAGTGCATAAATCCAAATGAAATTTGCAAATAGTACAGAAATTATATTCAATGATTGTCATGAATGAGCACATTAACAAAGGACGGCAACGACAAAAAGGGACAGACGCTGCAAAGTAAACAGAATCAAAAACATTTATTTTTAAATGCTTTATCACAGTGTTAAGTCATAGGGATATAATTTTTATAGATTACCTTAACCAGTCAATACACTGGTTTTGTGATGATTTCAAACTAAATGACATTTTGTATTAGAGAATACAGACTTACTGTATTCTCTAATTCTGTGTAGCTTTGTAAAACTGAAAGTTGGAGAACAGATGCTTGAAATTACTGAATTCAAAATAATTCAATTTTTACTAAAGTTTCTTTTCTACAAAAAAATATTATTTTTCTTCACTAGCATTAGAGCAGAAATAGGGATGAAAATCCTGGTTCAAGAGTATTAAAAAGTAAAGGAAAAAGAAAACCAGAAACCACCTTCACATTACATTACATTACATTCTTCAATATATGACTATTGAGATGGAAAAGGCAAGGAAGCAGCTAAAAGTAACATTTCACTTTTTTAAAAATAAAAAGTAAATTCTCAGGAAAAAAGATGAGATACACCTTCAAGAATATATTGGAATATCTCCATTCTCATCTTCGATAATGATTTAGCTTAGCTGATAATGCTTCAAGCTAATTTAAAGTTACACTCAATAGTTTGTTTCAGTGGCATGACTGAACAGTGTTTTTTCATAAGTATTTAAGAATTCACAATATATATTTCTATCTTAAAGCTCAAGGAACAGGTTTTTTTCTGTTCAGGTTTTGTTGTTGCTACTGGTTGGGGGTGGGGAGGGAAAATGGTGTTTAAATCCCAGCTTCTGACAAAAAGCAATTATATATGAGAGTCACGGCTTCCATTGACAAAAATACATTTTTATTCAAAGGCAGCCATGAGTGTGTGACAAATGTGACTAAAATTAAAAAGACCACAACCAAATAAAAAAATAATTATATAAAATTTTTCATTCAATCTTATTATTTAGGGAAGCAGCTTAATTTTCTACAACTTTGGAGTTGGAATCATATTACTGACCTGATGCTTCTCTACTTAATTTTCCTGTTATGGAATGAAGCCTTGGTTAGACCTTATTGAAAATTTTCAGATGAATAATTATGGAAAAATAGATTTGTATCCATTTAAACTACTTATAAATTTGCATCAAGCTTGACAACAAGCACCTTTCAAAAGAATTCAAGAAATATTTTCTTGTTTTTCAAATTAGAAGTTTAGACTTCTAAACTTTTTCCTGATATTTTTAATTATAAATTTTCCTCCTTTTTTAAATTTAATTGGAATTTTCCTAAGTTAAACGTTTCCTTTTGATCAAACAAAATTTCATTTAACATTATACAAAGAAATTTCCCTTTCAATTAATTAATTTCCATGTTGGTGTCCACATCAGCTATTAGCCAGAGTTTCAGTCCCAGGGCATTCATCTGAAGAATGAAGCTCATATCTATACATTCTTCAAAAGAGTAACTGCCTGAAATAACACACATATAAAATTTATTTTGCATAAGCACAGTAAACTAAATCCTCCACATTCCAAAATTATTTCACTACTAAGCAACAGTAATATTCAGCAACTACAAGTAGTCTTGAAATAGTCAAAAGGAAAGAATTGTTTTCTCCAATTTGAATAATGATTTAAGATAAGTCCTCCTAATGTTCAATTGGACAGTATTTATTACTTGATCGTAAAAACTATTTACAAATAAACGTTTTCGCAAATCCAAGCAATCTCTGTAGACCAAATGCCTATATGTCTATAAGACTTTAGCTAAGCAAGAGAAACTCATTCCTAAAACATTTAAAATGTTGTAAGACAAAATAAAAGCAAACAACATATGTTACTAATGTAATGCCCTTCTGAATGCAAGCTGGAAAAGCCAAAACTGTTGGATTCATACACAAATCATCAGAAATCAGAATTCAAGCAACAATTCTAGTAAGATAAGCTAGAAAACTTCCTTTTCTGTCCAAACTGTGTATGCGGTTCTTAGGTTCTACCCATAACCATGGGTGTCACAGAGCACAACAGTAGTTGTGGCTGCTTCTCAGTAATTATGCTAAAACTAACAGCCTCAACTGCAGCAGACTACTGCTACTTTGACATAAGTGAATCCATTTTTGTACACCTTCAAGGCTTAGAACTCTCTTTGAACATAATGGACCCGATTTAGACTTGTGCTGGCACAGACTTTCATATCTGCAGCTAGCTAAGAAAGGAAAGAACAAATGTTGTGAGGGTGGAAAGAAATAGTATAATTAATTGCAGTGGGAGAGGAATGTAGGTGTTCTGTGAGTATCTGTCATTACATAGACATAGAACTTTATAATATTTAAAAAAACATGCAAAACCTATCCTATTTTTCATAATTTCTACAGACTAATTGAACAGAAATATTTCCATGCCAATTTCTTGGTAATAGATAAATAGTTTTCTCAGAACTTTTTCACTCCTTCTCTGTAGCCCGACTCCAAGAGACAATCCATGGAACTGCACGGGAGGTTCCATTAACCTTTCTCCAATTTAAGCATAGTACAGGTTTTCAAAAGTTGCCCCCATAAAGTCAAACAAAATTATAAAAGGAAGATGAATTAGTAGCCCTTCCCAGATTCAAAATCATGTTCTACAGAAGGAAGTTCCTCTACTCTGTGCCAGCTGGCTACTGCAAAGGAACTGCCTGGAGAGAACTGTCCTGCCACAAGTATGCCTTGAGCCAGAGCGCATGAGTGCTTTCAGAGCATCCCAAAGCCTTAGATATATGGTGAATAGTGGAAGAAAAGCAAATCACAAGGAGCCTCACTGATTTAAAATTGTTAGTCCACCTACAGAAGTCCACAGCTTCTCGTACTTTGCACCATCAGCAGAGAACATACATACAATCCAGTCTATTGTCATGTAAAAAATTGCTTGCTACTGACATGGAACGAAGTGACAAACCTCATGTAAGGTCAAGAAAGAAATAAATTATAGCTGCGGCTGCCCTGACTGGGAAAGGCAGCCTCAAGGATTTGGTGGCAGACAGTGGTCTTACACTATCATGAAGTAATAATTTTGAAATATACATCCATTCATATACAATTTGCTAGTAGTTTCTGTAATGTAGTGATAATCTAACAAGTTAATTCCTCAGACAAGAATCACTCAAATGGGGGCACCAGAGCTGCTGAAGAATTCTGAGTATGTTCTTTGATAGTTTCTGCTTTAACAATTCAGTAGGGAGCCCTACTGACTAAAGAGGGTGATGGCAATATCATCCAGTAGATTTGAAACAACTATTTCTGTAGCCGTCCAAGACAATTTCTTATTTTGGTGCTTTATCCAGAGACCTATATCTACTTTATTGGACTTCAGTGTTTTTTCCCCACGTAATGCTTCAACCCTCCCTCTCAACCCTCACTGTCTTTTTATTGACTTCTAGTTCTTATCTCTCACAATTCCATTTCTAGCTTCCAGTTCTCCTGTTTCTTTCCCACTCCAAACACAAGGACAAAACGTATTAGCTTTGTCTTCTGGGACCCTCTTACCTGGCTTTACAACAACTGAGAAGGAGTGATACTGCCGTGGTACCAGTCTCTGCCCTCTCAATGCCAGAACTTCTATATAATGTGATGGTCAAACAATCTCACAAAGTCAAAACCAACTGACAGACAAACCCTGCAAGTTTAAAAGAAACAATCAGAGTCCAGGAAAGAGAGCAGGTCCAGGCAACACAGCCACACACTGCAGGGTGGGATGTGAGGTGAGGCTGAACTGCCTATCGCTACACCAGGCAGCTGGCAGTATGGCAATACATAGGAGTACATCAGGATGGATTCACGACAGAGACTTCCAGAAGAACTGGAAACCAAACCAAACTGAAGATTTCAATACACTCTTTCTTTTTTCTCTTTTATTAATGCACATAAAAGTAACAAAGGACTTTGTTGGTTGTTTATGATCTGTTACAGCCTTTGAAAGGGCATGGTCTAACACAGTATTTTTCTGAATTTATTCTTCAAACTACTGGTGATTGTTTTAAGCAGCCTCTGCAGCCAGCTGCTTGATGGTATGGGATATCTTAATAAGCAGCCTTGCATGATGACATTATCTCTATGGTATATGCAATGAAAACAATAAAATGTACTAACTAAAATGCCCTGTGTCTTGAGACCTAAATATAGAATTTACAGGGCTAGATAAGTTGACAAGTCTAATGTCTTGAGAGTGGCAAATACATGATGATAGAGGAGACTGGGGGGGAAAAAATCCTACTGTGTAACTTTAAACCATAGAAAACTACAACTATAACTGTATACATCTGAACAAGTATAACAGCAAATTAGACTATCAACTATACTCTCATTTTCTAAAATCAAGCTTCATTATTTATTCTATAATCTGCCACTGCTCCATTTTCATTATTCACTGTATGAAGCTCTATCATTGAAAGCTGACAAACTACTTAAAGCTTTCTTATGAACTGCACCTAAACCAATTTGTATGTTAACTTTAGTTAAACTACTGAAAGAAGTATGAGCATTAGACTTGCAAATATTTCTAACCAACATCGTTAAGGACAAACATGCAAATCTTTATTTTCTTCTGTGAGAGAAAACCACAAAGGAAATTGGAGACACTTTCTTCATCAGCACAAATTAAGAAATGGATTCTCCCATGCATTTGCTCCGCTGTCTAATATAATCTAAAATTCCAGCATCCAAACAACAACACTGAGGATCCGTTGACAAGAATTTTGCTTGAATAAGACAGGACTGACAGAAACAGATGTAATTTGCAAGGAACGACAGGAGATTGATAGCACACACACAATGCATTTTCAGCATTGAAAATTCTAGAGGTGCAACAGATGTGAGACAACTTCTGCATGACAGTGTTTGCTGGTAGAACCATGTATTTTAAGAGGGAGAAATCTTGTTTACTGACTTTCCCTAATTTTTCTTTCCTTATGCTTTTAAATTTGGTGCCCTGTCAAATCCTATAAAGCTTGCCCTTAATATCATGCTTTGCAAGTTAAATAAGAAATCTTGTCATGTACATTTAAATATGCATTTCTTAATAGAAACGCTATATTTAATCTGAAACATCAGACTGCATTACTACTCAGACAGCTTCTCTTGGTCATCTTGCACAACTATTTTGGTGAAAAACAACCTGATTAGAAAGACAAAGTAATGCCTAAAAACTTGAGGTCATTGTACAAAAATATATCTCTATAACTGAAGGGTAGCTGTAGCCTAAAACACTTTAGCATTGCAAGTTCCATTGTAGTTTTGCACGTAATTCTTAAGGCACAATCTGTAAATATATTTGTTTCCCGATTCCATGGTTTGCTGTGGGCTGAGATGTCATTTTTCATTTATTTCCTTTGCTTTACCATTTGTCCTAAGTAGGCCTGCTATCACATATACAGTTTGTCGTTCTGTCAAATAATATTTCTTCATAATAGATATTTACAGTACCACAAATCCATCTCTAAAGCACTAAAGCTCATTTATTAATTTGGAGTATTTGGGGGTAGAAAAATCTGTGTCTGAAATATCTCTCCATGCAATCCTTTCCTTCTTTTCTTCCATTTCATTTCTCCAGTATAACCAATACTTTCTGTATGTCTTTCAAACTCACCTGGTCTCTAAAATGCAGTACTTCCTTTTTTTTTTTTTTTCCTTTTTCCCCCTGAAGAAAGCTAGCTGAATACTATTTGTTGAATTATTTATTCAATGGAGGATTTGTGATATTTACCAAGCAACTTTAACCAAAGTCAGAACACAGTCTTCTCTCTGCAGAAACACAGTACATTTTACCTCAGTCCACACTTACCAATGGGAATTCAGTTATGGTGTACCTTGCATAAAGTCATCAGTATCTCAAGAGCAAAAGTTCAGTACAACCCTCTTCATCAACTCCTTTAAATTAGAAAATTTGAATTAACCTATATGTTTTCTCCTACTGATAAAAATCACTTTAATACTCATGGGTCAAATCTTGTAGCCTATACTCATAAGAACCAGAAGGCCAAGAGGAAGTGACTTTTAGAAATGTATCCTTGAGAGCAGTAATCTGTAAAGATACATGTTCAAAAAAATGTCCACATCAAGTTCTTTAATTACTATAAAAAAGCTTTTTTAAAACTTGCAAGTCATCAGTATCATAGCAAAATACAGAATTTTGTATTTAGGTGATCATTACAGGTACTATTACAACTTTTAAACATTCCAACTATGCTATTCTCATGAGACTGTGGCCTCCTCTTTTCCCCTCTTCCCCTTGGAAAAATGCTGCTAGTATGTTTTTAGGGCTGAGCAATGCCAGAATCACTAAAGAGTATTTTAGTTGACTGAAAATCACCTGCAACACATATTTTGGCCAATCTGAACACATTTGAAGGAATCTGTTTCATGATTACTTGTTACAACTTACCAGGAGGAAGAAACAAAAGTAATTTTAACAAGGCCTGGAAATCAATGTTATCTTAAGAAAAGCAGATTTTTTCCTGCCCACACACAAATTCTGTCTGTTACATTAGCTAGCCAGGTAAGAACAATGAAAGTTTTGGGTAGTCAAAGATAAATCTTAGGCATTCATATTTAAAAACTATTCTCATCAGACAAAGTAACTATATACTGTGAGAAATCCTCCATCCCCTAATGCACTGCAGTTTCTCTGATACTCTTTTCTTGCCAGTATAAATAATTTCCACTCTTTTTGGGGACTGAAGCACTTAAGGCCCTCTAAGGAAGCTTTCAGGCCATTTGGGACCATAAATCTCTACCCTCTCCACACAAGATTTCTTGCATGACCTAGGCTCTACATAACCAATCCTCTCAATTTGTATTCTGACTGCCCATGGTTTACCAAAGATGAGCAGAATCTCAATCCTACAGCTAATCCCAGGAGTAACTGCAGTCACAGAACAGAATCCTCAGGGCTTCCCATTATCACAGCAGAAGTCTAGGAAAGTGCAAAGGCAATCAAGTCCTTTTCCAAAGAACAAAGAAAATTCCACCCCCCCAACAACCCCACTCCCAAATCCCACTGTTAATGAAGAGATACAAGATGAAAAGAAAAACAAAAAGCAAAACAACACGTTATTCCTAGCTCTCTTGCTTATGAAACAGCAGATTTCCAGTTATCTCCTCAGCCTTTTATTTAAAAGCAATAGAAAATTTGCAATTCTGCTGATACACTGTCTGGTACTTCTGGAAACCTTCATTTTTGGGATTGCCTTCTCTGCTGTAGAAATCTTCCTTTACAAAAAAAAAACAACATCATAAATATGCCTCTGAAGTAATAATTACTTGCTTTCAGAAGGTAACAATTTGCAGTTGTCAAGTATTTTCAATATATTCTATTTGGAGAAGATACTTACAGACACACACAAAGCTCTTAAAACTTTGTGGCAGAAAACTTTCTTAAAACTCAATGAGCAAAGTGTTTTTCATTAACAAAACACTGTATTGTGTGTTTAGAACTGATTGAAATTTTGTTTCCGTTTTATTTTAACCAAAAAAAAATGGAGGAAATGCAGAAAAAAATAAATTTCCTCCCTGATTTCTGGCAAGTTCAAGTTTCCATGAACAAAGCAGGTTTTTTTCCCCAGCACAGTGATGTCAAGTTTTTTTATGAAAGAGCATTACCTTCCTCTTTTGTTATGGTTATAATTAGTGGGTTGTTATTTAATGCCCAGAACATCAAGAGTGCCGTACCTGGAGTAAGCTAGTAAATCACATGGAATTTAGCCAACACACTATATTTTAACTCTCCTCTCATTGTGAAAAGTGCATATAGGTTCATCGATGATTATAAGAGGTCAGCACCTCTGCTTTATGTCTTGTTTAGGAGTCCAAAGAAAACTACATTTTTTTCTATCAGCAAAATCAAACAAGTGTTTGATCAAACATGCTTTTAATCATGTATGGTCTAGTAAATTTGTCTCATTCATCAAACTACTAATATTATTCTTATTATCCTTTAAGGTAAGTAATTTCTAGTGTTTCCATTCTAACATTTTCACCTATGAAAAAAAGCAGTATACTTTTGTGGTATTTTACCACTTTGCAGTGTTAGGCATTAAGCAGATCTCACCTGCATGCCTTTGAATCAGCCCACTGCATGCAGCCTTTCTCAGAAAGGCCTTTACCTGTTGCTTAAAGATTGCTTGCTTTTGAGCCATGCAAATATAATACTAAGTGTTTCAGATTGCAAACAATTACAACTGCTTTCATTAAATCATTCCCCAACAGAAAATGCTGAGTAACTTCCAACAAATTATTTGAGCAAAATTACACAAGTCTTAAAATAACTTTTTTCCAATATGTAAACTGTACATTAAAGATGAAAAGAGACAATACTACATCACTATTCCACCACAAAAATGGCAAAGGAAGATATTCAGAACATTACAATCCAGAATATTGTTGAATTAAGATCATATATAATTGAGCATGTTAATGGAAAATAACAAAGTCAGGTCTATGATAAAATTACTATTTAAGGCTTCCAAAATGTTAACAGCCAAATAACTGAGACCAAGTGAGCAAACATTCACAGAATTTTCAAGGATATTGGTATTCCAAATATTTTTGGCTACCTTTTTATACGCAAACCTAAAAAATATTTACACAGAAAGATCTAACATTTTTCATGGTTGTCATTAAAAATTTTAATTCCTCAAAGCCTTAAACCCAAGTTTTATTTCCTTCCCTTGGGTAGCACTCCTCTAGTGCTTCAATTGTGTCTGATGATAGGACTGAAGTTTTAAGCAGTATTAGGTCCTGAACATACTGGGATTTTTAATACCTCTGCAATAGCTCAGAGTAGGGGATGTTCTGAACCATTTCAGCTGTACCCTCCAATAAAGTGTAGTAAGATCACCAGCCTTCACCTATGGATGACAGTGCTACTGCGAAAACACTTCTGGCTGTCTAACATTTAAGAAAAGCCATAAAACTCAATACTTCAGAATTTCCATGAGTATTTCCTATATTACATATTGTATATACTGAAATGATACTAATTCTTACTGCCAAAATAGGATAGTTGTGATGAAATCCTACTAACTGCACTATATCAGTTTACTACTTCTTGCTCAGAAAAGATTAGTAATAAAGAGATGGACTGCTCCAGGCACCAGAAATTACACTGTGTAAGAAAGGGATATGAAGAGATTCTTCCCTGATGTCAGTCTTGTCAAACCAATGAGCAAAGAAACAGAGGTACATACTGAAATTTCAATAAGAAAGGCTACTGACCATTCCCTAATCTTCAAACCTGCCAACATGTAACTAAAGTGTCTGAAAAATTATTAAAATATTATTTGTCTCAGTCTCACCATAACTACAAGTTTTAAATTTTTTTTATGCCATAAAATCAGTTACAAATTCATGTCATCAATACAGATATTGACTAATCAAATGTTGGTAGAGAGCAGGGGTGTGTTTTGGTTTTGTGGGGTTGTTTTGGATTTTTTTTTTTAAGAAAAAAATAGAGAGCTCCCCTTACAGTGAAATCACATACTATGTCCTCAATGGACCAGCAGCAGACTGAACATTGCCGTGTCAGATTCCAGTATAGATTACTGATCTACTGGAATGCAATGTTCTTTCTCAGAAGAGCTCTAGGGACTCCATAATTGGTTTTTATACAGTAGTAGAATGCCATAGGATCAACATTCTTCAATGCTGTTTTGGGGCTTGAGAAGAAGTTAGGTTTAGCAATGATCACAGTGGGCCCAAAAGCATATACTGGGAATGTTTACTTAAAAAGCAAGATTGCATGTGAATGAAGATTTGCATTTGTCATAGGGAGCTGAGCTCTATTCCTCATTCTGTGGTCACATACAATTGAAATCTACCTGTTTGTAAATCTGGGAAATTATATTTGCCTTCTTCCTGGTATATCCATGAAATTATATTTGGTAACACCAGTTCAGTATGAACTGTTGTGCAGACTTCTGTTAATGAAGCATAGGCAGTTAAGAATTCATCGTTTCTGATTGCCAGCTTTAAAAACATCCTGATAAACCAAAAAATATTTGCTAAGTAGCTTCCTCTCTCTTTTTGGACAGTAGAATATATTATCCAGCTTGTTGATTCCATCAAAATAATAGCCTAGCAAAAATCTTGGATGCTAAAAAGGTCTATTATTTTCTCATTTCTCAAAAACTGAGGTCTAGCTACTTTAAAGCAATTCTTATTTAGGCACCAAGTCAAGAAACTTCTTACAAATGGAGAGCATTGAGAGTAAACAAGGTCACGTTTCAAACACTGAAAAACCTGTGGTGTTTGATATTCAGCCCCTCCCTTTATCTGCTTGATCTTTTGCTATAAAGTTTAGGGGCTTCTGGCTTACTATTACCTTGAAAATAATAAAAATAAAAACAATCTTTTTCCTAGATAAAAATTGTGTGAACTGGGCTCCCTTTTCCTGTTTTGCAGTCTGCCTCCAAATTAAGAAATATCCCACTTCTTTCATTTAAAGAAATAAAGTACATCTGAAAACAGGGATTTCTGTGGGAATAATATAGGTTCTGCTGAAGCTATCAAAGAAAAATGTGTAGCAAAACTATATAAGTATCCAAATGGTGTTTCCAATAATAAGGTCATAACAGACTGAAATAGAGATGGTTGCCATTGTCAGTAAGCAGTAATGGACAAAACACTGAATGATATCTGAAATACGAAAACAATTATTTCCATAATATAAAGCATTTGTGTTTGTTTCTCAGGTGACCTTATATACACCACATACTGTAAAAGTTAACATTATGCATATCATATCTAAGAAACAATATGGGAAAATGTAACAGCCTGATATGGCTTGTCAGGTCCTTAAAAAGATATTCCAGAGATTATTTTACTCTACATTGAAAGACACAGAATAGGAAAGAGAGAAAACTAGACAAAACCTCTGCACTGCATTGCAAACATATATGTTTAATTTACATGTGAAAGCTTGACGTTTCTATTCAGGAAATCTTCATTGACATAAGAGAAATGCATAGCATCACTGAAAGCTGTGGGAGTGGGACATCTTAACATTTGGTATGACCATCTTATCCTCTCCACCTTTTGATTTTGAAACTTTCCAACTATATTCTTTTAATGCAGCCACTAGAAAAATCATATGAATATAAGTTATTCACATGACAATTTCAAACACAGCTTTTAGTAAGCCAGAAATAACAAAGTGATAAATCAACTTCCAGTTTCAACCTCTCCCTGCTATATCTTAATCAAGCAAAATACATAAAAGAGCACTCTTCATCTTCCGTTTTTTTTTTTCTTTACTAGGAATAGTACTGTGAGTTGATTAACCATAATACATAATCATTTCCCATTGAAACAATTTGAAAAGGAGCTTTAGAACTGTGTGTTCTGCTACAGTTAAGGAAAAAAAAAATCAATATAGAGATTTCAGTATCCCCAATCAAAACAGTGTTCAGTTAGATCCAACAGAGAAAAATGATGCATCACAAAGCAAGATGGCCATCTGGGAAGACATTTCATCCTGACCTACTGAAGAAGTGCAGAGCAGCAGGAAAGAGAAATTAGTAAGGAAGAAACAATATTTTGGGCTCAAAAGGTCTATGCAGTTCGAAAAAATATGCTTTCATAAGGTGGAAGACTTTGGTTTCATGATAAACTTTGTTAAGTCTATGTTTATTCTTGTCGGAAGTGACAGGAGTGTCTTCTCACTTCTGGCCTAAATGAATCCAGTACATTGTCATAAAAATACAGGCAGTTCTTAAGTTTTCCCACAAGATGGCACTAAATCCATATCCTACAGAAAATCATTAACAAGCACAAAAACACGGGGAAAACTGGTCACATTCCGAAAATAAATAAACATAATAAATAAACAAACCTAACTAAGAATTAGAAGTTGTAAGTATGGAAAAACAAAATTAACAGCCTAAGCCAGGTCTTTTCTTAAAAGGGATAGCAATTTTCCCCTCAGCAACTGCCAGGGGCGTGGGGGCAGTGCACGACACAGCCAACATCACACACACATATGTATATACACATACACACACTCAGTGCATACTTACACATACTTACTTATACTTAATACATACTTAAAGATACATGTCTGTATATATGTATACAAAAATAAAAAGAATGTAAACATTTGTTCCTCAATGTATAATACACAGAAGTATCAGTAGAAACTGAAAATCCAACCCCAAGTCTGAAACTGCATTGCCTTGCAAAGGATAATCATTAAAAAGCAGACAGGAGACACAACTGAACTTAAAATCCAGTAGCAAAATGCCCTCTAACATGGAGCACCCCAAGTATCCTCCCAGAATTACTTAAATGAAGACCAGGGGATCCCTAAACTACAATACCATTCAAATTGAAATCAAAGCACTATTAGTCTGGAACTTTGTTTTAATTCTTAAGTTTGAAACTTAACTCACAGGCTGACTTATCATCACTAATCAAAAATAGCGTCTATTTTTTTCCAAAAACTATATTTAAGGCTTCGGGGGCAGGGGGGAAGCGTTGGTGGTTTTTTTCTTCCCATTGAAGTTTTTTAGAACTTACTAATCCGTGACTTACAGTTAGCACTTAACAACAAATCAAGTTAGCCTTGTCTCTTTGTTCCAAGTTCTGATACAGAACCACAATATTTCTAAGCTAGAAATTATTTCATTCCCCTGGTTACTCTAACACCGGTCAGTCAATGTCAAATATAATCACACTGTTTGCACTGCAAACACTGTCAGGTGCAATGTTTTGTACTTCCATGTTTAAATACGGGATAGCCTTCATTCCTAAGAAGCAATTACAAATATAGTACAGCTATGTACATCAAAAAATGGTTAAATCTGTATGTCTTCCTAATCACCATTAACCGTCAACAACTCAGTACTTCACAGAATACTTCATTGACTTTTAATTAAGCAGTTAAGTATTTAGAATTTTAAGTACTACTGACTTACATTCTTTAAATATGACTATAAAACCTGCTGTATATTTCTGTAGGGAAAAAATATATCAAACTAACAGCATGATTTTTGAAACTAATCCACAAACAGCAAGAAATTTCTCAGCTAAGACTACAGATACACGACTAAACCACTACAGGGGAGCAAATGAATGCAGTAAATACTCCATTTAAACTACTCGAAAATTCTTCACAGTTAGGATTTACCACTACCCTTGTCTTTATTTCTATGTTGGTAGATACTTTTTCCCCCAAGCACATAGCACAATCTTAATTATTACAGTGCTGAAACAGTAGTGCATACATGTGCTGGTCTACTATTTAGTAGTGGTTCAAACTCATGAAATGCCCAGAAGCCTCCAGGGAGCCTTTTGTTGCCAACTCCAATTCAATAAACAGGTACTAAGGGTCATGTGGGGCCAAGAGCACTCCACAGTGCTGAATTTTAAATTGTTAGCACTATCTTCCACCAACAGTCCATCTACTCTATCATACTTTTTCCTTATTTCTCAAACTGCTCTTAAGTAAGCATGCTGTAAGATTATTCTGTTTATACAGTTATTGAGAAATAACGATTAAGGCAAGAAAAGGTAAAGTGATTTCAGGACCTGGTCTGTACTCCAAGCCTTATATTCAGAAAACGCAATGCAAGCTCCACAAGCACACCACTACTACTGATTTCCTTTCAACCACCCCACGTTGCAGATAAGACCACCACAAGATCTGTGCGGCGGGTAAGGCATTTTAAAGCCACCTTGGAGTGCAAAATGCTTATTTAGTTGTAACTGCTAGGGCTTTTTTTCCCAAATCACATGCTTACACATCTGTTGGCTATATGATGTAAACTCATTGCAGTTTAAGTACAGATTTGTGATCAGAATGAATATCCCCTTCAACATATCCTCCCTTTGTGATCAGAATGAATATCCCCTTCAACATATCCTCCCTTAATCCCCAGTTTTCGCACTGTACAACCAGAGAGGATTTGTTCTATGGTGTATAAAAGGAGATGAGTGTATCATATCAATACTCATGTTGTCATCCAAAACACTCCATGCATCCTGCTCAGCTAATGTCTGCTTCTGTCAATAATTTAATAAAATGTATGGGCTCTTTCTGTTTTTTAAGAAATCATGTAATCTTATATCTTTCTACTTTTTAAATTCATGCTCAGATGCATCTTTATAATAAGATCATTTTATCTCACTCTTGAGCAGCACACAAGAGATAGAGCATATTAACCATATGAACTGGTTTTACAGCTGTTTTGCTTGAACCTACCCGATTCCTCCCTTCTCTTCCGTAGTCCACATTTTCTCTAGCTGTACCTATACGTTTGCAACAAGTTCTCACTCTTATATCTGATTTGCTTTGCTCAACACATATTTTTTCCAATTGCAGCTTTTCTTTAACCCCTAACGTTTCCCAGACAATGTTGTATTTTCAGTAGACATCATGCAGTAGCAAAATCTTGAACAAGAATATCTGTGTTATTGTGGGTAGGGGGCCTGTTACTTCCCCAGGTACACACAGACATGATGACTTTGCAGTGAACCAGCATACACAAGTAACCATAACCCTGTGTGGGGAATTAAAACCTTTTTCAGAGTATAATCTTTAGAGACAGAGAAACTCCACTGAGATCATTAGGTTGAAAGCAAAACATCAAGTAACAATTATAAACATCAGAGAAACACAATCATCTTCACTGTGTACACATGCTTTTAACCTCACTTCTAAGAAAAAAATAACTACATAAAAGTAAACTAAACTTTATGACTGAATGCAGCTAATCTACCAACTTTCATTAGAAGAACATTTGATTTAAACAGAAAGCTTCTTGATCCTTTATTATGCTTGCTTTGTGGTGTTGCAAAGATTTTCAAGTTTTAATGTTTCTGCTATATATGTGTTTAGAGTGCACTGGCAATCATTATTTTGTGAGACAGGTGTGCCCATACAAAATGTTTCTCAAGGAAAACAGAAATACTTTTCTTCTTTTGAAGAATTACAGTGTTTTCAGAGTTCTGTTTCACAATGCTGATTGTAATTTCTATCCTGACTCTCATAAAAGACTGAAAATAAACTAGCAAACTCATAACTCACTAATTGCTGCAGTTAATCTCTCAGAAGCCAGACTACCTAGGTTCAGTACTGCACTTCATTCATGTTCCTACATCACTTAATCATTGTAAGATAAATTATTCTGATGTCAGACATCACTCAGGCTCCACAATAGAATTCTAAGGGAAAACTAGACTTTTTTCAGCACAAATTACTACACAATAGTCTGGTAAACCAAAGACACTATTGAAAATATAAATGAAAATAATCAAAGGGTTATCATAATTGGAAGGTTATTGGACATACATTTCTATGTAAAGGCCAAGGGAGATAAAGCTTCATTCTGCTCCTGTTCTGGCTGCTGTTTGTTGATCCTTTGGTGCAAAACAGTTGGAAATCAGCTGAAATCACGAGTGCTTCCCTTCCCATCTCCCCCACCCCATATCCTATAGGGCAATAAAAAGACCACTACCACTGAAGGAAGAGTGTTACAAGCAACATGATGCATTAGTCTTTTTTCCCCCCATATGCCAAACTAGCCTTTATAATGCCTTCTCTTAGCCCAGCTATCACTATCAGTCCTGATTGTTCTTGCATAAAATCCAGAAGAGCTGATTCCAAGCCTTCCATCTGAAATTCCTTCTCCAATAAACAAGAGAATTGCCAACACTACAAGATGGTATTTTCACACCACAATCCTAGTAACAGAAACAGTATATTCCATTATTCTTGAACAGGTTTGTATGCTTTGATTGCACATAAAAATTAATATTTGTAATATTTCAAACAACTACACTACTGCTGAAAGTAAATATTGAATTATAGTTCTCTAATTTAGGGCCATCTAGCCACACTAAGAATTGGAAGAGGTGCTGCTCTGACACAGTCTGCTGTACATGCTGTACAGATGAGATCATTAGTAGCAGCAAAGGATTAATCATAGGTGAATTGCTCTCCACTATGCCACGTGCTGTGGCTCCTATAATTTCCAGTATGCCTTATCACTCAATCTATAAAGTAGTAAATGCACTTATGACACCTTCTAAGAAGTGTAACGCACATGTTCCTTGAGGTGCATAATCTGCACCAGAACTCTCTGGATTAAACATTTATGCTAGTCAAGGGACCAGAAATCCCCATCCAAAGGAAGTTCTAGAGTACACAATCTACCATAAGTGAGAAATAAATTTTTTTAAAAGTCTGCATCTTAAGATACTTAATGTATTACAAGTAATACTTCTGAAGAAAGCAGCATTTCATTTTCAACTGAAAAACAGAAAAAAAAGCTGGTTTAATTCTATAGGTATTGTTTAACTCTCTCTATCATCAGAATTCTATTAGCCCAAGAAGGCAAGCTTGTATACAGTCCTACATTTAAAATGTGTGAGACAAAAGAAGAGCTGGTTAACTAAACAGTATTATTCCAGTCAACTGACATGTTTTATCAGAGATGCATAGAGAAGCCAACATTAAACACTACAGTGTTAGTTTGTGCTTCAGACTAGAAATCCTTAATTGCAGCCTGTAGATGAAGTTGCTGCTGAAACCAGTAAATGGATTGATGATCATACGCTAATTTACTTATTTGCAATTTACTCTATGGGGGGAAGATGAAGTGGCTAGTAACAACAGGAAGCCATCTCATGCACCTTTATTAGAAGTTATTTCTACAAAAGAAAAAATTAATTAAGACCTTTTCTTCAGGAATGATGCCTCTTAGTGGTATGGAACTGTCAGCCAATGTGGTAGAGGTGCAAAAAAACAGAACGGCCAGACAGTGTGTTCAAAGATACAGAGAGGAAAAGGACTAGGCATCATGGAGTTCAGGAAAGAGATTAGAAGTCCTAGACGTGAGAATAAAATGGAGCTTAAAAGGTGTTACACTACCTTTTATCACTAATAGGAACACTTGCCAGAATGATGGCAGTGAAAACTGCATTGCAGGCTTAATTTTTTTCCATATGATCAACTTCTGTATCTGATACGGAGATTTGAAATGATCACAGAAGAGAACAAAGGTGGTTAATAGAACACTGTTCTTTTGTCAAGCCTTAAACCATTATCTCAGACAAAATACGATATAATTCCATAATGCTTTCCCTTCTCTTCCTGCTTCAATTCCTCTGTATTATCATTAGTTTACCTCATTCTATTAAAAAAAACACAACACCAAAATGAAAAGATTACAGTGTTAAAACTGTAATTTTACTCATAAACATGAGGTACTGACCTCTTTAATGTCTGCAGCAGTGAACAAAAGAGCTGCAGCTCAAAGGACTATTTCGTACCTTTTTTTTTTTAATAACTTTACTCCCAATTCAAAATTCAACAGAATAATGAACCACTAGGTATCACTTCTCACAAAAAAACCCCAGGACATTCTATCTCTTCAAGCCCCGTCAAAGGTAGTCTTAGGGGTTTTTTTCCTCTCCAAACTGTTCCCACTACTGAAACAGCGACCAGCTACCATGATTCATCTGTCACACAGACTCTCTATTTAAAATCCCAGTTGTATTGGGAACACAAGTTTAATCCTAGATATTGAATTTTGTCTACCAAGAGAAAAAAGTCCAGACCACTTGTACTCTGAAACTTTGAGAATATGAAAAAAGCCTTTATTGAAAAGCATACCTTAAATAGCACTCTGCCATTTCTACTACTAAAAACCTTATTAAAACATACTAGACTTCTCATAGAGGATTTTCTTCCTTTGACAAACAGAGTTTATGGAAATCCTAAGTAAGTGCTACCTATATTCAATATGAATCAAATATCTGGGTATGATGACACAAATAACCATTCCATTTCCTCTGTGTTCCAAAACTGTTCATCACAATAAACACTTAGTGACAAAGCAAATTCTAGAAAGTATCTCAAGTACTTTTATTATTTATTACTTCAAAAGATAAAGGCTGTCCACTCCAGAAACCACACCTTTTCCTTCTACGCATATATGAAAATCTTGTTAGTTGCAGTAAAATGTAAACATGTATCTGGTTTAGCCTCATTCCTTTTCATCCCTCAACTCACTCAAATCCTAGAAGCTCTTCTATAGGTTACAGTGTAATCTATGCTGATTACTGGTACTTGCATGGCGTCAACTGAAATTTATTTCTGAGACAAAACAGTAGAAGGATATCCACAAAGTCCACTCGTCAAAAAATGCCTTTGGAAAGGCTCTGCTGGTTCTGTTCAGTTTAAAAGAGAAGGAAATATAACCCTCTTAGGGAAAAATACTTCTGTGGTTTTCACAGTCCCATGAAGTTCACAATGCTTTGTTGTCTATGAGCTTAAAGCTCTTTAATTGTTTAGACCTTTCTCTTCTTTATAGCAAGTAAAATTGCCAAATAAAGTAATTAAATAGTCAATTTATATTTCCAAGCAACTATTCTTCCATGATTACTCTGTATCCTATTTAGCACAAGAAGTATTTGAAGGGTGAAAAAAAGAAGTTAAATTTGTATAGTCCTAAACTCTAATTAGTCAATAACATTTTTCTTGCTTTAAGACCTTTGCTTCTTTTTCCTCCAGCGCCACAGGAGGTTTAATCAAGCTGGACCATAGAAGATAAATTCCAGGAATTATGAAATGCAAAATATCCTGACCTCCTTGGAGAGTAATACTGTTTACCTGCCAAATGAAAAATCTTCAGCCAGCTGGATCGTTTATTTTTAACTATCACTAAATAGAACCAAGGAGAAAATGGTTCCAGACATTTCAGAAAAATGATACATTTAATTACTTTTGTAACCAAATAGACTTTACATTAATATTTTGTTCTGTAGAATCTTTTATTACCTTTTTTCCTCACAAGATCTAGAAAGAAAATGCAAGTCTTCAGAACAACAAGTTGATAATTTCTCACTTGGGTAGTCTGACAAGACATCTTGGGAACCTGGCGTTAGAGCTCTGTTCAGCTAAATTTCTTAGTCTAACTGAGAGTTTAAGAATAAATCCTAATAATCAAGCAGCTCTACTCAGAATTATTGTGCAATTTCATTTGTGTACTCTTCTACACTAAATCCATTTTTAAAAGTTTATTCAAAATCAAACTGTGATGAAAGTTATCCCAACGACAAAAGTTTGATAACTACCTACCTACAAAAGGATGTGTGCTTGTAGTTTTTATTGTGTTAAAATTCAGTTGTATGAGACAAAATAACAGAAGGCGATGACTGATGCACACATACATTTTTTTCTGGTCCTGAAAACATCTGATAAAACCATTCAAATAAATAAATTAATGCACTGTAGCTAGTTACAAATATTACCAGAATATAGCACACTTTCACCAGTCAGTATTCAAAATTTTTTCAGCAGAAATAACGCAAATATCTGCAATAGCTCAAGGCTAATTAGATTGTTCAGAACATTGATGTTTTTGCTGGCTCTTACTCCTCATTGGGAAGCAGAAAAATCTAAATTTACCTGACATCAAAAGGAAACATGAAAATGTGCTTATTTAAAAGTTACAGAAAAAGGAAGCATTTTTAGTCTTTTGATTCTAAACTTAACAACCCTTTTGACAGTCTTCCTTCCTCTGAACAGGATATTACTTTCTTAATTCAAACTCATATGTTAAATCTGAATAATTTCTGGTACTTCATACCTGGTGCCTTGGATTTTAAGTGCTTTCTCAGATAACTGACATCCACTTAAAGGAAGCTTTGTCTATAAAGGTCAGAATAATCCTGACCAGACGGTATACCTCAACATTGTTATTCTCCCTAATAAAATGTAACCTTTATTAAACCCAAATGTACTGTGTTCTGAAATACCCTGTAACTCATCTACTTGCCAGTTTCAATATTAAGCATGTATTTGATAGTGGCAACTCTTGTTTAGAGTTTCAATGTTTTAGTGTTTGAATAGTTTTTATGAAGTGAGTTAACACAATCTGCCTGTGAACAAGAGTATCTGCTGTAATTTTGCTAACAATTAATTTAGTTTCACTGTGAGCGTGGTTCCAGATAGAGATGTACTTCTGGCACTTTTTCTCTTGATTTGGAGACAGAATCCCTTGTTGAGAGAATCAGCATGAAAGAATGTCTAGAGCACAGACTGATGTATATGCTCAGATGTCGTCACCATTCATTGATGACCTTATTTATGACTATAATCACTCTGTTCTTACTAAGATCAGCGAGAAGTTTGGAATACAGTCTAAACAGGTGTTTCATCTTTTAAACTTACAGACAGGGACAGGTAACCACAGTTTAAATGTAGTTCAAGCAACCTAAGTGCTTTCTTTTTCTGTGCTTTTACAGAAAAGCTTGTGATTGCGTGTTGTAATAGAACATGTCTTATATATCAAAAAAAAAAAAAATTTTGAGCCATCTTTTGAACAAGGGCAAGAAACAGTGGGACTCCTAAGTCAGACACTATAGGATGTTTCTGTACTGGATCCAAGGAGCCCATACTGCATGTGTAGGGAAGAACATAAGAGACAGAAGCAGATGTGGATACAGTTTCCAGTAGTCTTCAGCTCAAGGAGTTCTAGGTCCAGATTGGGGATCTGTGTGCTTAACAGTCCTTGAAAGACTTTTATAACTCTATCTAATGACTTCTTGAATTTGTAGAAGCCATTGTCCTGCAGTAATGAGCTACCAGCTGAACTCCACACTTTCAGTTTAAATGTCTTTTTGCTGATTCTGACCATGCTACTTTCATCTGGTATTTCCCAAATCTCATTTTATGAGATATCAGTTATTTGTCATTCTTTTTGTCATGCTGCTCAAACTCTTGCAGATTTCTATTACATGCCACTTCTGTCATCTCTTCTCCAACCTTAATAGACCTTCCAAATTTGTGTTTATCCTTCCTTCCCTCCTCAGTAGTACCTTCTCTAGTTTTACCATATCCTTTTTGATATGAAGGGAATTTGAATTTGCAGAGAATTCAGGACATAGATGAACTACAAAATATAAACTGTCACTGTAATGTTCTCTAGTTTACGTGTCATTGCTTTTCCCCAATTTTTTCTATTTTTTGACCAGCTTTTTTGACTGTACTGAGCATGCAAGCTGACATTTTGGTAGAAAAATTTATTACAACCCCACACCATCTTTTCTGTGTGCTAACAGCCCAGTAAACATCACTCTCTACGTAAATTTAGAATTGTTTTTCCCTCAGGTGCATCACTTCTCACTTATCATCACTGAATTTCATTTACATTTTTATCAAACATATATTCAGTACACTCATGCAACTCTTTCTAGTCAGTATTCACTGTTGTTATCCTGATTAAGAACCTCAACAAAAGATACCACCATATTCTTTGCCCCCTTTTTCATATCATTAATATGTTGAACAGAGGACACCCTTTTGGATTTTATAAGCAATCTCTCTGATCCATTTCAACCTGTTGTTATCCCATGAGAGTTGTTCTACAAGTGATTAATACATGTGAAGGAACTTTCATTTCACGTCAGATTAGATTTTTTAAGAACCTTTGACAGGTGACTTTGAAAAAGCTTTTGAAAGTTCTATATGGCCATATCAACTATATCATCATTATCTAGGTAACCAGTGTTTTCAAAACTTAGTATACCAGTGAACTATGAAGAGGAGGCCAGGAATTTACAGTATGTTGACTGGCCATAAGGTATAATTCTTTTCTACATCTCCAGCTTTTCTTTTGTACAGTAAAGACTACACGTTATACAAAATAATTTGCTATGATCAGTTTTCTACAGAACCAATGAATTACCTCTGTTAGTAGATTATGAACAATAACATACAAGGGTATGTAGATATTTTTGTCAATCCTTCTGCCAGCTACAATTAATGAGTACAACAGCAGCCCATTTTCCTGTTTGTCACCTAAGTGAGAACTGGGCCTGTACCTCTATAATGAATAGAGCCAGGTTTAGTTTTTGCTTCTTTTAGCATCTCTCCAATTGCTCCATTTTCACTTCGCAGACAACAGCTTGCAGAGCAGAACTCTCCAGTAAAGGGGATGTGTAGAGCTCCCCCTACTCTGCCAGCCTCCTGCACAGATCTGAGATACACAGTTCTGGCCTTAAATGATTTCAGAGACTGCAGTGGTGACTTGACCCACAGAGCACTCCAAATTACAAAATAACACATAGAAGACATACAACAGTACATGACAGAGTATCCTCTTGGAACCATTCCGTACCAAAGCTCCAGTAGATGGTTACTTGTAACCATGTGAGGCTGAACCAGTCTGAATACAAAAAACAGTTCTTCCCTGTCTATCTTTCTATGTTAGCTTTCACTATCTGTAATTTTTATCCTTTATTTCAACTAAGAGTCTAAACTATTTTGCCCAACTACTCTCACAAGCAAGTATGTTTTAACTGGAATCTCTCAGCAATATTGGTATGCAAATAAATAATTCTCTTTCAACCTATACTACAAGCCTGTTACTGAAAATGTGACACTAGAATTGTTTAAACATTCTAATGTACCTGTCTTCTGCATTTATCAAAATACACTACATCTGTTACATCTTAGTTGAAATACACTGACACTTTGGAATAATTTGCAAGTTTCTAAATTAAATTACTTGTGTGTCATTTTTAAGCTAATACTGCATCCAAATTTCCTAACTCAATAATAAAACTGCACGAATTACATTTGAATTTATTTGTACTTTGTAACTGCACTCACATTAAGCTCATTTTAAAATATGTCAACAATATATCCTAGTCATGTATTTCCACAGGTGGTAAACAACAGGAATAATATCTTAATAATGACATAAAAATGAAATTAATTTTTTTTTAAGTTAGGAAAATAACTCTTCGCAGCCATGTGGAAATTTAATCTAACTTCTCCAAAATATCAACTACATGTTTTTCCACACATTTCCTATTAAAGACTACAGCAATATGTTAACAACAATGAAAAATTCTTACGCAAGCCCATTCATTACATCTTTTTCACAGCGATTTTCCTTGAGTAAGAACTGGAAGACTGAATGTAGTTTGATTTTTTTCCCATCTATTCACCTAGCTCCTGCATTAGATTATGGCTGTCCCATACCAAACACACTGAGAGAAGAGCGCAAAGAACAGATGATATCACAAAGTTTCCAATCACACTGTCACTGGAGGAAGCAGCTATTCATAAGATACTACACCCAGAGGGAAAACAGTCGAACAACAGGGAAATATTAATTTTAACTGAAAAGTTTAAAAGTTAAGGATGTGCCATAGGTCTTTCAGGCATACTTTCTGCATACAGAAATTGTATTTTTCCTTTATACTGCTCCTGACCATTTCATCACCAGTGAAAATGAAATCTCAGCTTGTCATCACTAAGTAAGAAAAAAAGTCTTTCTCAAGTAAAAATATCAGGAACCTTTCCATCTGTAAATGGAGTGCATTATCTAACTTTGTCAGAAGTGAGCTAGGGGGGTTGATAGGAAGCCTGTGAAGTCTCAAGAACCCCCAAAGGTAATCCCAAAAATAGGATTCTTCAAAATAAAATATTTTAAAATATTTTATAAATTTTACGAATAAAATTCTTCTGCTCAACTAAGTAGAAAGACTAGATTCCTAGATGGTGTAACAATACCCTCTTGAAACTACACCAGAGCAATGCTAATGAACAGTTATCTGCAGGAAAAACAAAAAACAAACAAAACATACCACAAAAATACCCAACAGGTTTTCCTTTTTCTCTTTCTTAGCTGACAGGTCTCAGTTGCTTACTCAACAAGTAACAGTTTAACTAACTGGAGTAACTGGAATGCCTGTAACTTTTGATGAAATAGCAAAACCACAGGCTCTCAACTCATTGCTAGGTAATAATAGGAACTAGTAGGCAAGAGAAGCCATCACAAGCCTTATACTTGGCTACAGAAGTCATTAGGTCTCACAATACAGATCAAAAAGCACACGGACCCACCAAAAACCAAGGTTCAGAGCAGAAATTTCAGCTGATCTTAAAAGGTGGCCCAGAAGCAATATAGGAAATGAAATCATGCAAAATAAAAAAACCAACAATATAATAAAACTAGGTTTTTTTCTTTTCTATTTATTTTACTGTGCCAGTCACCACAGCAGCTAGCCATTATAATGTGTGTGTATAAATAAGAAGTATGCATAATTAAAATCTTTTAAGCACACCAAAATTCAGATCTCCTTAGATAACAAGTGAAGGACCTCTTGTAGCTCCTAAGGGGATTGCTATAATGGCCTCATTTCTACTCATCAAAACATATGTATTAAAGGCTGACATTTTAGTCTATTCAACATAGAAGCTTTGACTCCACTTTCAGTAAAAGCTCGTAACAGAAAAGATGGACTCCCTTCTGCTCACTTTTTGTAAAAATTATCTCTGACCTGGATGTACTGCAGAATACCTACAGTAAGACTAACATTCAAACTTCCTATGTTCAAAAATTCAAAGATGAATTTTATTCTAATCTCATTGCTTTTAACAGGAAATCGGAAATTTTACAGAAACACATTGTAGTCTTAACACCACAAAAAATATATGTCATGGATAGGTATTAATTTTTGTGAATTTGAATAAGGTTTTATGCCCCTAGTCAAAAATAAGATTCCATATAACCAGAAAAAAGGTTGAAGAAGAGTAATTCTTTAACTGGATTCCATGATCTCAAAAAAGCCTGTGAAGTAGTTTCTGTTGCTTTTACAGTACTACATAAAGCAGCTACACAGCAACAGATAACACATCAGACCCTCTCTCAGTTCTGATTAAATGCATAGTCCTGCCAATCTGAATTCATTCACAAAAATAAAACACCTCAAAAATAATAATCACAAGGTTCATAAAATCTCAAACAAAGCAAGGTTTGATCACACTTAGTGAAAAATGTAATTTCCTCTTCCTTCTTTGAATCATCTTGACTGTGTTTCACCATTCCTTATTTTCTACTATAAGCACTGAAAACTTGATTACATTTTCTAGAATAAACTTACATCATCAAATAATCTAGCCACTGAATTTAACCTTTCTATACAGAAAATTCTTAGTTATAATATGGGATATAGTAGGATTGATACCATCAACAGGTACTTTGTAACATGGTTCAAAAATTATTTTTATTTTATTCCAGAGTGAAGTTCTCTTGGCTATCAAGCTAAACATTGAATGAACTTCAAGATCACTTTGCACACTGGGATATTCACATGTTATTACAACATGAGCATTAAATAAGTGAAGCTCTTCTAATATTATTTCACTAAAAATTATGGAAATGTAATCTCTTGCATATATGAAACTGGGAGGCACATATTGAATGAGTTATTTTACTCATACATAAAAGGAGTCATGTGAGTGTTTAACAAATTATTATGACACAGAGCATAAAATTAAGACAGAACAAAATTACACCATTATGGTGACACTACTTAAGAAGTTTCTAATCTGCTATTTCAATGCATATGTAATTTCTAAACCACAGAAGGGTAAACTCAATAGAAATAATTCAAGACTAAAGTCTCTTTTCTGTGGAGCTTTCCAGGAGCTGTAGTGCTGTAGAGAGAAAACTGTAGAACTTTCCTTTCTTTCCCAGGTGGAAAGTCTCCCAAAGATTTAATGGAAAATTGTCGTTTTCATTTTCAGACACACGCAGAGACCCCAGCAACTTCCACAGGAATCTATATAGCCTTCATTTTAATGCAAATAAACATTTCTACAGCAACTAGAAAATTAGCTAAAAAGGAGCCATCACAAACATGCTTTTCAAGAGGCTGTCTTATAAAGCAGTGACGGGAACAGTAATCAGACCTAGCTGCCTGTGAATGTTTAGTCCAGGTACCCCAGCAGCATAACTGAGAATAGCTTCAGTCTCAATCTAGAATATTCAAATGCTATGAATATGTAGCATAATTCTATTGCTGGTATCCCAGGTTTGGTTTTTTTGTGGGTTTTTTTTTTTTGGTGCATTTTTTTGGTGCTTTTTTTTGTGGGGTTTTTTGGTGTGGGTTTTTTTTTGGTTTATTTTTGTTTTGTTGGGTTTTTTTACATATTGGAATCCAAACTCCACAGAAACGTAAAGAAGGATTTCTGTGGAGTCAAAAGATGGGGAGTATGATCAGCCACCACCTCATCTCTTTTTTAAATTAAAAAAAATTACTTCCTGTTTGCAAGAATCCAGATGTTGGGGGTTTTTTTTTCTATTATTTCCTGAAGAAAACCAAAGGGATATGTAGCCCTCAATTTCCTGCTTAAGAAAAACTGCAAATGACAAAATTTTGACTTAGAATTGTAAGTTTTGACTCACAGTAAAACTGAAAATGCCAGTTTATTTCCTAGTAATCTATATGGCTTTATTTACTGAATATGGTTTTAAAAAGTATGTATTTGCCTCAGTGCTTGAAAAACATTTAAGTTACTCTGCCAAGTTTCAGTTTAACTTAATTATAAAAATTTAGTTGCGCTGTAATGATCATAAGATATGCAATGCAAGATTTAAATCAGTAATTGCAGTTCAAAATCACGACAGAAGAAGTTCCCTATCTTTCAATTTGTTCATCAACCGTTTTAAAATAAAAAGGGATGAGAAACAGAAACTGATTATTTCTGCCTAAACATCAAATTTTTGGGTGATCTGCTTTGTTAATCCAAAACTTGTTCTATCAGATAACTGAGTAATTAAACAGGCTTAATTTACAACTACACTCCCATCAACACCAACTGAAATGGGGACATGTTTAGGTAAAAAAAGATTATACTGGAGCCTAACTCTTCTTATACTCATTATTCTGCAAATCTGGAGTAGTTTCATTGAAGCCTACAGAATGACACCACAAAGAAAAACACGAGAGAATAGGATTAGATACTTACATATCATTTGTTATTTCCACTACAAATCTAAGACTTTCAGTCCCCAAGGCTCCACAAAGTAAAACCAAGTGAGTTCTAATTGAGCGCATCATATATCTGAACTTCACCTATACACTATGAATCAGTGAAACTTCTATATTATTTGCATAGAGAAATAGAGAAACTTCTATAACCACTCTTAAATCCAGTGTTCAACAAAATATCATCTTTCCCGTCAAAGAAAAAAAAAACACAACACATTATTCCTCACTAGTGGGTCAGTTGGCATGAAGTACTACAATTTATTTTTTAAATTCCAGGTAGGAGGTAAGAAAATAACTTAAAAAGAAATATACTCTATAATTCAAGTAATTCCCACAAGCAAAACTGAAGGTTAACATTCATATCCATTATCTACCCTATGCTATGGCAAAATAATTGAAGCCAGAATCGAAAGGGAAATCTTAGCAAATATATCCACTTTCCAGTGCATAATAGCCACACAGGCCTTCTAAAACCCATTATTTCCCCAGCAACACCTACATAGTCTGGGATACACATACATTTCACTACAAATTGTGCACCTAGAAGCATGACCCTTCTTGTGCAAGTAATATTTGTTACAGGTCTTCAGGACATTTGAAGCCCATTTTACACCCTTCCCAACTGCCAAAAAGCACACAGAAAATAAGTACAAAAAAAAATTATTATCAGGGATTATAATACAGTAAACACTATGCTCAAACACAAAGATAGTTCCTCTGAATGAATCTGAAATATAAATTTGGGGCTTTCCCCAACCCTTGTAAAAAGAAGTAAAATTTAGGTTTTGTATGAATAATACATGTATTTTTGCATGCCCCATGGTTTTATTATAGAAAACAAATGCACAGTAACATATGGTACATCTGTTTCATATTTTCCCTTTATGCTGTCATACTACTACTCTCAACGTTCAGTAACACACTTCTGTTGGCTCATAATAATTATTGTTAAGCTGCATACGAAACCCAGCCTACCACTACTGTCCTTCCAAGAACATGATATTCCTCCCTCCCTCCCTCCTCATACAAACATAATATTGAATATAAGTTAGCAAAACCAGAACTAACACAAGAGAAACCAGGAGTCATTATCAAATACTTTACACTCCTTCACTTCCAGAAGCTTGTTTTTCCAAACACTCCTATGCTGTAAATTCACAGGGAAAGTGATGGCAATAGAAAGATGACACCAACAGAAACAATAATTGCAAATCATTTAAGTAAAGCCTAATACTTGTTTAGATGTGTACAAAGACATATTCTCTAACTGTACAGGCAACTTCAGGCACAAAAGCCATGCTACAATTTCTGTGAGGCAAAAACCACAAGATCTGGAAGAAAGAATGGTAAAGAACTGAAACCGGAAAAACATCATTAGCTGGAAAAAGGCATGTGAGATTGGAAAAATAAGCAGATAAGAAGATATATTACCTACAGGGTGGACTTAGATACAAGCAACACTGAAAAGATACACAGAAATGCATATAAAAAGAGGTCACTGAAAAATAATAAGCCTAAGGGGAAATAACATGGCAGGTGTTGGAAATAGTTTGACCTAGAAAGAGGCATAAAAAGACACAATTGGGAAAGCAAGATGGAAGCCTAGACAGAGCAGCGAATACAGCAATAGTCAAGACATAAGACAAGTTTGAGCACAAACCTAATTGAGACACCTACTTTTTTTACATCTGCATACACACAGAACAGCCTAGGCAAAAGAGAAGACATAGAGAGAAACCAACTAGTAACAGTCTTTTGTGAATCCGATACTAGTAGTTGATGATGTTGTCATCACATCAAAAACACAATAATCAATGTTATTAAAAAAAAAAAAAATCTTAATTTGCCAAATTTTTTTTTTTCTGATCTGTCCAAGAAAATCTAAATACTTCTTAGCAGCTGTCCTTTCCTTTGGGCTTTATATCACATTACACAATAGGGCACTGATTGGCAAATCTGACTACCACTTCGTTAAATAAGTAAACGTTCAATAAAAATAATACAGTACTATTGTTGAAATGCCAATTTCAATTGCAAGACTTCAACCCTTTTTATTTCTTTGTGAAGCAGATGGCAGTTTTGCTGGAAAGCAAAGGACTGGGGGTAGTTAGATTTGGCACACTGAAAACTGCCACCGGAAGTTGAAAATGTTCCATTTCAATTTTGTCACAGAGAAAGATGAATCTACGAATTAGATCATAATCTGTGAAGTAGAAACTAAAGGAGCATTTAACTCTCCAGCCAGTTCACCATTATAGAGTCTGAATAATTTCCTCTTGGGCCGATATATTATTAAACATACCTTACAACATGCTATAAACACTATAAATTAATAAGCAACTCCATTTCTAACTTGAGTCACTCCTATCATTCCTTCCTTGTTCTTGTTGCATAACCAACAAAATAACTGAATTTTAAAAAAAGGTTAACACTTGTGCATATTAAAAAAAAAGAAAAAGCATCCCCATCACAAAAGGGTTTTTAGGTGCCTGTTGAGAGAATACAGTATTATTTACAGGAGGAAAAGCTTTTTTTAGACATTCCTTGATTCAGCTATGTAACACTGATGCGATATCATATATCATACTTAATTTTTTGATAGAATGAAAACATACGGTTTTCAGTACACTATTTTATGAATTGGACTGCTGATAATGAATAGGCTTTCCAGATATGCCATTGGCACTACACTAAACTGAAATATTAAAGCAGTTTCTTATATACTAAAACATAAAAATCCCAATACGCTTCATTGTCGTATGGAAAGTCCTTTATATATAAAGACAAAAAGTATGTGTTTATATATCTTTAAACAGAAAACACAAAGTATTACAAAATTGTTTCTATAGGATGATTCAGAATACCAATAGAAAGGATACCAGTGGAAAAGCTTTAAGAGAAAGATCTATAATCAAAAACTCCAATAAATATTCAGGTCTTGTACAGATAATATTCCAGAAGGTTTTAATTTTTATTAATAAGAGTTGAGCCATACTTTTTCAGTATTGTTTTAACAGTAAGGGAACAAGGCACTACTAACACATAACATGCAATCAATTAGCAAGTTTCTTCTTCCTGGTTACACTGCTACATTTTCATTACTGTGAAAGGTTAAGTGCTATAGAGTATGTATTGCATCACTTTTTCAAAACTTATGTTTTACTTTAGGACGGGATTTTGCAAGACCTTAAAAGAATTTCACAGCACAAATTCAACAGCTAAAATTATTGAGATCTGCTCTCAATTTCCCTATGCATTTTTCACAGTCTCCTGTCAAAGCATTAAGTACATGCTCGCACAAACTAATTTTAAAATGAACGTTCTTCTTTACCTCAAGGAACGATATATCAAAATACATTGCTTGGGCCAACCGTGGCATTGTACAAGTAGCATTCACTGCAGTTCAAGGAATGAGAAGCCAGGGCCTTCATCACTCCTGCTTTCTTACCATATTTAGTATTAAGACTATGTTCACATCCTAGATGTAGTCAGTAGCTACCTTACTATATGCTATTGAATTTGTTTTTTTCCTTTACCAACCTACAAGCAGCAGTTACAAAAGATATTTTGATATCACCATAAAATCATGTTCACAATTTTTCAATTCTCATTTTTATTAGAATATATTTATAGTTTCATTCATATTTTGAAGCCATAGCCTTCATCCCTCAATGTATACTGATTCAGTAATGACAGACATGTTTTTCCTCAACCATACATGCGTTTAAGTTGCCAACTTCAGTGCACAGCAAGAATGATATAAATAGTCTCAGAGCATAGTAAATTCAGTTATAGGCATGCATCTAAAATATAGCACAGTATTCCTAATAAAACAATTTAATTGCTTAATTAAATTTTTAAAAATAAATGTTTCTGTAATCATGTTATGAACATCTTTAATGTAAGGTAACTGTTCAAAATGATCACTTAATAGTTTTTGGATTTCAGATGAGTCGTTTACTGCCAACTTCTGTGGTAAGATATTGCCTTCTTTTTGCCATGCCCCCACAATATCCAGAATATCTCAAAATGATGCAGGCAGGCAAAATCCAGTCCTTTCACTGAAACCACCTTTGGAAATGACACAAATGCTCAGCTGACATTCAGCTGGTGGCAAAATGCCAGCCTGGACACACGCCAGTACTACAGCAATGTCAGCAGCTGTAAGCTCTGGGCTCTTAACCACCACACACAGTGCCTTTGCCAATGCAATGTCTCTCAATGAGGAGAGACACCAGCAAAAGCAGCCAAGCATGCATGTGCTTCAGCAGCGCAGCAGAGTTGGCAGCTGAAAGGCAACAAAAGTTAGTGATAAAATTTCTTTGTGGTAGACATGACCTCACCCAACAGAAACTGGTTGGGACCACAGGATGTGACACACCAAATACACATCTCTTTCCCCACCTAACAAAATGTCTGAATGAACATTCTAATACTACTCTTCTATGTTGGAAGAGGTCAGCTATGTATTTAAAAAAATAAAATAAATAAAAATCCATCAAACTGCATTAATATCTTGTAAAAGGAAAGTTAAATTAGTATGTGAGATGTAAAGCTACATTTGCAGAAACATTCCCTATTTCATGTGGCAGAGGAAATTACTCTAGGGATTCATTTCTGTGCATATTCACAACCATTTTTCTAATACAGTCATAAAATTCTGTTTTATGAATCACTGTTCTCATCTGGGCTAAAGAAATTAAGTACTCAAGACAGAACAGTAAGTGTGCTAGGGCTAATTAATATTCCCCTCAGGTCAGCCTAGAGCTTGCTTGTGTCTCCAGCACACCTGAGGTTCGCATTAACAGAGATAACTATGCTCTCTTGGCACCTCCCCAAAAATACAAACTAGGCATTTAGGATCAAGTTTCTTTTCATTGGTGTGTGCCCTCACCAGCTTTCCCTGCACTAGTCCTGAGGTCAGATGTGCTTCTAACCAGCATTTTACCTGAAAAACTGCAGTGCTTCCCATCTAATCCACAACATTTAAAAGTCCTTAACAACATGATTTTAGCAATTTACGTTAATCTCTTCATGAATCTGACTACTTCACTGATTTGCCAAAAGACAGATTTGCTATGATCTGATAAGATGAGAAAGAAATGTCCCATATGTATGACATTTAAGGAAACAACTAAGAGCCACAGAAAACCTCTGAGTTTGTATCAAATCCTGAAAAAAAATAGTTCTGGCTGTTTCTGTATGCCAGCTACATTTTTCCTCCCTTCGAAGGTCTTATTAGCCCACTGGTCCACTGACAAAACACTGACAGATTTTAGAAAAAAATGTGGCTTGTTTGAATATTTTACTATTTCAGCCTCTGCCATGAGGTAGGCCAAGAAATTCCTCTCTTTCAAACATTTGGGCACAAAATTTAATCTCCCCATGAGTTTTTGGTGGTTTTGGTTTGTTTTTTTTTTTCAATAAGCAACATTTGAATTGGGCTTCAGAAATAGTTTTCCAGTTACACTACTGATGAAGATACTATATGTAAACATACATAATTTCTTTTTCTCATGTTGTTTTAAGTTTGCTATGTTAGTTTATTCTTAGTGTATATAAAACACTGTACCTGTATGCACAGGTAGAAAAGTTGTACTAACAAAAAATAGTTTAAAATCCTTTCCTGTTTTCTCTGTTAAATTAACAACCAGGAAATACTGAAGTGTTATAATTTTTAAGTCTATAGGTTTTGATTTAGTTCATTAATTCAAAGTTTTCTCAGAAAAATCATGCAGATTTTAAAATTGAGAAAGCTTTGAGTAAAATCCTTTAAATTCTTGTTTAAAAAATAAAACCACAGTTACAGGGTTGTGAGCAGAAATTTGATTTGTCTTTATAAAGAGTGCTTATCTGTAACTCCTTTTTTTCCTAAACCACAGATGGGGTCATCTTTAAGATACTCTAGTTACTTCTAAACATAAACCTGGAAAAAAGAAATAGAGTGACTTTAGATGAACTTATTTCCTAACCTTAAATAGATCGGATATTTTCTATTACATCAGATTTAATGCAGATTTAAACACATTTGCATATGTAGATACATGCATAAGTTCCACAGATGCTGCTGTTATCAACAAGTTTAATAGCACAGAAAACCGTTCACAGAATCACAGAATTTTTGGGGTTGGAAGGGACCTCTATGGGTCATCTAGTCCAACCCCCCTGCCGAAGCAGGGTCACCTACAGCAGGCTGCACAGGACCTTGTCCAGGCGGGTCTTGAATATCTCCAGAGAAGGAGACTCCACAACCTCTCTGGGCAGCCTGTTCCAGTGCTCCATCACCCTCAGAGGGAAGAAGTTCTTCCTCATGTTCATTTTACAGGCTCCTTTAGAAGATGTCATGGGCCTGACTACATAATGTCGTTGTTGTCCCAAAGTGTTCACTGATCTCTCCTAAGGAAGATGATTTTAGATCTGCACATTTCGTAATGCAGATGCTACTTCGTATATTTGCTCAGTTCCAAAGTGAATAGATCTGTATTTTCTTACAAAACTGTAAGACTCACATCTTCACTTTCTGCAGCTGTTCGATACTGCAGCCACCCAAGCACAAATCACTATTTAGCATTCTTGCACAAAATTTGAAAGTCTTTAATGTTTCAACAAAACAAGATCTTGAATGACACCAATCAAAAGAACAAACCACCCAGATCGCTAGTTTCTCCCAATAAAGACAGCAGCAGTCAGTCTTCAAACTACTTCTGTGTGACAAGACATTTTTAGCCTCACTAAGAAGGATTCTGGAATTGCCAAAGGCTGACAACCATCTAACAGAAGGCAAAGAGTATTACAGACATCTAAGAGACGAAATAGCCCATGTAAAACTGGACTTCAATAAACAGACATCTGAAAAATGCTTCCATACTTCTATGATATTCTGAGAAGTATCAGAAGACATATCTTCTTGTTTTGGTTGATCTAATTGCAAATAATGAAATGTCACTCATACTTTATTAACCTATTCATGTTTCCACTTACAAAACACAGCAGCTCACCATGATGAGGAATAGATATGCTGTACGGGATGTGAAAAGGCATCCAATATGCTAAACCAGCAGCTATTCCAGATATTGATATTGATGGAAATATCAAAGCGAAAGCTAGTTATGCTTGGGCATAATTAAAAAGTTGGTCAAACAAAAATGGCTTTTATCTGATTAAGATTGAAAAAAAATTGAAGTAAAACATTCCTTTCCTTTCAGTATATTGAAAATTTCAACAAATGGTCTGTTCTTGCCACGATTTTTAAATTGTTAGGTCTCAGTGTCTAAAGAGAAAGCCAAAATGGGTAACAGTGGCTCATTTGTGGGAAAAGTTTCCAATTTTACTTCCTTCATGAATTTCTATTAGAATAAGTGGCCATAATAAGCTGATATTTCAACTATATATTTTAAATTCTACCCATTCATGTGTTGCCCTGCTTGTTAAATATACTGGTCAGAATCACAGACATCAATGACATCCTGCAGCCATGAAAACTGGGTACACATAGGTTTGCAGTAGCTGGGGCTTGAACCTGATTGCAAAGAGAAGAATTGCACGGAGGGCTACAAGGATGGTGAGGGGACTGGAGCATCTCCCCTACGAGGAGAGGTTGAGGGAACTGGGCTTGTTCAGCCTGAAGAAGAGAAGGCTGCGAGGGGACCTTATAAATGCCTACAAATATCTGAAGGGTGGGTGTCAGGAGGATGGGGCCAAGCTCTTTTCAGTGGTGCCCAGTGACAGGACAAGGGGCAATGGGCACAAACTGAGGCACAGGAAGTTCCGTCTGAACATGAGGAGGAACTTCTTCCCTCTGAGGGTGACGGAGCACTGGAACAGGCTGCCCAGGGAGGTTGTGGAGTCTCCTTCTCTGGAGATATTCAAGACCCGCCTGGACAAGGTCCTGTGCAGCCTGCTGTAGGTGACCCTGCTTCGGCGGGGGGGTTGGACTAGATGACCCACAGAGGTCCCTTCCAACCCCTACTATTCTGTGATTCTGTGATTCTGTGATCTTTTAGCTGGGCACTGCTGGGCTACCAAACATCATAACAAAACATTTATGATAAAAGGTACATGGCAACTACTAGCCTAAAAGAGAAACAGGTAGTGGGTCCTCTATTCCTTCAAATTTTTGTTACCTTTGAGCATTGTGGTCCTAAAGGCCTTATCATGCATATATGGAAAGAGGAAAATAGTGCAAGACATTCTTTGTCACAGTTTATAATCATAGCCATATGGTTAAAAATTCCTTCTACTACCCAGGTAAATCTGACTTGTATCTGTCTGAGATTATACAGTGTAATAGGATATTCCACACTAATTACTGATAGAACAGGTATACTTTTTATGTTGCTGGTAAAGACACAATTCCATTAAGACATTAGGAAAAAATTCCAGTTATTTTCTTGGGTTATTCATTAATAAAGCTATTAAAGGGAAATAGGAGATATCTAAAAGTCATTAGTGGAAATACAGTAAAGCTTTGACATTGTGCAACCAAAAATGCAAACTTCATTGGACCAGAAAACACCTAATAAAAGGAACTATGACTCATCTATTGCAGAGGTACTCTGCTGACAATAGGAAGGGAATTCCTGGTCCCTAAACAGCTACTGATTGTGGATTCTACACACAAGAATAAAGAAAGAGTACATAGAAAGTGCTGGGTGCCTAAAAATTAGAGTAGACCTATGAATTTTTGTGCTAACATAAATTCCTTTGTAAATTTTGGCTTCTATCACTTATCCTACAGATAACTTGTATTTATGTTTTGCAGATTCTATTTCACTCAAAAGACAGAGAACTTCGTAAATGACTTGGAAGATAATGACAAACAAATATGATGTTAGCTGGGGGATGGTGGTGTTTAATATTACTTTTAAGTACATTTTACTCTTGATCCACATAAAAATCGGGTACATGGTGTAAGTCAGAAAAAAGTCAGTGTAACCTGAATGTGTCTCAGGTTGTAATACGTACCAAGATGCAATTATAGATGAATATTAATAGTTGCCAAGGAATTTAGCGTACACTGTATCTGTTCCATTGAACATGTGGAGGCTTAAGTAACTAAAAGCATAAATAAACTCTGGTTTTTAACACAGGCAATGCAAAACTAAAATAGTGGATTATAAACAGTCTCCCAAAAGAAGAAAAAAAAAAAAAAATCAAATAGAATGAAACATTTCCCAAAATGCATTCCTTCTGATATAGCTAAACAGTAGGGACAGCACGGAACCATTTGTTTGAACCACAGCCTAAGCAGAAATACGTATCTTAAGAGCATTAAATACTTTCTTCATAGCTTCTTTAGCTATTCTATGAAAAGGTAGGTCTGATAATGATCAAAGTCATTAAAAATCAAATTAGTGATGAATATTGCATTTTTCAGTTGTTAATTACTTTAGCAGCTATGCATTATGCACTCTTAAATGCAAATTTTCTTAGTGTTTCTGTTAATAATAAACATTTTAACAAATATCATTCTGTTGTATTAAATCTTTGCAAAGTGGTTTATCTTTTTACCATGACTTCACTTTCAGGTCTTGGTTTCTTATCCTCAGTTAAGAGAAACTTATTGGCCCAAAGTTCTAAAGGGAAAACAATCTACTCCTTCAACATAAAGATGTTATTTTAATAAAAGTGATCTAAAATGTAAATAAGCTTTTGAGGTTGCAGCAAAATTAACATGTTGTTCTGTTCTGTTCTCCTTGCACAGAAGGGAATGGACAGCCCACAACTCAGAGGAAATCCACAACTGTTCCAAGTCAATCTGGATAATTAGATTTAAACAAGAACTTGGAAAACTGGCAGACATAGCTTACCAAACATGGTATCCATCGATATGTCCATAGTCTAGCCAGAAGATTAAAAGAAAGTCGAATGACATCCAAGTTGAAATTAATATTTAGACTATAGCTCTGATGCCAAATACAGCATATTATCTATGAAGTACAGATATTTATGTAATAGCCAGACTTCCTCACCTATTCAAAACTGATCCTGTGATTCTGATTAGTGTGATTCCTCAACAGAATCTTATCCTCAGTGTTCATCCCACTCCCTGTGAGAGAAATGGTTGGGCTGTTTGTCTCAACCTCCGTTCTTCCCTTAGCAGATGGCATCAGTGGCCACCACCTTTTCTTAGTTCTATTAATGGTTCAGAATTGCCATTAAAGAAAAAAATTATTGGGTTCACTAGAAAGTGCACAGAGTTAGGAACTAGAACTGACAGACAGGGTAGATGGAGGGGCCTGAAAGTGCATCTTTCCACAGTTTCACTTTGAAGGCACTGAACCACTCTACAGAATGATTCCAAATCATCAGCTACAACCGAGAAAAATCAAAAGTAAATTAACAGTAAGGAATCAGATACATCAAGAAAAGTGTTTCTTGTATTCATCTAGGCCCAATCACTGTTCTTGTGTTCTACTGATCTGAAACCTCGTGGTTTGTATTTTGTAATCAATGAGCATAAAGAGTTAAATTTTGAAGTTTTAAATACAAGATAATATTAGTAAAAGATTAATGGGAATATTTATTTAGAAAAATTTACAGTAGTCTTAAAGGTCAGATATGGGTTCAGTTTTGCTGATATTTAATCATTAAATCCCTTACAGCACACAAAGAATCCATGCAACTAAAATAGTGGCAATCATACTCTGAACGGATGTAAAGCTGATGCAGTATTTCACACTAGAAAAATCAAAGCTTCAGTCACTAAAGTATAAAAATACTTTTCTGTGATTGATGAAGGCAAATTAAGTGATTTGATGGCAGAGATCCATATTCAAAAGCAACGCAGGAATTAAATTCATATGCTTAGAGGCTATTAAACCTTTGACAATAGGGTTTCTGAACTTCAATATTTACACTAGATCCAACTGGCTAAAAACAAAAAAGAGCACATTTATTCAGTGAGTAATTCCAGCTGCCCATACACAACAAAGCATGAACTTCATTAGCTGCTGCACAGGACTTTATGTTTCTAGAATTAAGCCACCACAGTTTTCAGGTATACAGACATCACCTAAAACATTTGTTTCTTAAATACTTAGTACAGCAACAGCTAATTGTGTTAAAGATTTCTGTACAAAGAACAGAAACAGTCCACTTTCAAGAGGAAACATTAGTAAGGCCTTTTAGTTTGCCACATCATTCAGGTTTTGCCCAGCTTAAAGGAAAACATAAACTAAAATCCAATAGCGCTACATAAACCTGTCTGAGTGTGTTCATAATTGCTGAACTCATTGTTTGGGTACTATTCAATTTGTAGACTAGACTGCTGAAGCAAAAGAAACCACAAGCAAAATGGCAGCAAACAGAAAGATACCAAAAGAAAAAACAGTATCATCTCAATAACATGCAGGCAGATCAGGAAAATTGCTTCATATACAAGAAATATCAATTTGAAATGCAAAGTTCAACAATGTAGTTGTGCATAGATGGTATTTTAAAATACAAGTACTGCAAATGTGCAGGTGTACACTTGTTCTTTATAGCATTTATCACAAACTGCTCTATTTTTGTTATGATTCTTATCCGGTAATTTAGTAAATGGGACTGAACTGCAGACACATGTGCAGTTACCTACCTTTGTACTCTACTATAAATGATACTAGAATTGTTGACTATTACTACATAATCTGCCAAAGTCACGGCTGGCTTCTCCTGAATTCCCACCTTTTTTCTTCCTTCATTTGTTTTACGTGAGTTCATCGAAGTGTAAGTAAATTTGTCATTATAATTTCTTGAAATGCAAAAGAAATTAATAACCTATTTGAAATAAAGCTTCATCCAAATTTGGTATTACAGGAAACCCTCTCCTTTCTGAAACAACCTGAAGTTGCAATTTACTCACTATTTCACCTATAGAGTAGCAGAATTGTGACACATATTGGTCTAAAATCAATCAACTTCTGGCTAAAATTTAACAGAAAAGCAAAAGAAAGTGGCTTTATAAAATCTTTTCGTTAAGTTAGCCATCCTGCATCATGAAGTTCTCTTTAATGGTATGGTCTGCACTACTTCCAGGTATTTAACAGTTGCAAATATATCGATCTAAAGTTGCTATTATTTTAAATGTGAATTTTTTTCTTTGAATTACTGTTTTGATGAAAGATGAAACAGCAGAATCAGGTTTCGAACTCTACACATAATGCAACACATAGAAATTCATTGCATGCCCTCTGCAGCTGGCATGAAAATATCCACCTTCCTTATTCTGCAATAGCCATAGGAAACACAAAATTCATGCACGAACACAGAATCACTTCTCAGTCTCAAAAGGAAACTACTACTTTACTGATTTTGTTTGGGCTTTCTTGCTTCACATCTAATGCTTTAAGTTTCACAATTTCAGAATACTTTTATAATAGAAACATTCATCTTCTGCATACTGTTTAGATCCTTAGTTAAAAAATTACACTTCTTAGTATTCAAAACAAAAAAGGAACATCTCAAGCCATGGTTATTTTATAGATCAGTTATTGTCTTTTGGACTGTTGCGGCGTGGAGAGTTAGTGTCACTTTTTTATTGGATTTAATTAATGCTGTTTTAGCTTTTCCAGAATTTGCATCAAAATCTTCTTTCCCCCATCTGTACCTTATAACCTGAAGATTTTAAGGTTTTTTCTGTCAAAAAAAGTACAGCTTGATTTCAGCACTTAAATAATCTGTGTGTATCTGAAAATTCATGCTATAAGCAGCAAGTCAAACAACTCGAACAGCTGCCATCTATTTTCTCTTCATTTGTCAGGGAAGATAAATTCATTCTGATTCAGCAGGAGGACTTGCTCCAGATTATCAGTAAAGGGATGTTCTTCTATCCTGAATTGTAAAGAAGGCAGTGTAAACACATTTTGATTAGACAACAGTTTGCCAATGGGAAAAAAAAGTACCACTCAAACAACAGTTTACCAGTTATTATGCCCATTATAATGGTTTAGAAATATTTACAAAGTCACTCGTTATGTCCACACCCATGTTCCCAAATGATTGTTTGTTTTACTTAACTAACTGATCCTGCAGTACAGCATTCCACTCTATAGGAAAAGGGGTGGACAAATGTCTGGGGAACTGGAAACCTGGCCTTTTTTCATGGCTCGTCACACCTAAGTTTTTTACTCTCTCAGATGCGACTGGTGACCTGTACAGGTTTTCTCCAGCACAGTGAAACAGAAGGAAACATTGCTTTTAATGAACACACTGTGTTCATTAAAAGCAATGTTAAACACAGTTATTCTTTCAGTATTTAAATGCTTGAGTTTGTCAATCTAGGGAAAGTGAGTAGTCACACTATAGACTGTGGAATTACTACCTCAAGATACCATAGACTTTAAGTTTAGTAGTCAAAGAAAATGCAGAGTCACAGCTGAACAGCACAACAGAAAAGGGCAGGATAATACTGAATGTATAAGATCTGTAAATGGTATAAACAAGGAGTTTATACAAATCAACTCACTCTTCTTGATCACACATAATCCTCCCAGTAGCCTTTTGCGAGCTGAACTAACAAGAACAGCAGCAAATCCTGTTATCTGTTTTCCAGAATTTTTACCATCTGGTAAAAATGAATTAAGCAATAAATGAGGAAGAGGTTACATACCTTATAACAAAATATATTTACTAGATTTTTTTGCATTAAAAACTGTTTGCTTCTGCACATTTTAGAATTCCTTTTCTGTTAATTATTTAAAACAGATGATTACTTAGTTTTAGAAAAAAAAATATGAGGAAAATAAGCCTTCAAAGCTTAAATAATTAAATTTGTTGTAGACATTATTAAGCCAGGACTAAAAAGAAAAAAGGAAAGACACCCGAAATTCCCATGGTAGCAGGGAAAGACTGATTTTAATGAAGTCACTGAAAAAAACAACCCATCAGATAATATCAAGACAGAATAAAAAAAATATTTACGGACATCTGAAAGTGTTCAGGGCAAACACCAAAGACATCATCAGAGCTCAAACGCACTACTGACCTGACAAAAAGAATGCAATTCAATGGCAAATTGTGTTGTACACTGCAGTCGCAAGAATATCAGTATTCACCATTTTTTCATGAGGCAAGCATGCAAGTACAAAATGTCTAAAGTAGGCTAAATATTATTTTCTGTATCCATTGAGATATGTCTGTAACAAAGACTGCAGTATACTACAGATATTCAAGCTTTCTTTCAAGGAATTTCTTAAGTGCCAAAGGCAGTCAAGCCTCAGTAGCACAGAGGCTCAGCAGCAGAATCTGAATGGCGACCAGAATCTGAGATTCCACCTTCATCTCCTACTCTTGGCCCCTCAATCTGTTTTACACCAGCACATGACTAGAGCAGTCAGGGAAGCAATTCAGCTGAAAATTAACCCAGGGAAAGAAACCTAAATATTTTGTCCCTAATGCAACACGTTATGCAGATGTACAAATTCTAATGACAACTATTGGGAAAAGCAGCAGGAGAAAAATATGCAAGATTGCCAGCTGGCAAAAAAATAAAGTGGCTTTGCAAGTGCTCTGTGACCCCTCTCACTAAGCTCCAACGTCCTACAGAAAAAGAACAAGATGGCAAAGGTCAGAAGACATTAACCCACACATATTTGTCAAAGCAAATAAACTTTCAGGTTTGGGTATTAAAATAGTGGGGAAAATACGGCCACAACTCACAAGGAGCAGAATTAGAAATAAACGAAACATAAGTGAAACATTCTCTAAACAAAACTCTATAAGCTGAAGCACCCATTCCTAATGAATGTTGAAAAGATAAAATAATGCCCTGAAAGCTATTAAGAGTAAACACTCATCAGAACATAAAGATGAAAATTCTACACACAATGGGACTTCTTTCAAAAAGGCATACATATAATGCTGAGTTTCACAAATTTTCTGTTATCTAGCACCCACAGAGGCACTGAAAAAGTAACCCTGAAATAAACAATGCCAACTGAACAAGAATGCCATTCTCCAAAACTGGCACACACAAGCAGCAAATGCAGTGGGGAAAACCACACCCACACAGAATAATAATAGAAGCTGGGACCAGGTTGGTGTAAGGCAAAGATCCCTTCTGATTTCCAAATCACTTCTCTACCGTTTTGGTTTGTTTCCTGTGTTTGTTCTTTTTAAAATTGAAATCTGTTACAATATCTGAAATATTAATAATGCAACACAATTTGCCATGACATTCTTAAGTTAATAAATATGGGATCAAATCTTTTTATATATTTCACTCCCAAGTTATTCCCAAAGTTTAGTTCAAGAATATCAAATAAAGAGCAGAATCTACCTCACATATTTGGAAACAAAATGACTCAATTGGACACCTCTGGGAAGTGAACACCTAGAGAGATTTTGGCATCATCAGTTTTCAAATAGAGTTTCCAACTGGATCAAGTTATCACTTTCTTCTGAGACTGTGACATAAAAAAAAAAAAAGTGTCTTTCTAGTTGAAACAAATACGGAAAAAAAAAGATTCCTAAAGAGAATATTGTTTTCTTGTAATTTTTTCCTTTTGATATTCCTTTCTATGCTTAGCTATTGATAGCACCACTTCTCTACACAGTGAAGTGATGCTTTATACAAGATCTGAGTCCTGAAAAGGATAATGGCCTACCTATTTAACCTAGAATCTATATTACTGGTGGCTTCAATTCATGTTTTATGACTATACCTATATACTTCTTAACAAAAAAATTCTTCTCTAAAATATTATTTAGAAATAATTTTGTCGGAGTTTGCCAGATTGGCACTGCTTGTTCATTTCACAGTCCTGAAGTCAGGATAACGCAGTGTATTGAGGTGGAAAAGCCGATCATGAGTTTTCTTGTCTAATTGTTCAAATTCTCATTCTGACCGCTCTCCCTCTTCAGGGGATGAACTGCCTGAACAGTAGAAGAATGCCTGGTTTTTCTTTCTTCAGCAACTTTTGTGCTTCCTAATCTACAGTTCCCTCCTCTCCTTCCTTAACTCCACTAGGGAATTTGAAGAAAAAAAATACTCTCTAGTGTCATGAAAGTACAAGATTATTCACACAGTTATCATAGAATCATGGAATCATAGAAAGTTTTGGGTCGGAAAGGACCCCTAGAGGTCATCTAGTCCAACCCCTAGTTATGCAACTATGCAGCTCATTCATTTCCACGTTTCAAAGTAAGAATATATGAATTATATCTTATAAATAGAACAATAAACATACTAATAATATGCTATTAAAATAAATAAATTTTAAGGGTGATGGCCTTCTAAGCAGTTGTTGTTAACCAACGATTAAAAAGTATGCCAAATCTTAAGTATAAGAAATTTCCTAGTAAAACTTCAACCAGCATACAACACAATGTCTTCCTGAACACATATTCTGTAGGAAAAACTTCAGACTTCCAGAATACTGTAATATATTCCAGTGCTATACTGTAATTCTCATAGCAGTGTTAACCATCTCTAGAAATACAAAGGGTTGTGGGGGCGTTTTGGTGTTTGGTTTACAATATAATGTGTACCTAGACGTATTTATGTTAACATCAAACTCAGTACAAATCTTTATTTTAAATAGCTTTTACATAGACAATATATACCCCATACTCCAGGGAGCTGTGCTGACAAATAGGTACATTTTCAGAGTGGCATGGGAAGAAATACAATTTTGGCTGTAGAATAAAGGGCAATTGGAAATATCAGTTTCCCTCAAAATTCAAAGAGATACAGCTTAGTTTCTATCACTCACAGAACAGTAGAAACTTTTGACACAGGAAAGAAATTAAATATTATCATTGAATGCAAAACATTCTGAATATCCCACCATATATTTTTTTAATATACACGTATTTACGTGTATAATTATACATATACTTCAATAGACCAATTGGCTTTTATCACAGATCTGCTGATTTCAAACTTTTCAAGTTGGGCTTGAAACATTTTATTACTTCTTTGGTATAGCAAGACTTAAATAGCAACCCACTATTTCAATTCCACCTTCTACTGTACCTAGCAAGAATACTATACCACGATATTTAGGCATTTCTTCACTGAACTAGTTACAAACACTGTGTTTTATCAGTAACTATTAGCTATCTGGAGTTAATATCACACAGAGGAAAAAGTTCACACTAACAGGACTATTCTTCCAGACTTTTTACCTACAAATTGAAAGAGCTAGACAACATCAGTTGGCATAGTATTTGAAACAAGATATGCAGGAACTACTTAATTTTCAAAGCACAACTCCCTGCATCTTTCTGTGTCATTTTTCTTTCAATTCAAACAAATTCTGCAGTGAGAATTGTAGTTTGTACAATTAATACTGTAGTCAGTTACATGGAAAACTTGAGTCTACGCAAAAAAAATAGACCTTTTTTCAGGGCTTGCTGCTCCTCTGAAGCTGCATCCCAATGTGTGTTATGCTTTATCTCTAGTTTCTGCTGACCTTTGCTTTTCTTCTACAGAAATGTGATGTTGTGGAGACCTCACACTCTCCTTCAGCTATAGATGGAACTGGAATAGAGACTACCTTACAAGACCTCAGTGTTCTTCAAGTCTCTAACACTGAAATATTTACACTGATTTGCCTCAGAATTTTCCTTTTGGTAAAAACACCACTTACGCTTTTCCCTCCAGGGTTTGAAGAGCACTTCACACGAAATCTACTGCCTTCTCGTCATGTTTTGTTAGCTTTGTATATAGTCTTCAAACACCAAGAGGAAGAGCAATAACTATATTGTGACTTAAGGAAATTCAAAAAGGTAAACACAATTTCCCCATCCCATAGGCCAAATATTCTAAAATTACTAAATTCAAAAGAGTTATTTGCCCTTCCTACAGGCAACCCAAAGATATCCTTTAAAAAATATACCAAGGGCTCCTGAATGCTAGTTTCTTTGCGAACTCAACTGACACATTCTAGCACTAAATACAAGCAGCAAATCGTATCTTGCAACCAGCAGCTTTTACGACTGACTGGCACCAGGGAAATACACCACAGTTCTATAGTCAGGAATGCTAGACACCCTGAACCGAGCAAATGACAGCTAAAGTCAGAACGTGACCGTGCATGACATTAACAAACCATAACTGCCAGACATGCAAAAATTCAGAAGAAAATTGAATCAGTGACCAACAGGTTAAGTCACCATCATAACATTCCTCCCCACCCCAACACAACAATCTGAAATGCACCTTATGAACTCAGAAACATAACACAACAGAAAGGTTAGGAAGTGTGATGCAAGTTTATCTTTAAATAATATATATATAAAAAAATAAATAAAAAATAATGCTTTGCAGTACAGCCAAAAGGATTGTGTTGTTCAAAAACAGCCTAGAGGATGGAGGTCCCTATTGCAGGCTAACAGAATATGGCATTATCGACTGCCTGGTAGATAAACTGGGGATATCTCAGGAAATCCCAGATGAAAGGACCAAAATGAGCGAAAATCTCTGAAACAGTAAAGACCAAAATGTATTATGAGAAAGGAATAGCTAATTTATTTTTTCAGTACTTCCCTTCAGATGATGGAAAATTCTGAAAAGTCATTTCCAGCATTTTTTTTAGTTGAACTGTAAGACCTCAAGGTTTAAAGGCAGGAAGGAAAACAGTTTACAACAGCTAACAGATGAATTAAAATATCTTTTTTTAAAACAAAAAAACCACAACCCATAAACTGCAGACTCCATCAACATCAGTGAAAAACAAATTCACCAAGGACAATGTTTGATGTATTATCTATGATATCTGTGAGAAACTGTATTATTCCTGAGATTAAATGTTTAGTTAACTTCTTCAGGAGACTGACTTTATGCTTTGTAAGCCTTGCTGTCAAAGTAAGTTCCTGTGTTATGCAATAGTTTACTATTTACGTGACATCTCTAACACCTCCCAATTCTAACAAAACTCAAAATGGTTTATATACAACACAATTATCTCTCTCTCCATCCCCCTTATGCCATTCTGACAGCATCAGTATCCTACCACAATGCCTACTCTGGAGTGATCCCTAATTTAAGGCAGCAGGCAGCAAAAAGGAGCAGCTGCCTGCTTGAGGTGTGGCTTATCAGTATCTACCGAAGGAATACCTTCAAGCAGTGCTTCAAGATTAAAGCAAGGTTAACCTAAATTACTTTTATCCCAACCTATTTCCTGCTAGATCTACATTTTTTTGAAGTGGTCATCTCTGAGACCCTGTCAGAATCCTGGCTTCTGTACAAAGGGTTTTTACCCACACAGCAACTTAACAATCACTGTTGAACAGCAGAATCATGTTTCAAAGCACATGAGAATACAGGAACACAGAATGCCGTAACCATCTGAATTTGCAAGTGAAACTTAACAAACAGGATGAAATTACTGAATTCAGCTAAAGTATCAGCTAATAAGCCTGCAGCAGATGATCATCATTACAGGACAAAAAACCCACAACAGAAGCAGCAGCACTTTTTGTAGTATCCGAGGGATGTACCACCAAATGTTAGCTAAGGATATGAATATGATCAAAGCTGATGAGATCACAATTCTGAGTCATATAGCATTACACAGTTCCAAACACCTCTTACTGAAATGTCATTTCTGCTGTAGAGTCAATCCATCTTTCCTTATAAGCAGAATGCTATCAAAAAGCTTCAGTCAAGACTAAGCAAACACTGACACACTTACAGGGATACATTCCCCTTATTCTTTTGCTAGCTCAGTACTTACCAAGCTTTTTCAGAGTTAAAAACCCTATGGTAAAAAAAATATAGTTAAAAATAATCACATTCCCCATTCACCCTTAAGCACTTTCGGGTTACTGCTTCCTCAAAATTTGCTTGGACATTGACAGTATTACAACCACCTCTTTATCTCTTTCCAATCCCCACTACTGAGCTGGCAACCTTTCCTCATCATCAGTAACAGTAGCACAAAAGCCAACACACACCCTTCTGGCATGGGTGATTCATGCTGCTTTACATCACCTACACACCATCACTGGAAAAGATTCCTGCTATTTTAGCCTCTTCCCATTTGACAGAAATATTTATATTTACAAATTAGAAAAAAAAAATTACTGATGTACTTTTATTTCATTGTACTTTCATCTCCAGACAATGAAATTTTGCACCATAATGAATGTTTGAGCTATTCCACACATTTAAATGCCTAAGCACTATGTCTTGTTTGGGAAAATGTGAAGAAAAAATATTTTGCACTTACCTAAACTGCCATCAATGTACATGAATTTAAACGAAGAAAACAGTGAAAACATCCAAAATAAAGTTAAAATTGATAAGTATGCATGCAGCTCTTAAAACAGAAATATTGAAAAAAAAGAAAGCAGAAAAAAACAGTACAGTGAAAAACAGAAAATAAGGTGAATAAATATGATGAACCTACTGGCTTTAAAATACCTTAGATTTTCACTGGTCATAAATACTATATTACAACTTTGAGTTGAAAATATTGAAGTTCATTACTTTTTCTTGAAAAGAGACATTTAGTAAAAAAAGTCAAGTAATTTTTTTTGTATTCTTATTGCATTAGTTTATTAATGTGATAACATACCTCAGAAAGCATAGTAAAACATGAACAGAATGTTTCCATTTCTCAGATTACTAGCTTTACCTTTTGTATGTAACCTTGTACTTCATAAATATTCACAATAAGCTTCAAAATTTGTGATTCTGTACACATTTACACAGAAACAATGAGACAGGCTGAAAGGTATTTACAGCCCCAAAAAACTCCTCTGACCACCTCTGGTATCTAGGAACAATGCAAGGCCATCTTTCCATCCAGTAATCAAGTGTACATTTTGATGCATAGTAAGGAAGAAAATACCTATCTGGGAACTCTAACTGAAGACCCAGTCCCTCCACATTCCAACAGGATCAAACCTCCATATTTTCAATGAGCATAAACAAAGTATCTCAAAATAAGATGGCTCAGAAGTGGACAGAGACAGTGAGGAGATAACAGATCTTCCTTCGACCTGCATTTAGAGGATGCCAGCAGAGTCTAAGTAATGGACTGTCCAGTTTGGAAGTAGGCAGTGTTGATCCCAGGCATGGAAACCATTGTGTGAAGTTAGGAAGTGGTGAGCTTCTTTAAATATATATATTATAATAATAATATTAATACGTAATCTTTTTCAACTATAGTTTTACAAGTGTATATACACAACTTTTGATTTTTCATCTGGGAACTAATTAGCGGAGTTAAGATAGCAAAGTTACAGCAAATTAAATTACAGCCCTTGCTTCCTGACTTTTCTTTTACAAGGCAAGACTAAAAGAATGTACTTTGTATGATGTGCAACGCATTACAAAGCAAAATAAGTGCATGTTACGTTTGGAGTTTTTTGGTGTTTTATTTGAAGAAAGTAGGTGTGATCAAGGTTTTACTAGGAATACAGTTTAATTAATACAAAGGGAAACATCATTTCAGAATATTTCTTAGTTCTACTTAGATACTTATCATGAATCAAAGTAAAAATTAAGAGAAAGTGAAGTAACGTTGAGTAGCTACTCGCAGTACTGACTTTATGAATACTCATAGCCTTATCTAATGCTTATTTTATCATCTCTATTCTGTTAATTGCAACATCTGTGACTTATTCATATTGCTATACACATATAAAAATTATTTCAAGGAACAATATTGTATTCTAAACTACGAACCTCTCAGAGGAACTGTTTTACTACCCTTTTAATCATTTCTCTTCATCTAGGTAGGCCCATGTGAACGTCATGAAGTTCAATAAAGCCAACTGCAAGGTCCTGCACATGGGTCGGGGCAATCCCAAGCACAAAGACAGGCTGGCTGGAGAATGGATTGAGGAGAAGGACTTCAGGATGCTGGTAGTTGACAAGAAGCTCAACATGACCCAGCAACGCGCACTTGCAGCCCAGAAGGCCAACAATATCCTGGGCTGCATCAAAAGTGTGGCGAGCAGGTTGAGGGAGGTGATTCTGCCCCTCTGCTCCACTATGGTGAGATCCCCCATGGAATCCTGCATCCAGCTCTGGAGCCCTCAGCACAGGAAACACACGGACCTGTTGGAGAGGGTCTAGAGCAGGGCCAAAAGCGATCAGGGGACTGGAACCCCTCTCCTACAAGGAAAGGCTGAGAGAGTTGGGGCTGTTCAGCCTGGAGGAGAGAAGGCTCTGGGGAGACCTTATCACAGCCTGTCAGTACCTGAAGGGGCCTACAAGAAAGCTGGAGAAGGACTTTTTACAGGGGCACATAGTGACAGGACAAGGGGTAATGGCTTTAGACTGAAAGAGGGCAGATTTAGATTAGGTGTAAGAAAGAAATTCTTTACTATGAGAGTGGTGAGGCACTGCAACAGGTTGCCCAGAGAAGTTGTGGGTGCCCCCCCCCAGCAGTGTTCAAGGCCAGGCTAGACAGGGCTTTGAGCAACCTGGTCTGGTGGAAGGTGTCCCTGTCCACGGCAGGGGAGTTGGAATTAGATGATCTTTAAGGTCCCTTCCAACCCAAACCATTCTATGAGTCTATGATCTCATTAATTAGAAGCAAACTCCTGTAGTATCAAGAAAGGTATAAAACATCAAAAGAAGATTAAAAAAATTTACAATATGTTTTGAAAGAACACATAAGCAAACTAAAAGTACCCGGTTTTCTCCAAGGAAAAAAAAAAGGATCAAACTCACCATTCATTTCCAACAACAACGTATAACAATATCATGAATGAAAACAAGCCACTGTTCATTGCATGCACTGTTCAATGACACTTATAAGTAGGGAAAAAGGACATTGTTTTGTGCAAGTCAGTTTACAGTTTATTTTTAAAGTGTCACAGTAAATCTAATTCAGTTATTGCAATATCATAAAAGCAGCATGTCAACTGATAAACATTAATATGCTGTCTTAGGACCAGCTAATCTAAATGGATAAGCTAGTTCTCCCTCTTTTTTTGACAGGCAGGCAATAATCATAGAAATGAATACTGCTGAATAATTTCTTGTGTCTTCCCAGTTCTTTCCACCTCATAGCCATTTGCTCTCCACTGAAACCTTCTACGTTAACTCTTCTACATAATACATTCAAGCAAGATTAGCAAGAATAACTATCTACCTGGAAAAAAAAAAATGCAAAATCTCTTATTGAGAAATTGCAAATGGATGATTCCAAGATGAACAACCATTTAACTTTAAATAGTTAAAAAGATTTAGAGTATTTCCTGCCCCTACGTATATAATCAATCTATATATAGAATAATACTAATTGTGCTGTGAGAAAATACGTCACAAAGAATAAGAAAAAAGACTAAAAGGACAAGACTTATTGGGTTGTAACATCAAGGAACAGGTGCTCAAAGCATACATTTTCAAAAGTAAAATAATCTTCAAAAGAAACTCTGGAATGTCCAAGGTATGATCCAAAAGGTTTATTTTTTATCAATTTTCTCTTGAAACACATAATCCTCTCTTCCAGCATGCTTTCAACACTTCCCAGTTTTACATTATCGGGGTGCATAACACATATCCATCATTCAGAACACGGATGATAGCCTCAAACACAATGGATCCCTACCAGATCCTACTAGAAATCTTTCCAGTCTCACCATGAATCATTGATAATTACTTTGATGTAGTCTTCCAATCAGATGGGCATCTATCTAACAGCAATTTCACCTCATACACTTCCCACCAGCTTGCTAATGAAAAGTCTTCTGGAGACAACACAAAAACTTTTCCTAATGTCAGTATGTTACTACTGGTTTTCCATTATGCATAAAGCCTGTTTTCCTGTCATCCATGAAAATCAGACTTGTGACATTATTTTTGACAAATCCGTATTGAGCGTTTCTCTTTTTTTATATTTTTCCCCTATATGACTTCTATTTCAGAAATGGTTAATTATTTTTTTAAAATACAAATTAATACAGCTTACAAATAATTTTTTCTTTGATTGTTCTTACAACACTTCTCCATAAACGTCATTAAAAATATCAAACTTCTAATGCACCCTTTTCTCTCTCTTCCTCCCAGCCCCTTCTCTTTTTTGGCAAGCAGCTAGATTTGCCCTTCTCCAGTCTCCTGGGAGTTCCCAATGTTGACTGTGAGCCTAAGGGCCCCATTCAGGGTGAACTTCATCATGCACAACCAATCTGAAAACAGTTTTCGTGTTTCTGTAAGAAACACCTCAGTTTTCAAGAAAGGAAGTTTCATAAGCCAGTAACCTTCAGACACACTAGCATAGATCTATCACTTAAGTATCAATGTGATAGATCACATTTTTTAGACATGTCAAAAACAGTCTTTAAAATTACAGCTTTTTGATATTTTTGATAGAAATTAGTTTTTTGAAAAGATCAATAACCATGTGGATAAGACTGACAAACTAGCTGGCACAGCCAGCTTGGGACTTCCAAAGCCATTCCTTCAGAAAGACTCCTCTGCAAATGCTTACAAGAAAACTAAGCAGCAATTAGGTAAGTGGGATGGTCCTTTCACACAAAAATATTTGATTACAAGAGAGGAAATAGCAGAAACACATGGTCAAGTCATAAAATCAGCAGAAAGCCCCTGTCGAGTTTTGCTGGAACCTGTGGCTGTGATTTGTGCTGTCTGACATATCCTAATCAACACAGAGAACAGTAAGATGACCAATTTTCCTCATGATATTAGGTTATTCAGGGCAGTAAAGACAAAAGCCAAATGCAAAGAATAATTTTATTGAACTAAGCAACTAGGCAAGGGCTGGCAGATGAAATTCAGGGAGATAAATGTGAAGTTATACACAAGTGAAAATAATACTATCTTCATACATAACAAGCTGGGATCTAAACTGATCATAACCACTGGTGAGATTCTTCAGCTACGATAAATACTTCCATTAAAATATTACGTCAGTACTCAGTAGCAGTAAGAAAAAAAAGTGTTGGGAATTGTTGGGGGAGACGTAAAGATTAAAAAAGCAAACGCTATAACATCAATACACAACCCATTTTACACCTGTATTATGAAAAACATGATCCCTTTTGGTCTCCTCACCTCAAAAAAAAAGTAACAGGTCTGAAAAAGATCCAGAGAAGAATCAAAGAAATGTCACAGATTCATGAAAGGAACTATCACACTTGCCAAGATTCTCCTGTCTGGAAGAGAGCTGCGGGAGGGATGTGATGACCATGTGCTATAAAATCATAGGTGGCACTGAGACTGGTACCAGACATCAGCTATCTTAATGTTTTCCTTCCAGCACAAGCAACAGGAAATCCTAGCAAAAGCAGCCAAAGTCTAGCGCAAAAACAAATAAAAAGCAGTCATTCTTCACAAGACATGTTAAGCTATGGGATTCGCTGTCATAAGAGGTTGTGGACAGTAGAATTTTACATAGGTCCAAAAGCAACTGGCTTAATTCAAAGAAAAGTCCACTGAGAGTTATTATGCACACAGAAGCTGTAGCTGGATCATAAAGAGTACTCAGTGGAGATATTACTGTATACTAGGTCTATTCTATGAACTCTTGGACATTGTTACCAATGGAATACTGGGCTATCCAGTCTTTATTTTATTATAGATTAAGGACTAATATTAAATATATAGATAGGGTAAAATACATTCTTTTTGTCTTTTGTTAGGTTCATCCTTACAAGAAAATAAGAGCACTGGTTAAAAATGAAAACATATAATCTTCTCTTATGAGGAAAAGCAGAGGGAGCTGGGTTTGTTTAGCCTGAGGAAGAGATGACAGAGTGAATCTTATAAATGCTTATGAATACATAAAGGTGATAAAGTCTCTAAATACCAGATTCAGATTCCAAATGTCAATAAAAGATATTCATGTGACATTTCTGTAAGAAAGGTTACTGAAACAGAGTGTATTAGAATATTCCTGCTACTGCTAAGGTGACACCAGCTGTCCAGTTGGGTCACCAATTATAGGTGACACCAGCTAACCAGTATCACTAACTACAGGTGATACTAACCAATCTTCTGATCCGAAAAAATAAGGGGTTTGAATAGCAGAACCTCCACCAAACATGTTTTTGTTAATATTGGTTCTAGCAGTATCCTAGTGCAACTACTACAGAAAAATACTCCATAGCTACCACTGCCAGTCTGGATACACAGGTTACACAAGAAAATAACAAATTAATTCAGTGTACTGAATTCCTGATCCAGACCCACACAGCTTCTCACTGAAGTAACTGTTAGCAGGCTTATTAGTTCTACAGAAATTTAGGTTCATTATATGCCTAAGAGGTGGAAAGTTTGGTGAGAAGCACTGATGATCACAAACCTAGAAGTAAAATAAAAATTTCAGTTGTTGCTGCCTGCCAGTAAAGAAGTTTAGATTGGGATTCTGGAAGTGAGAGAAACACAGGATTGTGTTTTTGTCTGGGAAAAGTTAACAGATGGTCTAAAAAGGAGCAGTTTTAAAATAAGACCAGCAGCCAAAAAGTGTGTGGAGACAGCAATGTGAGAATTTTTTTATCTATTCTGTGCCACTGTTTTATATAGCTTTGTGAAATAGCAGAGAGTCTCAAAGCTTGACTTTATAACTTTATTCATCCAGATTAAAATACTTCAATATTTTTATAACTTTGGGAAAATAATGCTTTGTTGCAAAAGGAAGTATTTGAAATACATATTTACAAGATGCTCTTTTTCTAGGACACAGGTCTAAAACGTAACTTCATTCTGTAACATAGAATTACAGAAGGTTGCATATGGGGATTCAATATCATATCTTCTTTTACCTTTAAAAAAATGGGCAGCTACATCCCTATACAGCTCAAAAAATGAGCCTCTGGATGTTTATTTATACTTTTACAGAAGTAGCTCATTTACTTCTTCAGAAAAGGTTGCTGAGTATATTTAGACTGTTGCATAAAAAAAAGCACTAGAGAAAGACTCAAAAATAAAACCGATAGTGACAATCAATCATTCTCTTCAGCTATAATATGAAAGAATGCTGCATGAAGGAAATCATAAGCTGCATTCAGATTCTTATTAATGAGCTTTCCTACTGTTTAGCAGCCAGAGGCAAATAGATCAAGACATATAATTCTTGCTGTAAATTTCAGTCTTGTTCCAACATAGGATACAGTACCAGAAGCAAAGCGTCAAATACTTAGCTGTAAATCAACAGAAAGAAACTTTCAGAATTACTTACCTGATTTTCTTCATGGGAAACTCTCATCTGTTCTTTAAGAACTGACATTCTGGCTGCTTCTTCTTTCCTCAATACTCTTTCTTTCTTTAGCTCAGGACTCCAAAAAGTTTTGATGCTATTCATGGAGGATCCCAGTTTGCTGTCCTTAATGTCAAGTTCTTTTCTGAGAAGATCATTCTCCCTCTGCAGTTCTTTAAGCTGAGACTGCAGGTCTAACATGGTACTATCTCTAACCTGTCTCAGCATAGAAGGAACCTGATGGTGGTGATGGTGTGAAGATGTGGTCAGACCTCCATGCTGATCAGTATAAGAAAGGACGTCGGTATGTGAAAGTCCAGCTGAAGCAATATTAGGACTGCTCCCCATAGCTGTGACTCGACCACCATACACAGCTCGATTCGTAGCCCTTCCAAGAGTCATTGTGCCCTTTGGGAAAGTAGTAGAAGCTACACCTTCATGGTCACTCAGATACATTGGTCCAGATGTTGCATAGGCTGCGTTAAGGGACTGGATGTTCTCCATTGATAATGTCTTCCCTGTCCCTCCTCCTCCTCCACTATTTGTTCGCCTATGGCCCAGGCGAGGAGATCTTGGCAAACGGGGAGACCTGGAGGGACTTCCTTCTAAGTTGCTGATTGTTCTTGCACTTCCGTACATTTTTCTTTCACTTCGAGGTACTATTTAGTAAGAAATTAGTAACACTAAATTTAAATATTAAATTTGTAATTCCAGTTAGAAATATTGGCAGTTTCAGTGCATTCTTCCAGCAGGCAAAACACTACTCTTTCTCCAAAGTCAGAGACCTGAAAAAAGATATTATAAAATTAAGTAAATTTTCATCTAGAAAAATAAGTTTACAAGTAATCAGCATATATCAGAAAATAAAGTAACCCACTTCCTAGAGTAATTACTGCAAAAATAAAAATTACTATGCATTTTGCATTTAGGATTACAAGTTAAAAAACGCGTTTTCAAACTAATTTAATTCAGAAGAAAACACTGCTCATTTCCTTCTTGCTAGAAAACATCTTGACATTCTGACTTACTTTAACAAGCTTTACGTTGCGATAAACATCATAGACCCAGAAACATCTTAGCTGATACTTTAATGAACTCACATGACTGACCATGTGGAATTATATAAAGGAAAAAAAATAGCTGTTGTTGACATTAAGAGCTACCCAGACTAAGATATTAAATTTTCAAAACGCAGTGTAAAAGTAGCAGTTCAGCAGTTCTGTATATTCTCTAGTAATATTAGATTAATTAAGACTGAACAAAGAAATAGGCAGGAGTTTTAGTTTTTGTGTAACAAAGAGGTTTCGGGACAGGAAAAAGCATGAAGGAAACAGCGTTTCGAGTAGATTGGCTGTAGCCAGTAAAAACATATTTTAGTAAGAAAGATTAACAATAAAACTAAGCTAATTTGAGTGAATATTTCCTTCTAAACAATTATAACGTATTACAACACAGTATTATTTGTTCAATGAAGTACTAGCTTGCTAATACTTGTTAATAAACTTATCAGGAAAAAGTTGCATGACAATAATCTAGGTTTTCATTTTGAAAAGGAGCTCTTGTGAAATACAATTTTCTTCTTTTTTTTCCTATGGACATCATATTATTACTTTGACAGAATTATCCTTGTAATTTATTTAACCAAATAACAGATAGATGTGGACCAATGCTCTGTTTTCAAATTCTTCAATGCTATCACTACACATTTACCAAGTTTCAAGTAAGTTTATTAACTTTACATAGTATAAATATAAACGTACAATAGGTCTTTAGGATTAGGCAGGCCCAATGATTTTTTTTTTAAACAAATCTGACCATTTCAGTAAATTTGTGGTATTAATTAAATTGGTGGTCATTAACCAGATCTAGTATCATTTATTTCAAAGATAACTAGAGGAAGAACAAAAGCTGGATTCAGTCAAATATGGTAACCTTAAATCATACCCTCAAGGCATCCTCATTGTCTACAGACACATTCTTTTCCAGTGTTTTAAAACATCTGCTCTACATTTGTTGTGAAAAAAACACTAATGCAGGGGCAGGTAGAAGGATGATTTGATGTCATATTTATTAATAAGCTCTAATATATTAAATCCTCACCAACAATATCAGTATAAAACATTATGAATACTAGTAACGTCAGCAAACAAGAAGCATGCCTTGATAGGACAAGGGGTAATGGCTTTAAGCTGAAAGAGGACAGATTTAGACTAGAGATAAGGAAAAAATTTTTTACGATGATGGTGGTGAGACACTGGAACAGGTTGTCCAGAGAAGTTGCCAATGCCCTATCGTAGGAAGTGTTCAAAGCCAGGTTGGATGTGGCTCTGAACAGCCTGGTCTAGCTGCAGGTGTCTCTGCCCATGGCAGGGGGGTTGAACTACATGACCTTTAAAGGTCGCTTCCAACCCAAACCATCCTATGATTCTCCACTGACTACTCATTATCCCACACAAACATATACTACATGGCTTATGTGAATTCTAACAATTGCTTGGTATATGCTAAGTTTTCAAGTTTAAGAGCCAGCACAGTCTAAAGCATTTTTGTCTCACTTGAATTACCAGTATGCATCTGAATTAGCTGAGATGTTTCAACTTGTTCAACTTGTTTCAACTACTGTTATACTACGGTGGCCATTCTTGTGAATTTTCACCTTTCCCAAGAGGTCACAAGAGTCTTGTGGTAAGCATTACAAGATTCAGAAGTAGAAGGCATGGCACTACACTACACTGAAATACTGATGACAATGCCACTATGGGTGCTGAGCAAAAATATGAGTGTGGTATTTATTCAACATTGATAACTCGGAAACACTGAACTCTTCGTACTGCACTCAGGCTGCTCCATTAAAAGTAATTCACTTCAATGCAAACATTGCCCTCGGCAAAATGGATCACACAAGCTAACAGAACATTGTTCCATACAAACTAGATTAACAAGACCAGTAATTCTGTCATAAAACATTTCCACTTTTTGCCATGTACAAACAGCTCAGCTATACACATTGGCACTTATTGCCACATACAAACAGTTCAGCTATGCATAAAGCAAAGCAGGGCTACCTACTTCAATGAGAAAAATGTCGTTTTTAACTATTTAGGAAAACATAAATACAAAATTTCCTTCTAGCAACCCTTTTCTACTTTAGGATCACATAACTCGTAAATTAACATTAATATTTTTAATTATAGAGGCAAAAACCTGATCCAGCTTCTTGAGCCACGAAAACCTCTTTAAAATTTCCAGAATTCAGCCCCAAGGCACACAGATTTAAAGGAATCAGATCAAACTTGCTGATTAGCATTTTCAAATTTTGACATTTTATCACAGGTATCCTAATCTGCCCCCCTTTTCAGTTGTCATCCTGCATTCAAGAGATGACCCACAGCTTGTTCCACAAAAACACCTGGTCCGATTTTTCTGCCATCTCAGCTTCAATGCATTGATCAACAAAAACCATTTCTCATGGTCACTGGGGGCAATGCAATTGCCTATCCTAATTCTCAAGTGCCAGCCATCCTCTGGCCAAATAATACCACGTAATGAACTGTGAGAAATCCATCCTTGTATATTTCTAGTTTCCTGAAAAAGTTTTGTAGCTCCTTCAAAGAGTATCTCACCTGAGATCAGAGCTTAAGATCATTTTCCTTCCACTGGCTCATGGCAGATCCTGAACAATTTAAACTGGACACAATCAAATATTTTTAGAGACAGCAGACCTGATACATGTCCAGGTGGAGGAGGTTGGTGCAGATTTGTAGATTCGCAAAAATATAGGTATAGGATACCCTATCTCACCCCAATAGTGTTTTTCCTTTCTATTGCAACAGTCTGATAAATAACTAATTCTTCCTTCTCCCTTTGAGTCACTTAATATCCTACTTAGCCTTTTGTTTATGTCTCTGATATGTATTTTAGGTATTTGTTTTGCTTTTCAGAGTTTACTAGTTGTAGTCTGTCTTCTTTTCTCTACTCGTGTGAATTTCTGAGAAGTTCTCATCTCAAAGCAGAGAACACTTCTCTTGCTAGCACTCCAATTCTTACCATTGAGCCCTACTGAAAAAGGGAACCATCGTCCCTCAGGTACAGGGAGGCGAACTTCTTTCTGGACTTCTGTACTTCAATAATAATGTTCGCATACTTATTTAGCATTGTAACATTCATATGTCTGTGAAAATTCCAAAAGCAACAGGAAAAGAGAAATAAAACACCTTGGAAATAGGAAAGCATGTGAAAGTGTACTTTTTGGAAGCATATACATCTTAAGCATAAACACCTTGAGCCTTCCTTTATGGCTGTGAAAAATTCTCAGACACGGTAGAAGTCTTACACCACTGCTTCATGGAAGAGGTGAAAAAGGCACCTAGATCATTTTCTACCCTTTACTGCTTATACACAGAGCCTTCCTAGCTTCAGGAAGATTCACTTTGTGTCTCAACACATAAGGAATTCGAGGCATGAAGAGGCAGTATCAGCCTCGTGGCCTCCACAGTTGCCATACAGATCATCATCTACTGCCCTGAAGAGAAAGAGAGATCTCCCATCTTCTCACAGAACCTGCTGACACAGAGCTATTCTAGTTTAATTTCAGAGTAGGCAGGTGAGATATAGATGACTCTGTCTTGAAAACTGAATTGATTTTGCTATTTCAGTTTATGGGGCAGACAAAAATTATTAAAGCAATCATTTTTCACCCAAAATTCCAAGGATGGTTTTGCTGAACTAAAACATAATCCTTATGCACCATAATGCAAAGGGTGGAGAGAAAGATAAATAGAATCAAGTGGCAACATAAGAAACTCACATATCATGGAGAAGATGGGAGAGCTATATAGACAAGAACTGCATACCCACAACTAAAGGAGACCAACCCTCCCTCTTGAAAGGAGCCCAGAAGCTGTAGATGTTGCAGCAGCAAGCACAAAGGAGCTCCAGTACAAGATCATATCCCCCTAAAAACTTCTATGAAACAAAAATTCATTCATACTCATTCAGTTTGGTCTGCGACAGACTGCAGACGTACTGCATGCATCTTCCCATAAAAGGTTTCCAAAAACAGCTTAATAGTATTAGAAAAACTAGATGCTTTTTACTTGTCTCAATACTTTCTTTCTTTAAAAATACTTTTAATGTGCATAATGTATGCCTTAAAAACTAACCACTATAATTGTGGCTTTAATATTTTGCATTGCAAACAAAACTGTACAAAAGCGTTCAGAAAATTAAGCATGCATTCTCGTAGCAGGGGCGGACAGGACGCATCTCCCCAGCATGTTCTCATCAGCCTTGAAAATCCCAGCAAATAAGAAATAGTCTATCCCATGCTAAAATACTTCCTGATGGCTGTTCTAACTTAAGCCTAAGTTATTTTCCACATTTCTGCCTCTCCTTATCATTCGCACTCTGCAGAAAATAACATCATGGGTTCACATTATCCCTATCACTTAAGTCTCTGACACTGCATTTTATTTGCCTTGTAACTATCTATTTTTATAGAGGCTTAAAACGCAGGATTCTAATATGATGCTAATGGAAAGTCTGTCTCACTCAGTTCAGTAACCAAATGCATTACTTCTACACTTTACATAATTACACAGTTTCCTTGAAATACTGTCTTCACAGAACCCCATAATTTCTGGTTTTCACTGGTTACACACTCTTACCACCACCCCCCCAGAAAAAACCCAACAACTAATTTTATTGCACTATTTAAACAAATCAGGGTCACCAAGTTCAAAGCAAGTAAGAATTTTCTGCATTGGGTCTATCAGTCCTTCCATAATAATTAAAAAAAAAAATTGTGTAAAGGCATTGTAGCCTCAGAACAGAGTCAAGGTTACTCTGCCTGTTTCCTGAGCTCTGTGAATCACGACGGCTCAGAAAAAAATGGAAACTAGGTTTTGCCAGACAAATGCCTGTGGTGTCTGAATAAATTTTAATGAAATTATTAAATTCCTCCTTCATTCAGTTCAGAAAAATCACGATATGTTGTTACATTCCATGTCTCTCCTGTAAAATGTTTGGGCTTAAGCAGCCCAGCAGTCTCAGATCAGATATTCCAAACCATTAAAAAAGGTAACAGTTTGAACTTTGCTACCAATGCTGTATGTAACCACAGTGTATACAGAGTTCTCACCAGTTTCACGTGAAGGTTTCACTAGCAAGCAGGTGCTAGACAGCACACTGGCTAATTCCACAGCATATTCAACAATTTTATTGAAAAAAAATATCAAATCACACTATGCCGGAAAACACCAAGAAATGTAGAAAAATTTCAGTAACTAGATATAGGGCCAGAGAAAACAAAATGTAGCAAATGTTTCCTCATTATACATTCCCATGACAGAAAACTCAATATAAGCAAATATTCAGACTATGCTCAGGAAGTGCATTGACTACTAACCCTAAATTATCATCTTAACCATATAGAAATCATTCTTCATATTACTAACAGCAGCCAAACATTTTTAGTGAAGGATAGAGACTTGATTTCTTCCTTCTCCTGTTTTTTGTGGGGTCAGATTTTGGGTTGGTGGTTTCTTGCTGGGGTCTTTTGTTTGTTTGTTTGCTTTAAAACTCAGACTAGGGCACACTATTAGTTTCGTTAAGGGTCAGCATACTGTTTCCGTATCATTAACTGATCACCAGTATTTGAACATCGAGCTACTTTCTGACTTTCTGTAAATATACCTCACATTTACACCATCTTCACAGGCAGACATTGTGACGCCACAACAGGCGCCAAAACACGGGGCGGGGGGGGTGAAGCTGAGGGAAGAAACCTGACAATTATGCTTAGAAAGCTTAGTGCCGATTTAGCGTTTTTGCATCTCCTCCTCTAGCCAGAATCACCTAGTCAGCAGTAAGTATGGGTATCAGCCAAATACTTAATAGCTTTGCACAACTACTTGGCAATGTTAACGTTCAGCCAAGAGCTCAAACATTTGCAATACTCCCGAAAGCTTTAAGGGAACTCCTTCCTTATAGCTATCCTCCTGAAATAACACATAGTGACAGCTAAGTGGAGAAATTATCAATCTGATTTTTAAAATACTCAATGGCTTCCAAACTGTCTAAAACTGTTTAGAACTATGCAGCTCCCCAAATATAAACCAAAATCAACAAAATAGAAGAAATAAGAGATGATGTAGAGGATAACACTCCCATATTCTCCACCAGGACTCATCTTTCCTCTATTTTGAGACACCACAAAAGGAAGGAGACTCACAGAGAAAGTTCTGACCCATAAACACATGTCCTGGCAAACAGTAAGGATTTTTTTTAAATAAAGGAATCATTTAAATACTCTTATCACAACAAAATCCATCACCATATGCAGAAGTCCAGGTATGCTTGTATATTTAAAGCAGCAACCAAGAGCCAGAAATATTTCTGGCATATTCTGTTGGTTTACCTTGTTTTTTGACTGCTTTAACAGTAGCTCAACATATCCTCATAAGAAAGAATACTCTTTTCTTTGCATGTTTTTTTTTTGTGTTGATTTAAAAAAAAAAAAAAATCCATAAACTGACGCAAACTAGATACAAAGAACCAAAATCTATTGTACAGTATGCTTCCTTTCTTCATTAATCTGAGCAGCACAGCATGTCTTATTTTAATAAAGTAACAAAAAGATAACATACAAAATGTTGGCTCATATGGGGTTAGTACAAGCCTGCATTGTTTTTATTAAAAGTGCAAAGTGTTCTTTTTTCCTACTTCTCACTATCAGACCAATCAAATTACTTATTTCCCCACACACAATTTTTAATCCTAAGAAAATCACCCGTTTCTTCCCATTACTCTACTATTCCTTATAAATTTGAAAAACAAAATATACATGACAACATTAAAAGCAACATCATCTTCATTTAGGTTCTTTAGAGTGTCCTGAATCTGCATTTCTAATGTAAATGTAAGTTCTACTGTAGTCTTCACAATAAATTTATTTTTACTTGTCAATAAGCATTATTTACCGTCTCTTGAAGTTAGTTACAAAAATAGTACATATGCAGCTGTGTATAAAGTTAGTTTCAAAGTCTGTTTTGGTCTTGCTCGTTGATGTTGTGACCTTGAGTTGGTGATGTCCCAGAACTCCCATCAATGCTAAATGAAAGCACTGCCACTTACCATCTCACAGGAATAATTCATCACACCTGTCTGCCTTTCATTTCTATTTCATACAAAAGAAATAGTATATGAAGGAGAAAGAATGGCTGCTGAATATACACCTAAAAACATACATGGAAAATAAAGTTGTCAGGTATTCTAATGTTGTCAGGTGCAGTGACAGCAATTAATACTTACCACCTGATCAGAAAACTTCAGCAACAGATATATTTGCTCAGAAATGCAGTATTAAAAGTCTTGAAAAAACAAGCAGTTCTGACTGAATCATCAGGATTGACTACTTAAGTATATACAATATACTCTTAAGTATATTTAAGTGAAGAGTGAACAATACCTTTTAAATTCTCTTTTATACAAGTTTGACAGTTTTAAAATAAGTAGAGATACATTTTATTAATGCACTTTTTCCTCTTTATTAGCAAGGCTAGAGACATTGTAATTGTTTTAAAACACTTTTAAATCAGCATATTAATTAGAAATGGGATTTAAATAAAAGTAATATTTAAACTTCATCAACTGACACCGCCATTACTCTGTAAATTTTAAGTTAGGTCTCTCTATTTGTTGTTGAAACACTAATTCTTAACTTTTTATCTCTAACTTCCAGTAAAAGAATTCTTTCCCACATTCCTGCCTGTGACAAAAGAAAGCCTCCCTGGGCTTTCCAAGATGCTTAAGGAAGGTAAGTAATTTAAGATTTTCTATTTTATTTTTCTTACGTTGTGTCAAATATTAAAGACCCAAAGATATATCACTAAAAAAAAAGGCTTCTACAGCCAAGAAATTGCAGAATTATGACATCTAATTTTCATTGGTTTTGCCAGAAAACACACCGTATCTTTATAAAAAGCTATAGGGCAGTGTATCTGCTAATTCTAGGCAAGCAAAACCAAGTACAGCCTGCACAAAAAATTATCTTCTAATGCAGACTATATACCACCATCCAAGTTTATTCTAATTTAATGGTCAATCAACAGAAGCAGGGATGCTCAGCATCATCTTTGTTTAAAATATTAAGCACCAGCGTTAACAGTATTGTTAAAAGTAATGTTTCAGAGATGCAGGGTAAAATACCTCAGTTTTAACTGATCAAAGTTCATACTGTCTCCTTGTTTCGCTCTCACTGCAACTTTTAACACCAGGACTCGCGGGGGGGGCGTGGGGGGGGGGGGGTGGTGGTGGTGGTGTGCAGCCAGTGTGTGAAAGTCACAAGTAATACGGGATAGAAACACATATATTCCAAAACACTGTCTGCATCTCTTCCAGTTTTTCAGTCTTCTCAACTTTCCTGCACCATAATGACTTTCTCAGGAAACACGGATACTTCTAAAGGCTTGGCAAGCTTTTGTCTTTCCAAAGAATTCCTAAAATTTAGTCTTTACAGGTATGCAGGTGCCTTTTGTGTGCTTAATTCTGTATCCTAGTCTGTATTCATTGCGTCTTCCATCCTGCAATTGTTAAATCACTTGCCTCTTATTTCTTTCTCAATAAGAAATCTCATTTATCAATGCAAGCCTGCATTTATGAACTCCAGTCTTTTGTGGAGAATTATTCTAGGGCACCTGGTAGCCAGACAAACAGTATTTTTAGTTTAATGACCACTAAACAACAATTAAAAAATTAAATGTCTTAAATTTTTACTAAAATGGTCTCCTTCCGGGAAAAATATTGAAATGTAGAAGTATACACCATTTTTCAGGACAACTTAACAACTGTGCTTAATGAGCAGCACAATTTTGCTTTGTGTTTGCCAAAATTTACCTAACTTGAATGAGTATTTAACAGTTTACAGAAATACTGCCTTTGTTATAGAATGAATTACCCTCCTATTCCAATTGAGAAGTTACAGCTTAAAAATAAGCATTATCTAAGACAACCTGAAAATTTTCTAGCTAAAACTGGAAGACCAGTCTTGTTCTTTCTATTATTTCTAAATTTAAAATGGCAACAAACGCCACCTTCCTTCCCCTCTTAAGCAATACGTGAGTTATTATCTATACTTAATAATGACAAAAGCCTCATTTTTAAAGCTTCTTTACAGAGTACCTCTAACTCCAAGAGGGACACAAGAGACCGTTCCAGACATATTAAGATTGTTTTCATACTAGACATATATTTCATTATAAACATATGTAAAGAATCAAATGATGACATAGTTCAGCTTAAAAGTAATTATAAAAGTGGAAATTCAAGATGTAAAGAAAATAGCAGCACAAAGAAAACTAATAAAAAATTAGGTAAAAAATAATATATCTATATTATTATTTAAATAGCCAAGATTTTTCTTAGCTGCAATCTCAGTTGCCTTGCTCATGGAGCGTCCAAGTTGTACACAATAAAAAGCGAAGCAAGTAGGCTGATTCACATTTGCAACTTCATATTGCTAACTTCTCATCTAGTCCACATTTCTTCTGCCTTGTTTATGAGCAATGAAAACTAAAGCCTTGACAAAGCAAACTATGGTCCAAATTCTTCAATCAAATGTGAGAGATGTAAGAATCTAATTTTAATTAAATTGTATGCATGCTAATGACACTGAGTTGTGATTCTGACAGAAACCTTAATTCTTCTCACAGAATAATTGTGTACATTTATTTTTTTCCATTTGCATACTCTGGACTAACAAAGCCCATTGTAAGAGTAAGAAACACGAAAACAACTATTACTGCAGAAGTTTGCTACATCAACTGTTGTATCATCATGCAAGAAGGGAATATAGGTTAAGGATCACTCCAAAAATTTGGGAACGAGGAACCCATACAGTGAGCTGCTGTGATGTATTACATCTTGCAGAAAGAGCTCTTAGAATTCAGGTATTGAAAAGATCATACTCAGCCTTCAAATACAATACAAATAAGACGTTCACAAAATCATGCTTTATAAAAATATGGGTTTAATGTTTTTATATATGTGTTTATACTAAAGACATTGCTTCAAACTGAAAGCTTTTGTAAACATTGTGTGACACCTATTCTCTGTCTTTCCTGTTGCTATATGTAATATAAGGTTATAACAGATTAACAATAAAAGACACAGAATAGTCAGTTACACATGCAGGAGTGACAGAAGAAAAATATGATATTAAACAAATATTTCATTACAAGTTATGTGTAGAATAGGAAAAGTCACACTTCTGATGCATCAGGAATGTTTTGATAATGCCAAAATAATCAATGTCTTTCAAATATGCCACAAAGGTAGAAGATGAAAAAACTTGTTACACATGTTCATGCAACAGCAAACACCTATATTGTCAACATTCATACCTACAGCCTTTGAAACATAAGGCTGTTTACCTGATAACACATACACATATCAAACATACATCAAAGATTGTAATTATTTGTTTGAGGAATAAAACCTAGGAACTGAAAATAATGTAAAAGGAAATTGACTGAATTTATAATTGGACCTGTAAATTTGTCTATTTTCATATTAGGTATGTTTAAGAATATCCTGTCATTTACATTAATGCAATACTTTTCATTTTAATATGCATTCAAAACTTGTAAATCTATCTTAGAAATAATCAGTGATACTTCTACACAATGGAGTATTTTCAATTGTATTCACTAAGGCTACTCACATGAATGTTATTAAACATCGGCTTATATATTTAGAGCATAAAGCTATATTTTTCTTTTTTGCTACAAAGCTTCCATTCTCATAAGAAAATGACCGGATAGTCATAGGATCAGCTATTAGGAATGTCCGTGTAACTTTCAGCATTTTCTTAGAATACTTAAATATTGGGATATTTTCAATTTAGCAAGCTTAAATACCCATTATGCATTTCACTTTTCTTGCATTTGAGGGTAGTAATATAGATACTCAAATTACATTTGACTAAGATATAAATAAGGGTATGCACATGTTCTAGGATCATGCCAAAAAAAGAAACTGGCTGTGCCTCAGCCACATTAGATTAAAGTTCTCCAAGGAACTTACAGGCTCTTTAAATGATGCAAGCCATTCAGTAGATTACCTCTCAATTCAGCATAGAATCAGCACCCTGGAACCATCAGAAGGCACTGCAGTTCTAGAATTACCTGTTTATTTATTTACTCACAGAAAAGGTGGAAAAGAGCTTCCCAACCATTTGGTTTTTGGTCACTAACAACTTCATAGCACAACCCAATCTTCCACCTTTGGGCTGACACTGAACCCATGTTGGCTAAGAATAATCATGCCAATTCACAAGTAAAATTTGTAAGCTGTTACAGGTATCTCATGTGATCATTGGACATTGATGACAGATGTTATTGTAACTGCTTTCCTTAAGGAAAAACAAATTGCCTGAGCAGATTTCAAACAAGGTCTGTAAAAAAGATATATAAATGAAAACCAAGGTACATGATGACTGCCAATACTTAGCCATCAAAAAATAAACATGCTTTACACAGAAAACTGTCTTCCAGAGAAGCACCTGAGAGTATCCATTTTTTGCAGTATTATTTGACATCAATCAACAAAAAGAACAACTATGCTTAACCTTTTGTCCACTAATCTGAATTGTTCAAAGAACATAAGTGGTAAGAACTGTATTTCAACAACAATATATTTTGAGAAAAGAATGCGCTACAGAAAACTTCTTAAGTTAAAGTCCACTCCATCACAGAAATAACATACACCTATGCTGTTTCATAAAAATATTATTCAGACATTGCACATACCACAGACATAATGAAATATGTATCTCAGCATATTACCTATAAATTAATTTTACTGACCGTGAAAAGTGCTTAGTTAACAATACGGAACGCTGAAGAAACATCAGCACAATCTACAACAGGATTCAACATATACTTGACAAGGATAAATCAGTTCCTGAGAGTTCAACTACTGTTGTCTCGAAGTCCATTCGATTTGTTATTTTTGCAGTAAGAAAATCCAAATGCATGCCAAATAGTGTAGCCACAAGTACGGACACAGTAAATCTCCATTAGGAATTGGAACAACATCACCAAGGTGTATTCTCTTAGCCTCTCAACGTCAGTAGAACAGTATGGCCAGTAAATCAGCATTCATGCCAAGTGATCCAAGCTATTTACTTGGAGGGAAACTGTCCCACATGCTACCAATGGTCTGTGCAATATGTGATCTGTTGGACTAAATTCAGGAACAGCAGAGACTTTTGTTACTTTTCTTTCACTTTCTTAGAAATAAATTGCACATTATATCCAGCTAGGCAGTCATTACAGACATTGCTTTCTTCAGCGACTTCCCACCTCAGCTCCACAGTTATCCCATTAACTACAGCACACAGTTTTCACATGTGCCTATACCATTTATCTTTCACTGATATTTTTACTCCTTTCACTGTTCCATGGCATTTCCCACAGTTTGAGGCATTTTTTACAGTGATTTAACTCTAAAATAAATCTCTCACAATTTTCCATTTCTGTAGACTTCAGCTGCTAGATTCTGTATCTCCACTGTGACTTCTGTTAGACAGATAGGATAATATGCATGACAAGCAGCAAGCTTAGAAAAAAAGTATTTGTTGAAAGTGGGATACTTCAAATAAATAAATAAAAAGTGCATTGGTCATTAAAGAAGCCATATGATAACTAGTCTGAAGAATTTCCACCAAATGCCCGTCTGTAAGAATGAGTTTTTAAGATAGTCTAGAAACCTGATATCCCCTCCCAAAAACCTAATCTTAAAACGCCTCAGAAAAGCTTCGGCTTTGCTAAACATCCAAAATGTCAAAGGCTTCCACACATCCAATCACAACTTGAAACTCTGAAGTACACCTCAAATACTTAGACACATTCCATCTGCCATCCTAAAAGAATAGAAATTCTGACACTACAGTTCTCCCTCATCGCTCTCCTTACAAATTAAAGAGACCGTAGTGATATACAACTTTCAAAATATGTAAACCGTTCATCTCTAAGTCTACACTTCTAATATCATGAAGGAATTCCACGTTTCTGTGAACAAAAATGGTATGACAGTAACAGAGTCTTATCCAGAGAAGCACTAAAGCATCTTTGCTACTGTTCTCTCCTGTGTCAGAGCTCAGCATCTGACAGACTGTCTCAGCAAGCAGATGAGGTTGGTGTTCCCAATTGTTATAACTACTCCAAAACAAAATCTGGCTATTTAAGATATTTGAAAGCTGAGCATTTCAACAGCTGCTATCACTAAATGAATCATAAGAACTCCCTGGGATCAGCAGCCAAGAAAGCAACAACACAAATACTACACTACCAATGTCAATTCATCAGACGTGCATTTTCTTATACAAACAAACATTGGATATCTATGCTTATAAACTTCCTTGTTTGTGGACTATTTGTGGGGTCCAGTCTCCAAGCAAATAACTGGGGAGGAGAAGGGGACAGAATGGAATGCACCTTACCTACAAGCAGTAACAAACCAACACAAATCTATCCCACTTTGTTTCCTTATACAAAGCATTATGTAAAAAAAAAAAAAAAAAAAAAAAAAAGTGACCAGTTTAAAAAGTCAAGTGCTCCAGAAAAAGATTTAACTGATGTTTCTGCTAATCTGCCTTTGCATTTTCTTCTAAGTATTACACAGAAGAAAAAGCACTGTTCAGTTCATTTAGAGAATTTTGTTTCTGAGCTTTCCCCTGATCAACTATGATCCTCAAAAAGAAATTATAATCTCGTTTTGCTTTAAAGTAACTCTTGCCCTTTATCCAGGACTTTGTAGAAAATATCAGCTAGTATTAATGCTGCAAAATAAGTAAGCTGAGCAAACCTTGTAATTGCTAAGTACATATATAATCACTCAAAAACTAAAACTTAAACTAAAAAATATTTTAAAGCAATCCTAAAACTGAAGAAAACAAATATAATCTCACAAGTAAAAGAGCAGTCACATTACAAAAAAACGAGCCTGTATTGCAATAATATTTCCTAAGGTGGATCTGACTGACAGTCTCCATATAAATCCCAGGCATTTTATAAACTAAACTGAGAAGATAACAAATGCATCATAGTGGATAAAAATATAATAAACACCATAAGAGATACAGGTGGGGGAACACATGTTTTCTTTGGAAGCGATACACAGGCTGGTTGCCTCACGCTTTTTGAGGGGTGAACAACCCACTCTTCTGTTAGTCATCCTTGAAAGGTCTGCAAGCATCATCTTTCTAAAGCAAGAAAATCACCTTGAGCATTCTTTTACAAAAACATGCATGCTGAGTAGCTAACTCTCTAAATATCAGGTAAATTTGACATTAAGATGGCTGAAGGTGCTCACTCGATATTTGGCTGCTAAGAATATGGGCCACCACTTCCCTTGCCACCTTTTGAGAGCCTTCAGAGCGGGCAAAAGATAGAAGGGGCGAATAGTATAGATATATAATATCTTACACTATATATGTATATAGATATATATATCTTATAGTATATATAGATATATATATGACACCAAACTGGGAGGTGTGGTAGATAGACCAGCAGGCTGTGCTGCCATTCAGCGTGACCTGGACAGGCTGGAAAGTTGGGCAGAGAGGAACCTCATCAGAGGTTCAACAAAGGCAAATGCAGGGTCCTGCACCTGGGGAGGAACAACCCCATGCATCAGTACAGGCTTGGGGCGGACCTGCTGGAGAGCAGCTCTGTGGAGAGGGACCTGGGTGTCCTGGTGGATGACAGGTTGACCATGAGCCAGCAGTGTGCCCTTGCTGCCAAGAAGGCCAATGGCATCCTGGGGTGCATTAGGAGGAGTGTGGCCAGCAGGTCGAGGGAGGTTCTCCTTCCCCTCTACACTGCCCTGGTGAGGCCTCATCTGGAGTACTCTGTCCAGTTCTGGGCTCCCCATTTCAAAAAAGACGAAGAGCTACTGGAAAGAGTCCAGCGGAGAGCTATGAGGATAATGAGGGGACTGGAGCATCTCTCCCACAAGGAGAGGCTGAGGGAGCTGGGCTTGTTCAGCCTGAAGAAGAGAAGGCTGCGAGGGGACCTAATAAATGCTTACAAATATCTTCAGGGTGGGAGTCAGGAGGATGGGGCCAGACTCATTTCAGTGGTGCCCAGCGACAGGACAAGGGGCAATGGGCACAAACTGAAGCAGAGGAAGTTCCGTCTGAACATGAGGAAGAACTTCTTCCCTCTGAGGGTGACAGAGCACTGGAACAAGCTGCCCAGGGAGGTTGTGGACTCTCCTTCTCTGGAGATATTCAAGACCCGCCTGGACGTGGTCCTCTGCAGCGTGCTGTAGGTGACCCTGCTTCGGCAGGAGGGTTGGACTAGATGACCCACAGAGGTCCCTTCCAACCCCTCCCATTCTGTGATTCGCTGATATACACTATAGATATATATATATCTCTCTATATATCTATCTTACACTACCATTCATCAGAATTAGACTACCAGCAGGTTAGGGGAGCTGACGAACCATCTACAGAATACAAGAGGTGGTGAGATGGGTCTCCTCCAAAGGCACAATAAGGCATTCAAACACTAACAGAAAGTAAAAGGAGGTCAATGCTCAGGAAGACCAGAGACACACAATTTCTAAGGCAAGGAACTCCATTTTGCACAGGAGGACGGGAAAGAACAGATGCCTCTGCCTGCCAACTTTCTCCTTCATGCTCGGGAAGGAGGGAAACTGAATCCTCTACATACCGGAAAAAGGGATGGAGCTTAGCTCAAGACAGAAGCCATTTTCTATTCATAAACCCATCTTCACAGTATAGGAAGAAAAAACCCCACACAATTAGCAAGTCAAAGCATGTGATCTCAATAATCACGTGAGGAAGGAAAATACTACAGTATAATCTTCCACACTCAGGAAAACAGCGTATCAGCCTAGGTACCCCACAAACTGAGCAGCATTAAAATAGGAGCTATTTAAAGATAATGGCAGCCAAGTCTCCTCCAAACCCATCTAAACACACCTTCTCCTGCACAGAAACAACATTTCAATCCTCAGCACCACCCTTCAAAATTATTTACTTCAACTGTTTTCTGGAGTCAGGATTTTTACCATCTACTCTCTCAAGTAAACAAATGGCCTGTGTGAGGGAATGCCAAGGAGGACAGTCCACATACTCGCTTTCTCTTTCACTAGCAAAACATTATCTCCTTCCCCTTGCATTTGAAATTTTAGTGGTGATAAAAGAAAATGTCTGTTTGAAGACATAGTACAAATTAACTAGCAATAGAAAAAACAACAAATAACAAGTCTCTCAGTTCTTTAACTGGAAGAACTGCCCCACCCTGGGTGCACTTGTGAGAGATACAGCACAGAGTTTCTCCACAGTTTACACAACTAGTTTCAATCTGAGCTGTGAAGCCATAAATCTCTGGGACTGCCCTTATCAATCCTTTGGAAGAAGAAATCATGTTCCCTTCACTCAGAGGATGGAAAGTCAGTCCTCCACTCCCCAGTTTCCTCTTGGAAAAGTGAAATTGCTAACTCACCCTGATGCCTTTGAAAACTGTTTTATGTGGAGCTTTCAAACAATTATAGAAAGGTTTCTGTTAAAGCACTGAAGAGATGTGGAAAGAGATATTTTCACACACACACACACACACACACACCCCCCTTAATCCAGTCACCCCTGAAGGGAAGACCCAGGCTGTAAGTTTCTTACATCAAGAAACTACCAAAGCTTTTCCCACAGAAACATATTCCTTTAGGGAACTAGGGAAACTTACCATTACATACTCCCTGCATGCAAAAATAGACCCTAGAAAAGCACCTTTTCCTCTTCATATTCAGGGAAAGGAAGAAATCAGAAAACGGACTGCTCAAGCAGATGGGACCACGAAGGGACGGGGGCTACAAGAGCCTTCGCTCTTCCACAGAACAAGCAACGAAAATACCAGCCAGCACTAGCAGCAAAGCAAGCTGGCAGGCTGCCGGACCCCACGCAGCAATCGCGGGGCACTGAGGAGAAGCGGGCGCTGAAGGAACCTTGCCCCTGCGAGGCCCGCGCGCGCGCCTGTGGAGAGCGCCACAACGTCCCTCGCGCTCCGCCAGCGGCGGGAGGCGCGCGCCAGCCGCGGCCCGCTCGTAGCTAAGGGCCCTGGGACGTTCCCGCCCCTCCCGCCGAGGAGGGAGAGGAGGCGCGGGGCGGCGCTGCCTTCCCGCTCGCAGCGAGTGCCAGAGACAACCGTGCCTGCCCGCTTTCCTCCTTTTCGCGGGCGGCTGGCACGGCCCACGCCGAGGTAGATAGAGGGTGCCCTTCGCTCGAGCAGCGACAGCAGTAGTGGGGCGGGGGGAGTGTATGTCCTTTCTGTTAGGAGAATTCCAGGAAATGCCCCTTGCAGAGGGTTTGCCTTGGGGGTCCCTGTAGGGATGCAGGTGGGGTGTGGACGCGCTGCTTCAACACAGCCGTCTGCGGGAGGAGCTGGGCCGGGAAGGCGGTCGGGCTCGCTCACCCCTCGCTGACGAGAAGTGAGGCTGGGAGGACAGTCCCAAGTGCCCCCTGCTCCTGGGACTGGAAAACGGCCGACCGTGGGGCCGCAGGAGGTCTGTCCCCGCGCCCTGGGAAGCGGCTGAACCCACGCTGTGGAGTTCTGCGCTTTCCCGAGGCGGAAGGGGGGCGGTAACGGATCTCCACAGCATCTTCCCTCACAGCAGGGCGGCCAGGGAGCTGGCGGGGTGGGGGCAGGCACGACACGGAGGATCTTTCCCGTCCTCGCTTCGCCACAGGGAAATGAAGTGAGAGCGGAGAAGCGACGGGGGGGGGGGGGGGGGGGGGGAACACACCTTCCCCCATTCCCCGCCTTTCGAAGAAGGAGGGAGCCGGAGAAGGGCCTGCTCTCGGCGGAGCTGCCGGGGAGGGCTTGCGTACGAGCTGGCCGCCCTGAACATGCACCTGGGGCGCGGGGGCACGGAAATCGGAAATAAAAACAAATCCCAAACAAACAAATAGTTAAGTGAAACCACTGATTTAAAAAGCCAAGCAGAAAACTAACCCTGACAAGTAGGTTTTGCCCTCCTCTCGACTGCACTTACTGGCTGTGCTTATTTGCAACGAGCTTGTAACTGCTAATGCAAGTGGTTGGTTGGTGTGTCCATCAAAAAGGAAAAAGCAATTCGCCGCTAAGGGAGTAGATTCCCATCCATCCATCACAAGGCTTAGCAGGTAGCCACCTAGAAATCAAATCACACACTAATAACAAAAAAAATGTATATATATTCCTTCTTCATCACATTACTACTGTAGTGCTCTCAGAAAAACATACGTGTATCCTTGATGAATGTATGCATGGATTTTATCACATGCATCACTCTTGTCCAACCTAAAAGGATCGCTTAAAAAAAAAAAAAAAAAAATCACACAGCATCATAAATGAGAGACCCCAGTAAGTATTAATTATTTATATAACTGCACAGTAATACCATGTTAGTTTCTGGTTTCCATTTGCCAGCCACTTGAAAGGAACAGAAATCTCACATTTTTCCTGACACGATTTTCAAAACACCAAACATTATCCAGTATTTAGGTATAACGCTAGGAATTTCCAAGGCTCATCAATTCTATTCTAGAAAACTTCAACAACAACAATAATATTTTTAAACACTGGACACAAAAAATGAGGCTCCTATGGCTGCTTTTAATAGAAATTGCAAGAGAGGTTTCTGGTTGACGATTCTGTAGGGAGAGGCACTCTGTTACCAGAATAAGATGTGCACTTGGTCCCATTTATTGCAATGTATTTCTAAAGCAATATAAAAAGCCTGTTCTGCAAATTCATGTCCAGTTTCAGCTACCAGACAGCTGCAGAAAGCAATATATAGCCATTTCCTCAATCACAATAAATTTGCAGCCATGTATTACAGCCATATTCTTATTTAAGCTTCTCACCTTTCAAATGATTGCATCTGCCTTTCGTCCTCGCGTGGATTTTACAACATCACGCTTAGCTGACATCTCAGTGGCGCGGAGGAAGGAGGCAGCAGGGAGAGCCAGAGCAGCCGAACACCTCCGCGGGGAGGAAGAGAGGGAACCTGCTGCAGTCGGGGGAGCCTTGTGTGCTCCTGTCCTTCTCTCTGTCCCTCAGCGAGTCTCCCTCAGTCAGCTGCGAGCCTGGCTGGCTGGGCTGCCAGTCCCTGACTCAACATTCCCAGCATTCCCGAGGAGCTGGGGCTCCACCAGCGCCGAGCGGCCTGCCGCCGGGGGCAGCAGCAAGCGCTCTGGCAGCGGCGGCAGCAGCAGCACACGTACTGCAAGCCCCTGGGTTTCTCAGAGCATTTGTCCATTCGTTGCAAACCCGTGGGTTCCAGTCCCCAACCGGTAAACGTCTGAAAGGAAAGTGTGTTACTCATTGTGAAATAGCCTAAAAATACACCTAAGTTTGAGTAAAACTGCAGAGGCAAAATTGCTTTCTTGTTTCTGTTCGCTGAAGGCCAAAAATGTTCAAAGCCAGGTGCTTAAGAACACTGTATCTAAAATCCACTACTGTACGTGCACACATACACAGTGTGGGGGAAAAAAAAAATCTAAATCTGTGGTTTGCCTTAAGTGTAAAAATAATTAAGACAACATCCATATTTGTTGTGTTTTTGTTCTTTTTTTTTTTTAAAAAAAAAGCAGATTAGCTGCTATGAGAAGCCAGAAAGCTTTTTTCATCAGGAAACTGTAAACTGTATTCAAAACTACTCCTGAGATTTAGTTTTGTATCAAGGGGAGTGAGGGAAACATCTACAAATATCAGACTTCTCATCATAAGAAATGAAGGGTTTTTCTGCATCTATTTTTCCCTCTTCTCAAATTTTTTTATTACCTTTATTTTCTTTTTTATACAATTACAACTGTCAGTCCTTAGCTTCAGTGCAGCTGCATACCTTACCCTACATACAATTTCACAAATGCATTTCATCTGCCAAGAGCAACCTTGTTGCTGTAACAATGTTTTTTAAGAATCACTTCAGATCTGTAGTTGTTTTACTGCGATCTGTTTTATTCATCTCTTGTCCACATATGCACCTATGCATGCCACTATTAAGCGTTATTGATAACAACAGTTTTTATGGAATTACTATTAAAAACTACATCAAATGAAATTGATTTCAATCAATCATGTTTAAAACTAACATAATCCCTTCATTGCTGTATTTGAATTATCCAAAGACAGTTGAAATGATTTGCTGTCATGAATATTTATTCAGAGATGCAAATATTCAAAACAATGCTAGAATACAATTCACAGTAGAAGTATAGCAGTTTTTATTTGCCCAAGAAAGGGACATACTCTTGCTACATCTGTCTACCTCAGCTATAATTACAATGTGGGGCAAATATTTTTTCTGAGTTCAAAGTAATGGGACAAACCACGATTAAAATTCAAACTTCAATTGCTTTTCAAACCTGCATATTTACTTGAAGACATTTCTGTTAAAATAGTTACAGAGCCACAGAAATCACAGACAGAGAAAATCTGTTGCTGGAGAAATTGACAAGAAGGGACATGGTTTTGTATACAAATTTCACTTGATCTGAAAAGCAAACAGAAAGTACTCTTGAAAACTTAGCAAGTCTGCATCTGTAAGAAAATTAGATACACACTATAAAATGTGGGGCAATACACTGAATGCTTCAAAGCACAAGAAGTGTCCATTTTGAGAAGTTTAGTGCTTAATTTGGATTCCATGTGCAATAAGAATATATTACAGATCTGTCTCAGTATTGCTAATACCAATTCTATCTCAGTACTGTTAATGATGACAGGACTTTTGTTCGAAGTGGTGTCAGCTGCTGACAGTTTTTTAAACAACGTATCGCGCCATCCCTTTCTGTATGAAAAGGCAGGAGCATCAGGTTCTGCTTTATCTTTTTGTGACTCATTCACTGGCAAAGGTTACCGGCCTTGTGATAGCCTGCAAAAGCCAGGATCATTCTGACAGAAGACCAAGTAGCCTAAGAATCTGCTTTCCATGGAATAATCATTGTGGGCAGACACCACAGAGTTAACACAAAGTTGCAACAATATTGCAAGGAATTAAGCTTGGTATCATTCAATAAAGTTTGTAACAGATTTAATCATAGACCGTCTTGGAGCAGTATACCATCTGCAGAGTGACTGTCAGTATCACTAGTGCCAAAGAACAGAATATACCCACTATGGACAAGACCATTTGGTGTAGAGCTTTGTGGAAAAAAAAAAAAAAATTTGCCGAATTGTATTAAAAAAAAGAGTTGTTAGAAAAATGTGCAATTCAAATTAAGGGGGGGAGGATCAGAATTTTTAGCTATTCTATTTATTGTGTTAATAGAAACAACATCCATGCAAACAACCTCAGGGTCACATAATCCAAACCCTTCAATAATACTCATTCCTTACTTTCAAGACAATGCTGGAATCCAGAACCAAATAGTAGGGTAACAACAGTAGTATGTACTCAAAACTGACTTCTTTGCAGCTGATGAAAGTTCTCATTTCGGTCTAACCACAGGAACACCAGTGTTGTCTTTGCTGTCATGATTCAGGTGGGCACCACTAAGCATAAAAAGAAGAAAGCCATATCATATGCGTAAACTAGCACTTTTTCTTTTGTTTTTGTTATAAGAGGTTCCGATTCATAACTTATGATTCATCCAATACTAGAGGCATCTTTCAGCCAGCTATTAAAGGGAAGCAGTCTGCTGTAAAACTTAAACCAGTGTTTATAGTATGTGCCACGTGATGCTATACCTAAGGTTTGCATTTTTCAACAGTTTCTACCTTCAGATAGCATACTTCTGTTTGTTTTCTTAAATTGTTTTCTGAAAAGATTTCTGCCTTTAAAATGCAGTATATTCATAGTTCTTCTTGCTTATATTATACATCAGGAGCTGTGAAAACCCACTGAAATTAATGACAAAATTCTTTTTTGTTTAAATGAAAGTAAGGTAGACCCTAAACAATTAAAGTACATGTGAACTATAGATTTTCCTCAGCCTAGGCTATATTGATTTTGGAAACAGGAAAGTGTAAAGCACACTCTTATTATAATTTTTCTGTTTAGTTATTCTATGTATAAATAATTCAAAATAACATTTGAAAACATGTAATGTTACTGATAGTCTTCTGTTCCTCTGCCTCCCTTGATCCTCCCCAGCTGTGTTCTCACCTGTGGTAATAACAGTTCAGCAGCAGCTAGCTCCTTTTCATATTTTGGTGAAGATGTATGCTGTTTAGAGCTTCATTTCTTAAAAACAGAAATACGAATAGAAATGGAGCCCAGTCACTGCTGCTGCATAATTGAAAGCAAGCAACTACAGCAAGCAAGCTTTAAAAACTGACAAAAATGCATTTTAGTTTTATTCCATTGAACTTGGCCCTGACGTATTCATCTGTGCTTCCCTAGTGGCACAGTTGCTTTCAGCTTTCATTTCCTGTTACAGAAGACAAGTCAAGAACATGACATAACAGTCTACTTTTTTTAACTAAAAATTAAAAGTTAAAAATTGTAAAAAAAAAAAATTCTGGTATTACATTGATATATTAAAAACTGAATAATTTTCTGACAAAAATACAGCAAATAGAAACAACACAAAAGTGAAAATTGCAAGAAGCATGGGAGCTTCTGAAGCAGAAAGAAGAGATGATCATGCAGGTCAGGCCCTGTGTTTTGATGGTAAAAACCAGAAATACATAAGATAATGCTAGATTAGACTATTATCAAGAAATGGAATCAGTAATTCTGCTTACCCTATGTTGGACTAAAAAGCAAATAAACATGACAGCAATCTCCTTGATAAAATTTAACTGTTTATTCCATTCACAAGCACTTCTCGAGTTACTTATAATTGTCCAGAAGAAGTCACTATTACAAGATACTGCTGAGATACATTGTTTAAATAATATTCAAAGAAAGGTTTTAAGCAATATATTTATTTGTTTGAAAAGTAAGTCATGATGGATGTTGGTGCTCTTTACTCCTATCAATACCTGACTCCCAGCAAGGATCAAATGAGAAAGTTACTTTCATAGTGCAAGTTCTTCTCAACTGGTAATGTCCAGAAAGAAGAAAGTTAATGGAACTGTGCAAGAAAATTATTTGCACATGGAGTACATTGATATCTCTGGAAAAAAAACACCCCTGAATTCTGTATGATTTACACTGATGGTTCAGGGGAAAGAGTTGCATTTACCATGATATGGTGATCAGACTTGGGATGTGCACTTGACCCAAACCAAGCAAAAAGAAACCTCTAAACAAACAAAATAGTTAAAACAAAATGAAGTTTTTCTGTTGATTTTCGAATGAGGTCCTATTAGTCTAGTACATGTACGTGTTGCATCTGTCAGTCAATAATTTATAGGCTGCCCTGTTTCCGCTTTATCAGTTCAGATATCCACCTACAGATACCTGTCAAACTAAATCATAAAATAGCTTCCACCAGATGTTACTGTCCTTCTTTACTTTCCTCATGACAGATCACCAATCAAAGTCTGCTGTCTTGGTTTTCAAAATCTTTAATATAATTTATATATTTTTAATCTTACAGTAACACATGCTTTACAGAGGATAGAAAAATGTTACTTGGAGATACATGAACACACAATATGCTGTTGTGGAATTCATTATAATGTATTATCCAAAAACAAGGAAAGTATGTTCTTTTTGTAACTACATAATTTAAGCGATTTATTATGTACTGCACTGCTTATCTATTCAGGATAGAAATAAAGCTAGTCTGGCATGTGCTGTTAATTTCTTTCTTGCAAATAGAGCAAAAATAGCAAAATTATTTAATAATAAAAACACACAGCTCACAGAAGTTCTTCAGCTGCTACATCTCAAAATAGTGCTATTAACAGGCCTTTACATCAACTGTACAGTGTATTTCAGATACCTAAACAATTTTTTAGCAAAATTCAAACTCCAGTGGCCCTTAACACTATTTAGTAAATCTAGCTTAATATATCTTGAATTAGGCTTAATTTTGGAAGATCCAAAATTTTATCAGTAGTTCTTTATTTACCTGGTTGGATCCGTTTTCTGAAAGCACAGTATTACTGCTACCACTATTGTACATGTGACTATACTACAGCTGCTGCTAAATGAGCACTGACTAGTAAACTCCTACATAGTGGTTAATTTTTCAAAATCAGTTTAGACAATTCAGAGCTAAAGCCCAACTCACTTTTCAGTAAGGCCTAAGCTTTTAAATGCCTACCTTATTCCTAAAAAGTAAGTCTAGGTACTAAAATTTTTACTCACAAGCATCAACATGAGACACTTCATCTGCAGGCAAGTGAGGTTCCCCTCTCAATTCTCCAATTGGAGGGAACTGAGAGCTCCTTCCCTACTTACAATCTTAACCCCTACAGTGAAGTTGGCAGGTACATACAAGATCAGGATCTTTCCTCAGCAGAGCTACAGGGCAGTTGCTCAGTGAGAGAATCTTTTACTGGCAAGATGATTTCCTCTAATTTTAAACAGCTGGGTACTGAAGCCTGCGTTACTGCCTTTATCACATTCACATGATGGAAGGAATTGGGCAGGAACCAAACTGCTTAAGCTTGGTGGAGCTAGAAACTTGATCCACAAGAGTAGTCCCAAAATGGAATCAAATTTCTACAATGAATAGCTTCCCCACTAGATCGAATAAATTAAGGAATGAAATGAAAAGAGTGATAAACAGTAGCCTTGTATGACTGCTGCAAAACCAGAAGTGGATATATACAAAGTAGTAGAGTATCAGGAGTATCAGACCGACAATGAACCTGCAGATGCTTCGCTACTTTTGTACTAGTTGTGAGCTCTGTTGAGGAACCGCATGTCCAACAGAATAGCAAGAAGTATTAGATGCCTGGCCATGGGTGCCCAGTCCAGCTCACACTAATGCTAGCTATCAGCTAATAACTGACATTACATAGAAGGCATTAGGTTCACACAACTGTTACATTTATAACAAGAGGATTTGATAGTCTTTACACCTGTTACTCTATATAGACATGCTGAAGAGGATTTATAGAACTACTGTAACAATTTACATCCATTTCATAATACTCCATAGGATTACACAAAGTAAACATTTGTGGGGTATTAAGTTTGATTTATTTTACGTATTACCGTAGACAATTTACAAGGTGTTTTTATAGGTGCATTTACACATATACTAGTATTCCTCCTTGGTATTTTTGCATGAAAACACAAAAAAACCCTCCACAAGTTCCCCAGTGAAAAATGATTATACAAAGGATTAGGTTCTCTCAATCTTCAACTTCACTACAAAGTCCCAGAAACTTTAAGAATAAAATTGCAATACTATGTTTGACTTTATAGCTAAAACATCACTTTTCCGGCTTTCATGGTTCATGATTGTTGCTACGGAACATTTTGTGCCATCCCAACATTCTTTTAAAATTAATTTTAAAATTATTTGTTATACACAAAGTTATACTATGTAAAAAAAAATCTAGAGAACACAAGAATGTTAGATTTCTAGCTGTATCAATATATTTTTTGCTTCGTGTAGAACCTAAGGCCAGATCTTAAGGAATCCTACATTTCAGTAACTGGGCAGTTGTCATATACTCTATAGCCTTCACTGAAGTAGTCTTAACTTCACTGTCCCATTTTCTTTGTATTTCAGTGATAATTTATAAAAAGATCTCATAACCATTGGATTTCACTTTTGTCACTGAGATTCTTGTCAGTGCTGTAACACAGAATAACTACTGGCACATACCATTCTGAATACTTCATTTTTGTTCTGGTCTTTAAAATTGAACAAAGGTTAAATATAGGCTTGAAAGTATCCTTTAATGTTGCCGTAATTAAATATCTATCAGTATTTCTACGACAGTCATCTACTACCCTGACTTTATGAAATATCAGGACTACTCCCACATTTGGGTAAAACTTGGTCACCAGAGGATCTAGCTTCAAGTGGTTATGTCCACTTATCTTACCAATTATAGAACTCAAAAGATATAATGGTCTTTTTCTCATTTTTTTTCCTCATTTTTACCATTTAGAATCAGCCCTGTAAACTACATGTATGCTAGCACATTTCATTAAATTTATCCAGAACCACCCTCTGGCATGAAAAGGAAATGGCTTATAATTATCTGCATTTGTGCTGCTAGACTTTCTCAGTTCCCAAAAATAGGATACTCCCATGTAGATTTCCTATTGGGAACATATTCAAATTTATGCAAACTCCCAAAACATGCCCGAGAACTGGGAGAGAGGGAGTTTGTCTAGTCCAAAACATAATAGATACTGTTCTAACAATTCAACAGTTATGTTCCTGTGCTTCCTGAACCTTTATAATTTACTAGCATAAATGTAATTGTAGGTGAAATTCTTTCTATCTGGTTGATTCTGAAGACATTATTTTCCTCTGTCTACAAAAGCACCTAATGAATAAGTTCTCCTCAGAACCTGACATGCTCCTTAAAAAATGCCTGCTTCAGTGTTGCTGACTGCAGATGAAGTGTCTTCCTTAGTTAGGGGCATTTAGATCCGGGGATCAATTTGGCATTGTCTTTTTTTGCATTCCTCCACCAACAGCTTCTGCTTTCTTCATTGCTCCAATCTTACTTTTACATCCTGTTCCACTAGTATAGGTTGTTGATTATCTTTCTGACTAAAAGCAATTTGCGATTTCAGTAATGGAAACACAACCGCATCTTGTAACAGAAGAATTTACATATATAACAATAATGGAGGTCTAAATTAAATTGAACTGATGACTTTTTATTTCTTTATTAAGCTATATAGAAAAAAGAAAAAAGGAGAGGACTCATGAGTTAAAATAGAGAGGGATAAAAGTTTTGTAATTGTCAGCTTGACATTATATAACATTTCCCTACAAATAGGTATAAAACAGCTGCGAATATACAGGAATTCCTCCTTGTCAGTCTGGAACATCTATTTCTAGTGGACTGCAAATCTCAGCATATGCAATTTGCAAGCCTGAATATGCCTGAGGTGTGACTGTGCAATGAGGGAGAACGTGGCTCTCATAACATAGTTTTTGCAAATTCAAGTTTGTTTTTTTTTTTCTGTTATCACCTGATAAAGTATTGTTTAGAGGGAAAAAATCTATATCTACGACTATGCCTAATCTTTTTCCATTTTTGTGGGCTTTCTCATTGTTTAATTGACTTTACTGGGGGAGTCAAAGAGAAAAAAAAACAAAGGAAAAAACCAGGAAAACATCAAACTATAAAGTTGAGTGGAAATAACTAATAGTTTTGTTTCCATCCAGCTGTGGTTATGGACTAAACATACCAGTAAGTTTAATTTCCACATACTTTTTCTTCTTTAAGACTTAATCTTAGGAAGAAAACTTATTTGAAGCTGCTGAAAGATGACAGAAACCTCAAAACATAGGAAGCAAACATGAAGCCTATAAACAGCTGTTCGTCTATCCTTCCGTCACCTTTAAGAATGAAGAAACATGTACGCTCCTGTCAATCCATTAGAACTGAGTAGCACAGTATTCTTTTGGCAGATGTGAAAAAAAGCAGAAGAAAACCATCATCAGTACTGAAGCCATGTAGAAATGTTGAGGAGCAGATTCAGAACTCCCAGAATAATCAGGTCATAGAAACAAATAAAACTGCTGGTAAAATCCTTTAGCAAAATCACTAGCTAGAGTAAGAAATATCTATGCAAAGTTTCTATAAATATATCAGTCGTAGAGAAGCTAAGAGAAAAGCAATGGAAAACCTCACATACATAGCTTAATTCTATTGTACCAAAACCATTTCTCACTCCTTCAGGGTGTAAAACACCTATATACAAGCGAACTATACACTATAAATCATGAGATATTTCATGTTGGGATAAAGGAGTATTTTGCCATGCAGTACTGAATTCATTCTGAAATCTTCAGGGGAACTGGAAAGCAAATATGTATAGCAAAAGGCAGACAGGCAAACCATATGTTACAGCAGCAGCAGCTGCTGTGAAGGGGAGGATAAATGAATTAATCACTGAAGTATAGCTCAATTAAAAAGATTTCTATAAACCATGAAAGATCAGACTACGATACAGAGCATGATTTCTTGATCTCTGAGCAGACTGTGCTACTAGTGTTGTATGAAAACTGTGTATGACCATCTTCAATATGAATGGAAGAACCAGGGAGATATTGGGATAAAAGAGGAGGCAGTAGTTACAACAGCAGCATTTTTTATAACATTTCTCTGCTTCTTATTTATATGTACTTACATTTCTCTGCTCCTTATTTAAATGTACTTCGGATTTTCCAAAATATAGATTTATTTCCTGCATTCCTTTTTTTTAATACCTTGACCTGGCAGCTGAGAGGAGGAGTACATCTGAAAAGGAGTAGAAATATTTTACAGCTACAGCAATTGGTCTAAGAAAACATATTCCCTCTCTGCGCAAACCTTATCTCATGGGACATATTTTGCCTGCTTCTTTCATGCAGCTAATTGGATTCATGTTTTTGGTGTTTAAGTACAGTTGCAGTTTTAGGATCCTAAACAGCACTATGGCCTGTGCTTGACAGACAGAAGGGTTAATCTAGAAATAAAAGGGAATCTGAGCAAAACTACTTTGTTGTCTTTAATGAGAAAAAAGATAGGAACACAGGAGCATAATGAGAAAATAAAGTATTTTGGAAGCTGACAATTATTTCATTTATAATAGTTTGCGTTATATTAGTTGAGTGAAATAGCTCTTTACATCTGTGCTCTTGTTGCAGAGCAGAGATTATGGTATTATGTATATATATGGTATAATGTATTATAAGGAATAGCAGTGAAGAAAGAAGATCAGGCTTAAAAAGGATTTAGTTTGGCATAGCAGCAGGTACTCAGGAATGTAAGGTGAGTTCAGGTTGTTTGCACATAAACCCGCTAGATCTCAAAGACTTCTAATATTGGCTGTTTAGCACACTCATTATTGAACTTTCATATCATGTACCTACTAATACAAAATGTAAGGAAAAACACCCAATAGCAGATACTCTGGTTACACTCTTTCTTTCAGGGCTCCTACCTGTGTTCGCTTTTTCATGAGTTCTTTGTAAAGCAGGACATTAGGGTGTCCAAAGGCTATGAATCTTTGGTTCAGGTCCTTCTCAAACACTGCTGCTATCTTGTTGCACAGACAAACCACTCTGGTTCCACTATAGTACAGGTTTTCTTTTTTGTTGCCAAGTTACATTCTTTGCTCTAGACATTCTTTTTTTCCTGAGAAGCTGCAGGTTGTTGATTTTTCTTAGTCCTCTTCTTCCCCCAATTTGTTTGATAAACACAATGCAGCAGCAAAGGCAGCCATGGAATTGAATGATGCTATTTGTCAGTTACCTCCTAGTGCGATGAAGCCAGCAGGAGTACAAAAGCACAAAAAAAGGCCTCTAAAAGAAGAGTAATTTTCTTAAATATTACAAAGTGATTCTCTTAAGATAATACTTGCAATCAGCACCCAGCATGTGCAGCAGCCATGTTCTGGAAGACAAAATTGGCTGCTTCAGAGAGTTCAGCATAAGCAGACGGTTGGGGTACTGTAGTTCTCCTACACAAAGTTATTAAAAGACAAATCCTGTATGCTACTGAAGCTCAAACTGAGGTGTTCCAGAATCACATAGTTCTTATACAGAACAGAAAATAGTTAAGATCTGTATGTTGCTACTTGGAATTTAAGCTGTGGTCACAACACCCATTCACATTAATCAGCATGTATCTTCGAAATGGGTGTATCTTAAAGATGCTTTTTTGCAGATCAGCTTGGAAAGTAGAACACTTTCAGAGGCATAGAAATGACTAAGATGCATGGAAGTAGAACAAAATAAACTAAGGAAGAAATGAATGAGAGAGGTAGGGGAAAGACCAGAATAAAGTACTGCAATAATTAGAACTTTATTTGTAGAAGAAAAAAAAAAATGCAATGGAATTATGGTTGTGAAATGGTATGAAACAGATACTGGCAGAACAAGTGAAAGCTACCAAGTTCCTGATGAAGTACTCTTTATTAGTCCAGTTCCAGCAATGGTCAGCACTTTTAAGTGCAGAGATGATCCCTATACTGATCTCCTCTGGCAGTCAGTTTTTAATGGAATTTAGGGTACAGTCTTATCCCTGAGACTGCTGTTTATTTCTTATAGTAGAACCCAAGGTGGACCAGTATCCCCAAGGCTGCACATTTCCTGCACTCAAAGACTAGAGTAACTGTTTCCAGCTATTCTAGCACTATCAGTGCCATTTGTTACTACAGAAACACAAAATGAAGTTTCATTCATATAAAATTCTGAATCTCTCAATGTTTTGTCCCCTTTTCATAAGACGCATTCTTTTTATGCTCTGATTTGAAGGGAAGCTATCCAAAAATTTTAAATTGTCTGAAACATTTACATTTTTATATGCTGTTGTGGATTTTTGTTATAAAAAATAGACTAAGTGCATCTCAACTATTAATTTATCAAAAGGCGTTACTTTTGGTAGAAGTGATGGTGGTGGAAATGCTGTGCTGAATGCAGATTGTCAGAGGGGAATAAATGTGCTTCACATACAGCCCACTGGAAATTAACTTCACATACCATTCAGATTAGATGAATAGCATGGCTGGAGATGGCTTATTTTGTCATGATAAAATTAACACAGATTTTCAAATAAGTAAATAAATATTATGCTCTGCAATTAACAGTTTGTGATTGCTCAAATGAAGTGAGAAACACATTAACACTTCATTTATGATGCAAATATTGAGTATTTTTTATAAGTGGAGCTCCTTTAAGAGAATAATAAGCTTCATCTCGCCAGTGAACAGGAACAATTTCATTTATTCCTCAGTAAACAGATTAGAAGTATTTATCTTTTTCCTGAAGTTATAGTCTCTTTTCCAGTTGATTTTTTTTTAAATGTTCATACCAGAGTCTTCTGTCATCTGACAACAGGATCAGCAGGGAAGTAGCTACTTCTTTGTCGGAACTGCTTCTTCATATAAGGTGCAGTGATGCTGCAGATTGGTTTTTGATGCAGTCTCTTCTTGGTCTTCCAGCACTAGCATAACTCATTTTCCTTTTTTTTTTTTTTCCATTCTGTACATATCAAGTTTGTAACAATTTAAAGACTCAGCAAAGACTATAGCACTTGTATATACAGTAACAATTAGACGTTTGGCTTTGTCATCTAAGGAAAAAAAAATCTATTTATTGATTAGCTCGAGTCTTGTATTTTAGGCAGTATTATCATTCTGTTCACTCAGATGCCAGTTGTTTCCAGCCATCCTTTGAATGATTGGTTATTATTCACAAGTGATGTGTCCTAAGGACAGTAGAGTGCAACTCTGGTTTTTTCTTAGCTGTAATGTGATAAGCATCAGATGCCATAATTTAGTAACTCCAAAACAAAAATGGCTTCTTACTTGTAGCAGGGGTCCTATTGCCAAGTAATTATAGCAGTAGGTCTCACAGCTTCTGTCACATTCAGTCTACTGGTTGGTTTGTAAATACAAACACTGCCACAAATCCAGAACATTTTCAATCTAAACAGGGATAAAGTATAACAGATGGATGTAGAACACAGATGGAAGGAGGGAGTAGGAAGTCTTCATTGCCACAATCCATATCATACTTATTATGAAGAAAAAAATAGCTCCATTTCTGAAGCACCCATACAGTATTTTTTGAGCTTGGAACTCTCATAAATCAGCTGCTGATGAATTGCTCAGCAATGTCTGCCCTTTAGGCAGTCAACTGTCCCACTGTCCCTATTTTTCTCCTTTTGTTTTTTTTTTCCCCCATGACAATCAGTTCTGTCACAGACATCATCTTCTTTTCATTCATCAAAACAAGATTCAAATGTGTACACATTTCATGATCTCCATGACCTTTCAAGTGGTTTAAAAGTTTAATTCCATTGTGATGTTATTTAGCTTATTCCAACTTTGCAAGTATACAAAGGTCATACAATAATATCTTAAGTGCCTTGTTAATTTCCTTTAGCATGAAAGAAGAAAACACAATAAATAACTCCTTTTTGTAGGAAATAAGAAATGGAAGTGGAAAAAAAATGACATACGGACAACAGATGTTAACCCCTTCTATACAGTAGCTGTCGCGGTGATGCGTACAGCAAGGCCTGGGTAAGGAATCCCTTTCCAAACAGCTTTTGTGCAAAGCTTTAGTACTTCAAGTTGCCAGTTAGTTAAAGCATTTATGAAATACTATATATCATACACACAAAGAACCATGTAGCCTTTCTGATACTATTAGTCTCAGTATTTTGCTTCCCCAAGACTGATCAAAAGGATTTATTTTCCTTAATAAAATGAAAAAAGGGAAAGAAATCCCAACCACCTCTTACAATTATCCAAAAGTCATGTTGCATAACACCATGCAGCCACAGAGACGAGATGAAACTGCATTTTTCTGTGTTACTGGATGTACATGTTGTGAAAGCGAGATGCCACTTAGAGCATAATCTAACTTATTTGAAGAAAAATCCTATCAAACGGTTTAATAGTACTGCCCTATTTCGCAAATGGAAGAGCAAAGTAAGGAGGGCAAAGGTTAAAGCCCAATTATTTTGGAATAGAAATTAATGCGTTCAGCTCCTGGCCATAAGGCTGTTCTACAGACTTTCTTTGGACAGTCTATTAGGGCATTTCTGACACTATAGTAGTAGCACACCATCTATCTAGCTCTGTATTTTAACACCCTAAATACAAGTCAAAAAGTACACACACACATACACATACACTCGGCTAAGATTAATCATACAAAATTTCAGGGAAAATATTTTTAATCACTGTTAGAAACAGAAACAGTCATTACCATACTGGTGTTGCAGCCTCTTCCTTTGCAATTTTACTGATCCTCCTTAGAAACTTCCATTGGTCCACCAATAATCCCATTAAACCCAAGTTATTTTCTATTTAGTGTGGATAAAAATGACAAAATTTGGCTCATTCTTACTACTACGATCCAATAATGTATGCTTCTGAATTACTGCATGCTGTAAAAGCATACTCAATTCAAAACATTAGGTATGACATAACGTTATAGAACACTCTTTCAGAAACTGTCAATTTTTTATAGCCTGTAAAGATTTGCACAAGTATGAAGCAATTTGTTGTAGGTATTGGAATGACTGCTGGCAGATTTCATTTCTTCCAGAATATAACACAGTAATACTATCAGATGTACGTTTGCATTGCAGTAGTATAGAAAAATCACTGCAGAAGGAAGACTAGACTGACTTGAGCTACAGTAAGCAACATGATGGCATGTTGTCACACTTGTCATCACAAGTTCACTCTCATCTTGTAGTAGCTAGATAACTGTATTTTTCTTTGAAGCGCAGAACAACATTTTTGAAAGCTATAGCACAACATTTTTATCTCCTTAATAAAGCTCTTTTGCCTGTTCAAAAGGAATATCCTGAATTACTAGTGTCCCAATATATTTCTATTCAAGCTCCTCTAATTCAACAGTATGAAGCTTTCAGAATGAAAAGAAATACAGTATATACTTATATACATTTTTGTGTATGTATACTTACAAGAACAACCTCATATATATATTTAATACATGTGTGTGTGTGTATATCCACACCTCCATATATATAAAGCTTTCATGGGAGAAATAGAACAGTTGGCAAAGCTTACTCATGAAGTGGGATTGAATCATAAATCATTCAAGAGATCCAGTGTGTTTGCCCAATTTTCTGCAAAACAATAATTGTCAGATATAACGAGCACTGTCTTCAAAGACTGATAAGGATTACATATAAATGAATTTACATCTTTAGAAATTCTACAGCACATATGAAAAAGACAATATTCAGCAAGTAGCATTTGTTGAGATTTATTAAAATTATTTTGAAATATATCCAACTTCAAGCCCAACTTGGTTTAAGAAGCAAGTTATGATTAAAGAGCTTTGCTCAGCAAACTTGAAGGGGAAACTCATACAAAAGATGAGAGAAAGCATTACATCAGCATAGGTCATCCTTTTCTTTTTTGTTAAAATCTCCATCCATTATGGTGCATTTTCTGTTTCAGCTACACCCAAGGGTTGGATAGGTTAAAAACAAGACACAAGGATAAAAGCAAAAAAAATTAAATTCTAAAAGCCTTTTTATTGTTAAATTTCACGGGGGGTGGGAGAGTGAATGGAAGAGAGGGGGTGGAATTGAATTTAGTTGATGGTTTTTAAGCCAAATCAATTTCTGCAATTATTTGAGTCAGAGCTGAATCTGCTATTACTGCTTTGGCTAAATTTTTTATGTGCCGTTTAGTCAATCAAAGATTTACAAAGTACTGCACAAAATATGAAAGAAATCTACAGGAATTTCTGGAAATGGAACTGTTAGGGCAGAGTTTATAAATCTACAGAAATCTATGAAGTTTCATCTACTGCCAACCATAATTACAACTGTGAAATTCTGCAGGAGAGAAGGCAAAACTATCATCAAACTTTCCATTTGGAAGAATTTATGACATTGTACTAATTAAGGGACTGATTCATCATCATGTATAACCTGTAATGTTAACAGTATCTTTGGAAAATATATATAAAATTCTACTTGCCCAACAGAATTCTTCACAAAGTTACTGGGACTATCAAAAATGGCAAGGAAGAGGACAATAATATTTTTTGTTTTTTACATTTAGGATTAACTACTCTCATCAACGACCATAAAGAAATAAATGATCAACCGAACGAAAACTCATGGGACCAAATAGAAAATTGTGCTAACTAGACATTTTTCCTTCATATTCTTACTCTAGATAATACAGAAGGTGAAGTTTGCATCAATATATCACTTTCCCCCAAACATAAGCATGAATCCAGTCATATGTACAGCTCAAAGGTGAAGGAAAAGAGAATGTGCACAATTTTGGGAAGAAACCAGATACTGATAAAGGGAAGGACAAGAAAATATGGAAATGCCTATGAAAATGGCATTATTTACAGCGTAGAAAGAAAAGGGCAGGTAAGGAAATTTGGTAGAAAATCCTACTATTTATCCCTCAGCACAAATACCTTTATATTTAGTCTGCTGATATTCTACTCAGATTTTTCTTAATCACATTAGCAAAAACACAAAAGCATCTTGAAAATGGTTGTAGAGGTGTCCACATTTTTGTATCTGCCTCTCGCCCATGGATGTACTTCTCTTCCCTTATCACACAAAAGTGCTGGGATCTAGATTGATCATCATCACAAAAATTCTAAATATACAAAATAATCACATATTCCCTAAATAACATAATGGCATATTAACTATTTTTTCCTGAATCATGTTACCATAGAGTGTAATGTTTGTATTTACTATGCCCTCACTGACTGTTTTAACATATGTAGCCTTTCTATAGTTCCCCCCCAATCAGAAACAATTGGAAAAAGTGTACAAAACATTGTTTTGAAGAAAAAAAGGATCTTTTAACATGCTGTTATCCTGTGACAATGTCATGTCATAAGAGAACGCATGGTCTCCTTTACTAACACTTCCCAGTTTACAGGAAGTGGATACATAGGATATTCATTTATATAAATGAACATATTTATCTTAAAGCAAGACAAATGCCAATCATCTACTTTCCTGTTTATACTTCTGTTATTTAATTTGAAGGTAAAATCAACTCATAGCTGATTTCTCAAAGCCACACAATTTAATGCTGCTATTCAGAATGTTTGTTTATTATTGCTATGTCTGTTATTTTTCTGTTTACTATTGTTACGTCTACTATTTTTCTGATACTACAGAGCTCCATACCTTCCCTCACTTCCCAGGTTGAGGCATCTATCCAACTCACTGTTCAGCTTACTCCAAAATCCCTGAAAATTTAGTTTCCAAAAAAAAAAACCCCACAAGAAAAATTTCGGTTAATGATATGATCCATTACAACATGAACATATGCTTTTTCTTTCCCTCAGGGGTTCTTCTGAATAGTTACTTTGCCGAAGTTCTAGAAATCATAATGGTTCAGATTCTGAATAAATTAAATCTTATCCCAAGAAGACAAATAACATAATACAAAGTGATGGAAATATAATTACTAGCATTCATTTACTAAAGCTATCATTTTCTTTTATATTTCTGCAGCTGGTTTGATTGCTTCAGTGCTTTCTCCTCACATATCCTCTGCATCACGATTTGTCCAAGCTCTGATGAACATTCTCTATTTAACTGATACAGTTGTTTTTATCTTCGAGATTTTTAAGAATTTATGGACATCGCCTTCTTCAGATAAGTTGCACTTTAAATATATATATATATAGAAGAATAAAGAAGGGGAGAAAGGTATCTGCATACCTTTCATGTGCTTGCTCAGAAAAATTCAGTGGTTTGATCAATTTCTAGTATGCAGAGGACTTTTTCTCTTCTCTTTTGGCCGCTTTAATTTTTAAAGTATAATATAGTTTTACTTTATTAGTGTTTGATTTACTACAGGTTTTCCTTGCTTTATGATAATCATTCATCTTTGATAGCAAGTATAAATAAACATAATTACTGTTTCAATTATTTGGTTATTATTTCTTACTATTCCTTGCTCAAGTTTCGGTTGTTTTAATTTTCCTTTCATTACTGTATGTTCAAATCCATATTGATTGATTTCTTGTGAGGACAGTTTCTGCGGTCCTCACACCAGGTATTTATTTTATACCTGCTGTGAGATATTAATTTTATTACATTAAATGCTTCTGCTATATAGTAGAACCTAGTCAGTTTGCATGGCACAGTTAGTATGCATGAAGAATGCATCAGTGCCAATATGATCTCTCTATCCAAAAAAGAAGGCTCCTTCAAGAAAAGTAATAAAAGATTTGACAGCCTATTGGATTTTTATGAAGAGGAAAAAAGGGGGAAAAAAATGAGGATTATTAACCTGGTGCAAAAACTCTTAGCTGTCAAAGGATAATCCTGAGATGCTTGCCATGTCTTGATTAAACACGACATGGGCTGATAAAACGCAGAGAATCTACCAAAACTCCCTGCTGTACAGTTAATTTCCGCTTAGACATTGAAGACTTTTGAATTTTCTGCAGCTTGCAAATTGTACTGAACAGTTTTCAGATTTCTGCATAATGCATTTTGGTCAAGGCTTGAGAAGCAAGAGGCTCATTTGTAAGTATTTGCAGGAGATGCCTTCCTGACAAGAATGAAATGTTATGTGGTAATCTTTGCTTTTGTAGTGTTTTATTATAAACTATATCAAAACATACTTTTAAGGAAAAAAAGATTATACGTCCTTCAGAAGAAACACTGGTCCTTCTTAATAGGCTAATCATTAGTCATTTCATTTTTTAAAAAATCCAAAGTTGATGCTACATATTAGCATTATGTAATTAACATTCTAATCTCATTACCAGAAAATACGGTTATTTTGATGCAAGTTTTATTCTTCTCCAACATTTGATGGGGAATATATTTGTAAGAAATAAGATTCCACTCTTTTATGTTTTGACATTCACTGTGTATTCCAGTACAGTACCATGAGGTTTTGTTTCTCTGCTAGTAAGAATGCAGAAAGAAAACTTCATAAAAATCTGCCGCCACACAGGTACTTAATTTGGATCACAATCCATTCATTGCTTGATAACCTTTTGCATTACTATGCAATATGTTCTATTTCTACATTTTGTATCAATTCTGTGATAACACTACACATAAATCCTTTTTTAGTCACATGAACTTTGAAACAAGTTTTGTGACAGATTGAGATTTTTTTCATTTAAGACTGCCACATGAAGAAATAGGACAGGAAAGGACTGTGGCGAAAACCTTCTATAGCTATGTGCAATTTCAAAGCACAATGTGCCATATACAAATAACAAATATGCAGCAAGTACATTTGGCTTTTTGAAGCTAGGCTCACTTCATAGATGTTTCTTCCAAAAGAGGCTACTGGAACATTCAGTTAAGCATGTAATCTCTGAACAATTCCTAAAAAACAATGGTGCATGTAAAGTTTAATATTCATAGGCATGTATGAGATACCTCAATATAATGGCAAATACTATAAAGCCCAATAAGTTAATTAAAGAGTTTATCTCAATAGGAAAGTAAGATTCACCGTTGTTCTGATCTGGCTACATTCCCTATGCAGCTCCACTGGAGCACAGCCATTTTTGCCACCCGTGAATTTGGCTGCAACCCAACCAAGCTGATAGAGTTGAAGGTTACAAAAGGAAAAGACTACTGCAGGCTTCAATTTACATAAATTTGGGTGGTTTACTCTCCAGTTTGTCTTCCTGCTTTAATGTTGTTCAGTAATGCATGTGCAATAAAAACATTATTTCTTTACATTCTTTATGTGCTTCTTGGTGGTCTAAACCATGTATATTTCAGAACATAAAAGTATCTGTCTTGCACATAACAATCATTGCAAGGTAACAAGTTATACAAAGACAATGCCTATTAACACAATCTCAAGCATAACTATTATTTAAATCCATAAATATGAAAGGAGGAAATGTGTAATACCCTACACTGCGAACAAAAGTATGGTATATATGGTCTGCACATTTCTTGGCCATACACAGGTTTCAAGAACAGTATTCCTCTGCCACGTAGGAATATATTTTAGAAATACTCTAGTGTTTAAAAACTTCTCAGTGTGTAGTGACATATCAGATATAAACTCTAATTTATGGACATCACGTAAGCTCCTGTTTGGAATACTATTTTAAAATCAGAACATGCAGTCCTGTATCAAATGGAGTGCCAAAAAGTAACAGATTTTCTTGAAAGAAAGATTTTGTTTTATTTCAGCAGTCAGTTTACTTGGCATACAGTTCATACTTTCATTTCATTAATCGTGAAGTATGCTAGCTAAAGGTTATCACCATCTCATGCTGATATTTGATTGCATAAAGTTGATAGTTACTCCTTATCATTTTGATTTTGCAGGAAGCAATCAAGAAAACAAGTCTAAAAACTTTCATTTATGTTCCGTAAAATGCATTGGAAGCAAGGCCAAAAGCAGTTTAAGTTTTCCATTTTAACTTCTGAAGACCTGAAAACTAAGTATGAATTTGAACCTGTCCACTAGCATGTAAGACACCTTCACACTTTGAGGGCTGCTATTCAGCAGCTATCTTTGTTTCAATGCTCATCTGTGGAGCACTTGACAGAGATCTGCTGTTTGCTCACCTATGCACATAGCTTCTTTATAGTTCAAACTGCTAAATTTCATTAAGAAAAATTAAATACACATTAAGGACATTCCTGACTCGCTTTACTACATCTGCAATGGCTGGATATACCAGAGAAACTACATGTAAGTATTAAGAGGAAGGATGATGATTTCTGTCTGTCACTGTAGGGTAAAAGGATACACTTTCTCCAAATGTTATGTTATTCTGAAAAGGTTTGGGAATCCCCGCCCCCCAGATAAAGTTAAAAAACAGAGACTAATGGACTCAAACCACATTTGCAGTATATTGAACTATTTTAAAAATACATCCCCATGCAGCAACAATGCCAAATACAAATCTGGCTACATTCCATATGCAAGTCCCAAGGAAATGTATTCTTGGGGGGACCGTCTCAGCTGCATTTGTATTGTAAATGCATTTACAAACCCAGCTGCAGGCCAAAACCCCATTGCTCTAGGTTCCAGAAGCTATCACTAATGTTGAATTTAATCATTGTGCTTATCCACTTATTCACCTAGAAAACAAGCATAACAATTCTGAGTGGGGTTTTCATGGGTACGTAAGTGATTGAAAAAAATCAATGAGACTTGTTCTTTTAAATCACTTAAGACCAGATATTAATGGTATTTATGCGTCTGGAGATCAAGACAGACACCTGATGGGACTTTCATAACACCTACCTCCCACTGAAATCTCATCCTCTTACTTTGCTTATATGGGCTATTAGAAAGTTTAATTAAGGAGTGATTGAAGTGTTTTGTATAGTGTTTCATGATCCTTAGGAGAGATACATGTAGCCTGAAAGCATTTTTATTCAGTCTTCTGGAATAAATCGAGGACTGAGGAATGCTGGTGATTCATTTATCAGGAAATTAAATAGAGCCTGGTAACTTCCCCTGCAAGCATTCCAACAGTCCTTGCATTATAGAAACATGTATTATCTCCTCTGTTCTCCTTCCTAAAAGCATAAGCACTTTAAATAATATTTTTGGACAAGCAGTAATAGGAAACATAATCTTCAGATTTCTTCAGATATTTCACGTCAACTCTTATCATGCCAATTATGGTGGATTCTAATATTCACACAAAATTCTGCATATAAGAATCAGTAAATAAAACTACAAAAGTTAATTATAATATGGAAGCATGGCAAGTTACAATATAGTCCATACAATGAGACAATGTCGTGAATAGACAGATTATCCACATAGAGTTTGGAATGCACGGCTAAAGCCTCCAGTCCAAAATACAAAAATGCCTAATGATAATATGTAGATTCCATAGTCACATATTTCAAAAATGTATGTCAATGGAGAAAATTAATTTCATACCTAGCGAAAAGATACAGGGAAGATAAAACCACAAGTTAAGGCTGGACTTTTACTACCTAATGCAACCTGTTAAAACTCTTCAAATAAAACAGAGTAATTGTCTTAAAGTTGAAAGGTTCCCATGATTTAAAATAGTAACAAATACTGAAACATGAAAAAACTTTGGTATTTTTAAAAATGTGTATCAGAGCAGGATTTATCTTCAACAACTCCTTTATTGGTTCTTCAAAAAACATTATAAATTATAGCATGTACACTAGATAGTTAGATTTCCTTGCTCATTTAAGAAAGTATGTCAATTTATAGGCTGCAGGTAATTAGAGCGCCTTAAAAATTTGTACTATCAGCATCAGTGCACAATGTACTCTCAGTGTGAGACGGATAACTCTCCTGCTGTGGGACAGAGTGATCCTCCTTTCCATTTGATAAATAAATACTTTGATACAGTTCTCCTCTCAACATATAAACATTACATAGGGACTCCTTGTGAAACTGTGGTTCAGTTAAGGAGCACTGGATATTTTTAGAATTCTGCCTTCCAACATGGGAATGGCACGTTATATTTCAGGAAAAAATTTCCAAGGTAGTTTGAAAGAATAAAAAAAGAAGTTATCTGGCCTTCATGATAAAACAAAGCCAAGTATACACTAATAGAAGCAATCATTTTTTTACAGTGTACGAAATCCTTTTGCATAAGTTACAATATCCATATTTGCATTTAATTGTATAAAAATCTTGTACTTAACAAAATATGATCCCTCAAAAATAGCAAGTCTTTCAGGCATTTAATAAGGCAGTAGACAAAGTAAAATTATTTTGGCCAACTTCATCTATGGTGTAGCTGTTAAAGAATTAATTTGAAATGTTATATGCAAGCCAAACCAGTTCTGCTTCAGATATAAAAAGACTTACCAAAAGGCGTGTTCAATTCAATAAAGATCATTTAAAGTTACAGAGTAAAAGGAGTATAGGTACTTACATGCTTTATGTATTGAATTTACAGTGAGACTACTACTCAAGCTAAGAGCAGAGATACATCATGGTTAATTACTTCCTCTCTGACAAAACTCACTTAGACATGTTTTACTTTTTTCCATTTCAGCCTTACGAACGGAGTACGTGCTCAAGTTCTGTGTAGTGAGGAAGCCCAGTTTTGGTCTCATGGTGCACACTTACATATTTACTTTATAATGATATGTGCATTCCAGGGCCACCAGGGCCAAATATACGGTATGTTTCTTTTTGAACAACTAAATGAATGAGTAAATTTCTTCACTTAGACTAACCAAGCCTCACTCTTTTAATCCTCAAGCCTCTGCTGCCCTTAGACATATATTTTGTGCAAGTAAGGTGTAATATTTGGGTTAAAAATGGTTTAAAAAAAAATCTGAAGTTTAATAACTCTTAGCCAGACCTTCAAATACAGCAAGGCGAAAAATTTTTCTTTCTCCCTCTAAATCCAAAAGGGTAGTCATAATCTCAGTGACTAAAAGTTATGCAAATGCTCCTATGCATGGAGGGAAGAATTCTTGAAAACAAGGGGTAAAACTGCATACCAACAACATAATTGCAAAGTAGGGATAAAGGATTAATTCAGAAAGGGCTAAAAGGTGACTTTGTTCCAGCTACCCTGATTCTCACTTTTTTGTTAACGATACAAAAATACATGCAGTTTTAGCAAACCACAGTGATTAGCACATGATTAACTCTTGATTCTGTTGATGTTTACTGTAGAACTGGTACGACCTAAACAAAAAAGCGATCAATTTTCTGCAGCTATCAAAACTGAATAGTGGTGTAGTAGTACAATTGTACAATTGCTGCCTTCCAGTAGTCTACTGTAATGTATGAATTCTCTGTAACATTTCATGAGTATTCATTTACAAACAGCATTAAATATAGAACAGAATTAACTACAGAATATCAGGGACAGGTTTATTCGGTTACTTTGAAAGCATTGCCCTCCCCCATAACGCTACGGCCAACCACCTGATTTCAAAAGTCTGAATTGCTCTTTAATATTGGGGTGGCTTTTTGAAACAGACTTGTGATTAATTATCTATTAAGCCTGCATATTGTACCCCCCAACCCCATCCCACTCTGGAACCTCCAGTTCTGTATGTGTAGAACAAGTTTTCTAGATGGTCTTAACTTATAGAAAAAGAATAGAATAGTACTGGTTTTGTCCAAGTCCTGAAACTACCGTGATTTACATTAAAGGCACTAGTTAATCATTCTGATATCATCCTGGACACCTCAGGAAAAGTTCACTATGAACAGAAAAACAGCCTTACCATTTCTGTGGAAATCTTGATAAAAAAGCAGGCTATACAGTAGATTAGCAGGTACATAATTTAAAAATTAGTTTTATTTACAGCTTAAGATAGCAGCATTTGATCAACTACTATCTGCTTTTTGAAAGAACCTGTTTCCTTTTTACCAAAACACAGATGTTTAATTTATATATTATTAAAATAAAAATATATCCAAATGGACTGTGAAACTTGTTGTTTCAAGCAAAAAAAATGGTTTTAGAATTCTTATAAAATTATTTTCTGTATGATAAACTTTTGGAGAGATGCTTGAAACTATATTGCCACCTGCTGCCTCAAACGAAAATCAGGAGACAGGGCTGGCTGGCTGTTTATTTAAAATTCTGCAAGTACATTATAAATCTATTATTTGGGAAATCCATTGTGAAGCAGGAGATGAAATGTAAATTTTTAAATCATGAAGAATGATTTAGTGCCCACTCTCGCTTTCTTTTGCTTGGCCATGATTGGTCCACAAAAGATTAGATGAGTAAATGAGAAGGAAATTACCAGTGAAGACTGCTTAGCTAGTCATGCCCCACTGATCATAAAACAACATTCTCTTGCAGCTCTTACCACATTGTTACCAGATACATACAGCTGGGATGAAAGCAGCGGTATAAGACTGATGAAAGTGAAGAGCTGCTTGCTACAGACACAATGTTTTCAGAGCGATTGTGGATACTGCAGGCTGACTAGAAAGAAAATGCTTCAGTCTTCTGTATCTCCTCTAACAAAGAGGTGATTGTCTACAGGAAACTAGGATTCAGTCTCTCTACATTTCAATGAATTAAGTTTTGGGAGAAGCAGGATGGTGAAAGAAACAGTAAGGTTCAGAGGTTTTTTTTAACACCTTACTTTAAGTGTTTTGAGTGAACTAAACTAAAGTTAATTGGTATATAAACACTGTTAAATTATTTAGAAGGGATTACAAATACCAATAGCGAGCCCAGGGGAAAAAAAAAAAAAAAAAAAGAAAATGTACACTGAAAGTTTAGACGTATGAATGCTAACTCAAGTATCCAGGAAAACACCCAAAACACTAGTACTCTATTAAATAATAATAAAAACAAGAATTTGCATTAATTAAAATAGTATAGCTTAAAGCAGTATTTCTGGGACCAGGTCAGTAACAAAAGAAAAGTAGAAGTTGCTATATTAAACACTACAAAAATTGCTATTCTTGGACAGTAGGTAAGGAGGCACATGGTGCCCGTTTGAAATCTTTTTGCCCAAATTAAACAGACAATGCCCCTTCTGATGGATAAGAATCCAATTTCAATGTTGTTGTGGAAAAGCATTGTTCAACAGACTTTGATAAGAACGTATTCTTTCATTTTGTCTCACTTTTATCAAATTTTCATTCCAGAACTTAATGATGATCCTACAATGTATCAGCTAGACAAATTAATGTCCAAAGGTTATTCTTGATGACATCCCAGGGAGATCTGGAGAATAAGAGTCAGAGACACTGATATAAGGCAGCCAAAAATGACAGCAGTTAACAACAACATATCTTGTACATTCTGTGCCTCACAGGACTTCACATGTAGTGCATTACTGAAAAAAACTCCACATTTTCTTTTCTCTTCCTTCCTTGTTCTAGTCCTTAAATGAGAGTTTCAAAGACTCGTTAGCTGACATATCCATCAATAAATACCATACAAACAGCTGCAAAACAGTATTTGAAAAAAATACATAATTTTGTCTGATGACTGATGTGTTAATTTTATATAAAGACAAACAAAGCCGTTCAGGTAGTCTGGCAGACAGCAGATTTTGGGTACACATTAAAGTCAGCCTCATTGTCTGTTTCTCTATTATTGCTTATTTGTTGTCTTTTATAGTCTCAAAAGGGCAAAACTTCTATTACCGTCAGTTGGAGTAAACACTGCGGAATCTGCCCCTGTAAATACAGCCCTTTGACCAGCCAAAATTAACTGCGTCTTGAAGCAACACTATTCAAAACAAGCCTTAAGGTCTTAACGTCCTTTGAAATGAAGGATTTCAGTAAGCATTTGGCCTTAAGCATATGCTTAAATGCCATCTTGAACAGTAAAAGCTCTAAAAGGGCTCTGAAGCATTCTGTTGACTCTGCTCTTCCACTGATTGTACTCGTCGTCACAGCCAAATCCTCCTTCCGTACCTCGAAGACGTTTTCCCTCAAAATGAGGCAAAACGTAGATTCATTTAATTTGCATTTTTACCCGTCCCGTTGCTCAGGAAGCTGTACCCACAACACAACAGACTGGACGGTGCTTAATCCTCAGCTCCTAAAACGCTTCTCCAGACTGTCACAAACGGGCCACGAACTCCGCCATCCCCTCGGGCGCGGCTGGGCCACCCCCGCGGGCAGCGGCGGACACCGAGGCCGCCAGGCCCGTGGCGCAGCAACCACCCGCGCACCCCAAGGCAGAGCGAGCCCCAAGAGGCTGCTGAACAGACCCACCCGCTACGGCAGCGCAGCCTACGGACGGAAAACGTCCTAGGAGGAGCCGGCCCTCACCGGGCGCCCCGAGCAGTGCTTCGCCCCCGGGGCCGCCCCCGCCCCGGACCCCCCGGACACCCGGGGACTGTTGGGAGGCTGTCCCGGCCGACCCTTCCCCTCCTCGGCTGCTTTCCGCTTTCCACCTCCCCTCGCCCGACGAGACCGCGGGGCTGCCGGCGGGCGGGGGAAGCCCCTCACCGGCTGGCGCCGACCGCCCGCCTGCCGCCGGCAGCCCGCCTGCCGCCGGCAGCCACTTCTTCCCCCACTTTCAGCCCCGCGCCCCGCTCCCCTACCTCGTTTGCTTTGGCAAAACCGCACCGGGGACGGGGGAGGGAGAACAGACAAAAAAAAGGAAGAAAAAAAGCCGAGCGAGAGATAGCCACCCTCACACAGAACGCCGCCGCGCCACCGCCCTTTCCCCACCCGCTGCAGCGCGCCCACCTTCTCTCCCTCCCCGCCCGTCCCTCCCTCCCTCCTTCCCCTCCTCTCTCCGCAGCTGCCTGGGCGCCGGGGTTAATCCCCGCCATCGCTTTGCACCGCAGCGCCGGGATTCGAGGGAACTCTCCCGGCCGTGGAACTCCATCCCCCACAACGCCTCGCTGCGGCCGACCCCGCAGTGTGCGAGGAGTCCATTGGCAAAGCCGCCGCTCTGCGGGAAGCCTATCGCCTCCCGGCTCCTTGTGCGGGGCTGGCAACCGCTGTACACAGAGAGCAAGCGGGCGATGCACGCCGCTGCCGTGCGTCTCCTCAGCCTCCGGCATCCCGCTCGCAGCCGGGCAGAGCCATGAACCTGGGGTAAGGAAGGAGCGGAGGAAGGGACTCGCTGGGCTGGCAGCGGGAGCCACTCCCGGCGGCTGGGCCGCGGCCCTGTCCGGGGAGGGGCGGCCCCAGGCCGTCACGGCCCGGGAACCTGCCCGGCCTTCCGCTGCGCGGCGGGCCGGTGCCGCGGCACTGAGGGGAGCCGCGCGGCCCGCCGGCCTTGAGGCGGTATCCAGAGCACCCAGTTCAGCGGTGCGAGAACCGCCTGTACCCTGCGGGAGGGTGGGCGAGGCCTGCGGCCTTCGGACCGCGCCGGTCGCCTTCGCTCTAGTCAGGGAAGCCCCCAGCGCGGCGGTGGGGAGCGGGGGAGAGGGACACGATGGCGCCCAGGGACCTGCGCCTGAGCCCGAACCCCGCCCGTGGCGTTCATTGGCCCCTGCCCCGCCGCCTGCCGCTGCCCCGGCCTGCCAAGACAAAAGCGCTGCGAAGAAGAATAGGTGCGGGCTCGGCTTAGCTGCCGTATGCTGCTTGCACGTATGCAGTTACAGCTTCGGGCACTGCGGTGCTGCCGCGTTAGCTACAAAGTTGAGTGCGAGCTTTAGATGTTTAGATTGGATGACGAAGTTATTGAAGGAGGTATATTGCTGTGTAAAACAATGTAGCGTGGCACCTTCAGGGTGAAGATTTGCTTTGTAACATGCAAATCCAAATTTTCCAGTATCAATAATAAAAAAATACCCTCTTCAATAGCTGTTGATTTCTTTGTATTGAGTAACTTCTCACAAATGTAGAAAGCTTGGGGTATGAAAGACTGTTTGGACTAACAATAAATACAGTGTTATAATTAAGTACTGTTGTCCTTGTTATTAATGTAAAAATCTCACCCTTATCAGATTACTTAATATTTCAGATTTCCCCCCCCTTTCTCTCTTTCATGTTGCAGAGATGGACTGAAGCTTGAAACTGAAGTGTTGGATGGAAAGCCTAGGCTAATTTTAGCTTCTTCTGGTATTTTTGTTTAATTATTTATCTCAAGTAATCATTAAAGCTTCTTGAAGTTAAACTGCAATATGAAGCACAGCTTTATTGAAATATTTTTCAAATTAGGAAGAATATTTGTGCATTGTTATTTACATGTCCTCTTACCCACCAGCTTATCACTGGTCTAGGCTGATACCGAACTTGTGAGTAGCGTGTCCACTAGTGAACAGCTGGCAAATAGTCTTGACTTGTTACAGCTTGTCTCTCCATTCATAAAAAAAGTTAGTACTATTATATATTGACTGACATAACTCGAGAATTTCTGTAGCTTTATAGCACCTTACTTACCAAGGAAAGAGACTTAATAACTCTGCTCAATTTACACAGAATTATATCATTACAGTCACATTTTTGACTTTAAAGCTGCTTTAGTATTTGATAGTTGACAGTGATAATTTTCAGTAAGCAGTTTATTTAGGCCAGATCTCATTACTTCCATCTGAGGTTGACTTTTCCAGTATATGTTCATAATTAAGCTTTAATAAATTCTGTTTTTGTGATTTGTGAGACATGTTTCTGTTCTACATGGCAGTCAGGATACAGAAATTCTCCATTTAATGACCTCCATTTATATTTTGTTTTCTGCATTTACCAGACACTTGTCTAATGAGGCATTATAGCATATTTTGAGTTAGTAAGGAATACCGGTCTACTGGGAACAAAACCTTGCAACACCTCTAAAACAGCAATGCTACAGCTTTCACTTTTTCCAACCATTGTTAACATTGTCAGCTGGATAGGGGCAGTGTACATTCCAGAGTGCTCTAAGATAAAGCATTACCTTTGACTTTGAACTAGCCTTGAACAAGCAGTCTTCTTCAGGAATTAACATGTTTCAACAACTGATATAAACAGCGCCTCCTTGAATTTTATTGTGTCAAACTGTATTACTTCCGAATTTCGATTTTCTGCACTGTTAAATACTGCTCACAGTCTTAGGGGCTAAAGTAGGATTATTCTGTAGTAGCTTAAGCTACTACTTGAGATAGTTGTTTCTCTTTTACACAGAAAACACCAAAGAACCCATAAGCAGCACTTTGGAGTTCCCCATTATGTATCTCCCCACTATGATGGCAAAGACCCTATTTATGTTTCTTTCTCCTTTCCACAGAGAAGTTGGGTTTGCATAGCACATAGAATCCCACCTTATTTAATTTCTGAATAGCCAGAAAGAAGTCAAAAAGTGACTTTTAGCTACTTGGATGACTGTTTAATGTTTGAGAATCCAGTGATGAAGTCAACTGCAGAACAGTGATATTACTGAAACATTACCAAGATGGTTCAGGATTTAATGCCCATCTACAAGACAACAATTTTGCATCCTCCCAAGTTTTAAAGTGTTCGTCTAGGTTGGAAACTATTAACAGTGTAGTTTTGCAGACTTTAAGAACAGTGTTCCCCAATGTCTTCAATTGGTAATGCAAAAAAAAAGTATAGGTACTACCAGTGCAAAATGTGAAACAACCACTGCCAGAGCAATAACTGCTTAGTGCAGCTGAAGAAGCTTTCTTTCCAACAAATGCGTTCCACTGAAATATCATCTCTTTTCCATTAGCCACGTGTGCAGGATTTCTTGTGTGGAGTACCACATTCTCTCTATTAATCAAGATTCCATTATTCTTTATTAATAAGTATTATATTAAACATTGTACTTAATATTATTTTTGAGACCACTACACCTCTGTGCATCCTCTAGGATTTGGGTTAAATGACTGAAGGGCATGTCAGGGTTTAGGTAAGGGGCACAATAATGGATGGTGTGATTGTGCAAGTATGGTTTCTTAGGCTGCCAGCGATGGAGACAGATAACATCACGTAGTAAAGTGGCGTTGGATGCAGAGACTATCCCAGAAAGATGTCACACAGAAAGAAAACTGAAAAATCACAAAAACAAAACAATTCAAAATAAGCCATTACCACAGGGCTCTCTGAGATGCAGAATGAATAGCAAGGGAGGATCAGGCTCACACAATAATTTTATTAGATCTATATAAAACTGGAAATAGTTACTGAAATATACCTATCTAATGCTTTTCTCCACTTCTTCTTTCAAAGTGTGTATATTAAAACAAACAAAAAAAAGTGTAAAATAATATAATTGGGGCAGATTTTATGGGGAAAGTACTTTCCCCCTGTGTTGCAAAAATCAGATGAATGTAATAGTTTATTAATTTATCAGGATTGTTTTTCAGGAGGAAGTTGTTATTAAATGCTTCTCTCATATGTTTGTGTTTGTTTCCCAAAAGATAAATCGAAGCCTGCAATGAAGGTAAGTGGAAAAATTACTTTTTTTGGTTAAAGCACACAAATTAACTAATCAATTTGTTAACACAGGAATTTGAGAACACATTTAAACTCTCTAAATATTTATAATCAATGATGTTTATGGACAACAAGTATGTATTTTTGCCAAGAAATTACAGCAGCACAGGGAATCACCTAAATCAGAACTTCCAGAGACCTTAAAGGGATTTTGGCAAGACAGGGATCCGAAGTGTGTTTAAGTTCCAAATTAGTTATATAGGTTGTCTCTAAGTAAATTGGACTACAATGGGTTGGGGAAGCAAAGAAAGCAGAAAAAGGTCTCAATACATAGGAGATAATTACAAGTGTACATCAAGGACCTTGAAAAGGATAAAACTTTAGTACAGAATGGAAAAATCAAGATTCAAATAATACTGACTGTATGGGAAAAACATATACCTGTTTGAAGCGAGGCTTCAGAAACGCTAAAGAAAAGCGGCATTAATATTCATTTTCTTTTAAGTGTGATGCTACATAAAGTTATTTTTCATACTGTCATTTTTAAATACTCAAATTTAGGTGCTGTATTATTTTCCAAGGTATTCCTAGTACTGATGAAGATATTTCATTAGCTTACACTGAGTGAGTTTCTATTGATGTAACAGAGAAGAAAAATTACACCTACTTTACTTGTTGCTTCAATCTTGTATTCATTTGTTACACATGCCAATTTCTTTCCTTATTTAATATATGGTGAAATCTTATTGCTTTAACAGATGGGTAATAAAGCCAGAGCACCTAAACAGACATTGAGAATAAGGCATACTGGGCATGTTCTGAGGTCAACACAAAATGCTTGTATCAAGCAGGAAAACTTCACAAAACCAAGGAGTGAATCAAGCTTATCAATGACAAAAGGTGAAAAATGGCAAGTTACTAAACACTCCTCACATGAAGCCGCTACTAAAGGTCACTCTTTGATTTTCCAAAGAGATAGAACAAACAGATACCTCGATTCAGAGAATCCTAATGTTAACAAAAGTAAGCAGAAACCTCAAAACCCATGTGTATCAGCTGAAGACCTAAGAAGTTTGGTGTGTTTAACACAAGAACAGCTCCAACAGATTTTGATGACTGTAAAAGAAGGAACTAGAGGCATCTCTGAGAATCATAATGAAAAGCAAGAGGAAATGGGTAAGATAGCGATAGTTGAATAAGTTAGTTTCACGGAAACAGAGCAAAATGCAAAACCTTGATTTTATAATTTAAGTTTATTTGCAGGTTGCAGAGATCTTACTCCTATGTTTAATGGTCTCAGACAAAATACTGTTTGCTATTATGGATGTGAAATTGCCTGTTACTGTTAGGAACCAAGCACTGGATAATTTTAACAGTAAAAACTAAGGATTGCTTGACAGTATTCCGTACTTTGAAGAGCAAAACAGAAAGCAATTCCGTCAATATTTCATGCAAAAAAGGAACCATTTTACATTGAGGGGAAAACATAGAACTATACTGTAAAATTACCATTAGGGATCTGAAAAAAAAAAAAAAGCAATACCTCAAAGAGATAGGCCTTTCTGGTCTTGTGAAGAGTTCAGGTCTTGCTATGTGTCTCAAGAGCAGTAGTGCCATTTTCCTCTGGCCTGAAGATGTACATCTATCTTTTTGCTAACTGTAATATTACTGTTGAATAGCATTTATTTCAATTCAACTCAGAAGCAGAAGAACTATTGTGTATCTTGTATTACATCGTTACTCCTGTTTGTGGACCTGTGGAGGTGGTCAGCTCCTTGCCACCAAGAACAAAACACACTGCAATTAAGTAGAGTCCCAAAGTCTGAGCTCTGAGCCAACAATAGTGTTTACTGTAAGTGTAGCATCCTAGAAAGACCCTGTGGTGGTGTAACTTACATGCTTTGACCATACAAGCAGGGCTCAAAACAGTTTTGTTAAATAGTGGGAAATTTGCAAATTTCTGCTGTTCTTAAAGTATTTACTCAATGCTGAAGAAAGTTTAGTGGTCATATCTATACCTATATATATATATTTATATATTTATATTCTACCACAGCTACTAATGAGGCATCAGAAGAAAACACTATGGTGTTGCTCAAAAAATCTTGTGAGGTTTCATCTGTTCCAGATGAAGCTAACTGTGATTCAAGCAGGAAACAAGGAGTATATCCACAGCCAGGACAGAAAGTTATGTACGTAGATCTGCGTTATTGTCTACAAAAATTGTATCTCCAATAAGTATTCCTATTGTAATTCTTAATCACACTAAGAATCTTTATAAACACTAATTACAGTCACCTTTAAAATTAACAGATTAGCTTTTTAGGTAAAATTTCTTTTTTTTTTTTTCCCCCCTCCTTTTCTGTAGAAAGGATTCATGGAAACCTGCTGACATGTTTAGTACCTTGGGTGAAAGAGAAGGGGAGAAAGCCTTATTAGAATTTAGAAGGACCCAATGGAAGAAGGAATTAGGTACTTACGATACACAGAATATATTTTTGATCAATTTATTACACTCAAGATACTAAGAAACTTTGTGTTCCTTTTAAATTTACTTGTATCAGTGCAGTTGCTACAAACTGGAAAATACATAGTTTTATTAGTCCCCAAGACATACTCTTGAATTTCAAAATGTAATGCAAAGATTATCTATAACTTCTTGCAGAAATGCTTCTTAACCAAATAAATATTATCACAAATATATTCAGTTATGCTTCATATTTTAGGCATTACTTGCCACCAATTTTGTCAGGTTCTACCAGTAGCTGATAGCCATTACCATTAACAAATTCATTTGTTTTTTAATGGGAGAAGCATCAGCCTAATCTATAAGCATGACTGACTATATCAAATTACAATTTGAACTTGAAACAGTTTCCATTCCTGCCCCGTCACTGACCAAGGGGAATCTCTGTAGAAAAACAAGTATGTTCAACGCAGTAGTAAATTCTCTCTGACAAATTCAGCTTTTTATAATTCACGTGCAGGAGCGTGTGTGGGCGTAGACCATCTGGTTTCAGGGTTTGATTCTGCATTGTCAGTAGCTTCCATGTGTAGCTCCTTTGGTTTTAATAATATTAAAGTAGTCCAAGACTGGTATAATAAAATTGAGAGAATTTTTATGGTTAGTTCTGTTCGCTTTCCCTCTGCCACTGGGACATTGTTAAGCCTTTAGTGTTTTGTAGTCTTCTCAAGAGAGATTCCCCAATTATCTCTACATTTCTGGGCAGAGACTCAGCCGCCATCCTCTTAAGAGCAAAGTCATGTTTAGATTGATTGGTCAGACAACGGTGGCTTACTCTTGTAGTCCATTTTACAGTCAAAATTACAGGGTAGACGTGCATTGCTGCTTTTTTTTCCTGCCCTAAAAAAACCTGCTACACATGTGTATTAGGAACTCTTACTAGTGTTTGTTTTTTTGAAGATGAACAGGTAGCACTGAAGAAGAAACTGAAAGAAACTATGGAGGGAGAGGTGGGCTGTTTCTGGGCAAAACCTGGCAATAACAAAGCCCATACAGAGAAAGTGGAAACAGCTGACCCAGATAAGGTAAGGCTAGCAATAAACACAAAAGAGCGCACAGTTTCCACAGCACTGTTTCAGAACTGTTCAGCTTTTAATTCATACATTTTCTTTGTACGAATCCAGTAGAATCCAGTCTCAGTGGTCACTTTAAGCTCTTTCATGGCATGAATTGCTGCAACTCCCTCTTTCACACTTACCTACTGCTCCAATTTGTATCTTCACAAATTAAGATCTTTGTAGCATGAACATTTCTGTCCTTCCATATTGATTCCTAGCTAAAAGGCATAAATCTTTTCCAGTTCTGTTTTGAGGAATAGTGTCAAATGTAATTCCTGGTTATGTAATTATTTACATTGTCCATGATCTCTCAAAATATATTTAGTTGCTTAGATAATAAGCATAGCAATTTGACTTTTACTCTAACCTGCCTTTAAAAGAGTTGTCTGTCACTCTGAAAATGCTGTGTCAAATGAATATCTTACACTCAGATGAGACTGCTTCTCCATTGAAATTGATTGCCGTGAAACAGAAGTTCGGGTTGTAAATTGCTTTTTTTGTGGCATGTTCAGCATTCCTAGAAAAGTTACTACTCTGCCCCATAAGAATTTGTTTCAATCTACATAATTAAGAAATACTGGATATGAGATGCTTAGTTACAAGTTTTGGCTGAAATTTTAATGAATAGCAGCTTCTAGAAGTATAATTTACTTGGTTATTGTATGTTAAAGGCTATTTAATACAAGTAAAACAGATGAGCTAAATAAGTGAAGTCTTAACAGTGGTCACTTTATTTGCAGACAATGTTTCCAGCTGACTCAATTATTACCACTGAGGAAGACTCTGTCTGTAAAACTGCTTTAACCAGAGAGGCTAATAAAGTTCCACTGAATGTTTCAAGTGCTCCTACTGGGCAGTCTTCTGATTTCAGTTCTTCTGACTTACTAGCTGGCAATTGCACAGCATTGGTTATAGGGGTAAGATTTTAAATTGCATGCAGGTTTTTTTCACTTGTTCATTGACAACAGATGTATACATTCAGTAGTTCTTTTAAACCAGAAGAATTCAGCAGACCTTATTGCTCTGTCTAGAGAATTGTGTCTGAATAAATGTTACCAAATATTTGTGCTTTGGAGGCTGAGCATTTTCAAGGCTGATGTGAGGAGCAATACTAGAGGTGTGAGCTGAAGTGTTATTTAGCTTTTAAGTACGTGTTAAAGAAACAGAGACATGGGAACCTATCAGAAATAAAATACTTCAAAAAAATTACTGATGGCAGAAGACTCAAGAAGCAGTTTTTGAGTTATTGCTAGTGGGCACCAACTGAAGAGTGTTTTTTGTCAGATAGCATTGAAAGTTCTCAGTGCCACTGGAGTTTGTTAAATAATACCGATACCAATTAATAAACAGGAACAGAAGATGATATCTAGAATTTGCTTGAGACAGATCACTGCTAATTAGATACCGGTGCTGAATCTACCTGGAACACAGACTGAGCAGTGAACCATAGGAATAAGGAAGGGATTTTTATTCATGATAAGTAAGGTTTTTTTGAAGTGAGAGGCTGATAGTTCAAGTTAGAATAGTACTCAAAGACTGGCTTATTTAGCATCTTTCTAACAACTGAAGCATTTTTATGGAGCAGTCAGACACTTGCTACAGTTACAAACTTACATTCATTTTTTTGTGCGAGAGAACAGCCCAGTTATGCTTCGCAACTGAAGGCAAAATTTCTTGCTAAGTCTTTATTATATGGCTAGACAAGGTACTGAATTTTTTGTACAAAGAAGAGAGTAGCACTCATTTCAGGAAGCTGTACCACAGGAACGACCTTTTAGTGCTTTGAAGCATGAGCAACAGAAGAAGTGGCTTGAAGAGCTGGACAAACACAAGGAAGAAGCTAAGCTACAAAAAATAGAAGAACAACTTAATTTATCAAAGGTATCTGTGGTTTAGAGGGACTGCTTGGAATAAGAGAAGTTTTTCTCTAGATTTTTGTTTAAGAAATAAAAGATGAAATCGCAGACTTAATGAAGTAGCAACAAAGATGTAATTACCTGCAGTACATCTAGGTTTTCACCATAAATCTATAGGACAGTCTAATTGAACATTCAGCCAGTAGCTGGTCTCAGTATTTCAGTGGCAGAGAACAGACTACCGTGTGTCTGGTGTGATGTGTTAGAGTGCTTGCTGCAGAGATGAAAACAGTGATACTACAATGCTTTTTTTTCCTTTCCCACCATTGTGCGAAACCACTAGAGTTTGGAAGGCGTTGTAGAGACACTTGCTACACACTTTGTAAAAAGACATTTTCTGTAGACTACGGAGGAGATGAGAAAAGAGAAGGAAAGTTATAGACAACTACAGTATGTCACAGTGGTGTTCAAATCCTGTTCCTAGAAATACTATTTTGATACACGTATATACACACATGCGTACACTCTTGCAAAACTTTTTTACACACTTATACTCCAAAGAATTGTTCAAGAAAATAGCCTTACCTTTTTTACGCTTTGGTTTTCCCAGGCTGTTGAATGTAGGTCTCTTATGCTGGACCTAGAGAGAAACTGTGGCCAATATAATTGCTTTGCAGGCAGAATACCTGAAGAGACTTTTAATACTGTCACTATTGGCCAATTTGGTCAATATATCTTTTACTCCTGGAGGTTCTTCATATAGAAGCTGACTTCTTTCATATACTATATTATAGTTTCTACTATATTAGTAGCTTTAAGGTCAGTGGAATACTCTGCATTCTTATACAGCCTGATACTGACACACTCTTACAAAGACTTCTCTTTTGAAGAAACATGCAGTGAGGTTGTACTGTTGCTAGAGTCTAGATTTCCAAATTACTGTACATAGCTTTAACCCCAGGATTGTATCTTTCACCATGCATGAGATGTATTCCCATCATAAGGCATTCTGTATTGTTAGTGAACAAGAATCTTGGTTACTAAAACTTGATTGATATGAATGTTCACAGTCTGTGGACTTCTGGATTAAAAAGCTGCAGTTTTTACTCTCAGCTGAAGCATTTACACATTTTCACAATTCCTAGACAGAAATTCTTCATCTTAATTACACAGTTTGTAGCAGTAGAAGAAAGCTTTCCTACCCACCCGCCAAAAATACCCCTTTTGCCAAGGTCGGTTACATACCTACACACAACACAAGTTTTTTCATTTCCTGAGTTGTTGAAGGATTCAAATTTCCTTTGCAAACTGAGCTTTGTAACTGTGAAGGGAACACAGCTGTGAATGGTTCCTTCATTAGCTGCCTTGGTTTTTAATTTGATAGCTGTGCTGTGGGAAGATAGTTGCAGTCGTTAGTGAGTAAACTAACAGTAATCTCACTTCAAGCCTCTTTTTGAAAGGAAGCTAACATGCACTTAGTCTCATTTTCTTCAACATCTTTTTTTTTCAGGCCTTGTGTTATACTCTCAACCCTTCTGCATATTGCACCGTTATTCTTGCATAAGAATAACGTAGATTTTCCAACTACTCTGATCTGCTTTTACATCACAGAGTATTTAAAGGGAACAAAACTCAGGGAGCAGGGGGAAGAATATTTTGGATTCTTCTTATTTGGACTATGATTTCTTGCCTCTTTTAAAATAGGTGTGAAACTTTTCTGACACAATGGAATTTTTGTTTAAGGAAAAGACTCCTAGAAAGCTTAGTAGATTAGATTCTGTTAGGTTTTTTCCTGCAGAATGCAAGTTTTGAGGCAGGCATTTTCCAGTCCCTCCAGAGAAACAGTTCTTTTAGTCAGAAGAGAAAAACCTTCGCAGTACATACAGCAAAACCAAAGGCCCCTTACGTAAAAATCTTTTCACAGAATCACAGAATGTTCGAGGTTGGAAGGGACCTCTGTGGGTCATCCAGTCCAACCCCCCTGCCGAAGCAGGGTCACCTACAGCAGGCTGCACAGGACCTTGTCCAGGCGGGTCTTGAATATCTCCAGAGGAGACTCCACAAGCTCCCTGGGCAGCCTGTTCCAGGGCTCCGTCACCCTCAGAGGGAGGAAGTTCTTCCTCGTGTTCAAACGGAACTTCCTGTGTTTCAGTTTGTGCCCCTTGTCCTGTCACTGGGCACCACTGAAAAGAGTCTGACCCCATCCTTCTGACACCCACCCCGAAGATATTTATAAGGTCCCCTCTCAGCCTTCTTCAGGCTAAACAATCCCAGCTCCCTCAGCCTTTCCTCGTTTTGTTAGTGATATATTGGAATGTCCCAATTGCCAACACTGAGCCAAAAAGATAAGCCTGGGTCATATAGAAGAGACACTTAAACCCAGTATGTCACCTCTACAGAAGTTTTAGGTACTTTGCTGGGACAGCAGTGGTGGCTGGTGTGGGTGGAAGGGATTTTGAAAGAAGGCTTATTTTATAATGGGCCTGTCTAGCTGAAAATAGGAAGTTAGAGATTGATATCTTGGCCCAAAGCACATTAATTCTGCTACCATCCAGAATTAAAATGGAGGGGATAAATGTAGGACAGTGTAAAAGATGCCACTTGTTCATGTTACTAGAGAGAGAATATGTACATAACAGGAGAAGACTATGGCAGAGCGGACAGGGTACTGACCTCTCAATCAAGCAGTTCCCAGAACTATTAGAAAAATTACGGAATGGAATGGTAACATAAATTGAAAAAGCAGTACTAAAAAGCCTGAATCCATGTTAATTTACTTGTGTATTTTTCAAATTTCTTCACTTTCTAATTTTTGGGGTTTTTTTTCCCTGAAAATATAGTAGCAATACGTTTTTGCTGACCCAAGTATATGGATCAGCAGTATAATTTCTGATCTGACTTGCATTTTAAGCCACAGAGAGACTTCTGTTTTCCCATTTAAGGAATTAACTACTGTCTGTATTGTAGCCCTGTAACAGAGCTTTTCAGATGTTCCCTGTTTTACAAAATGTGTATTGTTTGTTTTGTTTACCATACTTTATAGAAACAGTGTAATTGAGAACATTTCCTGTTTTTTGTTGCTTCGTATTTAGGCTGAAGAGCATGACAGATGGGCAATGCATTTTGATTCTTTAAAGAGCCACCTTAATGCTAATACACAACACCCCTTAAATGGAATGTACAAAAAGCAGCCTGAAAGTGCGTGCCTGTCACCTGACCCTAAGGAGCTGACTGCTTTTATTCACCCTTTTTCACCTGCAGCTTTAGGCAACATCACGCCCTCACAGGTGGGAAATGCAGAAAAAGCTGCTAAAAACGATGTTTTGGAACACAGTCAGAAAGTCAGGTGAGTGATCTTTGTAAGGATAATTATCTTCCCAGCCAGAACACTCCTGATACCTCCTTGAATAAGATTCTTTGGATCTTATTAGTTTGGCTTTTGCTTTTTTCAGAAATACCTGTTGTTTCACTTTTGAAAGGCACAAGTGCTTCCATTGTTCATTAACAAAATTTACTGCAAATAACCTTACTTTATTCCTTAGTAAAATGAATTTCCTAATTGTAAATTAATACAATGGGATAAACTCAGTATGAAAATATTACTTGAAATCTAACTATTTCTCATTAAGACATGCTTTAGGTTTATTTTCTTACGATTAAAAACATTTACATGATTCTTTGTTCATAGTTTCCTCCGTTCAACGACAGCTCTCCTGGACCCTGCACAGATTGAAGAGAGAGACAGGCGGCGGCAGAAACAGTTAGAACATCAGGTAGGCCTCTGTTATACTGACACTATTTTAATGAGAAGAAAGGATGAAGGGTAGTGTCACATGAATAAAGCACGAGATTTAATACCAGAATTGAGTGAGGTACTTGACTTATGCCTCAGATTACATGTTTACAGTTGTTTAACAGTATTTCATTCCGTTAGACTCTACCATTTTCTTTTAATATTTGTACAGAGATGATTGCATTTCTGTAACTGCATTCTTGCCTCAAAAAACATACAGTGCAGTCTTTAGAGCTCTGGTAGGTTTGTGTGCATTATTATTCAGTCTCCACTGTCATCAGGAGGACTGATATTTACAGGTACCCACTCCATAAATCTTTTAAGTTTTTATCTACGTCATTTACATTACTTCTGTGGCAGTCTAACTGCATATATATCTGCACAATGATGTCTCTGGCACAGTATAAAGTTGTAGTATAAATGTAACGAGCCTGTTCTGGTCAAACTGTTATTCTGCAAGATCAAAATACTAGCTTACAGTATGCAAGGTAAAAATCAGACCACCACTTCTTTACAAGAAAAATAAAAGCATTTTTGAAAACATAAAAAGCTACTGTTGTTTGTATCTGAGTATTTCAAACTGCTTTACTGGGTTGGTGGTTCTCCCAAAGAAAAAAAGGCAGGCAGCTACCTCTCTTGTGAGAAATTAAAAGAAAAAAGTGTTTGAAAGAAATTGTCTTGATTATTTTTTGTTTGTCCAAATCCAATTATTATACACGTATATGGAAATATATGAATATGTAGCTTATAATACCTTTAATGTTACATCTTTTCATTTTCCTGTTTTTCTGATATTACTAGAAAGCAATAATGGCTCAGGTAGAAGAAAAACGGAAGAAGAAACAACTGGAGGAAGAGCAGAGAAGATCGGAAGAACAAGAGGAAGAACAGCGCCTAGCACAAGAAAAAGAACAAATGCAGAAACAGTTGGAAGAAGATATGCTGAAACAAAAACAAAAGGAGGTGGGTTTTTGAATTTTCTTTAGTGCAGATAGTCTCTAGTAATACTGGGTTTGAGGAAAATGGTTCTTGTTCTTCACCTTCGAAATAGTGTTGTCTCTCATCATTTTGAAAATTAAAACTATCTGAAATTTAGACATTTGAGACCAAAATCTGTTTCCACAATTAATGAATTTATAGCACCATATGAGTTTAGGGCAGGTTTCTTTTTTTCGGACAAGGGCCTTTTCAGGAAGAGAAATAGATAAGAACTGGCAAAAATGGAATTGTAGTTTTAAATAATGCAGAAACACGCATTTTAAAATGCAAATTTAAAATAAAAAAAATATCAAAATTATGTGATCCAGTTATTGTTGTTGGTAATTTGATGCTTTTAAGATGCTCCAGTACCATGAACTGTATTTGACTGGATGTGCTTTCACTCTGGATTAAAGACTTTTCAGAATATATTCTGGAAAAGTAATTTTTAAAGTCATTCGTGTTCTAGAGCTTTCTCCTCTGCTGAGCTTTACATATTCTTTTCATATCAAAGTTAAATCAAAAGTAACATTTTGACCTTTGGTAAGTACAAATTTTGCATTTGTATACATTCTTACCTGTTACAGAAGAGTCTGTAGAAGGTTAAAAGCCTTATCTGATGTTTTAATCTTCCTTTTAGCACAGTAGCAGCTATTACTGTTAGCTTCATATTTGGAACAGTAGCAGAATTCCATGATGCCATAAGGCAGTGTGATTCCAAAAACACACCCTCCTCTGAAACCTGCAGAAATATGGATCCCTGATTTCTCTGCATTTTCTGGAGGCAAACGTGTAGCATCTCCCTGTAGGTGCTAGAACAAACTGGTAAAAAATTGGGAAAGTCATCTTTCTCTGTAATAGCTCAGCTCCTTCAAAATATGTTATGCTATCAGTTGTTCTTTCCACCTGCAAATGCAGGAGGAAGTAGGGATGACGTGGTAATAACACTTTAGAAAGGAGATTTTCCTTGGCACAGTCTCCTGCACCTTGAATATGCTGAGGCTGGAAACTAACCCTCATATTTAGGGATGGTCTGCCTTCGTTAGGGAGGCTTCTACTGTCTCCTTTCTGTGGAAGTAGGAGGAAAGTGGGTTTTAAAATTATTTTTATGTAGGCTTCTTTTATTTCATTAAACCTCACAATATAGGAAGTCATTGATGACTGAAGTCAGATGGCATTTAGGAAAAGGTTAATTTATTAGAAAGGAGATAAATATCCAAATAACTTTAAGGCTATAGATGCTCGCTTTTTAATGTTAGCATTGAACATCCTTCATTAGCACAGCAGAGGTTCCGAATTTATAAAATTACATGTTACATATTGCATCTACTCAGCTAGTTTTGTTCTTGTTTTAAAAAGAAAAGGCTTTACTCAAAATAAAAATATATGTAAACTTTAAGGATTATATAGAGATAAAATAATCTTATTAATTTTATTCTCAAAATAAATGATCACATATATTTACCTTTTTTTTTTTTTTAAAGGAACTCGTCACTCTTAAAACAAATGAGCTTTATCAGACAATGCAGAAAGCTCAAGAATTAGCACAGAGATTAAAACAAGAACAGCGCATGCAAGACTTGGCTCAGAAGGGACATGACATTTCAAAACTTCAGAAGAAGCTTGGTGGTGGCAAGTAGAAGTCTTTCCTTATTCAATTTGTCTATTTCTTTGGTGTTTGTGTGCAAGTTGGTGATGGTTTTTGGTTTGCCTTTTTTTCCCCTGCTGCCTTTGTGTCAGAACTTGCTCTTTGCTTCACAAACCAAATTTCATTTCAGCTTATTTAAAGAGCCTCCCACACAAATATCAGTGTTAACTAGTACGGAGAATAGTGTATTTTAGTAAGCTTTAGATACTATATTACATAAAGGTAGACGTATAAAGATATTACCAGGAATGTACAGGGAATATTCAGACTTACGTGCTGTTGATTAGATTTCCAGTGAAAAAGGGAGAGTAATTAGGATCTGAACCATAGTTCTCAGTCTTGCTTTGAGTTCTGAACCACAGTACTCTGATAACTTGATAGCATGGTTTAAATGGAACATACATTACTAAATTGAACAACTTTACTTACTTCTTTTTAGGTGATACAGAATTTGAAAATTGTAATACTGACGTTTCACATCAAAGTCATAATGTTTCTGATGACATGAAGAGCCACATTGATCAGCAGACTTCTCCTCGGAAAGACACTGCTGTACAGACAGGTATGCAGCCCTGAAATTTTGTTACTCTGATGTACCTTAAGAAAGACATTTGAACAGCATAGTTGTGAAACTGAGCTATAGGGCCGAATCACTGTCATTCACAATGGAATAAAACTAGAAATAAATACTTGGATAGACACAGGCATGTTGGAATATTACAATATATCACTATATTATTCCAAATAAATTATATGTCTGTATAGTTGTTACTTACCAGTTACATTCAGAAGTACAATGTTGACTTGGTCGCAAGCCTTGTAGGACTAAATTTGTTCAGACATTTAAACGTGTATTTGTAGTAGTCTTCAGTGTGAATGTTCATAGGTTTATGTAACGTGGTTTGGTATCGAGCAGGGCTGGGCTCCTAATGAATCCTTGAAAATAGTGGGAGAAACATTGTCAATAATTCTGGAATTAGAAAACTAGACTCATTGTAAAATGAGAGCTTACACGGAAATGTTTAGAAAAGATTTCTACAATGCTTGCTAAATACCCAGACAGAATTGCGGGTCCATCTAGATCGAATACTTTCCAGTCTTTATCCTGATTTTGTATCACACTGTCAAGAAACCCAGATCAAACTTAGTCTGCATCTATTAATTCTGTAGATGAGGTGTGAATGAGCAGATTCAGCGGAAACTTGCAGTCACTTTATGCCTTGTATTTAGAAATTTATTGGCTTCTTATCACTTGTTGAAGTGGAAGCTTTATTTTGTTTCTATATAAGTAAGCAACAATTAATATTTTTGGGTTTGACAGTGCTGGTAGAAATTTTACTGTGAATTTGGAGAGTTAACAAATTAAATAATGTTTTTGTGTATGTCCCTTAGTAAAGAAAGAAGCTTGATTATTAGTAATTTTTTAATTGAATAAAGTATTTCCATTGGAAGGCGAGAATTAGGAAAGTAAGTTATTCCCAGTAGCGCTGTGAATATGACCAAGCTGTCAGCATGCTGAAAAACTAACCAGAAGCTGTGTTTTGCTCTTTACCACTGGGTACCATGACAGAAATACAGTGTAGTTTCATTTTCCATAAACTATTTTGCCTTACGGTGACTTGATTTCATTCTCCTTTTTTTTTTTTCTCCCGTCTTCTTAGTGAGTTTGCTTCTACTGGTCCTATCTTCCACATCAAAAAGAATAAAAAACATTATAAAACTGTAACAACCAATGTTTGAATAAAATCAGTAATTGTAGATTGATGCGCATACAGAAGTCAAACAAGTAATTTCAATAGTTTAGACCGAGTTAAAATGTAATCATATTTTTTTTAGATTACTTAAATACTTCAGCATACACTGAGTCAGCTGAGGAAAGAACTGCATGCTGTGGATCACCTGATATTTCCATAGAATATAAAGAAACCTCTATAAGCAAAAAATACCAGAAGGAAATGCAGTGCATAGATAAAAATAAAATTTCAGGAAAAGAGCATGGTGGCATTTACAGTGATCTACATGAACAATATGCAAGAAAAGAAAGACAAATTAAGCCTTCAGAAAAATACAGTAAAAGACCTGACTGGAACATAAACAAACCTGGGAAAAGATACATTCCAGCATCAGAAAGATACCCTAAACAGCTACAAAGACAAAGGGAAGAAAACAAAGTAAGACGACAAATGGAGCTGCTTCAGCTGGTAGAAAGAAATACCGCTGGGAATCTCTGCCCAAAAAAGGGTTGTTATGCAGACAGGTCTCCTTCACCTCATGAAGAAATAAATATGAAGAATAAGGAACATAGACTCAGAAAGGTAACTATTTCTTCTTTAACAACAACGATGTGTATTTTTAAGACTCTTGTTCCACATGGTTTTGCCTAGATAGGAATTCAGTTATGTAACTCAAGTATTACTACCCTTTGCGTAAAGAATGGTATTACAGCATTGTTTCATTCTTCATGATCAGAAGAATATATTCAGATTTTGTGACTTAGCTTTTACCATTATTTCAATCTTCCAAAGTGTTTATTCTTTTTCATTTATTCATTATCATCAATTCATTATGTAAACAGGGAGCTTGACTGAAAGCAGTGTGCAGGATAGCATGACATCACTGACTTGCTCTTTTTTGTCCAGTCATTCTGTTGTGGTGATGGCTGAGATACAGGAGTACCTGTTCAGAAAACAATTCCTATTTCTGCAGAGAATATGGATCACTGAGGATGTACTCTGTTGTCATAAAAATGCATCCTTCTTAGCAGAGTCATTTCTTCTCCATTTGCAGTAAGCATGTATCAGTACAGCTTGTGGCTGGGAAAAAAAAATCATTTAAAGAAAATACTATTACATGTATTCATGCCTTCTCTCTCCCTCTCTGTCTTGCTTGCTTGCTCTCCGTATGTATGTATATACATACGCATGCATAAACACCTCACTTTCTCACACCTTCCAAACAGAAAAATTCTGGTGTAGAAAAGGTGGTCACTTACAGTTCTGTTTAGCCATTTGTTTAGTGTGGCTACATGCACATATTTTAGAAGCTGTGGATGTTAAAAAAAAATAAGTGAAAATACATAACTGTTCACATAGGTATCTAAAGATTTATTCATTTGTTAAACTGAGTTTGTTGGTTTATTTGAGGTTAATGGTAAATCTAAGTTTTGTGCTTACATTACTGAAAGGTAAATGTTCAAGAATTTTGTACTTGAGAAATGGGGCAATGAATTCTAAGCAGATTTTTAAGAGAAGTAAGCGTTGTCTGATACCATAAGAAGCATGGGATACGTTAACATTTTTCATTTAAATAGAAAACTTCTACTGACTGTATCTAGAAACACAATCTTTCCTTTAATAACCATTATCTTGGGCTGAACCTTTCAGGTTTATAAATGCTGCTTTCCAAGGTCATTGGAAAATATAGACAGTATTTTTGATAGTGCTTAGAGCTGTCAAAGGCATAGAAAATTAGAGCAAATCCTCCCGTAATTTGTTTAATTTAGTTCATAGACACTACAAGTCTCTTTAATGCAAGCCTTTGATAAATACCTTTCTCCTGAACCCAGGTCAAACAGTCCTTCGGGAATTTCAAGCTTGTCTTGAAAAAATGAAAGCTTTTAATATAAAAAACATTGAGCTTTTTTATGTTACTTTTGACTTTCTTGGTTTTCTCCTAGGAAGAACAATTATATAAGAATCATGTGAATGAAGAAAGGTATGTCAATACTCTGCATTAATGAAATGTATAAATACATTAATTGTGAAATATACATGCTTTTCTTTCCTGATTTTTAATTTTCTTAAAAGAATTTAGATGCAGCTAATTGTCTACTATTAAAAATACACAAGAACAGACAAACTGCAGGTATAAAAGCAGACTAAACGAGCAAAAGTGCAGTCCTCTGAGGATTCTCTATCTCTACTATCTGAGAAAATTAATCACATTACTGAAGTATTGTTTGGGGTTTTTTAACTGAAATTGTTTCATACAGATCTGAATCACCACCTGTCCCAGCACTTAAGAGCAGATTACACCGAGTACAACAAAAACAGATACATGCTTCTAATTTCCTGGTGCATACCAACAATAGTAGAAGAGAGAAAAGCTTAAAGACAGATACACAGCAGAGCAGCTCCCTCCCTTCCGTTGCAGAAGCTGGAAGACCTCCCTCTTCACAATTTATTCCATATGTTCGAACAAATGAAGTCTATTATCTCGATCCAGATGCACCACTCACTAGACCTTCAACACATGACCCACAGTATCGACAGTTTAATGGTACTGAAATGTATTGTGAACTGATTCATGTAGAAGAGAAGAAATGTTACAGTGATTTAGTTCAAAGTGCTGCAATTTATTCAGTTTGGTATTTGTATTTAAAAATGCATGTTTCTGTATTATTTAGAACTACAATTCCATTGGCCCTTGTCCAAAAAAAAGAAACCTGCCTTAAACTCGTATGGTGTTGCAAGGTTATTAATTGAGGGAACAGATTTTGGTTTCAAATGTCTAAATTTCATATAGTTTTCATTTTCAAAATGATGAGGGGACACCATTTTGAAGGTGAAGAACAAGAACCCAGGTGTGTCACAGCACTGTACAGGAAGTCTATGCAGCCAATGATACGCTGTGTTTAAAAAAAAAACAAAACACGAAAACATAGAAAAAGTTAAAAAAATCAGAAAAGCAACAAAAATTCTTATTCTTGTATCTATCTTTTTTGTCTGTTTACCTTTAATGGAGTATGATTGCACTTCTCTGGTATTATTGTATATGGATTTGGGTTTAGGAATCTAAGTGTTGTTTGACTTAAAAATAGCGATTGGAATCTAGTAGCAACCAAAAACTGCTTCAAAACTGAAACAAAATTGATAGAGAGTATTGTTATCTGATTTGATATACATTTACTTTTAGATTCTTACCAAATGCCACGACAGATTTTTAGCTCTGATCACATTAGAGATCCTCTCCTAAATCCTGATGTAGTTAAAACCAGAGAGAGACAACAAGCAATTCTCAAAGGACTGTCAGAATTACGCCAGGTAAGCAAAAAGTCATTGAATAAACATGTATTTATATATGTACTAAAGTCAAAATGAACATTGCAAGCTATTACATAGTCCTAAGTGTTAGTCTTTAATTCATTTTTCCATCATATATGGTAAGTTTGGGGCCCTGTCCTCCACTGTTGTCCCTCTTAGAGTTTTGCTTTTCATGCTTTACTTCCACCTTTGGACTGTCGTTAGAGACTGTGGACTACTTAGTCCTTAGATTCGTTCTGAAACACTGGAGTGTCTGAGAAAACCTGAAACCAAGAAGAAGGGCTTTAGTGAGTCTCCAGGTTTTGATAGTTAGGGTTGCTTATAGTAAGAATGTTTCCATTTCAAGGGGAGAAAGAACGCTATTTTAACAAAACACTAGAAGCCTTGTTAATGAAATTTGCTTCGGCATTTCAGGGGTAAGCCAGTCGTGACAGAGCAGTGTGGTTGGCGCAGAAGAGTTAGCGGGGTGGTAGTCCTGTGCCAGTCCTGGAAAAATACTGTAATTTGCAAATTTTAAGTGTGAACACATAAAATCCTTCCAAGATAGCTATTCTTTTGTTAACATGCAAAAGTAAAATTCAGGATTTGTCAACCAGCCAGATTTAGTGACTGAATATAAAATGAGATTTAGTTTAATCCTACACACACAAGAGCTCCTGAGATGAAAGCCTGTGTATGTTTGTATACATTGTTCTATTTACAGTTAGTTACTGGGAACGATTAGATCTACAGGATTGCCAGAAGGATTTTGAATATGGTGAGGCTGTCTTTAAAGATACAACTTGCAGTAAATTAAAGAAGCACAAAAGATTATAGCTGGTAACTGTGAAGTTACGTATTTTTCCTGATTGGAGTAAGAATACCAGGAAAAATAGTCAGGCATCTAGTTATTAAAACATGAGTGAATTTGATACTCTACCTGTTCACAACAAGATGTAGCCCATGGGAGCTTCAAACCGCAGGTCTGGACAATCACACAAAAAGTTTCCTTTTATGCTTCTAAATGGCCTGACAGGGGACTGCAAGATTAAAAAAAAACCCACCACATTTACTCGTAGGCTTGCCTTTTATTCTTGAAGAACACTAAAGATAAACGTGTATAAGTAGCTTCCCTTGGTTTTGAATGGCTCCATACTGAAAGGGCTTTATTGCTAGCAGCATTACTTAGTGTTCTTTGCCTTGAGGGAGAAAAATTGCATAAATGATCAAAATAAATGGAAGAAAATCTGACAGACTTATGTACAACAAAACTACCAGTAGTTAACACTATTAATTACCTGCTGTGCATTAGAAGGACAGAAGTTCCGCCATGCATACATCGTGTTTCGGTAGTAGGTAAATTCCATGTGTAAATGAAGGGTCATGGCGCTCTCCAAGTTACTAAGAAAGGTTGTGACCCAAGAACACTGAAGGGTTGCCAGGTCTCTCATGGCTTCCAGATAGGTTTGACTGGATCTGGTCTTCCCCCATGCTCATTAATGTTTTTGTTAAATATCAACAACTGTTAAGTATTTCGTATTCAGGCTTCATTTGCCAGTGGTATTTTGGTTAAGAATGCAGCCAGCTTCAAAGCACAATTTGATCCTTGTGCGTGCTGTGGTGAATGCAAGCCATGGGTATTTACAGAGGTTTAAGGTGGTAATATCCATGTTGGCAAACTTAGAGAGAGGAGCTTAGGGACATTCTTGATGCATAGTATATACTCGGGTCTTAACAGTGTCTAAAAACTAATGTTTGAGTCTCTCACTGCATCTTGGTTCTGGAAGACAGTTAAAACATGTAGAGTTCTTTTTTGAATATCTTACCAGCTGCAAAATGCATTGAGAACATTAACTGTTGAACTTAGGTGTATCTTGTATACCTAAATACTGTATACTCCTGCAGATGACACCTGTTTTGCACCATTATTTCACTGAGAAAGGAAGAGTAATGCGGTATTTTGTATGACATATAATTTAGAGCAGTTTACTTTTCTATTTCAGAAGGTAATCTAGTCTTGTTTTTTTAAAAAAATTATATATACAGGCATATATATATATAGGCTCAATAGTTTCAGTATGCGCATATATATATATTCACAACATATTTGGCCATTCTTTAGCCGCCTTTTGTCTGGGGGAACTCACAGCATGTTTGACCAGTTTGTAGCCTTTGAAATACACCCTCAGCTAGGGCGCTAGAGATGCAATGGGGCTGTTTCAGTACCAGTCTTGCCGAACTGGCTGACCCCCGGGGGACGGCAGTGGAAACGGAAGGCCGATGAGGGCCTTTCTCTGCCAAAGGGAGGGGGAGTCTGTCGTGTCATTTGTTACACGACAGCAAGTCTCTTCCCATATTTCAGGTGACAGCAGTAATAGGAACTATCAACAACATGCTGCTTCCCTCACTCAAATCAAGTCAGTGAAATAAGCCCAAGTTTATTCATCCAGAAAAGTGAATGAGATATTTGTGAAGAGCCAAAGTTTAAGAAAAAGGGAAAAGCCCCAGCTACAATCAGTATGTACCAGAGCGCCTTATTTTTACCCTGGCAATAAAACCACTTGCCAACAGGTTGTAGCCTGCAATGGCTAAGCCAGCCACCAGCAGGCTGTCCCAAGCACATGCACGGAAAGGCCTTGCTACTTGTCCCCACACAGAGATCTCGCATTACTTTAGGCCCTTTTCATGACCTTTGCAAACCACGCGATGATAGACTTTGTTCCGGTTCGCAGTGTTGTCTCTCACCTCAGCTCTGGGTTGATTTAAGGCAATTTATTGTGTGACTTTGTTTCGTAACATGCTGCTAACTGCAAAAACCACTCTATAATATAAGTAATTTTGACAAAGGGACTGAACAAGTCCACTGACCCATTACTAGAAGTAGCAGATGCTGGTGATGAGTTAAAAATCAGTTCATCAAGTGAGTGAAAGTAGGCAGCTGCTGCTTTCGGAAGGATGCAGAGTGAATCATAGAATCATAGGTTGGAAATGACCTCTAAGACCAAGTCCAACCATCAGCCCAACACCACCGTGCCTACTAAACCATATCCCGAAATACCACATCTACACATTTTTTTGAACGCCTCCAGGGATGGTGACTCCACCACCTCCCTGGGCAGCCTGGTCCAATGCCTGAAGGCTAACAGGCTGCTTTGCTAACTGAAGCCCGTTCTCAGTTGTAGTACCTGCTGGCGTGCATTAGGTCTGGACTGAGCTGTGCCAGCAGCCTATAACCCTCAGCTTGGAGAAAGGGCTGGTGACTGAGGAGGAAGACCATAGTAACTGTTCCTTTTTTTTTTTTTTTTTTAAATAAACCAACTTCCTTGGTACCAAATTACTTCTGAGAGGTCTAAAATGGCTAGAGACCCAAGGACCCAGATGTATCAATATATACACTCCTCTTAATTACAGTAAAAAGACTTATTTTCAATTTATGAACGTACCTGACACAGCTATATCATCTATCACTTATCACATAGCCAAGGATACACTTCTGCGCGGTTTTTTATTACAGGTTTTCTCCATTGTCTAGTACTTAGGAGAGCCATTAACAAAGCAGGAACCTGTTATCTTTTGAGAATAAATCTGCATATCCTAAAGTGTCTGACACCACTGTTCTAGTTCAAATGGTAATGCTGTCCTTTATCTTCATTTATGTTAAGACTACAAGCTGGTACCCGTGAAGGTTTTGGGTGCTGCTCCATACAAGAATACGCTAGAATACCACAAATGTTGCGACAATGCCCAGAGCCAGCAAGTTCAATTTACTGTGATGGAAAAGTCCTTTTTCCTCTGCACACTCATCCCTGGAAACTGGACTGGCTTCCAGTCACACTTCAAGCCTTCTGTGGAAGACATGAGATCTTGAGTTCCCTCATTACTGAATGGATTACATTTTTTGTAAAAAATTTTTTTTGTAAAATTGTAGATTTAAAAAGCATTGAGCCTTAACAACAAAATGGTTTTAAAACATGAAACAGTGACATTTCATTAGGTCAGGCTGGATGAGGAAGACAGAACATTCACATTTATATTCCATTTATTTCAGGGCCTCCTGCAGAAGCAGAAGGAGTTGGAGACTGCTCTGATTCCTGCTATAGCTCAAGAAGAGAGCTTCACTCCGACATTTTGAGGTACATAGGAATGTTCCAAGTTCTTAAAATGTAAAGGCACAGCACTTTGTTTGCTACTGTAATTACTTATGAACCCTCTCTTTTTTATGAAATATTTAAATTATGTGAATTCTGATAGATTACAGGGTCATGTTGCTTTTCATATCAAAGATACATTAAACTATGATGCTGTGTCTGTTTAGAATGGTCTTCATGCTGCCTGAAGACATATGTCCATTTAATGTAAACCACCAAACACAGTATAAAAATGTTACATGGGTTTTTGTAGAACTCAGTCTATGTATTTTGATAAATAAAAGGATTAAGATGTACTCTGAATGGCTGGGGTAGATTTTGTTGGTATTTTTATCTTTATGGAACTGCTTGTACTTAACTATTCAGACAGCTTTTAGGTTTAGACAATATATATATTAACTCACGTAATCCCAGATTTTAAGACCACAGAAGTGCTGACTACAGACTTTTCCCCCCCCTCTCAATAAACAGGATAGCAGCACTTAACATTACAGTGGGCTGGGTCCCAGGCAGCAGAACTCCAGTTAAGGCAGTTTTCTTGTAAACAAGGTGTGAACAGCTCAGTATTCAGTGCTTCCAATCAGAACAAATGTTTACTGTAGACAAATTTGCTTTTAAGTCTTCAAAAATAGGGTAATGTGGGTAAAACCATTTGTCTTCTAGATCTTGTCAGCAGATGCGTAACCTGAATTCATGGTAGCTGTTCTATGATATCATGTGATAAAAATGGCACAGAACCTCCAAACCAAGATTCCTCCCAGCAGCACCTATGCTTAGGCATAAGCTCCATCTGAAGGGACCTTACAGCAGGAGCAAAGGCAATAAAGGTGTGCTCCTTCCTCTCATTTGTCCGCCCAGGCAGGCAGTCGGCGAGAGTCTACAGGGGATGGTGGAGGTGGTAGCACAGTTTTTCATAAAATCCTTTAAGGTTATTAATACAAGGGAGGGTTTTTTTGTAAAAAAGAGATTATTTATTTGCCATATTTGGGGAGGAGGGTAAGAACTGCTACACTAGTACTGCCTTGTTCTTAATTTAAACAAATAACTGTTAACAGAACGAAAGACATTTGACTTCAGGGAAAAGTCTATGGCCTTGGTTTGTTTGTTTTTTAAAAGCTACCTTTTTTTACTCAGTAATACTTCTCCCAACTCATTTTGCAAGTTTAGTCACGTAGTTTCAAACACTGTCATCCAGTATGAAACTGCACATCCTACATAAAAGCACTAAAATAAAATCACAAACAGGAAAAAAACCACCGAACGTGTAACTTTGGACAACCTGAAGACAAGAGCAGTAAACGTGTAAGTCATGAGTATTAGTATGTGTAAAACAGCGCTGTAGTAATAACGGCAGGCCTGGGCTCCACAGCTTTTTACCATCAGCGGCTGTTTTCCACAAGCCTGAGTCAGAAGATGGTGTACACAACGAGCCAATGAAGACAGCATCACTGGGAAAAGTTTATGACGCAGCAGATGTGAAAGTAAAAGGGGCAAGATTAAAACAGATAAAACTCTGTACTTATGACAATGCTAGTTTAAAAAACAAGCCAAAACAAAACCACACACCAGTAACCATTATGCTAAAGGGGGACAGGACTGCGGTTTTTTCTAATGCAGATTGAACTACCCCAGCCATTAAACCCAGGTTTGTCCTTCTCTCGTCACAGTAATTACAGTGGCAAGGTAACAATTGTAAGATCACTCTGATGGTGATGTAATAAGCATGGAGTATCAAAACTAGACACAAAGATCATTGCTATCTCATGAAATAAAGTTTGGGTTTGTTTCTCACATACTTTGAAAACACTATAAAAACCACAGACAATGCAATGTATTAGCAAGTCCCTTGTGCATGAAGTTTATTTTATTTTTGTAATGGAACTGCACCATTGGTTACTCTAATTGAGGTATTTAGCCAAAATCCAGTATAGAGTCATTAAAATAACTACACTGCCTTAGAGCTATGTAAAAACATTTGTACAAAATTTGTGTCAAATGTCAAATAAATACATGTTTTGATATTTATGTAAAGAAAAGTGATTTGAATACTCTTACAGTTAAAAAAAACCTTGCCGTTTCACATACTTTAGGCAAACATTCAGTTTTACATTAAAACAGACCTCAAACTGAAGCCCAGGTACAGGTCAAATACAAATGTAGAAACTTAAAAGTGCCAACAAACAAGATAATTCAAGTACAGTAAATGTTAAAAAATATATATATTTATTTCAATTTTCAGATGCTTCCAACAGGTACAGGCCATCAGGATTTAAATAAGACAAGAAAACATTTGAGATAAAGGACAAGAAACATTTTGTTCCAGAATAAAATAGAAATTGTTAATCCACCATTTTAGAAACAGAGAAGTCCACAGCAACTTATAAAAAGAGACTTACGAGTTTATTTCTGGTTTGAGTATGGCCTGGAAGAACCACAATTTATATCCCAACCACCAGGCGATGACTTTTCTGTATCCGTGCTCTGACTGTAAGCAGAGAGAAAATAACTGCCCCCTTCTTGGTTTTGACTTGCAGAGGAAATGGGGTATGTTGTTCCCAGAAAAGTCTGATGCGTGAGCACGTTGAAGTGACTGAACTGATAGGACATGTTCAGTTGTCTGCTGTAAACCTGGAAGTTATTGAAAGGAGCTTGTTCAACTGACTTGTGGTTTTCTCCCTCAGCAGAGCATGTTGTAGAAACTAGAGTAATTGGTTGTATCTCTTCCAAGTCAATTTTAGAAGTCTTTTCCATAACGCCAATTTGTGCTTTAGGAGATAACTCCATAACTGATAAGCAGCTTGCTTTTGCACCTACTCCATGTGAGCCCTTGGCCTCTGTCTGCAAAGCTTCCACATGAGTTTCAGAGGCGTCATTGTAGATTTCTATTTGTGATGTTTCATCCCCTGAATCCAGAGACATGTCCTCCTCATCCTTTTCATCGTTTTCTACAAGAACTACATTAAAAAAGAGAGAAAGTCCTATTCTATTGAAATACAAACTTTTGTTAGAAAAGCTATACACTACTCACAGAGTGTTACGCTTCAGGTCTGCAAGTCCAATATCACTTATGTCTTGGTCTTCTGCCACTCTTGTTCACTTACTCAACATACACACTTAACCCTCTGTGTGAGTGTCCAGTTATTCCGATGCTAAAAGCTTCTGCGCATTGTGTTCATGCTTAGTGTTGGGAAATCCCAACTCCCAGCTCCAAAGGGGTTAATGTCAAAACAGCATCTAAAGTTATACAGTAGGTGAGTATTTGATCAGACAATCAAAGGAGTACAATTAGTGACAATCTCAGTCCTTTCGTTATGGTTTCTAAAACCTATCATTAAGTTTATCCTTCTCCTGAGAACAGACAGTTACACCGCTCTGGCCTATGTCTAACTTTCCCGAACACCACATTAGCCTGTAACTCTGTATTTAAGATCTCCTCTGGTGCTCCATCCCAGCTGCTTTTCCCCCATCATTTAAAATAGAAAAAGAGTAGCCTGAGAGTTGGGTTTTCCTGGCCATCTGCAGTGTTCATTTACAAGAGTAAAGGCACACTATTTCATCCACCCCACACATCTAATTAGCTAAAGAAAGTGTAAGTGTGTTCAGTATTACCTGATTGTCTTTTGTGCGGATCAGAGTGAGGAAGGCTGTTTTCTTCAGTAACCGAGTTGTGATACCCAACGAGACTTTTAAAATTTTGCATAAAGTCATCAACAGTAGCAACCACTATTCCATTATCAACGTAATTTGAAAGTGTTCTGAGATTCTTTTCTGAATACGCAAAATGAGATTTTTATTAATACTTAGCACCTATTATCAAAAGAGGGAGAGAGATATCTCTAAATTTTGTTTTTACCTGTTAAGAAGACAACGTGTCGCTGTTGTATGTTTTGAGCCTGAAGCCTGATAAGACAGTCTAATTCGGGAGCGTTTCGAGTTTGAGAATCACAGTTATGGTAAGACAGAATCTCAACCAAGTGCTTCTTTTGATAGGTATTCAGAAGGGTCAGCAGGCTCAGGGCATTAGCATTCATTCTATAACGGGGAAAAAAAGCACACTATTAGAAAGATAATTTTAATATTTATCCTGACCTTAGATCAAGTAAGTCAAAAGACATTCGTAAGTTCTACTTAACTAGGTTTTTTAGAGCATCATTGAAGCTGAAGCATAGTAACAACTGGTATTTGAAGAACACCACTTACCTCCCCAGCTCTTTAAGTTTTTTTTGTATTTTGCAGTGGACTTTCCACTGCCATTTCCCATCTGGGGTACTGAGGTCCTCCAAAAACTTTAAGAACTGTTTTAGTTTATCTGTTTTGGGAGATATTGAATAGAAGTTAAATTTTGTGGTATGCAAACTGAAAATACTGCTTCAGTATATACATAAAGCTTCTTTCCGCTTTCATCAAAGTATAGTTGCACAACTCTGAACATTAGCCTAGTACTTTAGGTTTTCTTCCCAGCAGATTAGCCAACAATATTCCAAAACTGAGCTGCTTTTTTGTAGGTCAGATGCCTAACAGTGGCATCTGTTTACGTAAAAGCTGAATTCAGTCATACATGGTCTGCCTTGCTAAAATATCTATTTAAAAAACCTAGTAACTTCATTAACTATTCAATTTCAAATAAAGAAAAAGTGAAAAAATGTAAATTTTCAGTGTTTTTTTTCTGGCATACTTGCGGATTGAGTAATATGGAATAAAAGGGGCCATATACGTAACTACACAATCTAACACAAATAGAAAGACAAGATCTCCAAGTTCACATGTTCCCCAGAAACAGGTTCTCCAAAAAGGCCACTGAGATAAGAAAGAGACCGAATTAGCTGAAGTCTCAAAACAAAACAAACCACAAAACCCACAAAAAATAGATAGAAGACTTGATTCTTCACTGCGATGAGTATGGCATCTTTCTCATACTAAATTTTCGTCTTTTTTTGTCCGTATTTTAAAGCTTCAGAAAGTGTCACACTTACCTGTAGTGAGGGACTCTGGATTAAGGACAGATTCATCCGACACAACAAAACCGCCAGACACAAACAATTCATTGTAAGTGTGATTTTTCACATCATCCAAACTATCGACACCCGCAAAGCTGACACAAGAAAGCCTCTTCAAAGTTACTAAGCCAGGTATCTGTTTAAAAATGTTCTAAATCAGAGATGTATACCAAAGATGATAAAAAAGAAAAAAACCTACAGAACTTTCCTACTTACTAATACCAAATATCAAACTTCAAAACACATTTTCCAAGAATTATTATCTTTTTCCTCTTGCCATGGGAGGTGCTCTCTCACAAACATCACAGGCATGAGACAATGGAAGCTGAGCACTTAAGAGAAATTCTACTTCCTGTCCCTCACAGGTTCTTAAACCCAGCGGTCAGGAATCCCTACGGTCATCCGACAGCTGCCTTCACTTCCCACTGGAGCACCACCGAACTACTCATGTCTCTGCACAACTTTACAACTACTAAAAATAAGTATGCATTACCACTTATGTGGAGGTGGAAGAAGTTACAGGTGTATGGTGGAACAAGATCAGGTATTCACCACAACCACTTTTGTTTCTTCAAACGGCAGCTGAACACAGGACATCGTTTAAATGCTGTGTTGTTAGGAGAAAGCCTTGCTCAAAATGAGCTCGTCTCACCACATTTTAACAATAGCTTTCTGTAGCACACACTCACTTATGTGACGTACCTTATGGATGAGGTTGGCAATGTCTTCATTTTGGATAATTATCAACAGTTTATCTAAAGCAGCTCTTCTTTTAAGGAACTGTTCCGGATGGCACTCTGTGTTACCTAACTTCGTAAGATATTCCTAACACCACAGGGAGAGAAGATGGTGAAGAAAAGCCAGTAGGTAGTTCGGCCAAAACAACCCCCACACGATGACCACGTCAAATGAATCTCAGAGGCACTGGCTTCTTTGTCTTTCCGATACCTTAATCGGAAGGATGTAGCAACACAGAAATAGGCTGTTTCAGCAAGTCAGTCATTCGTAGAGAATCGCACATAAATGGCCAACTGACAGCCTATCAAAACTGCATGAGTTTTCAAGTAAAACCACAAGTTTTCATTATTTCCCTTTCAACTTTCATCTTACTCATTTAAATACAGAAGAACAGTAATCTCCAAAAGCTACCTGTATTATTAACTGGAGAGGAAGGGAAAAAAAAACCCCAAACTACACACATCGACTTTTCATTTTCTTTCTAAAATCATAAGCGATCATATTTTTGCTCTTGCTATTCTTTTTCCATAAGGCTACCTCCTGGCAGGAGCTTCAGAAAGAACCAAACTACAGCTTGTTCTGCTTTCCCACTGCAAGAAACAGACTCACGTAAAAGCTAAATATAAGCCAGGCTACCGCAGAAGCTCCAATGAGAAATGGGACCGGACAGCCTACTTTCACAATTCAACCTTTTCTGAAACAACGTTCAGACTACCTTATGTTTGCAAGTCCAGTTTTACACATACTGACTGGAAAGGCACTCTATTCTATTTTAACACTATAGAGAGGTTGAACTGGAACATATTTACCTTGATTTCTTTGCAGAGAATGCTTTCCTCCTCTTCATGAATATAAAATTTCACAGTGTTTTTCTGTACATCTTTAATAATTTTGACCAAACTGTTAAATACTTCCGGTTTTAACTGACTTATAAAATCAGAAAGGGCTGGCTGGGTTGAAATGTTTAAGTTCTCTGGGGATTTCTGTATCTTTTCTGGTGGCTCCATCAGATCACCACTGGAAGAGGTCTGACCAGATGTCAACGTATCCTCCGTTTTAGCATTCACATGATCCATTTCCTCCTTCACTAAGGGTAAGCTTGACGAACGCTGCTCGTTAGAATCCAGCTCTTCCACCACGTTATTACACAATGGCTCTGGTAACAACACCGTGTCAGAGTCCCTGCAAACAGGCAATGTGTCGGGTGGAGGATTCAGTGCAGCGTTACTAACCACTTCTGCTGATTCAGGACTACAATAAGTTGGTGGAGTACCCCTAGTGCACGAAGAGGACAAAATAACACTATTCAACTTCTCACTCAGTGTCTCTATATATTCTTGGACAGAAATCTCTGATGCCTGTAAACAGATGTACTCAGAAAGTCTCATTATTCTCTCTCGGGCAGAGAAGACTGGTGTGGACACACCACTAACATAAGCAATATTCTTTTGCTGCAAAATTTCCTGAATCTTTCTTGCAAAGAGATTATATTCTTCTAATAGTGTAGTCTCTATTATTGCACTAATGGAATGCTTAGTTGTAAAAGGGTGATCTGCTAGCCCACACTGATCTTCAAGTTTCTCCACTTGTCTTGTATAAAGTCCATCTTCTGCTGTCCCCTTTTGTGTGTCTGCAAATGGAGAGTATGGAAACTGATAATCAGAACTTCTCTGTCTACTTATTACCCGGGGGTCATTAGGAAAGGCATCCTTTGGCGGTAAATACACCAGTGGTTCTTCTGGTGATTTCAGACCTATATAGGAAGAGTTAATGATCATCATCTCATGTTTGAAAGTCACACACAACTGATATACTAAACCCTCCAAAATACAGTTGTAAAAGAGCACTACCGTTGTGCCTCCCCCCGCCAATCAACTTAAATCCAAAGACTCAAGTGTTACTGGCTGCTGAGCTACAGCACACTAAGATAGTAAACAATAAAGTCAAAGTTTCCTCAGAAAAGCAGAACACCAGTAATTTTCCCAGAGATAACATCTGATTAAGCATAACAGGAACTGCCTTAATTAAAAAAAAATTAGAAATCAAGCAGGGTGACAAATTATTCAAATACTTTCATTTGCTACTATCTTATAATCCTCAGACCTTCAAAAGGCTTCCTTTAGCCACACACTACCTTGTGGAGTTAGACTGCAAAGCGCAAGCTGCTTGTCTGATCTTGCAATTGAGAGCAGATTTTTTTTTGCTTAAGATGGTAGGACCTAAGTCTTACGGTAGTTTTTGATACACAGAACCAGTTCTGCTGCAAGCAGTGCTGAAAGCCTCTCATCATCCAAACCTTCTTACATTTTAATACAGCTAATCAGTTGCATACCAATTTTTAGCAATGACATTTTGGTCTGTGGCTCTCCTGTCTGCACCCCAATACCGGTAAAATTTCAAATCCCAAGGTTACTGAAAAAAATAATATACAATCCACTCATCCCAGTTTGTTAGAAAGTTTCTATAGCAATTATATTAGGAAAAAAGTTTTCAAGTTATATACGATTAAGAACTGATCAGGTTATTCTCCAAAGGTATACTGGCATACAGAAAGACATACTGCTGAATATGATATATAACTCCAAAGTATTTTCTAACATGTAAAAAACATGATTAAAAAAATAAGAGGATGATTTAAACTAAAGTTACTGTTATTTAAACAGAATTCTCTGAAGGTGGCATCCTTCATAGATCTACACCTTTGCGTCACAAGTCTTCACAAAAAACCACATGCATGAGCAAGGAGCAAATCCCAAAGAAGTAAATAAACACTGCTACAATAATTAAAGTTCGATGTAGGATTCCAGACATACTCTTTGTTGGTAATACCTCGCAACTGGGTATGTCAAAGAAACCAAAAGGAGCACTGCCTGAAAATAACCTTGGAAAGAGCAGCTGTCAAAGAGCTGCAGAAGTACCTATCCTGGCAGACTAAGAGTCAAATTCCTCACTGCTTCAGAGAGGTCTTTCTACAGCAACTCCAGAAAGCGGATTCTTGGGTAGACTTTGAAATCAGAAATTCAAACACCACCTGACAAAGAAAGCCTAGAACATTGTTTCTTCATATCCAAGACAAGTGTCATCAAAAGCCATCACTTTTAAGAATGCCTATTAAGGCATCAATCTTCTCTCACGACAGAAGGAAGAATAAGCAAGAACAAACATCAGTTTTGCACTTAATGTCTAAAGCCAAAGCAGCATCTCAAATTCAACCCAAAACTGAGTCTGGATGCGTTTGTTAAAACACACACGTGCCTAAGTTCGCTTTCAAAAATCAGACTCAGGTTTCTTTCCTCTTGTCAGCAGTTTAGGTTATGTAATCATGAAGAAATGAACACCACCACGATACAGAAGCAGCCCAGAGGAGTTGAGGACCTATGAACAACTATGTTCTCCTACACTTTCTCATGTTGGGAAGAAGCAAAACAAACCCCCCACTCCTCAAGGCACAACTATAAAGAGTTGAGTTTTTAAAGTACGTTTAGCTGAATATGATCCTCGTATCAAAAGTACAATGTATTTTTGTTTAAAAAGAAAAAACAAGAGGTTGCTAATTTGCCTTCCTGCAATTGAGCAGAGATTAAAAATAAAGATTGATGTTCTCCAAATTCCTTTTTATAGCTACCTTACTACAAAAATGAGAGACAGGGAAAAGCCACTGGATTTAGAAAGATACCAGTTTCAGAAAAGAACAAAGCTTCCTTTAAATTACGTTACTGAATCAATCTTAATTCCCTAGAATAAAAATTCAAAGCCTTCTAGAAGATACCATACCAGGAAGAATCGGCTGCCAGTAGCCCAAACCATTGAAGGCTCTTCTGACTGCCCTACAGCCTTCTTGATGTACTTCAATAAAATGAATCTACTTGCTGAACAGCGTATTACTGATCTAATTTTCTGATGAAAATTCAATACCAGGTGAGAATACGAGTTGCTCAGTAGTTCAGACCACAGTGACATATGCAAACTGTCCCACCCACTCTTCTCACCTGTTTGCTTACATTCACATTTTTCAAGCTGATCCTCTTGAACTCCTCCTGCCCCTCCTGAAGTCAGCAGCAGGTGGCATTTGTGGGGTTTCTTGGTACTTACATAGCACCTTTCTGATGATCACACTGCATAGTTAGTCAATACTTGCTGCAGTATGAGCCAATTTGAAGAACTGACCTCATGGGAACTCAGGATATCCAGTGATGCTCAAGACAATCTCTTTCACCTCTAGAAAGGCACTTCTCCCTCTTAGAAGACTTTAGAAACGTTTTTTTCTAGTAAGATTCCTAGTCGCACAGATGACTGTGCAACATGTCAGTCAATTGACAAACCCTTGCATGAACTCCCACATCCAGTGTCTATGACGTATTACAGTTTTTAGATGCTTAATCATCCACTTAACTAGTTACCTCAGCAACCATATCCTCACCTATATGCACAGCGGCCACTTCCTCCAGGAGTAAAAGAAATAACATCCTCTCCAAACAACTTTACTGATCCATACTCTGTAACTTGGCAAAGTATCAGAACAGATTTTTGATGTTTGACTCTCAAAGAAAGTGCAGAAAATGTTATCCAGAACTTCCCGGATATTTCGTTGAAAGGCCTACGAATACTGTGAAGGGAAACCCATTTCCCCTGCCCTCCTCCCTTCTCAGTCAAACAAACAAACAAGAGCTGCTGAACTACCCAACTGCAATCAGAATCTGGTATCAGAAGTGTCCAAGAGACAGATTCCAGCATTGCTGGAGCACAATCAGAAATCAGTACGTTTCTACTGAGATAATGCATTGAACAAATTCTATCTGGATTTAGCCATAAGATGACTTAATTCATAGCCTTCACTGTAGTGCTCTTGGTGACTATTCTTCCAGCCCAGTTTCCACATCCTTCAAATCCATGCTTTTATGCTGTCCCAAGATTTGAGACTGCTGACTCATTAAGAAGCAGAACAAGAAGCTGCTTCTATAAGATTAAGACGTAAATGTTTAGATAAGGACAAAGGCTTTGAAGCACTTTTACTTCAAAAGCTTGATGCAATATGAAGTCAACTACTTTCTATAAGAACAACACATTTTTCGTTACTTTCCTGGATTACTAGTTGCGATTATCCACCCACCAAAACTTTCAGCAGAACCTAGCAAGTTCAAACACTGAATTCATAACAGCTGTGTACCCCACAAGATAAATACTCTAGCATTCACATTTCTAGATTACGTCAGTATGTGCTCAAAGTAATATTCTCGACCAGTATCTGTTTTCATCCAGCAGATTTCTATATTAATCAAGTATCAGAAACAACTGCATAGGCTATAGATATGCTTGTGTATCAATACGTGAACCAAGAATAGGATCTATGAAAGACACAAATCTTTAGAACATGTTTCCACTCAGTATTTGTAGCAGCGTAAGAGTTAAACTCATCTTACCTGTAATTGGAATAAGTTTCCAGTGCATTCCAACTTCTCCTATGTTATTTGAGTTGGAATGTTGCCTGCGATAAACATGTTCTATAGGCGTACTAGGACATGGACTGTAGTCTTCAAAACAAGTTACATTTCCAGTGCTTGCTTCCTACAAAACAATAAAAATTCTCAGCTCAAAACTGTTTTTTTGGTAGCTATCAAGCTTTTACATTCTGAACAGCTGACAGTAAGAACGCACCTGAGTTCACCAGCATACTGGCAATTCTGCCATCAATCAAGTCAAGTCAAACCTGGAAATGTTTACATGAGGTACTTATAGATTTCATTTACCTGTTTGATAATTTCTGAGACAGACGTCTTTGCTGGTGGTCTAGCATTAAGTAAATAAGGCAGTCCTGAACACATGCCTTAGAGTACAGAAGCTGGGTGGGGCATGGAGAAAAGGAGGCAAAGAGGGGAAAAAAAAAAAATAGAACTGTCTACTCCTTAGCCTTTTTCAGGCTGTTGTCTTGATAGCTGACTAAAGTCATGAGACGTTGGCATTACAGAGGAACTGCCTGCAACTAGTATTAAACCCTTGAACAATCCAATTTCATCTCACATTCCAGACAGTTAGAAGCAGAACAGCAGAGACTACAGGTAGGACAAACTCCTTCCTGCTCCATGACTTAGAAACTGGGCTTTGTGTAGAAGTATCAGTAACACAAACCATAGAACAACCACTCTGTAGAGTAACTTGATGGAGCAAGCAGCTGGGGAACTCTGAACACTAAGCACAAGAGCCTTTTTCAAAGGGTGTTCTGCCAGTTATATGCAGTCATGAAAAGTATGGGTGGAACACAGACACACCACTGCACCAAGAGGGCACATGAAGAGAGATAGCCATGTGGTTTAAGTGCTCAGAATGTGCACCTGAAGTGTTCAACTCTGCTCCCACCAAAACTAAATAAAGCCAATTTCCCAACCATCTTTAATATCCATAGAGCATTGAAGACCTGCCACTACGCACGTTTCTTAATGCTTACTCACTCAGACACTGCTAGAGGGACAGAAACAAGCCCCTCAACTTCTCCACAGCACAAGACCAAAAGACAAGGATTGCAGGATCCTCACTTGTGCACACAAGTGAAGGGCGCTTTCCTGCCCTGTAAAATGCCTGCTACTGTTAAGAACGAGAGAGAATACACTTTGAAGAGGCTGGACCAAGACCAACACCCAAAACTGGAAAATAACTACACTTAGAGCAAAAGAATGCTTAATGATTGCAAAGCAGTAAGAATCACTTTATCAACCCTGACGTACTGTCACTAGAAAAGGTCACTAACTCACACATGGGTACAGTCAGCTGAGGAAACCTGTTGCCACTGGGTTTTTTTGTTTGTTTTTAAGATAATAGTCCAGAATCCATAAAGCATATTTAGTTCCCAAAGACAAATCGACTTAGTTTTGCCAATCTGTTCTATGCAGACGAGACAGCTATCATTAAAAGGTAACAGCTGTCATTCTGCTTCTCCAGAGTAACTCTTGATCACCTGTCGATAAACATTCTTGTTTAAGATACCTCCAACCAACTCTGAATACCAGATCGCAATTTGACTTCTTTCACTTTCTTGCTTATGACAATAAAGCAACATGCCAAAAAAAGCCTTGAAATTATACAGCCTACAACTGATGTATTTATTTTTGGTTTGCATTTGGGGGGAGAAGAAGGCAGAATTCTGAGTGTATAAGCTTTGAAAGAGATCTTCTCAACTTAGATCTGGCAGGAGCCTGGTCAAAAACAGGCTCATTTCTGTGCCCGAGATGGAATTCCATAATCATGACAAGTTGTCATATTCAAACCACCTATCAGGTCTGTAAGGCTAAAGACTAAGCAGTGCACAATCATTAACGGCCTGCCCTGCAACCACTGCAGAGAGAGTCCATTACAGACAGAAACTCCTACCTTATAACCCATTTTCAGGAAGAGTAACAGCTAAGCAATAACTCTGATGAGGAACTCTCCCATGTCTCCTGACTGAGCTTCAGGTTCAGTAAACCTCAACACCCTAGTCAGACCAAGAATCGCCCCCAAAGGAGGAAGATGGAAGCAGTATGCAAGCTGTTACAGTAGCACTGTACCTGTTCCAGGCAACAACTTCACAGATTGCTAATTACCACCATAAGCAAGGTGAGAGCCAGACTAGAGTATCTTTTTTTCTACAAGACGCAAAAGACAACTGCAAGGCTTTGGTCTCAGCAAATACGAAAAAAACCCCTCATATACAGAACTCGGCCACGAAATGACAGAAGGTTTGCTGCCTATTGCTGAAGCAGCAACATATGACACTTACTGTAAAGCTAGTGAGGAAGGCTGACCATGGTTGCTTTCCATCTTTCAGGTATTCTTAATTATAATTTTATTTTATTACAGAAGAGTAGACATAAAGAACCAGGAACATGTCCTAGAGGTAAGAAAATCTCCATATGTGCTCCTACCAAACAGCAAAGCTTCTTCACAAAAAAATTAGTGCTTATCTATGTTTACCTATGTAAAAAATTACAATGTTTTTTCATTCAGTCTCATAATATTTATGAAAACAGTAACTTCCTTATCAGCATCTACCAACTCGGCAGTTTCACTTACTTTTAAACGTAGCGTGTGTTCAAGGCCTACTTCGTTAGCCGAAAGCTGTAGATCAACATCAACAGGGTAGGGTAAGCATACTGCATCAGTTTCCAGTATCACTGGGCTCTGTGGGTCCTTAAAGTTAACATTTTCAGCCTGAGCAGTATTAGGAAGCTCATGATCATCTTTGTCCTGCGCTGGAATGGATTCATATTCATAGTTTTGTCTCATATCCTCTTCAATTTCATCAGTGCTTAATCCTAAAGCTTGATTTACAGACCGTGCCAACGACGAATCCAAGCGTCCTGCACTAGCTAGCGTTTCTAAAAGCAGTTTAATGAGGCCATGTGTGTCAGATACAGCAGGGTCGGATACATCTTGCTGCCTCAAGTCAGTATCATGTCCAAGACCAGTATTAACTGAGAAAACAGAGTGTGGCGAATCCGAGGTTCTGCCCCCTTAGAGTAGGGGGAGGAGGGGAAAAGTAATCCATTACTAAGTTTTAAAATAAAAACAAAACCAGACCCACCCTCCCCCAAATATCTATCATATACCCACAGTCTCACTCTTTAGCATCAATTCATACAGTACACATACATTCATCTTCTTAACAAAAAATTTTAAACAGGTAGATGTTGATAAAAGGGCAGCTTTCTAAAGCTAATACTCTCCCCCAGATAAATAATTACCTTTTTTTAGGTCTCTCAACATCACACTTGTTTATGTTTTAAAAGCAGTCACATACTATGATTTATGTATTTTATGGAAACCTTGTAATACTCTCCATCGCTTTTTGAGAGAAAAAGATTAGTTTGAGGAAAATATTTACTTCTCTCCATCCTATCACTGTTGCTCCAGAAGCTGTGAGTTTCTGAATGCTTAACGTCACAAGCTATCTTAGACTAAGTGTGATTCTAAAACTTTACCATGCCTATTTATACTAAAACGTGACTTTAGAACAGGGTTATTATTCTACTCACCCCATTGGATGAGTAAATACCATAGGTATTTATTCTTCTTGGAAAGAGGCAGGCCAGGGAACCACTTCCAGTATCTTACGAACCCCTAACTCACTAATCATATATGGAAATCGAATCATGTTTTGATACTTCAGCTCACAATATTTTAGGCAAAATTTTTTGCAGGACTAACAAATTACTTTCAGGGTTATATAAAACCACAGAATTCAAACCATAGACAGATGTTGCTGGTTTGGTACCCCTGAAGGAGTTAAGTCAAAATTTAGTTTTAAATAAATTCTGCTCTGATCACAGCCAGGCAGAAATGCCTTAATCTATTTCATATTAACAATCAACGTAAAATGACCCCAAAGATTCACAGACTTCCAAGCAAGAATCCCAAGATCTAGCACATAGCCTACCCTCTGTCTCTGTCCACACATGCCAGCAGCTTTTGTCCCTCTCAAAAGGGAAACTTATTCCTAACATCAGCCACTTCATCTCCCAAAGTGATTCACATACTCGTAAGAATGACTGGCACTTGATGTAATTCCCCTTCTTTCTGCCACCCTTCTCCTCAGTTTCCCCCTTTCTCAAGGAGGCCTCCATCACGGCCTTGAGAAAAGGGTCGGGGAAGCAGAAGTCAGAACAGGTTTTTTGGCAGATCTTAAGTATCAGATAATGTCTGTGATAATTATCTGAGGTTTGGACGTAGGTAATTTCATGTACAGAGTAATTAAATCCTAATACTATTAGGTTGTTTCCTTCGCCCCACTACACACATTACTGGCTATTTCAAAACTTAACTGTGCTCATGCTTAGAATTTAATTCTCCCCTTCAATCTAAATTTATTAGGTATTACATAGGGTATTGGAGCCATAAAGAATTACAGCAATGCCTAAAGTCAAACTCTGCAAAAGACATTACAACACCAAGACCAAGACTGGTTAGTACTCTATATTAGAACGTCTTTGGACAGCTGCACAGCTAAGCAAACTCTTGGGCAGTCTGCCTTCTTTCCAAAGAGGCAGAACAAAAGCAGCTTCCATAACAAGTCCTGTTAACTTGTCTTCTAGAAAGAGGCAACCTACATAAACTACATCTCTATTGACAGATCTCAGGCCAACATTCAAATGAACTACCATGCATTACAATATCCACGGTACCCAAAAAACATTCAATCTATAAAGCTTAAAAGTTAAGTACACTTTGAATTACAATGTTTAAAGAGGAACTCTAAACAAAGACTTTCTTACCTTCATACTGAAAACTATTCTCTGAAGATTCACTTATTTTTAAGTATTTCCGCAAATTTTCAGACTGTTTTTCCAGCTTCCTTTTCAGACCACTTTTATTTCTAAGGTCTTCAGAATCAGAATCTCCACCTACATTTTTTTTCCTACACTGGATTAAGTTAATAAGTTCTTTGAGTCTTTCGGTATCATAATCTCCAGAATGAGGCAGTTTTCGCTTGGCAGCAGTGGCTTCATATTTTGCACGGATTCTTTTCCCACATTTTGCATTGGCAAAATCAGAGTCGTCTTCTGTGGCTTCATAATCTGAGATGGGACTGAACTGTTGAAGTTTCCGATTTCCCTCCATCAGTTCCTTAGCTCTAGAAACAGGTAGTTGATATGCCTCACAACCAAAAATATAGTTTTGCAAGGAGCTGTCAACATGAGATTTATTTTTTGGAGCAGGATAAAGAAATTTTTTGTCATCCAACCGTGATTCATACCGATATAAAACAAATTCTCTATATTTTCCAGAGCCACTACAGCATCTTTTCAAATACTCATTTATATACTTTTCCACAACAGCATTGAAATCTGCAGTAGTGTCTTTACGAGACTGGATTAAAGCAAAATGTAGAGACTGAATAAACTTTGTGAATTCTGGAATGATTTCCCGATTTTCGTGCAACACCATGGTAGTTGAACTTTTCTGTGTTCCAAATGGAACACTTTTTTGTGCTGCCATAGAAGAAAAGGGAATTCACAATTAAAATCAAATCATAAAGCCATAAATAAATGATGACTACTTAGCAATATTCTGTATTATACATATTTGGTGAAACACAGTTTGGAGTGTCTGAGGGGACATAACCCAAAAGTCAGGAAAGTATTTTTTTTGTGAAGTAACCACCTTTAAAACGTACTTGAAAGTCAACCTACTCACAGTCACAATGAACCGCTCATTTTCATACTTTTGTGGTACCACGTATCCTAGATACACATATCACTTCCAATTTAAACCACTTTACTGACTCTTCTAGAAGGAGGTCACTTCAAAGGCTTACCAAGGTTTATCAAGAAGCAGCCTAACAGCTCCCTGCAAGACACAGGGGAATCATTACTCCCTCCTGTCCAATCCTGATGCATTCATTGCTCTAAGCTCACTGGACCCTTATAAAATGATTCAACTTAGTAACCCAGCAGAAACATATACAGTTTTTGCCATTCCTTTGCAAAGCAATACAACTCATTAAAGAGATGGAACAGCAGCATGTGCCTAGAGCAAGATTTCCCTGTCCTGGGAAGCTGTTAGATCCTTTTACCACATCCTTGAAACAGCAGCTCAAAGGAAGCTCTAAGTTATATCCTTCTTTTATTTTATTTATTCACACTCTTCCCCCCTTCCAATCAGAGACTAAAACTTCTCTCCATTCAACCACTTAAGCACCTCTGAAGACTCAAACCACTGATTAACCTTGTGTTTGACAGAAAATGGAGCTCACAAGTCTCTGAAATGTCACAGCAGCAAGAACTGGAGTATTTTTAAGGAACTGGCATACACATGCTTTAAATGTCATCTTATATCATATCTCATCTTACCCAATCTATAACTGATTGAATTTTCACAATTGTTACTTAAATAAGAAAAAAATAAGGGGTTAATTATAATTTAAAATGCAGATATAAGAATCTAGGAAGCTGCCAAGACTTCAGACAAGAGCTTCTTTGTAAAAGTGAAATGCCTAGGAAAAAGTATGTTCTGACGATATAAATTCTAACCCAGTGCAGGCCAAAAAAGATTGCATTCTCCTACTAGTACTACTTCTTGAAAATTTCAGCTGTAAGAGATTAACTTTAAATTCTCACCCCAAAGCATTAAAGTTCTACCAAAGCCAAGTCCTTTCAGTCATCTTTCATTACCTGGTTGTATCAATATTTTCTTTGCTCATTTATGCAGTTTTTGGTGCATATCCCAATGCAAAAAAAGAAAAAAAATTACAGGTACATTAAAGACTTTCAGATTTTTTGTTCTTAATGTTTTGATTTTTAAAGAAAGCCCTCAAACCTCTGAAGTGCAATTTTATTAGTAATGCAGAGATTTCTTGAAATACTGATGCTTGGTTCTACTAGAATATACAATCCAGAAATCTGAACAAAGTTTTACTTTCTAAAAAACGAACAAATGAACCTAAAACATGTAGTGTGAGAATTACTTTTGTGAAGAAATAAACACTTTTTGAACACCATCACCAATAAGCATAACCAATGCAAACTGTTATTTATAGTTTACACTGACAGGCTAGAACACTACGAAGTCTTCAACAGACTATAAACTACATTGAAATAAGCATGTACACAACACTCTCAACAGTGAACAAACTTACTTGAGCTCATTACACCTCTAGGTTCTGGAAACAGAAACAATGCATGTAGCATGCGGGGCCGTCCTGTTTGGTGGTCTAGAACAAAGAAAATAAAATCAGTTGAGAAGGAAAAGAACCCTATGTTTCAAAAGGAATCAAAAAACTACCCCCTAAAAAAACCCACACAAACCAAAACCAACTCAAAACCAAAAAGCCCAGAGTATGCATACCGTAAGGGGACATCATTTGCCAAGGAGAAAGAAGAAAAAGAAATCCTCTGTCCAGAAGTGGTTTCACAAGAACCTGTTTCCAAGCAAAAAAAGTATACCATTTCAAACAATCAAAGCCATCTGCTCACTACGAATACTCTTACTGTCCGTAAGCTAAATTCCATCATGGGTAGAGAAGTGCTCTGATACAACACTTAAGAATATGCCAGCTAAGGAATTCCAGTGAGATCACGGATCTTTGTAGTACACCTCAATTACTAGTTAGTTAAATTATTTTTGAAAACAGGAATAATCAAATCTGCTGCACTCACAAGTTTCTCTTTCTCTAGTTTCTGAAGTAAACCCTCCAAGTGACTACCAGAACGGGACTTCTCCACAACTTCATAAAGGCTACAGTACATGCCGTTCTTCAACACTGACAGGATATAAGGGTAGAAAGAAAAGATAAGAAAAACAGAAACAAAATTGGAATTCAGAAAACTTCTTAAAAATCTGAATATAAAAAAAATAAGCTACAACTATTTACCTTCTCTTGCTCCTAGGTAAGTTTCTTTATAGAACAACGCTGGTGAAATTTTTTTCTTCAGTTGATCAATGCTCACAACTTTTTCAATCTCAAGCTTCTCAGGACTGGAGACGGGGGAGGGAGGGGGGGTGAGAAAAAAAAAAAATAAAGACCTCTTTTTTCCTCCACAGTCCTACCCTCGTTGACCAACTAAGAACTATCAAATACACACTCTTACAAATCAGTTCCTTGGACTACCTCATGAGTCAGTGGTGTTCATTCCTGCAAAGGAGTGTGTGTCACTTCAAAGAGAAACAAACCCAAAACCCAACCAAACAAAAAAGAGATGCTGACAGAGTTGTGTGCATGAACTAAAAGCAGCTTTGGACACGCACGACTCCAGAATCTAGTTTGACACATTTACAGCATCTAGTCAATGTGTATGTTAGATTTTTATCTGAATATATCAAAAACGCACCAGTCTTCACTAGAAAGAGTTTTAACACAACAGTATTTTAAACTTACTCGTCAAATGGTAATACTCACAGCTTGCATGGAAGGAAAGGACGTGCTGCTGATTTCAAGGAAACGTGGCACAGAAGTTTGCCTTTATTCCAAAGCTGTCCCCTCCATAATGTATAGTTAGATTTATCTAAATTGAGGTAGAGAAAGACAGACTAAGCGCAACCACTTGCTAGGTGGGACTGAAAGGAAATGGCAGCGAAGAGGCTGCTGAATACTCCAAAAGCAGTTTAGGGAAAATTCTGTATTAATACCAGACAATAATATGTTAAATAATAAGTGAAAAGGTAACAGAAAGGGTGTTCACCCTATCTTGTTTGGATCTGCTCCGAGCAGAGTGAAGGAGGTTGGTGCATTACCTGTACCTGTCTATATAAGCATGCCCTTGATACCAACATCTGTGGAATGATAGCCTCTTTCCTTACCTTAGCTGTCAACCACTTTCATACATATTAGTATTTTGCTTGAATGAGGTTCAAAAGAAAAGCAGGACAGTGGATCACATTATTTGAAGTGCCATTGAACAGCAGATTCGGGAAGAGAAGATAAGTTCTTACTATGCTAGAAGTAGAAGAGGAGGGGGCAAAAAAAGACTTGATTCTGTTAAGTTCTGGTTTGTTCTGGTAAAAGAAGATACACAGTAAAGTGTCTGTTCAATCATCCAGTATCAGCAAGAGATGCCTGCAATCAGTATGGTACAGGATAAAACTCATGTATACAGTCTGTGTAACTAAGCAGTCATTCCCGTTAAAGACAAATAAAACTACATGGACAAAAAAAGTCCAAAGCTTTCTATGTCTGTATTATAAAAGCAATAAATTTCAATTCATTCTTACCTGTATTTCTATCTGTGTTGAAGCTGTTTGATCTACAAAAAGAAAAAAAGACAGAATGACTAGGTTGAGACAGAAACGTCTGGCTACTGAATTTTACATTAAGGATATTTTACCAGTCTAACAAAATAGCAACACTGATAATTTGCGTTCTAACCTCAAGCCATCACTGCTACAGCATCTTGTGGTATTTTAGGTATCCTGATAACTATTTTTAGCACTACATGTGGGGACTGCACTATCAGCACAGGCATCATATTGTATCTGTAATCGACTACCCATTTAGATATTCTCTCCACAAGCAGTAAGATGACACCAGCAAAGAGTTCAGTGACAAAGTATAAGAACATTTTTTTAGAATACAAAGCAATGTAATACTGTGAACATTTTTAAGTCTGTGAATTTCCTCAGTTAAACAAAAAAACCCCACTCTATACAGGAATTCCACCTTGGCAGAAGGTGAAAAGAGCAGCAGAACTGCTTCCTACAGCAGCCAGCCTGCTGCATAAAACCAACTCTGTCACCTCTTGCTTTACGTTTGAAGCATTATTTATGCTAACTCCCTGTGACATGTCCATTCATCTCAGCACTGTTCATCTAAATCAATTCTAAGCTACTGCCAAGAGCTATGAATTCTTCATGCTGTGTTGCAGTCTTACCAAAACTCATTTCCTAGCTTACCTTGATGGGGGCAAGAATTTTGGTACTTGCAGCATTTCATCTTTATAAGTAAACGAAACCACAGCATACGGACAAACATGTCTTGGTCTTCGCCTTATCTCATCAAAGCCATATTCGTAAAAATAGTACTAGAAAAAGAAGTGAACACAATGTTAAATTAGAAGTCTGGTAAACTGTATTCTGCAAATATACATGACCTTTCTTCACTGAAAGGTGTACTCTTTTACAGGAATAGCTTACAAAATATAGCTCATAATTAATTTCTTAAATAAGCAAAGGGAGTTTGTTTGAAACCCATTATGCCAAACATTAATTGATATATAAAACAAGTTGTAAGTTACTATAACAAATCACTTTCATGTTCCTTTTCCCAATAGCCTATTTCTTCAAAAGCTTATACCTAAAATAAGGAACCTTTTAAACGCTGTTCTCGTATGTACTTTGTAACACAATCAATTAAAGGAGGGAGAAGAAGGTAAAAAAATCACCTTATCAAACACTGAAAGGACGGACAGGAGCTAATCAAGAATGAAAAAATAATTTTGCAACATTTATTTGAAAGTATATTCTTGATGAGGTAAGGGACAATTAACAACAGCAAAACAATTTCTCTGACGAAAGTAGATATTTCTATGAGTCCATCTGCAGTCCATCTTTAGTTCAGTCACAAAATTCTAATGTTAAAGTGTTAATCTAGGCAAGTTCACAATCAGAAATGAGAACATACATTCATTTTCTAGCTGTCTGATTCAGTGCCCAGCGTTGATTTACAGAAGTCAAAATAAACTGTAATACTAAAGAGAATGCCATTAAGTGAGCATCCTGAGATCTATGGTCTTGATGGGATAAGCCGACTGCAATAGATAATGCAGCAAGAGAGATGGAACAGCTGGAGGAACAGAGATGCTTGCAACTGATTCCATTCTCTCCTCCCTCACCATTTCCAAACCTGAGAATTTGGCAAGGGAAACAAAAGGGGGTAGAGGTGGGGGGGTGGGGAGTGGAAAGCTGCTCTTTCCTAGGCAATGTTTTCCCTTTTTGGAGCCTCTCTTCCTACCCACAAGCCAGTTCTACTTTTACACTTCAAACCCCACATACTATCGCGTCTCCTCCCCTGCCTACATTCCAGTCCCCATGAACATTCCCTAGCTATTTCCTATTCCACCTACAACCTAATCTGAAGGAAATCTTCTCCATCAGGTCCAGGTATGTAGAAGGGAAACAGGAGAAGCTGATGTGTTGCTCTATAATTTCTAATACAGGCATCTGTGGTCTACTGCTAAACATAGACCAGACTGCAGCTTTACAGGACAGGCTCAGTATTTGTTGTATCTTCAATGATTTTACCTCCATCATTTCAAAAGTTCTGTTTATAAAGTTCTTATGTAAGAAGTTAACGCATGCTCAGCTTTCATCTACCTGAGTACGTTCGTAGGCTCGGTAAGCCAACAAGGAGGTTACTTTATTAGCATTCTTTGAAACATGACACTCATGCTTTGGTGTTGGATCCAATGCGCTCTTTACTGTTGATTCCATTGCTTTCATACCAATGTGGTCATATATGCTTTTCATTTTTCCCTGTAATAAAGCAGAAGAATTGTAAGCATCAGCTTTTTCCTGAAAACTTGCAAATTGTTTCAAGTACCAAAGGAAATAAGAGCAGGGAAATGAAAATAGGCCGTTAAAAAAGCTATTTGTAGAAGTACATTATTTTCATACTTTCAAAGAAAACAAGACATCTTTACCTTTGATAAAAATTTATCATGCTTTACTTAAGCTCAGTGTGAACGTCAGATTTTAAACGTAGTATGGTTCTAGCTTCTCTATAAGCAGGTAATTGTGTAAATGGAAGTTCAATAAGTTAGGTTAAAACCACCTTTATTTTATCAGTAAGCAAGATAATCCTTCAAGAATAAGCAAGATAAATTTACCTTTATTATTTTAAAAACAATCACATCTCCAGTTGCTCCATCTTCTAGAGGATTAGGCTGCAATAAATCGGCATACCTGGAGATATATACACCTGAGAGGTGTATAAAAAAAAAAAAAAAAACAAAACAAAACCACAAAGCCCCACATTACGCTGAATGTTAAAACATTATCAGAAGAAGCATTACATGTGATTAAAGCTCAATGTGTACCAAACAATAAAGATACTACAAACTTTTTGTAATACAACCAAAGGGATAAGGACGTGTTCATAATTTGCAACTTCAAGACAGCAGAATAAATGTTTACTTGCACCAACTGCAGTATGAAACACCACAGCAGAACATAGACACTAGCTCAGCCGGAAAGGAGCATGCCCACATTACTTAAAGTGTTATGACCAAGAGGACAAGCCCTGCCCAAAGGCTATACAGATATTGCTTTCAGGTGTCCTTCTGCAATCACATGAGGTCCTTCTGTACAATGTCCCACTGCACAATGTGGAGATACGCAGTGAAGGTATGACTGAGAAATAAAGCAGGAAAACACTGGCACCCTCAGCAACCTTGCATCTTACACTGCTGACAAAAAGACACTGTTTTGGAATCGTGAATTGACACTCAAATGGAAAGGTATACTAACTTCTTGCTTTTCAACACTTCAGTCATAATTTCATAGATTTGAAGGCCTCAAACACACACTGTCATTTATGGGTCTAGCTGACTACCTCAGATCAAATAACTCCAATTCAACTCAGCTACTCAGAAAAGCATCCATTGTGCTTAGGTTCCTTGCATTCCAGGTCTGTGTTTAACTGCTTTGATAAATTGCTCCAGAACCTTTACCAGCCAAAACAGTAAAAAATTATATGCTGATATACCTTTGTTTCCCCCCACCCCACCATGCCTCGCATCTGTTCTGCTTTCAACATTCGTACTGGCACCTCTGTATCACATTATTCTTACAATGCATAGCAAAATTACTTAATAATTTTCTAACTGAAAAGCTTTGCAAAAGTAACTTTGCATCTTGGAATTTCAAATCTCTTAATGCCTTGTGACTCTTCCAAGTCTCCAATTTACCTATGCTCTTCTTGGATTTGTGGATTCAAGAACTTTAGTTATGTCTACATCAACAGTAAGCTGAGCTACTATTTCCATTAGGTATTTCTGACTGCACATACATGCATATGCGTATGTACAAACACAGAGAGGCACACAGCCATAGACTGCATTAGTTCTTTGGCCTTCGAATTTCCCTTTGGGAAAAGAATTTAAATGAACTAGTCAAAAACAGAGTTATGAAATAATGTTCTGATGTCAATCTACTTTCCTAAAAATTTCTATCTGTGATGTTCCTGCAAGAAGTGACAGGAAAAGTACTGAAAGTTTACACAACTGCATCACATTACCCATCAACACATACTGAATAATACCAGCACATATAATTAAAAGATAGTTACCCATGGAAGGGCTGCCGAGAATTGTTATTTTGGAGTGGCCCACCTGCAGTCCCTTTTCACAGATGCTTTGGATCTGAAGAGAACAGACTTTTTTTTTAAAGCAAGTCTATCAGGAAAGCCAGAATACTAACAGAACAAACGGTGAGAAACAACAATTACAGAATCTTGACTGAGCTAAAAAAAACCCAAAACAACCCCCCCCAAAAAAATCCTTGCAAACAAAGCTACCCAGAAGAAAGACTAGCCTGAACTGCTATATAAACTGTTGAACTGTGCAAGTCACTCAGTATGAAGCAGTTACACAGACTCACCCATATCTTAAAAAACCCAGCCTCCCCATACCTTAAGCACACTTCATGAACATTACTTGCTTTTAATATACAAAGCAGAAGTAAACTTGCCCAATATTTGAATACTTAAGAAATCCTGGCTCTATCATAGCAGAAAAAAACACAGAAATTCCCTTTCCATCACTTTCATTAAAAACATACAACCAAAGAAGAGCCATAGAAGATAAGGTCCATTTTCTAATATTACAGGTTACCTTCTCTTTAAGGTAACCTCTTCTTGACACACACACAAAACACACCCCTACCAAAAACCAACTGCAATAAAAACACACAACATCCCTTTTCAATTAAAACACAAACCCAATAAAACCCTGCATGCCATCCAGAAAATCTATCCTTTTATTTATAAAACAGAGAAGATACTTCAGAGACACATAAACACAGCACCTTAAATTGCAGAGAATAAAGGATTTAAATGGTAATGTAATATCATATTCTTTACCATCCTTCTATACTTTTCAGTGCTGAATTTTGAAAAAATAACTTAAAGATTAATAAGTGTGTCAATAAAAACACTGCATTCAAAAACCCAAAAACTCTTAACTGAAAACGAAGAGAAAGCATTTTACATGCAGTTTTGTTTTCTTACCTGAGGTCGATCAACCATCAGAAATGCATAGGTTTCAGAAAGCTCCTTTTCTAGGCGACCATCAAACTTCAGCTCTCTGCGTTTTTCTGTGAACTATTATTACAGAAAGCATTTAACACATGTAGACAGATTACTGCTTGACATTCAAGTGTCAATGTTTTAAGGCCCCATCCATGTTAGCAGATCCAAGTGTACAAAAATAATCAACATATAATTTGAGTGAGACTATAGTATGTTAAAATTAAATTTCAAGAACATTATACCCCTGGGAAATATCACTGCCTTAATCTGCATTAAGGTTTCTTTGGTTTCTTCTAAGGAATAAACACTCTTCAAACAAACCTGTGCAGTAATTTTTTAGTGTTATCTTTGTAGCATAACTATCTAGAAACATCCAGCTCAATGCCTTCCACATCATCTTTGAAATTCCAGAAATAAGCCTTTTCCTCTTTTTAGGAGACAGACATTACCTCTTACATTGTGCGTGTACTTTTGCAGTTGCACCTCACTGCTACTGAGGTGGTTTTCATCGGTTGCAATATTCCTTAGCTGTAACCACGAATCATAAATATTCTAGTAGCAGAAAACAAAATGCTTCAGAGTTTACCTTCTTTTCAAAATAATAGTGATAGTAAACCAATTATATATTCTATTAGTCCATACATGAAGCTTTTTGGCACTGGGACTGAAAACTCATTTCACAGTTACGAAAGCAAGCCAAGTCTGGATTTAAGAGACACTAGATAAGGTACAGCAGAAGCGCTTCAACCAAGCCACTCCACTTACTAGTTCCAAGTAATCAACTGTCTTAGGTAACAACAAAATTACAGAGACTATGTAAACTTAGTATCAGAAAAATATTATTATCTTAAGTTTCACAGGAGGCATAAGGCCTTTCAAATAAGGCACTATAACATCTTTCCAGGTTATTAAAAATACATAAAAATTAAGAGAATTATTGAAAACTAAAACTGCACCGAGATAAGTGGTGCCAAATAAAAATTTTCTTATAGTCTGTTTTGAGTATCTGGCAGGCATGATTTTATGTCTATGCAGTAATAAACCTGCCTGAAAAATAGCTGCTTGCTTTTTGGGTGATGCGAGTTTGCAGTTAAATATAAAGCACATAAGTAGAAAATAATTTCCAGGTCTTTGCCTCTAGACTCAGAAAAAACATTCAATTTCATTTGACTTGTACCTTATTCATAAAGAGAATCCACAAGTATACTCACTTCCTTTTCCAACAGTTCACTATGAACTAAGCTGGCTCTCTTATAATTAAAATTGGACTCCGAACTTGGTTCCAAGTAAGATGAATGCAGAATCTTCACAACATCCTCAAATTCTCGAGAGCCTACAGCTACTGGCTGAAAGAGTGCTATAAAGGAGAGGAAATAAAATAATAAGTCCCTAAAAGCATCTGAAAAAAAAAAATCTAGAATTTTCCAATCCATTAACAGTTTATACATAAAGACAAATGGTTCATGATTCATTTTAGAATACAAAGTACCTAAAATATTTGAAAAAGTTGGAATTTAGGCAAGAAAGTCACCCAGAATTATAGCATCTTAAAAAAATCATTTTTTACACTTTTTATTACTCAACAGCTAGTTCTCAGAAGTTAACGAGAAGCACCTCAAATCCGAATTTACCCTTTGAAAACATCTGATATGTATCACAAAACCCTGTAATTAAATTTTCAGAACTTTAATTAAACTAATTAGCTCTTTTAATTAAGAACCAGGAACAAATTGTTCTAATAAAAACATCAACAACCATTTCATAGCTTAGCTTCTCTTCAGAACAGTTACAGGGTTGTTTGTTTGCTTGTGGTAATTAGGCTAAATATGAATAAATTCAATACTGTTTTAAGAAATCCAACAAGCTACTATTAAAAACCAGAGTGCCTGTGTTCATGCTTTATGATCTTCTCCCTTCTGATAACTGCTTTAAAAGGAAAGTCCTTCATTTGTTCTTGTACAAACTCACCACCTTGGCAAACCTTTGCCTAACTTCCCACAGCGAAATGTTCATCTCCCCAAGCTTCTTCATTTGTATTTGGGTACTGCAAGTGAGGAACTGATCAGAAGAGCAACCCAAGAGTGGCCCAGCAGGGACTCCAAGTACAGACTTTGAGAGTAATGTCTGTGAAAATACTGCTCCTGGGGAAACTGAACTAGTCCAGTACAGCAAGTGTTTTTCTTCTCAGGGTAACTTCCAAAATACTCACAAGAAGCTCAGTATTTTCGTCGTATTTGCTAACTTCAGACAGAAAGTATTCCCAGCAGGTACTTCTGAGACTACTTCTGCTCTTTTTGTAGGAGGGTCTGTTTTTCTCTACCAAAATAAATCACCAAACCACCACCACCTGAAATCACTAGAAGTTACAATAGTGAGGAATGAACTACAACAGTACTAGTCTCACATAAAAGAGAATCTACCATTACTCTAACAGCAAATTAAATTTAATTACATCTTTAAAGTGTATCTCCAACTTCATTAAATAATATGGTAGTAGATTTAGATAGCAACCTTTTCCTCATTTGCAGGAGATATTGTGTTAGCCTCAGTATAAAACAAATGTTCTAAACGAAAACTGAATTGTTTTGTGCTATCTAGTAAGAGCTGCATTTACACACACACACTTTATAATGTAATACCGCATCTAAAAACCAAAGTAAAGCAACGATTCCAACACCACCAACGAGTAATGGATTTTTTTAAGAGTGCAAGTTATGAAAGTAATTAAGAAACCATTCTTATGTAACATCCTTTTTAGTAATGATGCCTTCATTCTTGAAAGGCTGACAGCAATATAGCAGGAAAGATAACTGAAAGAAATTCTCAACTTGGTATTGCTGCAATTGAACATACTTGTACTGGGAACACTTACTAGTAAAATACAAAACAAGCCTCCTATAGATATACACACATTGGAAAAGCACCTCCTGTCCCACCCCATCCCAAAACACCTCTTAGACCTTTCTGACAAGGAGTTATTAAACTCTGGTGTTGCAGTGCATGAGTTTCACACATTGCCTGCTTCTCTTCTGTCTAAAAGGACCAGTTAAGGTAGAAGGTTACCAACGCCACCAGCTTGTCCAAATTTCCTGTTTCCTTAACAGTGATTACTGTACCTCACCCTTTGTCCCTCCGCTGCCCTAGAAACGCATGTGCAGTCAAGCCCAGCCTATTTCTTCCGTCCTGAGTACAGGCAAGCAGAAAACTCTGCAGGACTGGCTACAAAGAGTGACCACAAACTACACACAATGTCTTGCCTACTTCCCAGACGGAAATCTAGGAAGAGGCGTATAATTACATCAGTTAATATCCTGTCATTCATTCAAATAGTGTCAACTATATTCGCATTTGTGTTTAAACATTTCCTGCTTTGTGCAAAGTTCTGATGCACAAGCTGAGACAAAGTTGCCCAAGAACAGCATGTCTCCCTGTTCTTCAGCTAGGAAGAACCTACATAAGCTACTACACAACTAGATCTCAACAAATTTGTGGAAGAGGTCTACCTAATGCCTTAAATTATGGAATACAATAGAGATTTCTTCAAGATTGTTGCGCGTTTTTTTCCATTTCTTAGCAGAGGACTTAAAGCATGTTTTACTACTATTATTACTTATCATTCAATAATAGATACACTTCCTTGTACTTTGCCAAATTTATACCCCAAACAAACATCATCTAAGTTCATCAGAGATACTACTGAAGCTAGAAGAAAGGCTGTTGCTACCTTTGTAGTAGAAGACAAACTTAAGTACTTCAGCACAAAAGTCACTTTTGAGATTCCAATTTTTCAATCTGAGAACATACAGAACACTAAAACAAGACTGATTCCACCCAACTGATCACATCAGTCCAAGACCTTACCTCCACCTTCCAGTAGGAAAATGCTTAATAATCCAAAAACTTCATTGTAAAGGAATTTCTATGCCTTTGATTTGCACTGCCCATTCAATACAAAGTGCACAAGACCAGCAACTACACATATAATCTTGCCGTAGTTTATTTCATGCATAAATTAAAGTGATTGGCTTCATGATCAGCTGTCATCCATTGACTGAGAAATAAAGGAACATGACTGAAATCCACTGAATGTATAATCCTTACACAACTAGCACACTGCTTATGTTCTGAAGAGTACTTATGAACACCAAATTCTACTCTGACACCTTTTCACATATAGCAGTGGCACACAACCCACACTTGGTTTGAGAACTAGACAGCACCCTCTGAACATTTCTCTTCAGGGGCGGCCTGCTAATTTTCTGTCTATTGCATTGCGTTTCCAAGTCGCCAGATGATGGATGGAGCAAGCAAAATCTGGTAAACTGACTGCAGGACTGTAATCATAAGTAAAAAAATTAGTCACTTAACTTTGAATTCTAGAGAAATTACCACATGCAACAGCAAAAAAAATTAAGAGTGCATGGCATAAGCTTTTTTCCCTTGTTCAATTATGTCTCTTCAAGCACACTAATCATATGCTTCATGACAGGCATAAATCCACTTTCACAGTTCTTCCAGAACTTGAGACACTGCAGGCTTCAGGCTCTTCCTAAAAACCTGAAACCTTACCTAACCAGGTAAGTAGCAAGGCAGTACTTTTCAATTTGTCACCTAAGCATTAGTACTAAAGGGCAGCTATTTTCTAAAATATTATGGTCACTGTAGAAGGGCCTGTACCTGCCTTAGCCAAGCAGCTCAGAAGAAAAAAAAAAAAAAAAACAACACACGACAAACCCTGAAAAGTACTGAACTAGACCCTCCATAGAAGTCATCAAATCCTATGTTCAAAGGCAAAGTATGAGATTCTGAGGACTCCAGTCCCACATCACTTCAAACACCAGTCATGTGTGCACATGTATTTTTCAGGCTCACTATACAAACCTGATGTGGGTATGCTGCACCTTTATCATACCTGTTTAAACAGTCATTTATGTAAGGACTTATTTACAGTATCCTTGTAACACATACAAGTCAATTACTGTGGTTTTTGCTGGCTTATCCTACAGAAGTAAAAATAAGTAAATAAATACTAGTTTTGTTTAGTTTCTACCCATTGTATTGGAACATAAATGTATTTTTAGCTGGAAATGAAGATCAGCTAATATAGTACCTAGTCTGTGGACAGATGTTAGATGGGATGTTCAGATATAATCCCTTAGAGGCTTTAAGTTTCTCTTTCACAGCTGTCTGATGCTTCAACTTGACAAAACTGAATTTGAAGCTAGAGGGTTTGGGTTGTGAACTGGTTTTGGGTTTTGGTTTTGTGATTTTTTTAAGTCAGAACGTGAAGAGGAGGAACACAGAGGCATTCTCTTTCAGGAACCCTGAACCAACTAACTTTTAAGTGAAGATAAATAAATTACTTTATTATCAGCTACATTGGCAGAATACTAGCACTCTTCACAAACAAAAATCTGTGGTCTTAATGAACCATAATGTTATGTATGTGATTTTTTTGGGCCCAAAATGTCTTTTGCTCTGAAAAGCTCTAAGTAGTTATCAAGGACTGCTTAACAAAATCCCCACATAGAAATAGCAAGTAGCAAACAGCAGATACGCGTCTCTACCAAAGATATGGAAAATAAGACAAAAGACTAGGCAGAATGAAACATCAAGTACTACTCAGTAGAAAAAGGACAGCCTAGACCTCCAGGCAAGTCCTGCAAAGACTTTCATGGACAAAAGCAAGACCTTCCCCCCTACCCCCAGCCTGACAAACAGCAGTCATTTGTTAACTTGGTAGACTACAGAAACATATGTCCAACCATTACCAACAAGCAACGCCCTAAGTCACTGGTTGCTACTTGAACCTGTGTTTCAGAATTGCCTTTTGGTATGAGGACCACTCAGAATTCAGTAAGTCAAAAAATGCCCTTCCAGAGCTTTATCTTGAAAATATGTTCTCCTCATCCTATTAAACAAGGATCTTTGATGTTTCAGGCAGACTTGGGACACCTGAGAAGATCTGACAATCAAATTAGAAGAGGCCATGACAACTGGCTATAGTGCTAAGTTTAAAAAAAGAGACACGATACTCAAGAGAGAATAACACCATTACTAAACTGCACGTACCAAGAAAACAGAAACTTTCAAGATTAAGTAGGAAAACAAATGTACGCACACATTAAAAAACTACACCTCAGAGACAAGTGTTTTTTACAGTTTCATTTACCGAATTCTTCAGCTCGGAAATAAAAAAGGAAGTCGAAAGAATCTCTGTGACAACTAACCACAGTTAGTTTTAAGAAGCAGGCTTCCTCCAGATGCAGTTCTCCACATTAACAAGGTTCATTCTGTTGGCTTTCAGTCCCTTGCTAGTCTCCGAACAGAGGTAGAGACAAATTTCAGAAAAGCTAAATAAGCAGCTAAATACTAAGTTTTCTAGGATTTTCCCCTTTCGTTTTGCAGATTCAATTTTTAATTGCTTCACAATCAAAAATTATTCCCAAAACACATTTTGGTGCTTAAAACCACCAAAAAACCCCCCAAAAACCCCACCCAAGTAACAAAGTCATTCTGTACAGATGTTACAGTTTGTATATGACAGATGTCTTCATAATCAAGACAGCCAGTATCTCTCAGGATGGTATGTCCAGGAATAAAAATGGAAGTTTAAAAAGCAAACCAAGGACAATTCCAACATAAGGAAGGATGGACAAAGCTTCCATGTGCATTGTTTCATGCTAGAATTCAGAATCTAGCTAAGAGCTCTCTTTTGAGAAGGACAGATGATACTCGCATCATTTTGTAATTTAACAAGATGTATTTGATCACTGGTACTAACCATGCTGTAAGTGTATGTTATGACAATGTTGGACAATCAATGCACTGCTAATATTCTACTTTAGTTCCATAACTGATTTAATTGCGTTATTTCTCAAATGTCAATTCCAATAGCAATTTGGTTGTCCTCAAAGACCACAGTTTTTATGCTAGCCCACTTCTGCTAGTCTTGCCTACAACACGCTCTCTCAAAGAACTCTGTGTTACGGTATCGCATGGTGCAACACCAACAATGAGCAACCACAAGCAACTATATGACCGCAAACACCATGGACAGATGGAAAAAGGTCTCTTCTCCAGAATCAGATTTTTGGAAACTGTAAGTCGCCAGTATGATTAACATGTCCAAGAAGCATTCTGTAAGCTGAAAGGGAAAGCAAATAAGACTAGTACACTAAAATGTAAGCCCTTAAGAATGGGTCAAATGACCTTGACATTAGCAAGTGAATTTTAGAAGTAGGCTAAGAATGGCTTCCTCTTCTACTCTACAAGGCACAGAAGCCTGATGTTTGAACTACATATTCTGAAACTTTTTACACACTGTAGGAGATGTTTCTGCAGAGGCAAATGATGAATTAGATGACCCAAAAAGGTATTTTGCACGCTTTATTTCACATTGGAACCAAATGCTAGAGAGGAACTTCAAACGTCTGTAGCTAAACACTGAACATTTCTGAGATATAATAAGTATTCAAATGTAACCCCAATTGGGTCTGACATATGGAAGCGCAAGAGGCACCATGTTCTATCCAGACATTTTTCTGTCAGATGAATAAGAGACTTTTTTCTCTCCAAATCAGCCCAGTCCTTTTTACAATGAATGTCTGCCAGACTTGTATCCCCTTTCCAGGGGCGGCAATTGGAAAGAAAGGGAAGAAAATGAAAAAGGGGACATTACTGCCAAAAATGGAAGGAGGGAAAGGGAAAGACTGCATAATGAAATAAACCTACCTTCATCTCTTCCTTACAGAAGCAAGCATTTCAAGAAGTTAGATGACAGTCTCTGATGAACTAGAAGCCTACATGAACAGGTATTTTTGTGATGTGTACTAAGTTACTGACCCCATTTTGCAACAAAAGGTCAAGAACTGAAATAAGTTTCAGGGAGGGAATAAGACATGTCTTCAACACCACACAGCAAAATCAAAGATGAGCAGAAGCCAGTGGAGTCTCACGAAAAGCAAGAAATACCACAGGCTTTTAGAGGAAGAGTTACTGGAAAAATCAAAAAGAACACCCTGGATGCAATCGAAGAGGAATGCTTCCAAGGTGAGACACGTGAACATGGGATGGTTGCTTCCTTCCTGCAAGATAAGGAACTCTCACTAGATAAGAACAGTCTTCTGCGCATCACCAATGAAGGACATCTCTGCTCAGTGTTTGCTAGTCTACCCTAAACAGGAATACACCCCTCTCCTGCAGGGAGGAGATCGGGGGAAGAGAAAAGCGAATTATCTTCTCTGTGTGTCCGTGTCCCAGAGCACCATCTTCTCTGCGTGCGATTGCATCTCCAGAAGCAGAGCCAGGATCAACACTCAAGCCCACCCTGATCGCATCCAGCTTTCCTGTCCTCTTAAAGCAATGGTCTGAAATTCAAGCAGAGTTTTGTTTTTTTCTCCTTCTTGTGACAAAATAAAAACGAAAAACGAAAGAGAGAGGGGTAGGGAAAGAATGTAAAAGCCTCTCTGACACTAAAAATCTTATCCCCAGTAGCCTCGCTAGTCCAAGCCATGCCACAGCCTCCTCCACACCCGCAGGATTTTGCATGCAGTTGTGTGAGGTGCATAAAGAGCCTGCCTAATGAACAAGATGAAGAGGGGAGTGAGGGAGAGAAGGGAGGGAAAGGGAAGGAACAACCTTTCTTTTCTCCGCTCTTCCTGGGGATCTGAAAGTTCCTCCTAACAGGCAGGTCTTCTGGGGGCTTAGGGAGAGGGGGAGGCCCCCCCAACACACCGCTGGGCGGCTGCTGCTTCTGTTGTTCATTTGCCGTTGAGATGCTGCTCCTGCGCTGGCTGCTGCTAGTGATGCTGAGGTTTGGGGGGGCCTTGTCCCCTGCAGCAACAGCAGCCACCAGCAGCGCCTCCCCAGTGCTACTGCTCTCAGAGCGTCCGCCATTTTGTGTGGTGTCCTCAGCGGCTCCTGCTCTATTACTCTCCACTCCGAGGAGGCCCGCGCTGATCTTCTCCGTCCGCTGATGCTGCTCCGGCTCCATCTCGCCACCACTGGGGATCACGGCATCCGCCGTTCGCTCCTATCGCCGAGAAGCGGGCACGATCGCCCGCGCCTTCTCTTCCTCCCCCACCAGGCTACCCTTTCCCCAGCGCCATGCACCGCCCGCTGCCGCTACTGCTCCCCCTCCGTCCCTTCGCCTTATGGCAGCCCCACCGCCCCCTCCCCGCTCTCTAACATGGCGGCAGCGCGCACAGAAAGGGGGCGGGGCTGGAGCCAGCCCGGCTTAGCCAATCCGCTCTCGGCACAAGTTATAAATAGAGGGGCGGGGCTCGCCTGCCCGCGCTGGGGCCGCCACAGCCGCCTCGGGGGCTGGTCTGGGCGCGGACGCTGCGGGAGGCGGAGGCTCTCGCCGCCGAGCCGCTTTTAAAATGGTGGCAGCCCGCGCCGCCGCCGGCCGGGCGACGCGCCGGGCTGCCGGCGGCGCCCGAGGAAGGACCCCCTGCCCGCAGCTTGCCGGGGCGGAGAAGGCAGCTCGCTCGTTTCCTGCGTCCCTCCTGCCAGCGGTGTGGGCGCGGAGAACCGGCAGCTGCTGCCTGCGGCTCTGGCGAGAGGCCCGAAGCGAGCCGCCGGGGTGGCCGAGGGAACGCTCGGCGGGGCAGCTCCTGGCCTCCGTCGCCGCCTCTCGCGGGGAGCGGGGTCGCTGCTGGGCCCGCGTCCCCGTTCACCAGCGCGGGCAAGCGCGGGGCCGGTTCCCCTGCGAAGAGGGGACGTCTCGCTCAAGGGTGACGCCGCGTGCTGCAGCCCGCACGCAGCCAGCGGGCAGCACCACGCGGTGCAGGGCTGGCAGCCTGGCTCAGGACGGCCTCTGGGAGCGGGCTGAGGGGACGTGCGTCGGCCCAGGCACATCTGCGCCGGGCGGGCGGGCGACGGTCCGTCCTGCCGGGGCGAAGCAGCCGCGCCACTTACCCAGTTCCCTCAGCGAAGTCCCGGGAGCAGAAAGAAGCAGCGCACCGGGAGAGCCAGCTCCTACTTCTTCCTCTCAAAGTTGCTGTCAAGACGTTAGCCAAAATGATACAATTTCACCTTTGAATAATAAAAATAAATTATTAACCATGAAGGACAGCCAAAAGTCTCAGTATACTTTAACAGAATTCTTGGATAGCGTGTGTGTGTGTCCCCATCTTCCCATCTTTAGTGGGGGGTAGGGTACAAACACTGACAAACTTTTTCTGCCTGTGGACTAACATGTCTTTAGCATAAGGAGTAATTCCAATGAAAACAGTAATGACAGCTCGGTACAAAGACAGTGTAAGAGGTCCAGTTCTCACTGAATCAGTTAAAAATATGAATATGGCTTGTTACACTTTTTTGGGACAGAATCTTAAACTGCAAATGAAATGCATGTTCTTCCAAATAATTTTATGTGTTTAATTGTGTAACTTCATTGATTGTAATCCTCTTTTGTATGTTTAATCAAGTGCATGCACGTGTCCTTCTAAGATTGTGACAAAGACAGATTCTGTAGTAAGGGGACTTAAGCGACAACAGCTATTTGTGTTCCATGGCTTGTAAAACTACAAATTGCAAGCAAGTTTCAACAAGAAAAAACTGCAAGCGCAAGTAATGAATTATTTGACCTGTTTCAAAAATAAAACAACTATAATGTCTCATCAGTACGATAAACAATTACAGATTAACTGCAGGCAACGCAATCCATTCTTCATACACCAGAGTGCCTTTTGTCAAATGCAGTGACACCAAATGCTATAAATGGTTTCGGTGCTATTGAAGCAAAGTCAGAGACTGTTTTTCCAGCAGATTTGCTAAGGAAACTAAACAAGGTAGTATGCTGGGATAGTTATGTGCAGCACGTTTTTTCCTTTCTGTGCCAGAGCCAAGTAATAACATGAAGCTGTTACAAGCTTTGTGTTCCTACAAAGAAAACATAATACTGTATGTATGGACCCGAGTGTGATACAGCAAACCGTGCAAAGGTGCTAACTTAAATTGCTCTTCTGTCACAAGATCATCGCTCAGTCTGTTCTATATTCTGTAACTAAAAGAATAAAGAGAGTGCATTTAATCCTTGTGATTGTGGATGTAAATCAGCTTTTAAGGAAAATCAAGGCTTCACATATAATGCCAATAACTGGTATTTCAAAACAATAAATAATGGAATTTCATCACATCGATACAGTTGTTAGGTATTCACAGATGAGCTTTGCTGGATTCCTCTCCAGTACTTTAAGGTGTTGCTACATCATGTTGGCCATCCTACATCTGTACTGGAGGCCAGTATCGAATCAGAAGGTTAACATTTATTCACCTCTGCTACCCCTGCTGCATGGCTGATAACTTCTGGTAAAAGAATGGTCTGAATATGTGAAAGGCAAAGCAAAGACCTTTCTTCAGCAGCTTTGAGGAATGCACTGAATTGAAAAGTGCCTGCTGAAAATAACCCATACTTGCAGTGCCTAGGAAATACGAATACTGGATGTTTAGTTCTACAAGCACCTAGCAAACCATTAAAAGCCCAGTTTGTTTTCTTGGTTAAAAGTATATTAATGCTGTAGTTGTTGAATAAATGCACATATTCATTAGTTACTTATACCAATTATTTTAAATCTCAATAACTGTGGCTATTTCTATTGTCATCTCAAAAGCAGCTACCAAGCTTAAATGCAATGTTTTTCCTATGCAAGGAACAAATATTTAAACCTACCCCTTTTATTTTATTGATCTCTTTTTAGATTACTTGTATGTCAGAAAATGTAAGTAACCTACCAACTCACAAAATGGTCTGGTGCTAATGGTAGCCTCCAGGGTGTTAAAAGAAGATAAGCTGATAATTATTAGTTGCTTCTTGGAAGTCTTTGGGGAGCCAGCCAAGTTTAAATAGGGTAATTAGTATCTGTAACTATAATTTACATAAATTACAGAAACATGAGACCAAACATTTATCTAATTGCAGAAACATGGTGTTCAACTATCCAGAGGTAATAAAACCCACAAATGCAGTGTTCAACCTATGGATAAATTAAGACTGTTTTCCTGAGAATTGGATGTCCTGCCTCTGCAAGGATTCAGTGGTGGTAAAGAGAATGTTACAGATGAGACAATATATTAGCAGAATAATTTAGCTGTGCTTTACTCTGTTCAGACAGAATTTCCCTATACAAGAAAAAAAATGGAAATACCAATCTAGTGTTATTTAAGTCTGTGTTGGTCCATTACACATCTCCAAACACATCAACCTGTTAATTATTAAGTTTGAATTGGCAAAACTGTTAAAATTACTTTCAGGCTGTGTATGTCTTCAATATACAACTAGTTCAGTTGATCAGTGTTTGGATTTGATTATATCTGGTTTGTCTGCATTGACAAGTGAGCAATATTACTACAGAGCTAAGTTGGTGTCCTCACTCTTGTTTTACACACTCTTTTCTTTGCTGTAACTTCTGGCAACATATCTAATGATTCTTTTGTGCTGCATGAATCTAAACCATTGTGTGAAAGACTGGAAGAATGCTGTTGTTTTGTCTAGAAGGGAGAGGATAAATAACAGCAGTTACCAAGTACAAAAAATGCTGTTGCAGGGAGGGAAATATTCTCAGCATGTCCTTGGTGACTGGGATGAGGTTTAGCTTGTATCAAAGGAGATTTAGGTTAAATGTTAGGAAAAACTGTCTAGCAATAGAAGTTAAGCACAGGAAGGAATTCTTTGGGGACACTGGGATTTCTTTAACTGTGTGCTTCACGTTTATTTAATGTAGGTCCTTCCAACCATATTGTCTATTCTCATTCCGAAAGAATTACTGAAAAATGTATCTATGCTTTGGGCAGGGTGAAAGAATTTTCAAAAGAAAACAAGGTCTTCCAGTAGCCGTTAAGTTCGTATGTACAGATGTACTAAGTGTATATGACTCCGCCCCCCTTACGAAAACGTAGTTTTAGCATGTATATATATATACACGTGACATTTACTTCCTTGCTTGTTTGAATTACCATAGCTCTATTGACATAGTGTTCACTTTAGATTAATACCTATCCACAGACAGCAAAGATTTCAAAGACTTCAGAAGAAGCACTGAGTCCAAATTGCGTATCTTCACTGTAGTCCAGTAATTCTGGAATGGAGCCACTTTGTATGGATCAGCTATAGAGCCACTCCAATAAATTCAACAAGCACTAAAGAAACAACTACAAAAAAAGGCAACAGGGTGGGAAACTACTGGCTACTAAAATTACCCTGTAACTGTGAGAAGTATGCTAACTACCACTTTCTCTCGCATTGAATGCTGGAAAATATGCTAAAGCACACGTTTACAATGTATTTAGATGTGTTCAATAACAAGAAATATAAACATCATAAGCATGCATCGTAACAAATCCAAACAAGGTATGAAGTCTTGCTTATCTACCAAACAACATACAAAGTTTTCGTCATTTACCACTTGCTTTAAAAAGATACATCTTTGCAGCTGTACAAAATTATTTGATGTATTAAATGACATAAGACTGGGAGAGATCATCACAAAAATTACTAAGTACTACTTGATAAATGATGTAACAATTCTGGATCACTGTACCACTATGAATCTCAAATTTTAATAGATATAAAAGAGGTAACAAGCATCCTACTTCACAAAACAAAGTTTCAGTGAAAAATCGCCATAGGAAGAGATTAGTTGAATAATACGAAGTAAAAAAAAGTTGTAAAATCTGTCACCTTATTGTCTTTCTAGTTTCTGTGGTTTCTGATATTTGCCAAGCATTCAACCACAACTCCCTGGCTTGCACCAAGTGGTTTCCCACCCAAGTACAAAGCAGCTGCAGATCACTTTGATTCTGAAATTAGATGATATGTAATGCATTAGTACTGCAGATTTAGATCAGACTCATAGCCACAAAATAAAGACATTTATAAGGGAGGGCTGCATGAGGCTCCCTGCTCAAGGAACAAACTTGGGTGCTTGCTCCAGACATTACCTCAGTATTCTTTTATGAAAGCAAATTTAGAAATGCAAAATATTATTTAGCCTGAGCATATTGTTAGTTTAATTTAAATAACTAGAAATTACTCCTTTACTTTCCAGAAATTACTCTAGTGATGCAAAACACATCTCATTTCTTCAAATGTTTAAGTGCTAATTTTGTGCTAAATTTTAGGTGCAAGGAGATCAAAGATAGGAGAACCGTATCATTAAACTTTCTTCATAGACCATGCAGAGAGAGGTACCTTCAGAAAATTCAGAGACAAAACCTGATTTACACACTTGGAAAGAGCTTCAGACTCATTTACCAGCCACGGAGAAAATATGCCTATGATAGTAAAAGGTGAGACAAACTGGGGAAGTAGTCTCGACTTGGCTCTGTGTTTCTAACAAATTTGTGATCATTAGGTGAAAATATCTAATTCTATTTTTTTAAATACTTTCATTTTATAATTATTAATACATTTAATATCTTAAAATATTTTAAATTTCATGCAATCAAATCAGCTCTAAAAATACACAATTATTTCCAGTAGATGGCAGCATCAACCTGTAGAACAGATTACAGTATTTTAAAATAAATATTCATGAGGAAGTATTAAATATGGAAGAACCGTCCATTCTGGAACTGGAAGCCCCTACTCAAAGGAAACATATCTTCTTCCATACACGTAGAACTCAGTTTCCGGCTCTGTTAGATCCTAGGAATCAAGACTGTCAAGTGCCAGATAGCGTCACCATAAAACAACTTTTCCAAAAAAAGCAGCCCATTAAACCGGTAACTAAAAGTCCTGATGTGTCTTTCAAACGCTAGAAATTTCTGTGAAATCTCAAGAAACCTGGTTCCCACTATTGCAGAGGCATTCCTAAGGCAGTATCCCTGGTTCAGGTGGGTCATGCTGGATAGGAGTCACCACTCAGAAATACTTTCTCTACCCTGGAGTTCAACTTTGGGCCTATCTTTTACCCAGATTCCGACAATGGGTATTCTGGTACTGAGCTTCACAAACTTTAAACTAAGTGCACCTGCACTCCTCTCATAGCAGACCTTTGTGTTCCAGGAGATAAGTCTTCATCCTTGCATTGTTCTTTTCAGTGCTGCAGACCAAATCTAGGGAACCAAAGAGCACAGTTAAATTTTCTTTTGTAGTCTCAGAGGACCCACATAGTGCAGACTTCAAGGGGGTTCTCTTTGCTTACCTTAATTTCTCAGTCAAGACAATCTATGCCTTTACCGTTAATATTTCTGGTTCATCAGAAATTTCACAAGCCAAGACTACACTGACAGTCTGTTCTAACCAGAAATAAAAGAGTGAACACGCTGCTAAGATTTGTCAGAAAGGTATGAAACTGCCACAGCAGACTACTGACCTTCTGCTCTTGAGAGCAAGACGCCTCATCACACACTATTCTCCCAGATCGTGAGATCCAGAGTACTCATACCTCAGATTTAGAGGAGCTGGAACTCATCCAGCATCTGCAGTCCTCTCCTTTTTGCCATCCCCTTGTGGTGGTCTCAGAAGCCCTTGACACACCTCAGGCTCTTCATTGCCCTCTTGCCTTTTTTTTAGATGCTCCTCCTGTTCTCATTCTCACCTTTGTGCCATGGCGCTATTCTTCCATCTGAGACACGAGTGATCCAAGATCCCTTAGAGATCCAAAATAAAAATTACACAGCTTTGAACTGTCTCATTAGTGGAAGCACTACACATGCCATGGTGGGTGACCTGAGAAATCTGAAGCAATTTTCTGCTCAAGAGTCACGCAGAGGCCTATGTGTACTGCATGGCTGCAGCACGCATGCCAGTTCACTGCTGCAGTTTCTTAAGACTCTGTTCTGCTGACACCAGGATTACTAACCGTGATGATCAGTTTGATGTATTTACTTATATTACTTTTCCTCTTTACTTTGCATTCATCATTTTACCCATCCTTTTTGGTACATTACATTGTCCATGCCCACCCCATCCTACACACCACTCACCCCCCCCTCCCCCTGCTGCAATCAAAAGTCATTCTTACAAAAGCAGTGGCATTTTAAATGTGCTAGAACCAAACCAAGCTAACTAAATCCATAATGATATTAGTATTCTTAAGCTGGAAGGCTTAATCCTTAGGATGATTTGAAAAAAGACATTGTTAAGCTTCATTAGATCAAATCAGTAGCTAAGTGCACATCAACTACAAAGCAGAATCGAAACACTTGCACTGCAGTATGTTGAACGTGATGCTAAATAATAGTACACAAATGTAAATTAATCTTCTGAGATTCACTGGCTGGTTGGTGGCTTTTTATGTGCCTCAAAATTCATCATCTCTATGTTTTGGAATAATATATACTTTATAGAGATGTGACCCACAAGGAATCAGGAGAGAGAAACTGATGGCAGGATATTAATTTTTTGTTTCACCTACTTACTAAATTGATTATATAATACAAAACTTTGGAGAATGTGTGGAACTGAGTGCAGTGACTTGCTGCTTCGTTACTATTTTGTATCTAGCCAATTAGATCTAAATATGTAACACTTCCATGACCACCAAAATGGAAGCACTGGTCACATTATGTTAAGACTGTGTGTGCAGCACTAAAATCTTTTTGTAGTCTTGCACAAACAACCAAACCAAACAGAAATCAAAATGGTTTAATGTAATTTATTTGAAATGCTTCCAGAAAAGTTTAAGGCTATTATTAAAAAAAAAAAAGTAAATACACACATTCATTCTTTCTTCTCTACCTGAACACTTTACATGATTATCACTCTTTTTAAACATTTTGCTGAACAATTTTTATGAAAATGGTTCATCATCTAATATGCGTTCCTATGCCTTTTCTTCTGCAAATTTTTCATTTCTCTCATCTTCACTGGCATACTCCTTCAGATCTAAAAAATGAAGCAGTTGAAATAAATTACAAAGCCTGAAACAGGAAAGAAAACTGACTTTTTTAAAAACTATAAATACAGAAATATGTTCTATAGGGTACAAATGACATTTTTTTAAAAAATAAAAAATGCCTTGCTTTATATTGTTTATCATCTTGTCACACCGATTTCTGTAATGCACCTCAGCATACGTATATGTAAGATACTTGACATTTACTATTTTCTGTAAACTTGTAGAACACAAGAAAAATGTTTTTGGCAATAACTTAGCAGTTTTTCTGCTTTTGTTGGTACAAGTACTTTGCAGAGGTTAGCTTGTGTAACATCAAGGGTCATTTGAATTTATTAATATATCATTTTCATAGCTTGCCGCACAGTACTGGCATTATTTCTTATGCTAAGAAATAAAATATTACTCAACGATTCCTGAAAAGTAACAGGATGTTGAACCGACTATTTTAGACTGCATTTAAGTGACTCATCTGCTTCTCATCATAATGAGTAGATTAAATCAGCCACTAGAAAACACAGTAACATTTCCAATTACAGCATGAGATTAAATGCAACAAAAACTTTTAAAACAAAACTTGAGAAAAATATAAAGGATGTAATACATCCTAAAGGAAATGCAATTCCCTTTTTGTTTAAACTTCCTCTACATAATTCCCTAGGGTATTTGTAGAGCACCATTTATATAAAATTGTCACTTAGTTTAAAAACCAACTACATGTAATTGTAAACAGACATTTACAGAAATTTAAATGTTTTAACATTAGTTTAGTGGTGTTTAAAACCAACAGTGGAGGTCAGTGGAGTGCAAAACGCTGAAGAGGGCCTATTCACAAGCAAAAGCTTTTTTCCATTCTTATCCTGGTTGGGATAAAAAATATATATGTATATGGCACTGAAAGCAAACTACCAGCTTATTTACACATACCCAGTATTCTCAGCATTTCACTTAATTCAGTGCTGGCTGTAGAGGTTTGATTCGTTGTTTTTTGCTGGGGTTTTTTTTTTTTTTCCCAGTGGATTATTCTTAGCATTACAAGGTTTAATAAGTAAACCATAGCACTATGCTGACCACTTTAACAGACCACATTTTAATAAATTCAGCTGCTGGATCTCAGGACAGTGCTTCATTCTGAAAAATTAATCCCTAAGGAGTCACTGGTTACGTGGCCTGTGTCAATAGTTCTTGTTGATGTAACACCACAAGAATTCAGATAGGTTATTGCAAGATGTTTTTCTTTTTTTCCAAGAAACTATTTTTTCTTTCCATGCCTGTATGAAAACTTATTATCTTAATACCTGTCCTGAAACTCCATATTAAGTCCACATCTTCAGCTGCCCCATTAAACGGCAAATAAAGTACTTTAAAAATTATTAAAAGATTCTTTATGTAATGCACATAAAAACAGTAGTTTAGAGATTCCGTTTACAGCAGGACATTGAGAATAACTGGTCAAGTACCTCTTTCATCCACCTTAAATGTTCACGGAATATAATCACAGGACATGAGTTGCAAGAGATTCCAGCTTATACAGAGAGGCAGTTACAGTACTACACTCATAGGTATGAATACAAGAAGGACTGCATTGACATTGTCACAAAAAATATTTTAAAAGTGCTTCTCCAAATGGTTCCATGTATGGAATGCAAATACTGTACAGGTAAGAGACAGATTCTCTTCCATAAACTGCAAGTTTTTGTCAAACATTGGTTTCTACTTGCTTTTCATTTTCACACGAGTTTGTCTGTTCCATCCGTTCACAGTCGATGCTGATCTCACTGGTGTCCATACTACAGTCTGACTCACAGTCTGATTGGTCCATTTGCTCGAGCGTGGTTTCTCCCTGGTGTACTCTGTTCCCATTTGGTGACAAAAGAAAATGTGCTTCTGAGTTCAGCACACGAGCTTTGCCTGCACACGTAACTTTTTCTTTGGCCTGGCGGATACAGTTAAGCCACTGTTGTTTGTTGAAGGAGTCATTGGCTTGGAGTGAGTGAGACTGGCTTTGAGATCCATTTTTGAAGCTGACTCTAAAGAAGTTTTTGACTGAAAGAAACAATACATATCAAAACACTGAATACTTTGGCTGAATGGATTTTATAATAAATGAGTATATTAAAATAACAGAATACATAAAAATCTTTGACTTAAGATGTTTCCCTGCCAATACCATATCAGACCAGAGAGAAGAGTCTGGGTATCTCCTTGTTTTGTGGGGCAAGAACACAGAACACAAGCACTTCTAATAATTTCTTATTGCTGGATTAAACAATTGTGGTTCTGCCATGCATGAGCTACCTATAAAGCTTTAAGTGAATCAGCAGGATTAAGGCTTCTCCCATACTTCAATGCCTCTCCTCCTACTTCTCTGCAAAGCAGATTTCCAGAACCTACACTGAATACAGCGCCTTGTGTCAGCTGGAGATTGCCTCATCTCTTCTATTCACTCCACTAATAAATCAAATACATAGAAAAAACCCTCAAAGTTTTCGCAAGATAGGTGAGATTCAAAGGACCCTTGTAACAGAAACAAGCATCTTTTTAATATGCTTATTTAGAAGGACATTAACTGTTTCCTCTTGACATTAACGTGAACAGTGGCAGTCTTAACACTGAGTGCTGTATTCATTATCTGTCAGCTGAAATACTTAGTTATGGAATAGTAATCAATGTCTCCATAATATATGAAAAGTCATACCAGCTAAAGCTTATCTTAAGATTTCAAAGTACACTTGGTTATAATTTTGTGGTTTTGCCACTGCATTCTACATATTCTCCCCTTCTCAATTCAGTACAGAAGCAGGTGTGCAGAGAAATCCCAGTATCAATATAGTGAACTTTGACAAACAATCTAAAAGAAGCTAGTCTAGGATGTAGATAATGTGGATTTTAGAGAAAATATTGTAATGTCTCATAGGCAGGTGTTTTGAGGCTATAATCACCCCCTATAAGCAAATAAAAAATAAAGGTGTAGTCATACTTCTCTCATTGTTGCTGAATGCACCACGTATGGATCCACCCAATCGCACCTCTCCATCCTGCAAGTCTTCTAGCACAAGCTCCCTCACTGGAATTGGCTGCCGATACAGCTGGTAGCAGAGCTGTTCATTATGGGTGATAGCTCGAGTAATCACCAACACTTCTTCAAAGAGGAAGACATGCAGTTTCTGTTAAAAATTAATAAATAAAAATGCATTATTCCTTTGCTAGAACATCATTAAACAAAATTTATTTAAACTCTAGCACACTGTGTTTTCAACAGTTAAACCAAATAAGGACTCTTCTCTTCCCATTATTTAAAAGTCTTATAATACAACAGCATATAACCTTGTAAATACTACAATTTTTAAAATTCTAAAATTATTTTTTCCTGTCCTTTTCTCGGTTTATGTCATGAACCTAATTAATCTTTCCTGTTGAGGCCTTGAAATGTTGTGCATGACATTTTAAAGCTCTCTCTACAGCAGCATGCTTAATACGCATTCTTTCTGACACCCACTTTAACTTTTCTTTACTGCCTGTGTTACTAAGAAACAGGCAGTCTTATTCATCCAAATATTTTCCATGACCAGTTATGAGCAATCTTTTTACAATTCTCATGCTACTCACTATCAGCTTCACCAAAGCTTTTTGAAGCTCAGAGAATTGCTTTTGCTCCTAGGTGGCACAAGTTACCTGTTACCATCTTTAAATTAACATCCTCCTTACATTATACAATCTCCAGTGACTTCCAGTAATACACAAACTGAAATTTTAAATTCATTTCACTTGAATTCACTTCATTGTTCATGCACTGAAATTATTTTTTTCACTGCCAAAATTTTCTTCAGATTAACGAGTAACTGTTCTTTGCTTCTAAATTGACCTGACTCTAAATCTAAACAGACACATTATTTGCAGTTTTAACACAAGATAGATCTTCAGATCCATTTAGCTCACTGTCCCATCTTCCAGTAGCTCATGCTTTCAGAAAACTATAATGAAATAGGTACTTATAGCAGAAACCTTTCCCAGTATGCCTTGACAGTCTTCTAAAAGTCCATCTTCGTTCTATTTTTCCACAACAGACACCTCATTTTATACAATGAATAGTCCACTTTTCTTCTACTTGTGCCTCTCTAAGTCTTTGCAGGACACACACCTAAATTTTTCGTCTGTTGCTCATTCCACAGTGCTGTCATCTTTTATATTAACAGCCACTCTGTGCAGAGTCTGGTAAAGAGTCTATCCATTTTGTGCTTCAGTTTACATGTTTGGCAAATGGGTACCTTCTCATATGAATGAAGTATGAAAGAAAGCAAAAACGTGTGAGATTAAACATTTGAGGTATATACAGATATGGATGTTTGCTTGTTAAGCAGGGTTGGGTTTTGGGGATTTTTTTAGTATTCTTAAAGTGTAGCAAAAATACCTTGTTTACTCTGAAACCCCGTTTTCAAACTATCATCCACAAAATGTTGCAGATTCTTCATAATGTAAAGCTTTGTTATGGCTGATTTTAGTGGAAGTCATATGAAACACCTTTCGATGATGAAATCTCTTATTTGCTGCAAAAGCTAATACTCTGTAAGAGTAGGTGTGAAAAGGAGACTGACAACATTAAGATATGAATAATCTGGTTTTCACCCCAAATCAAAGAAACACACAAACACAAAAATATCCCACACTATCAGTTGTATTCAAGGATTACATTAGTGAGGAAATCTCCCCAAAATGCTGGGGAATTTTAAAAACTGTTCATAAATTGGAAAAAAAAAATTATAAATTTAATGTTATGCTACCAGAAAAAGACAGGGGTAGTATGGATGGAATAAAGTTCACCAGAAAGATGAAAACTGCCAGTTTCTTCCTGCTGGTTTCCTATATATCAACTGCCTGTCTGACCTTTATCAGGTGAACCAGAAAACAGCATCCATTTCATCTTTCCATCTCAGCCATACAGTAAAGCATGACCCTTCTATTGTATGCACAAACATGCTACATAGAAGCACTCCCAATGGTGAAAAACGCATTTAGAATCCTGCTTACTTTGTCGGGTTTTTTAATGAAACTTTTGTAAGCTCAGTTAATGAGAAAAAGATCTTTTTCGTCGTTTTCCATTCAAAATCTCAGGTTGTTTCTACCTAACACTGGGGAAAAAAAACCCTAAGAATGAGTGGTTTCTTTTCTATTAACATCTCTACTAATCTGCATGTTTGTGCAATCTGCAATTGTGCAGACCCCTGGAGGCTAGAATTCGCAGTATCAAATACCAAACTTCTCTGGTCAGTAAATTAACTTTGACTTCAACCAAGTAGAACATTCTTAATAACCACAGCCTTTGACATATTTAAAATTTATTAGTACATTTTGTGTGGCATTATAGACATTACCGTCATGTCTGAGACCAGAAATATGTTTCTTATTTGCTTTTTTATCTTTTTTTTCCTGCAAGTTTTACTGAAATTTATCAGTATCAATTTAGCCAGGATATTGTTAGGTCCCCTAAAGAGACAGATATAAGATTCTCTCCATATACAGATATTTGACTGCTAACAAAAAAAGATGAGTGTTATATACAATAAGTGTTATATATATAAAAATATATAAATATTATATCAACTTCCTATATATTAGAGGATGATGTTTTTGTATGTGTACTCACAGTTCTTTTAGCTGTCATGCAAAATGAAGATACCTTTAAAAGTTATTTATGACAAAATATTTATCCCTTACCACTCCCCTGTTGTTCTTCAGTTCACCATGACAACATACAACACGTGAATTATCAATCAACGAATCCCTCTGGCCTTCTTCAAGATACATAAGTCTCTCTTTGTAATACTGGCATTCGGATTCACCAGTCTTAACGTTGATTTCAGCCACTATGCCCTGAATTATATTTATCTACAGAAAAACATTGAAAGCACATTAACTTTAATTAGACAGTCCAATATTCAGAACTATCTACTAGTAATCTGAACTGTAGCTACAAGAAAATGTTTTAATTTACAGTATATTTCTCATTATTTTTTTCTCAGACCAGTCTGTAAGAGCATTAATATTAGCAACAGAATTAAGCAGACTACAGTGTACAAAAGATACTTTAGTTTGGCTTTATCATTGTTTCTGACAACGGCTTAAAAATCTGATATTTATCTCTTTATAGCAAATCTAAATAGGCAGAATAAAGATAAACAGATGTAAGAAATATAATCAGAGATGTATTTTTGTCAGCTGAAATGTGCCAATAAATGACACAGGACAAATAATCTGCCTTAAAAATATTTATTTTAAATAATTATAATTCTTTGTAAACTGCTGCATTGTATCAGAGAACAGGAAACATAAGAACTAGCAAGATCCTTATCCTGTAAAACATCCAACTAGCCCAAAACACTAAATTCTCTACTTTTGTTCATTATGAAAGTTACCTTCTGGAAATAAGATTAATTAATTTTATTTTATTTTACAATTCCATTACATGCATAGATCTACAATTTTACAATTAAAAGTAATAATTATCTTGCCTTTTTACTTTAAAAAACACTAAAAAGAAACCTTTGCCTTTTCCATAAAAATACCTCCCTATCTTGAACTTCCTTATACTATACAGTCTTTTAAGGACCCTGAAATCAATTTATTCGGAACTTAAAATACGGCTCCTTAACTGGACAACATGGATGTGAAGTTCTGTTTATTTTAGTCAAGTCTAATAGTCATCATAGGTTGCTCAGACCTATCAAATCAAATTGCTCTGTTAAATGACCGGTGGTGGAACAGAGGAATAGGTTAAGGCATATATGACCAAATAGATAATTCAAGAATCTGCTGATCCCAGGAGATATATCAGGGATCTAATGTGCTTATAGCAGATTGCCAGACAGGAAGACAAATGTACTTCATAAGCCTAAAACAGTGTTAAGAGCCAACTGCATAGAGTAATTTGTCTCCTAATTTAACTTGGCAAATACACAATTTATGAAATACATCACTTCAAAGATAAACTGTGTTCTGCTGAAGCAGAATACCACAAAGCTATATAAGGCTATTGAAATATCAAGAAAAAAATCCTGATTATGTTTTATTAAATTATTGCCAAATACAAGTACTGGAAGAAAGCATTTAAAATATTTTTAAAAAGACATTTCCAGACATTATTAGAAAAATCAAACCTTAGAAATAAGCAGAATTCTGTGAGATATTTGTGGTTTTTGTTTGGGTTTAAAAGTGTATGCACAAGGGGAAAATGTACCTTATCGATTACATCTAAATGCAAGTATCCAAGCTTTGAATTTAAACCACAGTTGTCCAATTTTACAACAGAGAAGTTGAGCTGGGCAAGGGATTTGGGGAAGGAACAGCAGAACAGTAGTGGCGAGGTACACGTGTTTTGAAACACACACTTTCCAAAAAAGCAGGCCTGTCATTTTTCAGCAAAGAATAAAGTGTACAAAATACTCAAGTCTAGGCAAATCACAAATTTTGTCCTCAAAATATTAATGGAATTTACTGATATTTAAATACTATTCAAAAAATAGTACGATACTGATGATATTTATGTATTCATTAATTTAGAAGTCCACTTCAAACAAATCTGCTCCAGTAAGCTCACTCCCAGATACACATTTGCATATATGTGCACCTATTATTGGATTTTACATATATGCTTGTATGGGAAAGAACAGAAATCTTACAGACTCTTCAGAGTATCTGCATCAGGTTCCTTTCTATTAATAAAGAAGGTTTAAAGCCTTGGATTTATCTGTCTAGTTTTACTTCAGAAAGCGCAACACTATTCCAAATAAAAATCGGAATGAAGGCAAATTTCGGCAACATTCCCATAGATGATAATTAATCTAGATTCAGAGGTTATGTAAGGTCTAAAACCAGGCAATAAAACTTAACTAAACTATCAATCTCCACATTGCCCAACTTAGATTAGAACAGAAAACAACATTGAAAGGTAAATACAAAATGGACAAGGATCAGACAAGAGCTGTGGAAAATACCTCCCACCACCCCCTTTCTTTTGGTATCACTTTGCAACTGAAATAGGATTTAACTGGGGGAGTGGGGCTAGATATTTCACTTATCAGCTTCGGCTGTTCATGTAAGCCTTAGCATTTACATATTTTATGTAGTGTCCCTCAATTCATTAATAAGCTAGAAGTGCTACAATCTCCTAAAAAAAAAAAAAAGCCAAACCCAACAGTAACTCACAGCTTCTTCAAGGTGCTGCTGATCTGGATGATCATTCGGTGTGTGTCTCAAAATCTCTCTGAGCAGTAATGGGTATTTAACTAAACGGCTTCTTGGGATGTCAAGGAAATTCCAAAGGTCCAGTTTGCGACTAAAAGGAGACTCTAAGCAGCGTTGTAGGAAATCTTGCACTCTGTGATCTTGCTTCTTGTGATCCAGTAAAGCTTTGGCTGCTACTTGATTGCTGCAGTAGCTATCATAGGAGTTTAGGCATGGAAGCTGAGGAAAGGAATAAATTATTCTGCAGCTGAAACAAAGCACAGTTTGCTATATAGAAAGTTTCAAGTGATTCAGGATGTCAGAACTCATGCTGAGCATCCTTTTTTTTTGAGATTTGTCCACAATTTATTGATGATAATGTTTCCAACAAAGATAACGTTTACAAGGGTCCTCTGACCACCTTGTTCATCACTTAAATCATTTAGAAGCACTAGCTCATCTCTCAGTTCCAGAGATCGCCAATATTAATCCAAAGCATTACAAATATCCATGACTTAGGATTGAGCACTACTTAGTGCAGACAATAGTTGGAAACAGAAGTCTGATTTTAATTCTGAATGGAAACAAAAGTTTACGAATGAATACTCTCAGATCTGTCTTTTTTAGATAAACAAACTTCTATAGTCACACTTCTGTATTGCCCCAAGAACCCTGACTGACCAAACTAAGATGACAGCACTGTGCCTTAAATCTGAAAAAAAGCTAGCTTATATGTTGAGTAGAACAATGTATCTATGTACAAAACCTGCTATATTAACACTCAATATATGTAAAATCTTCAAAGGAAATTAGACTCGTACATATTTGGACCAAGAGAAGTTCACTCTCAAAACATACTAGAAAATAAATATATTTAAAATTACTTTATGCAAAGAAAAACAGAGATAATTTTTGACACTTCACAAGCGTATCATTAACTATTTGCATTAAGTACTAGTAGTGATTGTTTCTCCTGTTTACAATAGGCCTCTTTCACACAGAGCTGCTAAATGTCTTTATTACCTAATCCCTTTAAAACGTCAAGCCCTTTCTTCTCCTGTTAAACTTCATTCCTTACAAAAAAAACTTTTCACGTATCTAAATCCTTTTAAAAACAGCTCTTTTTTAATATGAGCAAAGTTATCAACAAAACCAACCAAAGCATGGTTTTTCAGCATTTTTTGTTTTTTCAGCATTTATGTTGTTGGATGCTAGTGAAAGTGAACTTGCCAACTTTTTCTTTTATGGGGCATCTCGCTTGCATCCCTGTCTGCTTTATTTTAATAAACTTCTAGAAAATTAATATTCTTTGACAGCACTAATTACTAACTGTTACCTTGACTGGAACTGACTGACACTCAGAAATAACTGCAGGTTGCCCTTACATGATGTGACTGTTCAAGCTTCATTTCCTCAGCAAACCAGAATACAAATGGCGATTTTTAAATTAACATTAAACAAACTCTAGTCTGACTCTTGATTTTTATTTAAAGCATATTAAATACTGCTCATCTCCTGCATAGCAAAAGCTTTAAAACCAACATCCTAGTCTGTATCTTTTCATGCAAAACACCTGAAAAGAGAAAATATTCCATTGTGTCTCTAAATAGTTGCACTAGATATGGAAATTGTCTGATAAAAACTATGTTGCAGCTCCAAAGTTCCAAAATTGATTAAAAATTCTGCCTTACCCAACCCACAAGGATATGGCCAACATGTTCTGTTGATCCATCAGGTTTTCTGACTTCTTGAAGTCGCCTAAGAAGATCTGATCATGATTAAAAAAAGAAGAGAAACTTCACTTAACGAACCAGATGACTATAAATCTATGTGCAATAGTAATGCAGACAAAGACTCTGAACTTTACCTTCATGTAGAGGAATTAGAGTCTCCAGCGTTCCAAAAATTTGGTTCAACTCTTGCTCTGTCATTATGGAAAGTTTAAGCATTGGGTCATGATAAGCCTGAAAAGAAAAAAAGGCTGCCCTGTAATTAACGTATCACTGGTAGCTGGAAAATTAGTGATAGCATTTAAAGTTCCCTATAAGTAAAACCAGACCAATAGCTGAGAATATTTCACAGTTTCATAACCATATCTTAAACTATCCATTTCATATTAAAAAAAAAATTAAAGCAGAATACTTAAGTGTTTCAGCAAGAACAGGAGAACAGGAGTATGTTTTGTTTTTTCCCCTCTTACTGTCTTAGCAATTATAAAAAGCAAGAATTGTTTTAAAGGTGACACGAACCAATGAATGTTGTTGTGTTCTGTTTTTTTTAAAAAAAACATACCTTTTTTGCTAATTTCAGATCTTCTATCAAGTCTTCTTCTCCCTGGGAAAGTTCAAAGATAGCCTGTAAAAACAGACACAAATATTATAAAACATCTTAATATTAAATCTATACTCAACTTGTTGAGTTGATGTTATATTCTGCACAGCTGTCTTAGTACCATGTAGCAGAATTTCTCTGCTAAATCGAATTGTGGATATAAAGTAACGCTTTATTCCATAGCTACAGAATCATGTGCGGTATTTTTTAAGAGAGCTGTATCAGATTGTTCATTAAATGCTTATCTGAAATAGCCCCAGAATTAATTTTTTTCAAACAGATGCATTTCTAGATGGGGGAGCTATCTTCAGTGTGGAATTTTGACTCGACTGTATCTTATCTGTTTATACACTTACTTGCATAGGAGTTTGTTGTGTTGCATTTTAACACATGCAGTGCTAGAAGTTCCAGGTGGTCTAGTAAGTAAAACACAGATCTTCTTTAAAACATTACCTTGGTAGTGAGCACTTTTATTCTCGTACCAGTTCATTTTTTGTTATTAATGCTGAGCTCTACTTAACTGTTGGCTGATGTTAGTTACTTCTCTTGAAGCAGATATGAGTCTTTAAAACTGGCAGATTAAAATAACCACCACCCTAAAACACTGGCTTATCGAAATACCACTGTATTTACTTCTTGCATGATTTCATTCTCAACTGGGATACAGTGAAAGTTAACAACATTTTGGTCAGTTAGTATTACTAACTTTATACTCAAGGCTTTCAGCCTGCATAAATCATGGAAGAACATTTTCAGCTAGTGCAGATTCTCCTAACTTGATAATATGCATGCATGGAAGGCTTGCCATAGTGTGAGTTAACTGACAGCACATGCATGGAAGCGGTTCAGATATTCTGTTGAGGCATGCAGTGTAAGAACCAATATGAAGCAGAATCGTCATGCAAAACTCCCTGGAATACAGCTCTCTTATTTGGGCTCTATGAAGGGTCCTGGCTTCTGCCCCAAGACAGTAATGACTGTTACGCTATGCAAACAGTTTCTACAGGTTACTTTTCAATAAACTGCCTTCGAAGATCTCAATTTTAGAAGTTATTTCCTATTAGTTCCTGTACAACGTTAAAATCTGCACAAGAAATGCTTGATGTTACTGCTGTTTGCTTTATGAATTAGCCCCTGAAATATTCTCTGATAGATTGTTTAAACTTTGTTGATACTGCTAGAAATCTCTGCAGGAAAAAAGAGTCTTGATTCCATGGCAGCTCTGTCATTGGCTCTAACATGAACTATTTAGAATTTGTTATGTACAACACATTAAAACCACTGATGTAGGGTTTTTTTGCTTTGGAAGATACATCTATTGATTAATATTTCATCTTTCTAGCACTGAAAACTTCCTCAAAGACACTGTTTTCCAACAAGGGAACTGATTGTGCATTTCTGTGCATACATATCACTTGATAAATTAGCTGTTCCTGAAATAGCATGCTCATCTATCATTATTAGAACAACAAAATGAAACAGCAAAATACCAGCCATAACTACAGAAACTGTCATACAGAACATGTACACCATGCAGCCAATCACAGTACAATGTATCTTAGAAACGTCACATTTATTAAGGAGATATGAGTTCATTGTAAAAAAGAATATATTCATCTAATATGGCTTGAATTATAAAGACTAGGGAGGGAATTCTGCTTCTAGCAGAGATGGTGATGTTCTGCTTAATTTCAGGAAAGCTTCAAGTGCTATCCTAATGCCTAGTAGCATTCCTGAACTCCATGCTTTAAAGATGACTTGTGAACATGAAATTTATGGTAAGAAAAAAAAAAAAAAAATATATATATACCTCTTGACGCTTGATTTCTTTAGATGTAAGCATGTGATTGACACAAACATCAAAGGTCTCACTCCATAGTTTGCTGTCTCTCCGCTTTGTGTTAGCAGGGGGCATATTTCGAGACCATGGTCGTGGACTGAACAGATCTGGACGACTGTCACTACGGAAACTGATAGAACGCTAGAAATATACAGAATAGTTTTTACTGTTAGAACAGTTTTACATTGCACATTTTTTTCCTAAGGAAATTATATACACAGTTCAGTACAACAAACAAACATTACCTCATTAGTTTTTACTGTGACTTAATAGCAATGTTTAGTACTGGGAATGTAAGAGAAATTATTTTAATACATCTTTATGGAAAGCCATACTTCCATTCCTGCAGTGAACTATGTCCATGTCCTGTTCTTAACATGTTTAAAACTACACAATGGATTCATATACCATGCAACAAGAATGAACTACAGGGATAACCGCAGAATGGTACAACACACTAACATAACTGATCAAATACAAAGTTTCAATTCAGTAAAAAGACAGGAATTATTCATGCATTACACATCTGCCTCATTAGCTCTCTAATAGTTAAAATTTTAGAATTAATGCAAACTTTAGAGACAAAACTAGTATGAATGCTTTTTTGGTTCATTTTTGGAAGAAAGCTTCAATTGTTATACAGAACCTATGGAAAGTTAGGACAGCAAAATCTGGTAGATAAAACTCATCTTCTGTATCAACTGAAAGTCAACAGAACTGTCAGGTTTCGTTTATTTTTGGGGGGTGGGATTGTTCAAGTATGTCTATACTGAGAAATAATAGGTCCTACCTCGAGGAAATCAGATAAAAAGGTGAATTATGTCAAACATATATTAATGATTTAAGGAAAAAAAAAAAATGCTTTCTCAGTTGGGCAGAAACAGGGTTCATAAAGCGAGACTGACCCTCAAAACTTTTCCTCTTACCTTAATAAGTGTGTTGCTACCTGATGATAATACTTTTTGGTTTTTGCAAACTGTCAGAATCATGAAAGATTTGATTGGTATAATCATTCCAGATATGTCCATAGCAGGATTAAATAATTTGTGCTATAATGCTCTGACCAAACTGGTTTTGATACATGGAGAAAACCCTTTCAAATGGTAACGTCCTGCCTCCTCAGATGTATAATGAGATCAAGAAACTAATTCACACAGAAAGAGTGAAATGGGTATGACTGAAAAGAGAGGAACAATCACATTATTTTTAAGGAAAAGTTATGTCAATATTCAGATTTTAACCTTTATGACAAGCAAGAAGCCAGATTCTTTTCACACCGCTTGCTTCTGCTTATTTCTTAACATTTGAAGAAATGTGTTAAACAATCAGTGCTAGCAAATAGCAAATTGTGAAACACCAGTACTGTGTTCTACTACTGCAGAATCTTTATTAATATTTCTGGAGCCTCTAAACTCTGATGACGTGCACCAGCATCTCTGTATCTGTTATGTGGTCTGGTCTTAAACATCAATAAAAACAAGTCCAATTTTAAGTAGACTTGAGAGTTCTATTTGCCTGTAGACTCTTAGAAAGAGTTCAGGCTACAGATGGATACTTTATGCTCTTACTGTCCTATTTTGAATAGATTCCTTTCTTGATTCCTTAAAATTAGAGACTTCTTTTTGAGGTCCTACTTTTGAAATGCCTCAAGTATTTCACGTTGTTGAAATACTCTACATCTTTCTTGTTATTTAATACCTGCCTTACATAACACAATCATCTTTCAATTGCCTTGGGTAAGAATGTTTGAAACAAAATAAATTCTCTTCATTTCCAGGTTGAAAGCAGCATATCAAAGAAATATTTGAAATTCTCCTCTTCAGATAAAAGCCCATGAAATGCAAACAGCGCCTATAAATACAATGTTTTTAAAATATCAGAAGACATGTTATATAAATAAAAGTGCCTTCTAACAGAAGCGATTTTGAGTCCTACCTGGAATTGACAAAACCCCTAAAAAAACCACACACACACACACACACACATATATACCAACCTACCAAAACTTTGCAAGTCAGGTGCTAGTCTTCCTTCAAGAGTTAAGAAGATAAAGAAACACACATGAAATTACATGCTTAATTTACAGTTGTTATAATGATGAATCATGGAACCCATTATTTTCACATGCAAATGGAAAGATTAGGGAAAAGAGGTAGGTGTGTTGATTTCACAAACCACCAATCATGAGAATGCAGCCAAGCAGAACAGTTGTCATTCCATGACCCAATGTGGAATGCCCCTTTCCATGCATTCCCATATGCATCCTCCAGTATATAGCTCCTTTGTTTGCGGTGGTGTTTTCTTAAAGGAATGGTTTATGTTGAATGGAGAAACTACTTATAATGATCAGCACCAGACAGACTGATTTTTAAAGTAAATGCCTCAATCTTGAAATGTTTTAACAAAAAGTCATATATCATGTTATAAAATGGCATGCACCCGTAACAGCAAACTGAAATTACATCGTGTTTTGAAAAAAGTAAGCTTTCACATCCATTGACAGTAATGTTTCTTTATGCTGCACAAGACTGCTTGATACTATTCTCTACAGCCCTATCCAGTCCTCTGTTGGGCAGAAGGGACACAAAAAGGCTGACTGGCAAAAGGAAATGAAACTGCCCCAAATCCCGCTTGCTTGCTTAGCATCTTTGCTACCTGGACACAGTAACTATATATTTAATTGTTTTCGTTCATACATCAGCCTTTTAATCAACCATACAAAGTGTACCTTGCTTAATATTAATAAGGAACATTGGATCGAGGCTATTTATTAGTGGAAAGGGAAATAAATGTTTCAAGGCGTTATTTAACAATGAGGACAAATTTCACTTCAAGAGCAAGTGGTTTCTTTGTCTGGAACGTTTTCTTCTTTTATACACAATAACACAGTAAAGGCAAAACCACTGACTGACTGATAGTGGTACACTGAAGTCTAGTCAGGCCGTGAATCGCATACTTCAGTGTGGAATCCAAGCTTATTTTAATATATTATCTTCTGTTTACACATTGCAGAAATTGGCTTGTAAAGCAATAAAAAGACCCATCACCAGGGAAATACTATCTAATACTATAATACTATCTCATATAATGTAGATAATATCTATACTATATTAGAGATATTAATATATTAGAGATATTATATCTAATATAATATCTATAATACTATCTAATGCTGAAATTAATACTTTGCCACTTGAGGGTCAAGCATACTTGCATTATCAATGTTGTAACAGATAAGAATATAAATAAGATGTAAACCTGACATATAAGTCTAATTAAACAAATCCCCAAATAAACAATAAATTATTTCAATAAAATTCCCTCATAGTTTTAAGATAAATGTAGTTTATCGTTTAACCATCTCAGTTCTACTACTTCGCCCATTTTTATTGCAAATAAACTGACGCATTTCAGTTCTACCAGAAATTTTTAAAAACAAGTTTAAAGGTACTCTGATGGTATCTTTGGTTGGTACTTGCCACAAAGGAAAAAATACATCACTCGTATGATAGAATCCCATTAAATAATTGTAGGAATGTCAAAACAGCATTTCTGCATCTCCAGTCTTTTAAAAGTATTTTCCTAGCTTCTGGCCTCCTTAAAATACATGTCCAGCATACTGGTTAAAAATTATGCCCATCTGGGATTATTAACATTTTCATATAATTCCAAAAACTAAAGGAGCTGGAGAGGAATCCAGCCACAACCTCTATTTTGTTTACTGTATTTATCTGACTGCGACAGCTTTTACTGGCTGTTAAAGGATTGTTACTACGGAGCGTCAATGTGTTACTGATGTTGATTCATGCAATTAACAAACTTCAATTTCAGCTGCAGTAAAGCAATCTGCTTCATGTACTGGGAAAAGAGGACTACAGATCAAAGTCCTAGCATTCAGAACCAATGATAAGGAGGGGCTGGGGCGTTGCCCTTTACATCAAGAAAACACTACAGAGTGAAGAGTTGTCCCTGAAGAATAGCCATGAGCAGGTTGAAAGCTTATGGGTAAGAATCGGAGAGAGAGGCAATAAAGGGAACCTAGTGGTTGGTGTCTACTACAGGCCGCCAGATCAAGAGGAGCTGATAGACAAAGCGTTCTTCCTCCAACTCCAGGAGGCTTTGCGCTTGCAGGCTCTCATCCTACTGGGGGACTTCAACTACCCCGACATCTGCTGGAAAAGCAACATGGCAAGCTGTAGGCAATCCAGCAGGTTCCTAGAATGCATTGAGGACAACTTCTTAAGCCAGGTAATAAGCACCCCTACCCGAGGGGATGCGATACTAGACCTGGTGGTCACCAGTGCGAGTGAGCTCGTTGCGGATGTCAAGATCGGAGGTAGCCTGGGCTGCAGTGACCATGCGCTGGTGGAACTAACGCTACTGAGGGAAATGGGAATAACGAAGAGCACAGTCAGGACCCTAAATTTTAGGAGGGCAAATTTCCAGCTCTTCAAGGAGATAGTCAGAAGGACCCCCTGGGAAACGGTCCTCAGGAACAGGGGAACAGAACAGAGCTGGCAGGTCTTTAAGGATGTATTCCAGAGAGCGCAGGAGCTCTCGATCCCCAAGTGTAAGAAGTCGGGCAGAGAAGGGAAGAGACCGGCATGGCTGAGGCAAGAGATGCTGGTCAAACTAAGGAAGAAAAAGGAACTGCACAGGCAGTGGAAGCAGTGACTGGCTTCCTGGGAAGAGTATAGGGAAGCTGCCCGGTTGTGTAGGGATGGGGTCAGGAAGGCCAAGGCACAGCTGGAGCTGAACTTGGCAAGGGATGAGAAAAATAACAAGAAGGGCTTCTATAGGTATGTCAGCCAGAAAAAGAAGGTCATGAGCGAGACCGGCAAACTGGTAACAGCAGATGAGGAGAAAGCTGAGGTACTCAACAACTTTTTTGCCTCAGTCTTCACTGGCAACCTCTCTCCTCACCCCTCCCGAGTTGATGGATGGCATGAAGGAGACCAGGAGGGTAAAATCCCTCCGGCTGTAAATGAAGACCAGGTTCGGGACCTCCTGAGGAACCTAAACATACAGAAGTCCATGGGACCTGATGAGATGCATCCCAGAGTCCTGAGGGAACTGGCTGATGTAGTTGCCAAGCCACTCTCCATGATATTTGAAAAGTCATGGCAGTCAGGGGAAGTCCCCAGTGACTGGAAAAAGGGAAACATTATGTCCCTTTTCAAAAAGGGTAGAAAGGAAGACCCTGGGAACTACTGACCTGTCAGCCTCACCTCTGTGCCTGGGAAGATCATGGAACAGATCCTCCCAGAAGATATGCTAAGGCACATGGAGGCCAGGGAGGTGATTCGAGACAGCCAGCATGGCTTCACCAAGGGCAAGTCCTGCCTCACCAACCTAGTGGCTTTCTATGATCGTGTAACAACAAGAGTGGACAAGGGAAAACCAATGGACATCATCTATCTGGATTTTTGTAAAGCCTTTGACACGGTCCCCCACAACATCCTTCTCTCCAAACTGGAGAGCCATGGATTTGATGGGTGGACCATTTGGTGGACAAGGAATTGGTTGGATGGTCACAGCCAAAGGGTAGTGGTCAACAGCTCAATGTCCGGATGGAGACCAGTGACGAGTGGAGTTCCTCAGGGGTCCGTACTGGGACCGGTGCTGTTAAATGTATTTATCAATGACATGGACAGCGACATCGAGTGTACCCTCAGCAAGTTTGCAGATGACACCAAGCTGAGTGGTACAGTTGATACGCCAGAAGGACAGGATGCCATCCAGAGGGACCTGGACAAGCTGGAGAGGTGGGCCTGTGTGAACCTCATGAGGTTCAACAAGGCCAAGTGCAAGGTCCTACACCTGGGTCGGGGTAATCCCCGGTATCAATACAGGCTGGGGGATGAAAGGATCGAGAGCAGCCCTGCTGAGAGGGACTTGGGGGTACTGATAGACGAAAGGCTGGACATGAGCCGGCAATGTGTGCTGGCAGCCCAGAGCGCCAACCATGTCCTGGGCTGCATCAGGAGAAGTGTGGCCAGCAGGTCAAGAGAGGTGATTCTGCCCCTCTACTCTGCTCTGGTGAGACCTCACCTGGAGTACTATGTTCAGCTCTGGAGCCCTCAGCACGAGAAGGACATGGAACTGTTGGAGCGGGTCCAAAGGAGGGCTACAAAAATGATCCGAGGGCTGGAGCACCTCTCCCATGAGGACAGGCTGAGAGAGTTGGGCTTGTTCAGCCTGGAGAAGAGAAGGCTGCGGGGAGACCTGATTGCAGCCTTTCAGTACTTAAAGGGAGCCTATAGGAAAGATGGGGACAATCTTTTTAGCAGAGACAGCAGTGACAGGATGAGGGGTAATGGTTTTAAACTAAAACAGGGTAGGTTTAGGCTAGATATAAGGAAGAAGTTCTTTACAATGAGGGTTGTGAAACACTGGAACGGGTTGCCCAGAGAAGTAGTGGAGGCCCCATCCCTGGAAACATTCAAGACCAGGTTGGACAGGGCTCTGAGCAACCTGATCTAGTTAGCGGTGTCCCTGCTCGCCGCAGGGGGGTGGGACTAGATGACCTCTAGGGGTCCCTTCCGACCCAAAACTTTCTATGATTCTATGATAAAAAGTTTTCTGCTTAAGGATTTTTAGTAATTTCCAGTGTCCTAAGATAGATAAAAATAATTTGGAGTCCCTACTTCAAGACACACTGATGAAAACTGAAGTTGCAAAGGAAGCTAGCCAGACTTTAATTTCTCTCTTCAGCATCAGCTAGAGTTCTTTTTCCTGATCCTATTTTCAGCTTTTAAACCGAACAGCACAGCTGTGAATAATACCAAGCAGAAACAAGCAGATCATCATAATCATTAGTCTAGCTTGATGCAGACTGAAAATACAGCTATGAAATACAGTTGTTTTCCAGGTGGATAAACAAATAAGAATACCTGCTTAGCACCTGATAATCCTGCAGATATACAGACAGACTCTGTCAGCGATGAAGCTAACAGCACTATATTAGTCAATTTGTCTACAGTGCTCTATGCAACAGAAACAGAGTGACTACAAATAGTCAAAAAACCCAGAAAGCTGGAAAGACTTTATGTGCTTTGTTGCTTGGAACCCTTGTGGAAAAGTACTGACAATAATGTGGAAAATTGTAATAAAGTTAAGAAGACATTAAAAAAAAAAAACAAATACCTGTATAATCAACGGAATATTCAAAACATGAAAAGTTGTTAAGAACACATATTAAAAGACACTACACAGATCTCAAACTCAGAAGTGTTTGTCTTCAACCTGCATCCAGAAAGTCCATTATATAAAATAGAAGTTACATGTGTACACGGTAACATGTAAGGTAAGGAAAATTATGCACAATAAACTTGTTTTTCCCTCTTACATCTATCTTCCATTCAGAAAGAATACATAAGAAGGTTTATTTGAAATGGCATAAACGAAACTCAGAATTTTCTAATTCCTTTTATTGACGCTGTTGGAATGGTCTTTTTGGATGGATGTTCTGTCGCTTTGTTTTGTTTTCTTCCAGGGGAAGAAGTTGTTTGTTTTGGATGTTGTGGTGATAATAGTAGTTTCTTAATTTTACAGATACAGAATATCTTAGCACCCATGCAAAAAGAAACATGGGGTTTGACTGAAATAACAATAAAGATACATAAATTTCATCCAGTCAGAAAAATCAACACTTTTTTCTTTTTACAGGTGTTAGACCATGAAAAAAAATCCTGCTCTATACTGTTCCATAAGGCACAGTGACAGCCATGTCAATACATATTAAAGTAAAAAAGCTATACATGCTTCCCAGAATGTTTCTAAATAATTCCAAATGGGGCACCCAAGAACAGGAAGATCAGTCTTTTTTTTCCCCTGTTCTGTTGTTGCCAACAAAATTAGGTAAGAAGTCAATTTACAGCCAGCCATGAAGGCAGTTTTGAGAGACATCCTCAGCATTCAGCGCTTGGAAATGGATCCAGACCTAGGATTTGGAGAACATAAAGACCAATTTCTCATCGCAGCCTCTTCAAGCCCATAGTCACTTAGAGGAGACGGCATGAATAACATCACTGTTTAATCTGGTAGAAGCAGGCAGTTAATTAAAATATATTCTTATCATCAGTACGAACAGAGCAAGACAGAAATGCTTGCAACAGCAGGACTTGCAACAAAGCCACTGTTTCCTCTCCTATTTTTGTCAAAATTTGCCGTGAAACACATTTACGTAGCTCTTGTCTCAAGAAGCTGCTGCTACATGCATGCAAGGACAGTTTGTTTCTGGTAGTCTAAATCAAAATTTATTAAATATAATATTGTACTGGACAACCCAGTCTCAATGGCATTCACTACAGAACATTAGCATAGGTACTTAAATGAGGACAACAGCTGTCTAAGGCCGTGAAAAGGGAAGCGTCGTGCTCAGAAGCAGTTTAGCCAAAAATTAATTCACTTTCCACACTCCTCACAACTGGAACTAATGTAGTCCTTCCAGAGTCAGGCCAACTTTTTCCTAGAGGCAGACTACAGAGGAGATTTATACACCCCAGGGAATACAGGCATCTCTGCTCTAGTCACGCTATAATACACCTTCTGGATCAAACTCAGAGCAAGTGGAGTTCAGCCATTTTGCCTTTCCTCCAACCCACACATGCGGCTTTTGTATGCAGATGTCTGCACTTTCAAAATCGTAGGAACTGAACACAGGAAAACCAATGCTAAAGAAACCCTGTAATATCTGTTTTCTAGAGAACTACCACTGCAGAAAAATGGGGTTCTTTCCCACGACTTTATTTGTCATAAGACTCCTAGCTCTAAAGTTTTATTTCCTTCCTCCTTGAGATTAACAGATAACTCCAGTAATGCTCCAATTAAGCTACTTTTGATTAAGTAACGTCTTTAATACATTTACGATATTTTTATAATTCCTCTTATCAAAGAAATTAGGCTTGTTATGAAGTAATTTTCTTTAGATCTTATACATGCCTTCTTAGATAAACTGTTTTAAAGAGGAAACAGTCCGGCTTTCTAGACCAGACCCACAGCAGTATTGCAGCTCCCAACTGTTTGTCAGTCATGACAACCATTAGGAATTGAGCACCCAAATGTTCTGCAGTTCCTAGGTCTGAAGGCACAAATAATTTAAAGTTCCATTAGTCTTCAAGTATGTTAAATATTATGCACCTAATCTATAATACAAAAATTGCAACTACAAAATTTCAAAACTGCATTTAAAATTTGCTTGTGCTTCACTAATTTTCAGCAGCAGCTTTGAAAAAAGACTTTTTTCCAATTGTTCAATAGTCTTTTGTTTAGGCAAGGTCAAAGTTCACTACACAGAAGGAAATTTAGCAGTGTAACTATAGTTATAACTAACTATACAGAAAATAACTAACTATACAGAAAATAACATTTTCAAAAAACCCAACCAAAATTAATAGAAAGTGTCATGGAAAATTCTGTTCATCAAATTTAAAAACCAACTATAATCCTTTAGTATAACAACCTTTGTATACTACAGCTGCAACTGTTTTCTTACTGGTAGTTAAAAACCTTCATTATCTGGACAGAGAAGTGGGTTTTTTTGAGGTGAGAGTTCTGAGTTTTTAAGCTGAGTGACGCTGTAGTCGTAAGTTGCCTAAACCTGTCTGCCACATTACAGTGGGGTGTATGTGCATATGTGAGGGTCACACTCCCATGCTAACCCCAGAAGAAATTGTGAATATGTATGCATTCCCCGTTTAGCAACGCAGTTCAATGCAGCAGTGCATTTACTGTGATTACCTGAAGTGTCTGGCTGAACCGCTTCAGTGGAGTGGCTCGTACAGGAGGGATCAGACTTGCTAGTGATGTAACTCTGGAAAGCGGTTTGACCCGTTTGTTACTGGGCTCCTGTAGGGGGCGGGGGGGGAGGTACAAGGGAAACAAACAAAAAAAAATAATGGGGGGAGCATAAGCATAATCAGACAAACATTGCTACCAGTTTTGCTGGTTTTCCTAAGAAAGAATTTGCAAAAAGCAAGTTTGTAAACCTGGTATATAATTAGGGTAGTAAAGAAACAATAGCAGTTTAAAACGCTGACAATGACCGATTACTCTTGGCTGGTACATACAGATCCTGGAAACAGCTAAAAAATGTAATGATGGAGAAGTTGGCGTGGCTAGGAGCAGGGGAAAGGAGAAAGGTAAAGAAAGACAACAACATTTTATTATATTAACTCTTTCTTAAAAGAGAAATTTTCAGCAGTGCTCTGCAGCTAATGCATGTTACAGTAATCTTATCATTGAAAGGAATACTTTAAAATAAAAACAATTCCATTTGTTTCTTTCCCTCTGGCACTGTCAGCATTTGACTCTATTCAGTTAAATGTATTTTATTCCAGAAAATTTAATTTAGACAGAAATCTCTAATTGTAATTGTCCTTTGAGTGCACATTCCTATGGAAATACTTATATACACAGGCAAACACATTAATAACATGCTTACATGTATTTAATTTTTGCTTAAAATAGAATGGAAACTAAAAACTACCATAAAGCATTCAATTAAATGTTTTTCTTTTCATATATACTTTTAACAGTGCTTATAGTAATACATAACCACTTCAATATAAAATGCCAACTGTCTTACAGATTTTTTAAAACAGTTAACAGAAATCGTAACAGAAGAAAAAAGTGATTATAAATACATAAAAGTAGAACAGTTACCCTTGGCTTCCTAACCTCCATCTGACATTTAATGGATCTTGAATAGCACATGCAAAAGGCAACTTTTGACAGAAAAAGAGCCAAACCTTCCAAGCGAAGTTAAAAAACCCATCCAATATCATATTTCAAGGACATCCTAAAGCAGTTCATCTTTCTTTTTCAGCCATGCTTATGAAGTTTGTGTAGGCTTGCTATGCCTCCAATTTGCTAGACATAACTTTAAGAAAATCAAGCATGCCTATTATCCTTTTGTTCAGAAATCCAAATTCTTCTGGAAATAATGCAGATTTGTAACCTTCCTGATACAAAAAAAAAAAAAAATCTCAGTAGCGATGATCATTATCTGTATTGCTGACAAGAAAAATCCTCTTCATTAGCACAGCAACAGAGGAAAGGTGAGAAGCAGCTACCTATTTAATTTACTTCTCAGCAGGCAGACCTGGAAATTCATAAATGCTGCCTGAGATGAGGGACAAAGCATTTAACCCTCTAGCAAAAATAATGTATTCCATCACACACGAAACCTGGCATTAAAGAATATTAGCAGCCTAAATCAAGTTACACCCTTATCTTCACTGTTGCACTGCTACTCATATTCCTTCCCTTTCAGCAACAATGTCTTTGAAGGAGTATTTGTTTTACGTCATTGCAGCACCACTAGCACACTTATCTACAGCATCACCATCCCTTCTCCCCTCCCCCAAAAGAAAAAAAAAAATCTTTGATATTCCACTGTAATTCTTCTCTAACTGGTGTCTCAGCCATCAGCTGTTTCTTTTTTATGATTATTCAGAATGCCAGTCCTGGTGCACAAATAACATCCCATGGCAGAGCCTGCTTGTTATGAATCATGCTGCACTGCAGTGAAAGGACCTGAAGTCCCAGAGTTAGGCAGTGCTTTGCCAGCAGCACAGCTTTTGCTAGCAGCTCTACCTTTGCTGCTAAGGCTGCTTAGGCATAAATATCACACCCCGTAAACCACATCTGGAAATCAAGACTATATGGATGTTCCAGAAGACAGGGAAAGAGGGATCAGGATTAATACAAAAGATTTCACCTTCTTCACTGCTGTGTCCCTCCTATTGTCTTACAACTTTGCTGCCATGTATATGTTCTTTGGTCAAGAGGAAAATACACAAAAAAGCACAGATTTGATCCATACAACATCATAGCCATCTCTTGCTTGAAAGTTAAATGCTCCCCCGAGTCTTATAGACCTTTTCCACACACACTGTGATCTAGTCACAATTTTGCACAGTCTTTCAGTCTTAACTTATAACAAAACCAAGTCCAGAAGCCCTTGGATAATTTTCTGAGGCATCTACTGACAGCAAATGAAATCACAAAAGAAGTAAATCTATATTTCACTACGTATCTGCAGCATGTCATTTGAAAGCATTGCAAAAAAACTGAATGAAACTTCCTGAGTAGTGTTTAAAACTAAGTAAAGAACACCAAGTCAGTCTATCCTTATTTGAATACTTCCAAATACTGTGCACATTACTGCGGCTGAAGTTTATTAATTACTACTCACAGCCTGCAGGCTAAGCACACAGACCAGGACCTAATTTGCTTGGCCTTGTGGGGCACATAAGCCTGAGGCAGCTGTGAAAATTGATGCACAGCATCAAATCACCTTGGAGAAAATCAGCCTCAGTAAAAAGAATGGAAATAATCTTTCTCTTGGAGAGTGAGAGGAAGTGAAAAAAGAAATATTATTTCCCCCTTCTTCATGTCAGACAGCCCAAAGGCTCACTGAAACCTGTCCCATCTCCCAGCCAAGGATGCCTACAGTTCCACAGGGGAACACAGCAGAGTTTCAGCCACCATCAAAATACATTCAGTTCTTCTAGAGCTTCTAGTTGTAAGCCACCAGAGGTCAGCACTTCTCCCAGCAGTCAAAGGAAAGTTAGATCATGGATTGTGAAGGTATGCCTGCAAAAGTCCTACTCCTTCTGTCACCACAACCCATTTTGTCTTCCTCATGTAGTGTACCATATCCTGTTCTAACACTGAAAAATCTGATCAGAATTCAAAATAGCTAGAATATGTAGTTCAAATTAGGAATCTGATCTTATTAAAAGAGGTGAGCATTATTACAGGATTCTCTCCAATAGAATTAAGATCATGAATCAATAATTTCAGAAGTCTAAAGACTTTACACCTTTACCAATCAGGACAAAGTAAATCTTGTTAATCAGAAGTTCTTAATTACAGTGAAAGCTTTCTGAATACTTCTAATGTGCTTTTCACCCCACATTAGGAACAGTCTGTTAGGTTAAGATAGCCAGCTGGAAGTGAAAACTCATCAAACCTTAGTGTTCCAGGTGTCATCTCCCTCAGAGAAGTCGAACAACAAAAGCAATCAGCACTGAATCACCCCCTCCACTGTGGAATAATGAAGTTTGTACAGGTAAGGCTTTGACTGCAATGAAAATATAGCAATACCAGAGCAATTCCAAGAATGTAAGACAGTAATACTGAAACTTATACATTTGATCAGTATTTCTGTTGCATGGTCTACATCCATTCTACCTCCCTGTGCTGGTTTTGGCTGAGGTAGATTCAATTCTCTTCATAGTAGCTAGTATGAGGCTATGTTTTGGATTTGTGCTGAAACAGTGTTGATCATACAGGGATGTTTTTGTTACTGTTGAGCAGTGCTTGCGCAGAGTCAAGGCCTTTTCTGCTTCTCACTCCACCCCACCAGAGAGGAGGCTGGGAGTGCACAAGAAGCAGAGAGGGGACACAGCCGGGACAGCTGACCCCAGTGACCCAAGGGATATTCCATGCCATGTGACCTGATGCTCAGCATATAAAGCTGGGGGAAGAAGAAGGAAGAGGGGGGGACATTCAGAGTGATGGCATTTGTCTTCCCAAGTAACAGTTACACATGATGGAACCCTGCTTTCCCAGAGATGGCTGAACACCAGCCTGCCAAAGGGAAGTAGGGAAGGATTTCCTTCTTTTGCTCCGCTTGCACACATGGCTTTTGCTTTGCCCGTTAAACTGTCTTTATCTCAACCCACGAGTTTTCTCACTTTTACCCTTCTGATTCACTTCCCCATCCCACCAGGAAGGGGGGGGGGGGTGTGAGCGAGCGGCTGTCTGGTGCTTAGCTGCTGGCTGGGATTAAACCATGACTCTCCTCCTTCATCAATACCCTCATTCTCAAGCTGTGTCGCCTCTCCACAACAGCATGACAGAGAAGCTGAACAAACTATTGAGGCCAATGATCTGGACAGGGAACAATTCCACAGTTAAGTTGCATAACAAAGTTTTAAACAGATGGTTGTTTTTTCTCACCAAGGGCTCTGTTCTTCACAACAAAGACATCAAATGGAAAGAGGAGAGTGTGTGAACTGTTCTGCTTCACTCAGAGATACCAACCAGAATCTGCACTCGCACATTAGTCCAATAAGATCAGGGAGCTGCATTCCAGATGCTGCTTCCCAAGCCGCTTCAATTTTTTTTTTTTTTTTTAAGAATAAACTGTTTGCAGTTAGGAATTCCTAGTGCATGTTCATTATCTTTTCAATTTGTCTCTGAAAAAAATCTCTGGTTTTCCAGTTAACCAGGGGTGCCACAATCATAAAACCTTTTGAGATATTAATCTAAGCACATGGGAACACAGAACTGTGCAATTCCAGTGTCTGTCCAGCATGAAGAGGCTCCAATTAGGACATACTGTCTAGGTAGAATGAACATCAGATTCCAGGTATGTACCTCTGAGTGTGCTCAGAAGAATCTAAGCTACTCAAAGGCATCACTCCTCCTGCTCCCTCTCCCAATTCAGGGAACATAGAAGCAGACAGGATTGAGAGATGGGATTTAGTGGCTGGATCCACTTGCAAAAACCATCACCTGTCCAGCCTGGGAACGCAGACAAGTTATGACACAAAAAATTCAGGAGTTACAATGCTTTGCCTGACATTTTGAAGTTGTTACTATTGGTATTAAAAAATAATTTCAGAGTTTTGAATTAAAACAAAATGTTAGACTACATTTTCAGAGTCACAAAGGCTTGACAAAACAATATGGGAAGTAAACTAGAAAACAAAAGATCCAGACTACAATTTGGCAGAGTTTCCAAAATGTGGAGCTGGTACATGTGAACAAGTAACATTAATCTGACAGGGCTTTAAATTTGATATAAGGCTAAATAAAGCTGAGGGAAACACGAGTGCAGAACTTCAAAGGCTGAATAGTCAAGCGAAGTCAAATTAATACCTGACTAGGCTAGAACAAAGAGCAGATGGCTTTTGGGGGAGCTGTATATTTGAACTCAAGATGACTTTGGTAACATTTGAATTCACAGAGCAAAAACTTAAAGCTGGAAATACCGTGTATATACGCAGCCTCAAAAAGAACTCTTGAAACTGTCAGCAAACTGATAAAACAAGCAAATCTGTGTCCAAAATCTGGATGGTTCTGGAAACCGTACAGTGGACATTTCAAATAACTACTATATCCTTCTGAGAAAGTGTATTTTTATCACATACTTTTCAGGGGAATTCGTAGGAAGAAAGATTAGAGTAATCACAATGGCACAATCACTGATTATCACCTATTTAAGACAGGAAACCATCAGATAACAAGTTTCAAAGATGCCACACTCACTATCCTACTTTGGCATGTAGGACAGTGCTCTAGATTGCTTCTTCATTGTAATTTATCCTGTAAATCCTATATATATATACATACACACACACATATATTTCTAGTATCTTCTACATATTAAACTGTAACCTAATGGTTTAAACTGCTGAGTAAGAAAGGAAAGAAATGTATAACTCTCAAAAAATTAGTCTTCTGCTGTTGGACAGCTGGGAAATGCATACAGCAAGCAGCTTCAGGTGTAGTGCTAACAGGAAGCTATACTCTTCCGAGTAACTTCTGCCAGCTCCCTCTTCAGTAAAATTTATGTCTTTTTTTCCTTGCATAACTGAATGAGGTTTTGCTTTTTAAAAACTGTGATATGGTCATTTCAAAATGCCAACATCTTGGCAAAAAGTTAACTTTTGTATTATTACTTTTGGCTTTAATACACACGGATTACTACTTAAAAGCCTGAATCCTAGCACACAGAACCGCTCCTGAGGCAAGCTAAGCATTCAACAGACACGGAAGCGTGTTAAAGCAGATGATTTTTTGAAGAATCAGTCACTTATGTTAGTTGCAATGTACTGACAACTAAGTTTATGTAATTTTTATTTCTTCATTAGTGAAACCAGCACCCCTAATAATTCATTCTGTTGCATCCAACACCACATTATACAGATATGAAAAGCTTCGAGGAGGCTATTTAGGGGAAGAAGCTAACACTTCTCACGCTCTTCATCCACAAAATATAACAATTCTTTTACTGGTATGTGTAAAGAATGGAATTTTCCCTAAGTTTAAAGTGGAGTGTCAGAGTGAGTTAAATCCATTCAGTAATATCGATTAGTTTTCTATACATTGTCATCTAACAAGACCACCCACAGCTTAATTATCACGCTTTGATGGATAAATTACTCTAGCAAAAGATTGTTTAATTTTCTAACAAACAGAAGGAAAGGAAACAAAAATAACTAGGCCAGGTTCCCTTTATATTGCCTGCAGAACAGCAGAACCAATGACCTGGATAATGCATACTGAACAGCACAGAGTAGTTGTCAAGGTGCCACATAAAAGGTCTTTATTTCCCTCAGTACCTCACTTCAAAATTCTTTCACTCTATGCTCCTGACCGGCTTAGCTGCTGATTTCCTCCCAGCGCACATTAAAAGCAAATGTATGTTCACTGCTGGTATGATTGTTTTTCCACCCAACTCTCCCATCTCTTATCAGCAATTTCAACAACAGTCTCCATGTCAGAGAACTGGTGCTGAATTTGACAAACAAGGGAAAATATTACCCTGAGTGGTCATTACACTTGTGTCTTCAGCCCACGTGCAGCACTACTGTGATCACATTGTGTTGATTTTTCTGATTGTATTTAAAAACTAACTCAATAAAAGGAACTTACAGACAGTTTTAAGGCAACCCAGAAAATAAGTGATATGTGAAAACTGGTACAGAAACTCAGAATTTTAGAATATTAGAATTTACCCCATTTACCTTCAAAGGCAAACTAACCTCCCAATCCACATACAAAAACGCTGAAATCAATGCTTGTAAAAAAACGTCCTAACTTACTGGAGTTCAAGTTCTGATATAATTATTTGCTGTAGTAATTCTGGATTTGGGGTTGCTAACTTTCTTGATGTTTTATAAAAAATATGCTGGTTATTTGTTTTCCCCTTTTGATGTATTTTCTGTTTGTGAACGAAGGCAAACAGATCTCCAAAGCACTCACTCTGTGCTATGGAAGCATTCATTAGTGCAGAATGTTTTATATTAGTCTCCAAAGAGTTAACAGTGTAATAAATGGAAGACGCTATAAAATGAAACAGTACAGCAACCTTTGTTTCAAGCATAACTCACAAGCAGTGCCAGCAAACTGAAACAGAACCACTCTGTTTCAGACTTCATGTAACTGACTGAATTTCCACACTCCTATACTTTAAAGGTTAATAGTTTTTAGTCAACTTTATAAGGGTAAGTCAATATTTGTCATGGCAAGAAGCCCAACATTATTATTTTTATTAGTCTGCTACTAGTAAATTGGCCTAAGATTAAACAATTCTAATAAATGCCCCCAAAACTTGGAGTTAAACAAAAAAAAACACATCCAAGCTCTGTTCCACAGGATGTTATCAGTATTTAACCTTCAACAGGATAAAAAAACCTAAAACAAAACAAAAAAGGTTGAAACAGAAAAAAACAACTTATGTTACAACAGTCTCTTAATACAGAAAACACTTGACCTAAAAATGAGCCAGGTATCTCAGTCTTTTTGCACCTTCAGAGAGAAGCAAATCTAAACTAGAGCAACATTCTCAGTTGTTACTGGTGCTAATCAAGACTAATTTTTTTAATGTTTGAAACAGCAGAGAATTTGCCTTTGCTTCATAGTATCGTAGAAATATTCCAACTGGGAAACTCTAAAACATTCACTCTTCTAGACCTGAGGCTGATGGTCAAGAAAAACAAAGTAGGTGACTCTAAAGCAGTTCCAAATATAGTTCAGTGTTGCCCAAAAGTAACTGTAATCATCCACACAAATCCATCCTAAAACCTGGGAGTGGCATCCCCCTAGTAAAACTGCCAGCATCCCAAGAAGAATTTATTAAGTGATTTCAGTAAATTGCTACATAAAGGCAACTTCATCAGTCAATAAATTGTGTGTATCAATGATACAACTTTCCTTCAAATCCACAAGGTTCCACTCACAACCTGTGCTCTCTGATGGGAGCAGGAGGAGGTTTGCTATTCCTCCTCTGCCAGTCTCCACAAAACCAGCAAGGAAACAAAGCAAAATCCTGAGACATTTTGTTTTAATCACAGTGTAATAAAGAAGAGGACCTGAAATGATAGTCGGGGTACAACGAATAGCCATAGAGAAGTGGAGAAGTATTCTGAGCCAAAGAAAATCAGCTGAAATTTGCACGCTATCGCATCCTGTGTTCATCAAAGACCGGTTCCTTGCCGCAAATAGGCTGCCCTCATTAGTCACCACTCTTAAGACTTCAGATTTCATTTGCCACATGCGAGACAGAACCAGTGTCAGCAGCATAAGGACAAGTTGCACCCAGCTATCTTGACTGATTGTTCGTTTATTTGCAATATGGAGAAATCAGTATGTCTGCCAGCAGTTAGGAAATGAAGGCCAAATAAGAGAAAAACCTCACACAGAGGTGAATTAACACAAGCAACAGAAACTCTGAAAAACCCAGACAACATAGGGTTGATTAAATTCTGCATTTCCTCTCATTAGAAGCTGCTTGTATAGACTACCTAAGAAATACCTTTTCCATTCTGGAACAAACTAGATATGAAGCTGGACTGCCAATTCACAAGCAGATATCATACAGAGAGTTAATGAATGGAAAAATAAAGGCAAGCTGTTTGTTTCAAATTGCCATTAAGCAGAACAGATCAGTAGTTCCAAGTGGGGATTTAACATGTTTCCATGTTTAGCACACTGCAGTTACACTGCACATGAATTTACCTGAAAGATATCAAAACTCCGGCTTGCTAGTATTTCATTAAAAATGAAATACGTACATTTATGAAGATCAAAGAAAATTCATGACTTGCAGTCAACCTTTTGGTCCCTCTCCCTCTGGCTCCATGCCTGGTTCTCATGTTAATTATGTGCCATGGCCCAAAGGCCTGTGGGTTACCCTTCAGGTTAGTTTTCCTGCACTCCCCATGCCAAATTAAACACGGTCCTGAGCATGAGGCAGCCTAGACCTCCTGCACATCAAAACAGTGAGGATATCAGTAGGCAACAAAACACAGATTGCAAACAGTCCTGATTCCTAGGTCTAAGATTTCTGCAGCATATGAGATGTAAGCAGACATACAACATACTGGAGACACAAAGGAATTCTGTGCCACCAGTGTAGTTTTTAGAGCCTAAACCCAGGCACTGTATTAGATCCTGTACAGCAGAACAGAACATCTCTACTCTGAGGAATTCATGTCTTCCTTTCCATGACTTCACATTCAGAACTTTAAACCTCAGTCTGTGATTGTGCAAGCTCTTTCTTATCTGCTGCCCCTTCACTGGCTCCGCTTCATTTTGTTTCCTTTAGAGGGGGTGATAAGGGAATTGCTGTAAACCAATGAAACATAGAAAATGGTGTGGTATATATATCATCAGGAAACATGTGGGCTTTTTATATCTTAAAGCACGCAAATTTCAAGTTTCACTAACTGTCTCTATTTTTCTATTATAAAAATAGTTGGAAAGAGCCCAACCCCTCTGTACCATTTACACCTCAAATTGTACTACAGTATTTTATGTGGGGTATGCAATGATGTATGCAAAGGCCTTATAGTATTTCCTATATTAACTCATCCCTCAGGCACCACAGTGTTTTATTGCGCTTAAACTGCATTTAGAAAGAACTATGATAATTGTACTTTGACTAGAGGTACACTAGCCTTTCCTCAGAATCCAGATTTCTACTGTTCACATATATTTTGGTCATTTTACTGGTCATTGTTTTGTGACTGTGCTACTTCTAGGGAATTTATGCCAAGGAAGCTGGTGTGGCTTACAGAAAGAACTGCAGAGTAGAAAATCTCTGTTCTCTTTTGTGCCACTGACTTGTTCCTCAAAAACACCACTAGTTTTCCACTGCTGCTCTGCCGTCTCCTAGTGAAGCCCAAGAATAAGGAAGAGCTGATCTATTGCCTGTAAGCTTCAGCTTGTTATCCAGAGACCTCCAGCTGCAATTTTGGGAAAATTTCAACTGTACAAGTATATGTCAAGATTTTTGCTCAATTTCATCCCATGGAAGTACTACTGTACTTGATCTTCCAAACAATATTTTGTCTTTGTTCAAAACAAACACTAAAAGATCATTGTTTTATAAAGTCAGAGGAAATATTTTATAGTAATGAGTTCTGATTTAAAAACAAAACGCAACATCTATGTAGCAGAAAATCTGTTCTGCTCCACATGTACCAACATTTATGCACAAATTAGGTTACTAAATAAATCAACCAACTTCACATGTTCATTATTAAAACGAAACTCAGGTTTTCAAAGCCAGGAATTCATAACCCCCACACAGCAAGCTAGCTTTCTGGTGTAGTAACACAAAATTGTGCTAGAAGGCGCCCAACAGCTTTATTTAGCCTTGTAAATACTAAAGGATGGAAGAGCATCTTAACACTAGAGCTTCAGAGGAAACGTGAATTTCCCCCCGCTCAATATTTAGAGACTTCAAAGACACAGGCTACATACATAATGCCTTTCCCAAAGAACAGTTTTACTTCTGCTTCCTCAACCAAATTTTTGGAGTGGCAGGTGGTCTTCTCATACCCTCCTAAGACAAACCAAAGAACGTTTAGAAGTTTACTTTTCAGAATGCTGAAGTCCCTCATAATCTGAGAAAACAGCCTGAAAGCATATGGTGCATTTTCTTACTTGTATAAAACAGCAACTAAAAGATCATAAATCCAAAAGAACCGTTTGCACATTGTAATTTTGATTGATCACATCTGTTATTAGATACTTCCTCATGCTCTAAGCTTTCAGTGAGACTTTTTCTTTGAAATCTGACTATAATCAAGCTGCCCTTCCTAACTGTAAGAGAGCAACACTCCAACTCTTCAGATTCGACAATTCTATTCATTCACAAAAAACCCTTCATACAGTAAAGGCTAAAACATATTTATTTAATAGTATACTTCATAAAATGCATACCCTTAAGAGAACCATTTAGTACTTAACAACTTGTATTTTACATAGATGCACATGTACACACACACACTCAGGGTGTATTTTCAAAAATACAGTTTAAAAAAATCCACTTTTCATTCAAAATCCATTGCAGTAATTAAATCCCTTTATGTAAAGATACACTGAAAAGCAAGATTGCAGCATCTTCTTATTAGTTCTTAGCATCATGATTAAATAGGGTCACTTAGCTTATATTACTTCACTTCAGATCCACTCAACTGCTGGAGGTAATTAAACTTTGATGTAGTTGTATTACATGCACCCAATTAGTAAGTTGTCTTCAAGTTACTCAGCAAACAAGACTAATGAAGAAGCTATGTATTTAAGACACAAAAAACTTCCCGAGAAAAATTTTATCCTGCCTCCAATGCATCTAGACAATCCACAAGGTCACTGTTTTCTTTCCTAACAAGCACACAAAGCAACATTAACCTGAAGTATCAAATACTTAAGTCTTTCACAAACATTTGTTCCTGAAACGTTCAACCACTTATGAGAATTTTGCAAATCAATATACTGAGTTTGGGTTAACGAATAAGATTTTTAATGTCACTTCAAACGATTTCATGCTTTTTAAGAAATTGAGCAGTCAACCTGCTGATAGGGCAGTTTTCAGTTAACTGTGTTATCGTATTAATTTCTTGGTTTATTTCTGACGAGGACAACACAGACGATGCTTTAAGACACTGTTTTCCAGATTCTCTCCACTCAACAAAGCACATAACCAATTCCTGCATAAGTTTAATAATTTATAAGTAATGGTTAGCACTGGAATAAAATACATATTGATGACTTTAAGCTACATATTGAAAACAGGTATTTCTCAATTAGCTACTTAAAGATTTTCATTCCATTTTCAGTCCAGATGACAAAAACCTGGATTCTTTATTCCTTGCCTTATTCCAAAGGAAAGTTCAACATCTAGAGATGGCTGTAAACGATGCCTAGCAAACCGGGTGTCTACACACAGCAGCTATTTCCAAAGCACATCACTTCTCCCCATGACAACAGAGACCAGACTGTAAAGCAAAGCAAAGCTGCAACCCCCCCACCAGCATATGAAGTACCTCCGTCTCTTTGGCCGGGCTGGTCACTGTCTGCACTTCCAAGGCACAATTTGCCCTCTTGACGGAAAGGTAAAAAGGGTAATCCTTGGCCACCATCGTGGCCGCGGGAGGAGCGGTTTCGGGGGTCACAGCTGATTCTGCCCGAGCACAAACGCGAGGACAAAGCCGAGCCTCCCCTCCCCGGCTCCCGGCGGCTCTGGCACGGAGCTGTCCCGCCTCAGGCTCCGCAGGGTGCGATCAGCGACGGCTCCCGCGCTCGAGTACGGTGGGAAGGGCACGAGCGCCGGGCGTCAGGCGAGCGCCCCGCCCCCGGGCGGCAGCGGGGCGGGGCAGGGGCTCCGCGGGGAGGAGCGAGCGGCCGCGGAACGCCCGCAGGGCCGAGCCGGGCCCGTCTGCCCTTCGCCGCGGCTGGACTCGCCGGCCGAGCCCGCAGCGTCTGCAGCCGGGACCGCCGACAGCCGGGCCTCCCTGCTGGCTTCCCGCGGGGAACGGCCGATCCGCTACTGCTGGACTTAGCAGGCACGGCTCCTGCGCAGGCGGCAGCGGCCTTCTGGGCGCAGTGCCCCTGCCGAGCCGAGGAGGAACGCTGCCTCAGGTTACGCTGCCACAACACACAGGGCTGCTGTTATTTTTTCCTGTCCTTTATTTTTTTCTTTTGTTCACCCATATTGTTGCTTTTTCCTGTCTGGCAAGCAGGAGTCTGTTTCTTGCGTTTTTTCAAGTTCCACTTTTGTTGCTATTGTTTAGTCGGAGAGCTCCCTGCCAGCACCCCTCATTGTAACGCGCCGAGAAAGTGGAAGAAGGCCTTTGCCTAACATCTCTCCGAGGGCAGTGCAGGGGCTGGGCAGCCAGGCAAAGGCTGTTTGATGTCTACCTTAGGACAAAGGTAGTGAAAACTCCCTGAAAAGAGAGAGGAAGCGCTCGGGGCCCTGTCTGCAGTGCGGGACCGGTCTGACAAAGGGACTATAGGGGAGACAAGGAAAAGGAAACTGAGGAGGAAGCAGGACAGCGGAGGAGGGAAGGATATTTTCAGCCAAAGGGAAGCAGCGCAACCAAGAATACCTCTACAGAGTTTGAAAGAATTAACTGTTTTTAAAGGCAGACTGCATGATCTGTGTTGCTTCACAAGCATTTATTTTCCTAAAGGTGGTTAGTCAGAAAACAATGTCTTTAGAATAAGCTTAGTCTAATGGCAGACACAGTCCTGTACTCTCCTCTGACTTCACCAATATCCCAAACACAGAATGTCTCTCCCCTTACTCTTCAAGGCCTGTTCAGTAGCAACGCCACAACAGAGCCAGAGATGCTGTCCTGCTGCCTGTTAATGCAGATCTGTCTGTACTTTGATGGTAGTCTACTCATAAAACAAAACCAACCCAGCAGCCTCCCGGTTCCTGGAAAATCGCTAGAACAAAATTATCAGTACTTCTAGATGTTCGATTATTCTAGAGGAAAATGCGACATCTGAACATCTTGAGTGTTATGTGCAGTACCGCTCTCCCCATCTCCATCATAGTAGGATGGGACAAGGTTCACTGAAAGCGAAAGTGTTGACAAGAGGCATCAAACAGCTTCATGTAGAGACTAGTTAAGCAGACAGGACATTTCAGAGCAGAGGAGAGAAATCAGAGCAGGTGGGATAAAGATCTACAAACCATGAGTGACAGAGAAAGCAAACGGGGAATGATTTTTCACTGCATTCAGCTAGAGGGGGAAAAAAACAGTGCATCAAATCAGATGGTGACAGATTCACAGCAAAGAAAAAGGAGCTAATTCTTCACAGTACGTACAATTTTTGTGTTACATACAGTGGAAGTATTTGTCACAAGACGCTGCTGCTAGGAAAGCTTCTCAGACACAAGTTCTTGGCTACTGGGACAGTATTTTGAGGAAACATCGTGACAGGCTATTTCTGTTTTGTACTCTTTCCTAAGCACCTACAGCTGACCACTGTTGGAGATTTGATATTGGGCTAGATCAGTCTTTGCTGCAGCCCCCTTCCTTTTTATATTTCAAAAGATACGAAAAGGACGTAGCATTTTATTTGAAGACTACCTGTCTTATCTAAGGATTTCTGAAGGTACGAACAATCACTTCATTCACATGAACATGCATTCATTTTTGCAACTCTTCTTCAGTGTGATGGGACATACCCCTGAGCACAACCTGATCATGTTGGACAGTTTCTCCTCTCATTTCAAGCACATCAAAAAACAATACACACAAATTATATCAAATGGTCAAGAACCTCCTGAGAACACTGCAGCTGCTGTGTAACCATGTAAGCCCAAGAAGCCTTGATTTCAAATACCATCTGCGTATGTTTGTTTATGAATGTGTATGCTAACACCATGTCAAAAATCAGCTTCACTTAAATCAGTTAGACAAAATGCCTTCAGGGCTTGTCCTCAAAGCATTCTAATCCTGTAACATGCTTCACAGCATAAATAGCACTTCACACAGGACAAGAGTGTACTGGTTTGGAGATTGAAATAATGAACTTTGGTTTATACGTGTAAAAAAATATGCCAAGGGAGGGACTCATTTTGCCCTTAATCAGGCCAGTGCACTTCAGCTTGACTATGCATTCCTGAGAAACAGGAGAAAAATCTTTCTTAAAAGGAATATGATTCTTAAAAAATCGGCAGGACCTTCATATCAGTAACTTTTAGAGCATCTTGCACCTACAAGACAGACTTCCACGAACATCTAAAAGAGGATTCATTAGACTCCTTGGATGTTTGTCTACTTTACCAGAAGAGTGTAAACACAGTTTTAGAACTGAAATTTGGACCCAAAGTTCACTGATCAATAGCACCTGACTTTATAAGTATCACATTATCTGATGGAGTAACACAATGGTACAATTTCAAACAATTCTCTCTTCCAGAGAACCGAATTTGTCCATAGAATGCTATATCCATTCATAATCAAAACTATGTCAGTTTATTCATGGTATTGAGTCCCTTCTGTACTGCATATCAAACACAACACTTACAGCCCATTCTGAAAGGTCTTAGTACTGATCTACATTTACATTTCATTTGTACACGAATTTAGACAGCAAAGTGACTGCCTGTCAGCAGTCACTGTGTTGTGTTGTATTGTGCGCACACGCCCAAGCAGAGCCAAATGTCAGTTCGTAAACTTGTGGCTGAAAGACTCCCTAGTGAACTCCAGTTACATAGTTGAGAAATAAAGGTTTCAGCAATTCAAGCAATCTTGTAAGACTGGAGCCAGTGAGTCCACTCATTCAAAAAAAAATATATTTAGACTACAAATCTACACTACTACTACAAAAATTAATCTGAATTGCAAGCTACTTTGAAAGAAGAAACTAATAGTTAAGAAAAAAACAACGCTAGTGACTAGACTGCACAGCAGACCAGTGCATCAGTTTTGCCATTTCTGGAATAGTTTTTTTTGTGGGTGGATTTTTACTTACTTAGACCACAGGCACAATTTAGTGTGACGGTTACTTATCTGTCAGGGAGACCTAAGTAAACTATTTGGTAACTCTGGAAAGCCCTGCTCAAGAGAGGTGCCTACCACTGTCGACCAGGTTCAGGACTGAAGTTCACCGACAGAGTTGTTCTGTGACTGTCTTGTTCACACCAATGCCTTTGGTTAGTTTCCCCACACACTCAAAACTTCACACTGAAGTAACTATTGCAAAAGCATCTGTCTGCGTGGCAAAGTCCTTTGAAATATTTTAGGTTTTGAACCTTAAAAATATCTTAGTATGTGGCCAAAATTCCTTTTCATCTTATGCTAATCTTTGAGATCCATATAGCTTTGTTCAGAGTAATTTTAAAATTAAAATGCAGTTGATTAAAGATTTCTCAAAGGATTCAAAATATGATGGCAAAAAACCCTGTTTCCTCCTAAAGAATAGTTAAGAAGTCATTATGCTAAGCAGTAGAAAAAGGAAATGAGACATTTAATCTAAACGTTTAAATAAGGAAAAGCCCAATGGAGTGAAGAATCTTCAACCATGGAAGTCACGGGCTTTAAGGAGTTCAGTGGAACAGAAAATCATCAATTAAAGCTGAACGCTGCCTAAGGAAGAAAACCCACAAATAGATTGTTCAAAGATTCGAGTTGGTGTTTTTGTTGTTTTGTTTAAGCTTTGTTTTAACATGATCTTTGCCAATACCTTTTAAGTGCCTTTGGGCAGAAATGCAGAATCTGTGATTAAACAGAAATATTTTGAGATGTGTACATGCAGATCTCGATTACCTTCTTCTTCCTGATATGCTAATATGATTGCTTTCCCTGTTAAAATTCAAAATCTGTTCTGCCAAGCTGTTAAAAAAAACAGCCAGGTAAATACAATTAACTTTTGGCAAAATATCAGTATTCCAAGAAGGAAAAGACTCTGAATGTCTGTCTGCCTGCCTCTGCTTATCTTTCCTCATCCAATGTAAAACAGCCTTTGGCTTGTTTTTGGTCTGTGTTTCACTGTGATGCCTAAGCAGCAGCCTAGCCTTAGCTGCAACAATTCATTTTTTTTTTCTTAATATCAACTAGCAAAGCTAAAAGAAAACCACTAGCTGTATTTCTCCTGTGATTCATAATTATGGGAACTTTTCCTTTTGTTCTGTTCATTCTGATGACTTAGAAATATACACTTATGGCATGTAGATAGATTCTTGGTGAAATATATGCCCATGTAAGACATTTCCAGTAACGTGACAAGAATTTAAGAAAAGGAGTAATGCTTAAAAAAACCCCCAGAACCCCAAACAAACCAACAAAACCAACTATGCTATTACAGTCATCTTCAGATATGCTATATTTGCAGTTGATTTTAAGAAAATTGCATTAAGAACAATAACCAGTCCATTGCTTTGTTTTCAATTCAGATTCATTGCTGTAAGAATATCAAGTTATCCAGTAGTTCCTGAGTCATCCTGAGTAGAATAGCTCTGCTGTCTAGCTAAGTTACTCCAGGTTTACGGAGGGAGTAAAAGATTTAATGTAAAGTGTGTTGCAGAGGACCAGAATCTCCTATACAATTTTGACTAAGTGTGCAAAGAGTACTTGGCATATGATGTTTCTGGAAATTTTACCCACCATAAAAACCTGAAATTAAGTAGAAATATTGCATACACATTTCAAGGGGAGGGAAAAAAAAAAATCTCAGTAGTTTGCACTTTATGGAGTATTCTGAGAATGTGCTTATCTCATATACGCATGCACCCTATGTATGTGGTTTCACAAAAAAACCAGAAGCCACTGCCTAGAAGAGGTACAATTTTGCCAAGAATATTCAAAGAAAAGCTACTATTCTGAAATGACCAGTGAAACTTAGCCAAGCTAACGCAGCACATACACATACAATTCTGCACTTATTGAGTAACTCTGAAGCCTCTCTTCAACATGTTCCAGTATGTCATCAGGGTAATCATTAGGAAGGTTTCCTTTCAGAAAAACAAAAACAAAACAAAGAAACAAAAAAATCCCAACCACCAAACACCAAAACTACATGCAAACAACCAAAAGAAAACTCTTGAAGCAGTCATTTTAATCAAGCATTGTAAATTTGAATCTGCTTGGGAGCTGGAATACACAAACACTGACAGTGATGACTGAGGAGCTAGAAAGCATATAAACCGCTACATAAAGTGTATTTATGAGGTAGTTACACAGCTGTTCATGAAACTGCAATTTCCTCATCGCAAATACGGATTGTACACATGGTAATGAGAGTTCCAACTCACTAGATAATACATATTAGAAAGATACCACTTGATTAAACACAATGGTGCTGAGAAATTCCAATAAAAATATGATTACAGGATAAATGATTACCATTAAAGGTATTCTCTTAAAAACCACAGCTGTAATTTTTTCAGGTAGAGTCTTAATCCTGGAAAAAACATCGCAGAACAAAAGAAACACATCTCTGGGGAACATGTGATGTTACAAAACTGAACCCCAGATTTCTATTCTGTCTAAATTCTCCATTTGAAGATTACCTTCCATATGACCCTTACTTGCGCAGCTTATGGAGTAACTAGAGAAGAAGGAAGTTACGTTTCCTCACTGTTAACATGGGCTGTGCGTTGGGATTTGCAGCCAAGATGCGCTGAACTATTCCCCTAAGTTTTGTCAAATGCAATTAATAACTAGCAAGAGTCTGCATTGTCTTCCACTGTGAACGATGGCTATATACCAGCTTTACACTGAAACATGTCATGTTGAACTCATAGAGACACAAGATTCTTGTACAAATCATCATTAATGTTTTATTGTATAAACACACATCCAGCTTGCAAAGCAGTTTGCAGCCTTTAAATTAAGACATGCATACATTGCTGAAGTTTCTTCATAAAAATATAGCCTATGAAACAATTCTGCACTGGGAGACAAACTGATGAAACAATCTGCCAAATTATTTTGTTTGTTTTCATTTTGCTAAATTCACGTAAATTTGGATTACTACAGAAAGTACTGTGCAGTTACAGGATGCCCTCTAACAACTGCATTTGCACCGAGACAGCAGCACTCCATTCAGGAGCTTCCCTTGGGAAGACAGTAATAATCCATTTTTAAAGCTGCCTCAGATTCATATCTACAAACTGTTATGGTGACTGGTCTGCAGCTCATGACTAGCGATGGCCCGCCTAGAAAACTCAGGAAGGATTCATGCTTCTGCACCCCTCTACCACAGCCAGCAGCGCAAACTCATTGTGAACCACGGTGGTCCCTTGTGAGGGAGTGCAGAGCGTATGGCGAGGCTGGACAAAATGAACCTTCAAGAGATGCACTTAAAATGAAGAAGTTGGTTCAGCTTGTCTAATTCCCTGGGTAAAGCAGAAAGGAGGAGGTGGGAAGGACTGTACTGATTTATCAATGTGGATTTTAAACAGCCAATCTGTAGAGGGTAAAATGATGACCCACAGAGTAGCGTCCTGAAACTTTACATTGGAAGAGGCATTCTACAGAGGCAAAATTACTAGAAATACTTGTATGACATTTACATGACATTAAATGTAATTAAAATATTTTTGTTTAAGTTACAGGCAGTGTGGGAGCCGGAATTTCTCTCCAGAGCACTCCTGCTGACTGGAGAATTAAGTAACAAATTTCTTGGTAAGAAAACATTGCCTCTAACCAAAGTGTTTACTGAGACATCACAGTTTTGATGAAATTTTATTATAATAACATTTATATTACATGAGTAACTCCAGAACATTTATCCTCAGAGAGGACAGTGTTTTGTAATCTTTTGCTGTATGCTTAGAGATGTGTGTATGCTTAGATATGGGCAAGAAAAAAATTCTGTTCTCTTCAGAAGTAACAGGAATTTTCCACACTCTAACTGATGTCGCATGTAATACTGGCCAAAGGCCACTTACTTTGTTCTTCCAACCATCCTTTCCAACTGGAATATGTAAAGCAAAGTTTGGGGTTAATACGGTTTATTAGATCAAATTATGTTAAGGCAGGGGGGAACAACCAATCACCAACAGAAGAGCTTTCAGATACACAGGTCCTTCTTCAGGTCAGAAATAAAAAGAGCAAAAAAAAAATAAGACTAGGGCCTTTTGAGTTTTCTTTTTCTATTCATTTATTTACCTAGTTGTATGAGTTTCAAACTTTGTTATACATTTCAATGTGTTCAGTTTGACACATTTTACTACATTTACTTGTTCATATGATTCTACCAGTCCTGAGAAGTTATCTTAGTTAATCACATTCTACCCTTCATTAAGATGTTATTTTTATTAATTTTGGAATGAGTTTTTACTTTGGGAAGTGCTGTACTCAAGATGCAAATAAAGTCTCAAAGTGCTGACTAAGAATAGGATTTTACAGTATGGCTGAGCTGAATTAACAATTCGCCACTTGTAAAAATACTTCCCTCTCCTCTATCCAAAATCCTCATCCCTCCGCTTTTCACACTCTTCCACTGGCACTGTACCCTCCCTCTCGGTAGTCCTTCCCTGCCACCTTATGCCAACCCTAGCACTCATCTCATCACACAGGTAAGTCTTCCATCCAAGACCAAAAAAATACTTTATTTTGCCAGATTTTTTTTTCTGCTAATTTTGTGAGCTAAGTAGGTTATTTATCATGCCATGAGAAAAGCACCAGAACTCACTGAAGATAAAACGGGGGAAAAGTGTGCAGGTACGGATACAGACAGGGCAGGGAAAAGGCCAATTTTTCTCCTCCCAATAGCTATAAACTGTTAGCTCATCTTCAGTTGTTTCATGAAGTCATACCCAAAGAATACTGTCAACATTTCAGTTTTTCAGATTAAAGTTTTGGATCAGAAGCTTTATCTATTTATTTATTTTAAAAATCAGACCCACCTATTAATATCCATAACAACTGCACACTGTTACTCATCTTCTAGTCAGTTATTTTTGCCAATTTGAATATCTTGAAATTAAGAGAACATCTGTGCTTCTTGAATAAATATTTAGCACACAAACCTTCAGACTGATTTCATGTTCTCCTGCACATGCTGTACCCTTTTCTAGACCACAGCCAAGGAGATGCCAGCAGTGTTTCTAAACCCAAATTTAAGTACAACTCACAATTCTTTGACACAGATTACTAGACATCCGTGGGAAAGAGTGATGATAGTCAAGCAAAACAATGAGACTATTAAGTGCTTTGCAAACAGTAAGAACAGTGTAATACCTCAACTACAGCAGAGCAATCTTGAACCTGAGATGCCTTCTTTCACACAACACTCACTGACAACCCAGTGCAGAAACCCTCCACATTTGGTCCTGAATACAGTTTTGCAGATCACACAGTGCCTTACAAACCAAATTATTACAGTGATTATCCACATTGCAATATTCCACTACTGTGGTCCATTAATCTTTTTACAAATATTGTTCAATTCCCATGTGCTATGACATACTGCACAAAAAATATCAGACAGAAATGAACACAAAAAAATAAATTATCTATTACCCACATCCTCTCCCTATGAGGGGGGAGAAAAACCATGATCTCACTTCAGAAAGAACTGTCCTTGCAAAAACCGATAATGCATCAACAAATGATAGAACTAACCTACTCCCAGTACCAAGTGTATTGTAGTTGTACGACCGTAAACTTGACGTGGCGTTAGCAACAATGTGACTAATCTTTAAAAGACAGTTGAAATGGGACATAACATCTTCAAAGAGACACTAACAACTCACACTAGGACAGAACTTCTTTGTTCATACCCCTTGATCACGCATCAGGGAATCGAGAAGCCATTCCCAGGAATGTCTTTCTTTGGGTTACAAAAAGGTTTTATTCAAAGTTACAAAATAATTCTCTTCCCAAGCATAAATATAATGAAGTAATCCCATATGGCACAGAAGTTACCATAACAAGTTTTAATTGAAACATAAAAATAAAAATATAAATAAGAAACAGTTTTCCTGAATACTTCTTTCTTTGTTCAGGAATGCTAACTATAATGTCTGAAGGCCACCTCCTCTCTGGTCAAGCTATTAACCACAAACTGCTATCTGGCAAAAAAGATGAAGTACATCCTACTTTTACATGATCTCCGTTATCAAATCTGCAACCACGATCCACCATAAGTATTCCATTTCCCCACAGCTATGAATTTTGGACAGGTCCCTAACAACCACAGCTAACTTTGTCCTCAAAATAGCAGAGATAGTCAATAACTGAAGATGGAAAAGTAAGTCTTAGAAAGTAATTCCAACCACCACAGATAAAATACTGGTTATTATTTTTAAAGCTAAGAAACAACTCAAAAGTGCATCAGAACAGAATTTTTGCATCTCTTAATCTTGAAAACATAGTGAATAATTGAACATAAAAGCAAGATGATATATGTTTTAGCAAACATGAGTTTGGTCTTGAATTACACGGATGTCAAATATTCTATCTTCAAATCCCTGCAAAACCATGAACGTACTGTCCTCTTGAGACCCTACTAAATAGCGAAGTGTTAACATAAGTGACTTTAGAACAATATGAATAGACTTCAATACGAACCCATAGCCATAAAATTATTTTGTTCTTATGATGCATGTTAAACACAAAATATAGCCAAAAAAAAAAGAGGCTGTATACTTTCAATACCAGGCATTGGTTTCAGAGCCCAAGACGATTAACAGTTGTCAAGTTTGTTCTGACCATCATGTATCTTTTGAGGAGGGTTCTTTTGAAAACATAAGGATGTGTAGGGGGGAAAAAAGCATACAGATTTAAAAAAAAAAAAAAAAAAAATTTAGGATGAATGCTGGTATGCTAGACCAGACAGGAAGACGAGTTTCCGTGTGCTCTGCAAGCTCTCCTTGAATTCACTACTCCATCCCTCCCCAAAACAAACCCGGACAGGGGAAGAGAGCATGAACTGGATATTCAAAATGACCTAAGGAAGTTGCAGTGATAATCCACAAAGAAAAAGACTTAAGTGTTTAAGTCCTATGAAACATCCAGCCATTGCACGGATGAATCAAATTTGAAAGCTGAAAGGACAGCTTCATAAAAGCATAGCTGTATAATAAAGATCGGAATGCACTTCATATCTGGAATATAAAAGCAGGTATGTTATTACATACTGTTCTCTGGAATTTGGTGGCTTTATTGTATAAACATTTAGAGACTACCTGCTTCTGTTCATAATTGCTTCCTCTAAACCTGGTATTTGTATTAAAATAAAGCATATCTATCCTCCCAAAATGATTGCAGTTTTACCACAATAAGAATCTATCTATTTTCTTAGTTCAGGAAGTTACATTTATTTTAGTACGTGCTATCTAACAGCAGATGTGCATTAAAATGTGTCATGGCAGGATATATTAACCACATTGCATGAATAAGCCAAACAGCTGAAATAAGAAGCTACAAAGACCTTTTTGAACATGAGCAGCCTCCCTGATCTCTATGAAACTAAATCACGTGTCAGATATTACTCGCACGTATGGGAAAGACACAATAACCAGGCAACAGATCTTGCACAAAGTACAGCCTTACGCCTTGCAGCAGTACACTTGTTTCACAACTGCCACTTACCCTACTAGCACTTATTTTCCCCCGAGTTGCAGAATTATTTATCTACAGCATATCTACAACACCATTATGATTCAGCTATTTATTTCCCCAAGATACAATAGCTCGGGGGTAGAGGGGAGGTTGGTTTGTTTGTGGTGTTTGGGGTCTTTTTAATCACTGCCTGCCCTCATATTCTTTCTCAACATCTGCAACGTTTGAGCTGCAAAATCCTCTAATCCTTCTGATCTAGAATTTCTGTCAGAGTTGCAATATCCCCACACCCTCTGTAAAGTGCAATGCAATCAAAAAGTCACATTAGCCAATTTTTATGTTTCTATCGAGACTATGAGAAATCAGTTTTGAGTGAGATACTGCCAACTTTCCAAAATAACGGTAACAGAGAGAAACCCAATTAACAAAGTACTACAGAGAGACAGATTTTTTGCAAAAAGAGCAAACAGAAAGAGGGTGGTTGGAATTATGTCTTGTTTGTGAAACTGGGTGGAAGTTTTTAATGGTCCTGTTCAGGAAGTATGCATCTGTTTTTCAAACCTGTTCCTTCCTAAACTTGCTAAAGTTGGCCCCAAAAATGTATCAGGAAATAACTGGAGGATGAGGGGGATGGGGGAAGAAACTTTAAAGACACCTTGTCTTAATTAAATCTACTTCTTCCTGTTCAACGGCGTCACATACAGCTTTAGTGTATCACACCTGACTGGGGGAGGGGATGTGTCAACATCGAGAAGAGGTTCATATTGCAGCTGCCTCCTCTAATTGGCAGCCTGGAATTAATTAATGAAGTGGAACCAGAGCATACTTGAATGCAGCATAAAGCTAAACATGGCAAGCAGTATAGAAAAACATTGCTTCTTTCTTTAATCCTCTTTTATTGCTACAAAATGTGGAAAGGTAAAACAGGAAAGCCAAATGCAAATTAACATATGACAGTGTCTCCAGCAGTCATTTTGACCATCTGGGTCTCTGTCAGCTGCTAAGCTATTACTGAACAAACAGGTACAGTAAGAACAGCTATCCTACCTAATAAACAATAGCCTTTGACTTTTTTTGTCTTTTTGGTCTTAGAATTATTTTAAATAATCTGCCTAAAGCCATACGATTCATGTGGCTGTTACAATCTCAGTACACAAAATCAACATTTCAACTGCTAATTCAGCTGGAAAGCCAGGGTCAGGAATGCAGTCAGCTCCATACACTCACCGGACTCATGACAGGAATGTCATTTCTGTAACCCTTCATCTTGATCAGCTCTCAGTGTTCAGCACAAGCCACCTTCCCAGAGGTGAGGCCAGATACTTAACTGCTGTATTTCAAAGAGCAATCCTTGGAGAGGTATAGACTAAAAAAATACCCAGTTATTTTTGGAGCATTTCCTTTCATTTCTTTTTGTTGTTAAGTAACAGCAGATCTTACAAGCATATTTCTAGTATCCTCAAAGAGCCTCAACGCAAGCTCCCTTTTAAGTCAAATGTTAGAGAATCTCTGCTGTATGTTTTGGATTGTTTCTCCTGAATGAAGCTTCCCTTCTAAATTTCTGAGGAAACACCTCTACCAGATTCACTTTCCTCTTCAAAATACCCTAACAAATTTCTTGCACCATTCGTGTAAAGCAGTAAAGCATGCCTCCTACTTCAGCAAAGGAGTATTTCAAATCAGGTGAAAAATGATGCTAGAGAGTTCAGGATGGAAATCACATCTGGAATAAATTTTAGAATTTGGGAATTCCTAATTCTGCATCTTCTGTTCCAGACATTTGAACGTTTTTTCTTCCTAGAAACCTCAGTTTTTACATTTACCTTAGCAGCAGCTTAGTGAGATGTCCATCATGAACGGCATCCTAACAGCTCCTGTTCTTCTCATCTGGCCTGACTCCCTATGCTTCTCTGTCTAGGGGCCCTTAAGTACACCTTCGAACAAATTGAGCTCTTAAATAAAAGCTTATGAGCAAAGTACGTCCAGTGTCTTGTCTGTTTTAACCACTCTTTCTTTTCCCCAGTCAATTTCTGGTAATGACCAGCACTTCATTAAGGAACTCAGTCAAGACTCAGAGCGATTCTTTGAAAAATATCTAAAAAACGCTTCTTCAGTAAAAACACAGGGCTCGGTTTTGCTTTAACTGCTCTTACAGTGTATCTGCAAAGCAGCAGATAATTCCTTCACAATGTACATAAAACGAGTGCAAATTACTTCTGTAAATTTATAGCTACATCACATAAATAGCTACCAGAACCTCAGAGTACTGGTGATTGCTGCCTACAGTGGAACTTGCACTGATTTAGAGTTCCACTGAGTTGTCATTGACTCAGTTTTGCTATATAAACACCAATTCTAGTAGTTATTAATAATAATTTTATTAAGGAGAAAGAAGCCATTTAGGTATCTTTCAGGTGAATCACAAGTGCAAGCTTGGCTGGGTGAAACCTTTTCCGCATTAGGAAATGAAAGTAACCTGAGAACAATAAATGGTAGCTGTTCTAACCCCCAAGGATAAGACCTACTTTTTCCATATAGAAGCTTCCACATGGAAGAGCTAAAACATTTCAGCTTTTCTGACAATCCTTTAACAGAAGAAAGATGAACACTGCCATTAACAACTTCTTCCTGCTTCCATTTCCTATTTCTTTACTCAATGGGAAATTTTAACTCACTTTTTTGAGTTACTTTTAAGAAGTGGGAAGTTGTGCAAGCTATAATAAAATATGGCATAGCTTCATTACCTGTGAAGGAGTACCTGCAGATACCACAAGAACTGTTTTACAAAGGCTCTATCAATCTTTCCTTTCTCACTTGCATATAGGTTTGCATTTTGGAATGACCTCACACATCAGACTAAAAGGAAAAAAAAAAACGCTGCTGAATGCACCAAGTCTGTGCTTCTTAAAGTAAGATCATTAAGCGGCAACCAACGGGTAAGAGGTTTACCAGTATAGCCATCCAGCACTTCTATATTTAAAACTCTGTGGTCTGTTTAATGGCAAGAGCTGCTTTTTAAGATGTCCTCATCTGTATCTCTTTCATTTGTAGAGGGTTTTTAGCCTACTTAAAACAGTGAACACCACAAAGAGGACGCTACTTTTAGAGGACTAAAAGTGACCAATGTGAGCAAATATATCTAGCAAGAGACTGATCATTGCTTAATGAATGGATGAAAAAAATATTAGTATGTTGATACTATTTATGCTTTCTGCTAATGTAAATAAAGACCGCTAAAAGACAGATGACAACAGGAAGAATCACAGTATAGTTATACTATTGCTCCTGAAGAAGTTTTTTTTGAAGCAAGTCATTTAATGGAAGGGAATATTCATTTCTCCTATTCCCAGATATTGGGGGCGGGGTAGAAAAAGAAATGTTTCCCTTGCAGGAAGCCCCAAGGGAAACTATTTTTCCTGAGGCTTACCATCTTAACTTCGGAGGAGTTAGGCAAAAGCTGCCAGTTATGCATCGAATCCCATTCATGACCCAGGCTGCAGGTGGTATCCTATTTTATTGGTCTTCCCCTCCCCTCCTCAGCCACCATCCCCTCCCTCATTTACAAAAAAAAAAAAAAACCAAACAAAAAAACCAAACTGAATTTAGAAATACACAGTGGAGGAATGATGGATGACAACTGGCAACAAAGGGGTCATATTATCCTCAGCTGTCTCTTTGACCAGTTAGTATATTTTGGAACTTCTCTAAGTGTAAAATACAGTGCCCATTTAACATGACATTTTAAAGCCTGTATGCAGAAAAATCAAGTGAGAATTTGATGCAGGTACTGGCCAGAAAATTCAGCATTCACTGTTATCTCAGCCATGCTGTAATGGCTCTTATCTGTTTTTTTTTTTCCCTTTTTCTTTTTTCTTGTTACTATATAACACACCACAGCTGCACTGACTTCATGCAGTAAACCGATTAACAAATTTATTCTGAAGTACTTCCTGGCACTGAATTTAATTTACTTCTTTCGCAGCTATGCATCCTACATCAAAAGACTATCTCAACCACAGCAGCTCCTGAAATTCTGCAAGCAAAGCAAACTCAATCCCAATCACATAATAAAATAGCAACAGAATAAGAGTTTCTATTTAAACAACATTTTGTATGGTCTTTTAAAATGATGAATGAATTTTCTTAGTATCAGTAAGGGAAAATAAGCTCATCAGCATTTTATAACCAGTGAAAACAAGCCACAGAACGGGTAACTGATACATGAAGTTCATACAAGAAATGTGTGCCATAACCACAAACAGTTTCGTAACACCAGGCAGGCACAAACCCAGACTTCACTTCAGTTCTTTGGTCAGTTCCACATAGACATGGGCAGCAAATCCATTATCTATAAACTGTCAAAAAATTTCTGTGAGCAGAAAAGGGCATAAAAAGCTGCTTCTGGCAAGAGGTTCTACTCCAATAACAAAAATGTCTTCAAACATCAAAATACAGAAGCTGCTTGAATTCGGAGCAAATTTCACACAGTGCCCAGAAGTCACTGTGCTATTCTAAGAAGTGATGATACAAAAGAAAAAAAGTCACAAAAGGAGCACAATTAACATGATTCAGATGTAAGCAAGAAACAACAGAACATGAAAACAACTCTCCCAGAAATAACACAATGCATACAATAAATAACATTATGTATGCAACATATTCCTATACAGCAATGCTCAGACAACTCACAGCTTTATGCCCCAGAACTGACTGATTTGGCTTTATGTAGAAGATACTACAGAGCTTTCATAAAAGAGGTACAAAAACCTTCATCCAAATATTCTGTACTACCTATAAATACAGAATCACAGAATCACAGAATCACAGAATGGTAGGGGTTGGAAGGGACCTCTGTGGGTCATCTAGTCCAACCCCCCTGCCGAAGCAGGGTCACCTACAGCAGGCTGCACAGGATCTTGTCCAGGCGGGTCTTGAATATCTCCAGAGAAGGAGACTCCACAACCTCCCTGGGCAGCCTGTTCCAGTGCTCCGTCACCCTCAGAGGGAAGAAGTTCTTCCTCATGTTCAGACGGAACTTCCTGTGCCTCAGTTTGTGCCCATTGCCCCTTGTCCTGTCACTGGGCACCACTGAAAAGAGCTTGGCCCCATCCTCCTGACACCCACCCTTCAGATATTTGTAGGCATTTATAAGGTCCCCTCGCAGCCTTTTCTTCAGGCTGAACAAGCCCAGCTCCCTCAACCTCTCCTCGTAGTGGAGATGCTCCAGTCCCCTCACCATCCTTGTAGCCCTAAATAATACTGTCAGAACTTTACTCAATGGTTAATTAGTAAATAGTTAACAGGTATAACAAACACTAGTGCCTACTCTCACAAGAACGCTTCTGCTTTAATGATGTCTAGTTGCACAGTTTGCCCCTTCCAGAGTCCCATCCTGTTTACATCCCATCACATACACATCACTGACGCCATTTTACACTCAACAATTGATACACATTAGACAAAAACATCTGATTTAGATGCTGATAGATCTGATACAAAGATATCCGTTAGTGATAAATAAGAGCATATACCTGGTAAAACTTGCAACTTGTATTTGTTAATATGTTCACACAATCAGGGTCCCTACTTTTTGGCAGAAATCAAAGGTTTCTGGAAGAAATTCCATTAACTTCAAAGGAAGAAGAAATTTACTGCCAGCCTCTCCCCCTCCAGTTAAGGGCTTCTATTGTATTCATTTCATTAATCATTGCACTTCTGGAAGTCTGCAATTAGTTTCATTTACATTCTAAGCTCTTCACTAATGTTTACAGAAGAGTAACAGCTACATGAAGAACACCGAAGCTCTTTACCCAGGTTATATAATTAAGCCTCAAACATCATACATTTTCATTTGCACGTCCCATAATTCAAAACTAAGGTAAGTGAAGGAGATCTCTTGAAAGATGATGTATTCAAAATAGCCAAATAACACAGAGACAGTTTTTACATTTTGTTGAAGAACTAGCTTACAACACAGAAAAGCAAAATCATAGAATTTGGGTTTAAACAGGTAAATTGTAATTCTAGTAATGCCATGGATACTCTTTGTAATTACCAGGATATCTACATAGTTTACAGTTACACCAGTAGAAACACATTAATTTTTATGTAATATGAATTCTTAAAAGCTTTAATAATCAGTTATTTACCCAGATAATAGTAAAACTAAACCATTATAAATTGCCTCAAATTTTCAGTAATATGCAGCTGGTATAGAATAATCTTAATATTCAAAACACTACCTTAGTGCTTTATTCTACTTTATCAAATAGATAGATCACTTATGCTGTAATATGCTACTACATCAGGTTTGTGCCCTACATATATTAAAATCAAGTTTGTTCTAAACACATAAGGATGACAAATTTACGTATCTTTACAAACATAATAAAGTACAGTAACATAATTTGGAAGGGAAAAATCTCAAATCATAACAGTTTTATGAGGAAATAAACAAAAATTCATAAAGTGTTTTTAATCAACATGCTAAAGAAAACACAGACTAGTGGAATATTGCCATCTTCTGAATCACATTTTTAGAAAATCAAATCAAAAGTCAATTACATTCTCACAGTGAGTTAAAACTGAGTAGAACCATTAAGCATACAGCAGCAGATATTTAAATGTACTAAGTTACCTACAGTCAGGTTTGGAAATTAAATGCTTCAGCACCTTTGACATTTCTTTGCAGATATATGCATCCATTACAACCTAAGCATCTTTAAAAAAAAAAAATGGCATGCAGTCCTAAATAGTGCAAAGGAATACCTTTGGCAGCTAAACTGCTTGCATTCTGGGAAGGAGAGCTTTAAAAAGATTGTGTTCAGTTTCCAGTTCTGTCAGATGTTCACTAAAGAAGCCAGATTACTGAGACAAATCAAGCCAATCCCTCTTCCATGAAGGGATTAAGCTCTTAGGGGCAAACAAAACTCAAAGGACAACCTCTATCACTAGTACAAAGCAAATACGTACAATTCAAATAATATATTCTATGTACAAAAATAGCAGCTGAAAGTCTCAGCACCTCCTAAGACGCAGTCAAATCCCTGCAGTCTTGGTTTCCTTGAGAACAGTGGCGAAAAATCCCAGCTAGGTTGTTATACAACCATTGCCTTAAGAATTAACAGATCAATTAAAAGCATAGATCTTTTAATCCCACTAATGACTGGTTTAGCAGATAAAACAGAAGAGAGTATAGAGGAAGTAAATGAAACAAACCTCCAGGAGCTGGTTTTGATATTACCATGAAAATTCAGAATTGTGTGAATGAAGACTACATACATGAACCTTGCAGGTTCACAGCAAAATTACTGTGACTTTCTACTGACTAATTTTTGTAGTTATCTAAATTAACACATTCAAATAACTGTAAAGATCTCAGAAATTACTGCTGGAGATGCTCCGTCCTCATACAAGCATGATGATTTTATGACAGTTCAGTGCTCAGAATAAACTTGAAAATTCTCAGTCTACTCTTACAATCTGATTTTTGTAAGGCAGACTTGTAGCGTCCTGTAATGCCATGTGCGTTATAGGCTCATTGCCTGTAGGTCTACAGGTGACTAAAATATCTTGCTCAGCCTGCAGTATGTTAGTGGTTGTAGCTTAACCACCAAGCGTATTGTTCTGTGAGTTTTAATGCTCTTTTTTCTGCATTTTTGTTCACCAGTAGAGCTGACACACTAATATTCTATTGAGAAACACATTCACATGCTTGTAAACAACAGAGTACTATTTTTTGTAAAATACTCTCAAAGCATTTCCAAACACTTGTTTGGCTTCTATTCACTGAGGGCTTTTCCCCCTCCTTGCTGCTTTTCACACCGTAGCATAGGAAACAGGGTGCAGTTGCATAACAAAGTGAGTCAGCAGCTGCAAGCAGATACCCTCAGCTGTCCAGATTACATAGCTACAGTAATAAAGGAATGACAGAAGTAATAATAAAAAAAAAAAATCCCTAAGAGATACGGGGACCTAAGGGCTACCGAATGAACTGGGAAATCACTGCTATGCAGAGATAATATTCTAAGATTACCATGGCATTGCAAGATGCCCCCAGAGAAAACTACTGAAACTCTTACGAGAAATCATGTTACACTTCTCTGTTACAATGAACTTTCAGGTTCACCTACTTATGTCTTCCTACACTATTCTGCACTGAAGTGACCCTGGTTAACAGCCTGCACAGCCACATACACCTTCCAATTGCAGTCATCAGCAGTGGCAGTGCAGAACACTCTGAGAAATGTTTGCATTTTGGTCATAATGCATCTTAGGAAAACAAACAAGCAAAATTATTTGTATTTTGCAAATAAGAATCTGATCAAGAGAGAGGTTGGATGGTTCGCTGGCAGTTACGCAGAAAACTTAAGGCTCATGCTGGAATAAATATAAGCCAAGCAGACCATGTAACCTCAAATACCTATGTGAAACTATCTTTTTTTTCAGACCACTCTTACCAGCCAAAAGTAGAAAGTATCTAATAGAAAATTTTGTACAGTAATACTGCTACTGACAAAATACTGATAAGATTTATAGTTATGAGGCTTGTCTTTGTTTTTCTTATTGCTAAGTTCTTGCTCAGTAAGTTATTTGATAATAACTTTCCTGCTAAAATGCAGCCAGTTTAAAAAACAAACAAAAAACCCCTAGTACAACAGGTTCCTTCAGAAGATACAGGCTGACATAATCTACTATATAATGAAAATCAGGCCAACGTACTGATAAAATTACTTTAACTTCTCTTTTGCTGAAACAAATACTACCTCCTCTGATGTGCCTAACCAGAAGATCAACTATTGCTGCATTTTATCTTATTAAAATTTATCATCTTTAACTCTTGTAAAGCAAAAGGCATCATCCAAAATAACTTTACTTATCAGTAGGTTCTGGCTACAGTGAAAAGTGTAATATAGGATCCCCTGTCCATGTCCTTTCAGTGGATTTTATAGTCTTATATTGATCTGAACTAAGACACTGCCTTATACCATACGTGATAAACTGATTTGTGACTAGGAAAATCTTGTTAACAATAGACACGAAGAAGCTCTAGACTAGACTGCCTGCAGAAGCAGCAGAGGCTTCTAAAAAAACCTGCAGAAATATCTGCAGTGAGTAACTTCATTATAATTTAGTTCAACCACTGAGAGAGATGGATGGAACAAACGCCCTCAAGAGGCCTGTCCTAACCCTGTGATGTTATAAAAGCATACTGGTGTATTTACGCACCAACTTAATTTCCTGTTATGGTTGGTTGCTTCCAGAGGCAGAGCCAAAATGTAGTTGGCATTACAGAAATTTATGGACTTTAAAATATACGGCCATGCTAATTCAATGAAATCCTGACCTGACTTCCACTCGAGACTTCAGTAAGCACTGGACTATGTCAAACACTCCCAGCAGTTACTATCTGAAGATGAACGGGCTTCCTTCATCAAAGTACGTAAGCCTGTAATTTGGCTGACCTTGAAGTGTTTGAATGGTCTCATTGAAATAACTGCTGGAAGTCACAGGAACTACTCAAATGCTTGACGATAGATAAACCTCTTCAAGTGTGCTTCACTGAACTGCAGTATGATGTAATAGAATTTAAATTCCGTGCATCTTGTAAAATCTTTGAAAGATTAGAGGATGCATGATTAAGAGGTGTATCTCTGGAGAGATATATCTGGACAAAAGGAAGCATGTTTAAGAGGCATTTGAACAACGCCCTTAATGATGTACATTAACTGGGTCAGCCCTGAGGTGGCCAGGCAGTTGGACTAGCTGATCGTTGTAGGTCCCTTCCAACTGAATGATTCTGTTCTGTTCTATTCAAAAGGACACCCACGCCACTAAGCTGAAGGAGAGGAGAAAGAACTGGAAAAGGCAATGCTAGGAAACAATACAAGAAGTCCTTCAGCTGTACCATGGGCTCAGAAGGACACCAGTTCATGCATTCTTGCACAAAGCACACATGTCCCAATAACCCTCCCAGAGCCTGTACCTGTATTTTCTTTCCAGTCTCTCCTGTGGTATCTTCCCTTTGCTGCAAAACACGTTTCACAGACAGCATCAAGGCAAGATTCAGCTGATCCCTCTTACATGTTCTTGTCAAAACAAGATCCAAACCTCAAAAGTATAAAAGAAGTCTAGAAAACTAACTCATAGTCATAGCTGCCAAAAGATAGGCAAGATGAATCCCACCACCAACCATGAGAAGACCAAGTACAGACACTGATAGATCTGTGTGTTAACGCCGATATAAGCAATTTCTGTTTCCCTGAAAAAAACCACAATTTGCAGATTTTACGTATATCTTCTATATAAACTCCATTTAAATAATGTCTCAAAGTCTCTCTGCCTCCCTTCTGGCTCCCTGCCCCCCTCCTTTTGTCGGTAAATACTTTACCTACGTTAAACTTACTGCTGATACAGCAACAGCTTCAGTAATTCTGCCAGAACACAAAGCTCATTCTGGTCACACTTTAATTAAAAAGAATCTATAATTCCTTCAATATGGTATTCAGAAGGATTGATGTTTTTCTTTTTCATTTAGTTGATCATTTTTTAACACGCTGGTATAAGTGAATATTAAGTATATAAATATATTTATATATTAAATACATAAGTGAATATTATAAACATTGCTTATTCATGTACACTGTTCCTTTTCTATAAAATATGAAACTAGAGACCCACTTGCAATAATATTTGTTTTCCTAAACAAATTTTCCTTTTTTTGCCAAAGACAAGATGACTGTAGCCTACCTCCCTAAACTGCATTTTCCTTCACTGATTTTTCAGTCATTTTTCAGGTATAGACCCCACTCAAATAACAGGTATTCTTTACTCAGATACTCTTTCCTTTTTTATCTGTAAACAGACCTTGTTTTGTATGAAATATGTAGCACATTAGAACTGCTAAGACATCAAGAAAAGAAATGCTTTTGGAAGCCTTAACACATACAGGATCACTTCATAGTCTTGCATACGGGCAGAGCTGTACTGAATTTGCCATATATGTTAACTAGTGATTTCTTCCATGTCCAATTTCTGAAAAGAAAAAAAATAATAAAAGGGGGAACAATTTCCCTGTGGTCAGTGGATTCTTTGTACTGTAGGAAAGGATATTGTACTCAAATTATGTCTTGTACATGAACGTAAATAGGAGCAGACAAATAGATGTCAGCGAGTCACAGTAAGATACTGTTATACTTTAAAGAGGTAAATTGTTATACCTTAAACTTAAACCTTAAAGAAAGTTAGTTTTAACAATCATACTTCATTTAAGGTATCTATAGATCAGCTTTAATTTCTAGAAACTGGATGAAATCATACAAGAGACCATTTTCTTACTGAGTTCCCAGTTGCACAAGTATGTTTTAAGACAGTTTGGTCTGTGTTTCCACAGGATTTGGCGTTATAGACTGATACGTACTGAAGATGTCCAACTTCATATATTTGCTATCTTCACCAGAATAATCTGTGAGATTTACTGGAACAATTAGCCAAATTCCGAGAAGCTGTTCATGTAAATAAAGAGCAACTGTATTGCTACACAGCAATACTCTACACAGGAAGTCTGAGATCGTTCCAGAACATGGAAAACAAAAAGAAAGCAGCATAACCAGCAGTTTATACATTTTTCCAATAGAGTACTTGTAGGCCTTGTTTAATGAGAAATAGCAAGAAAATAACATAGCATAGCCTTAAGATAAATGACATTACATTACTCCAAATAATACCCAACAGCAGACAGTGTCTATAATAATCATATGATGGATTAATAATGGATTAAGAACAGTCAGTTTATAATAAAGTCTGAATCCAGATGGAGCACTGACCACCTATGCGATAGAGCTATATTAAGAAGTCATGCATAATTCAAACTTATTGTATACATCTTACTGGGCAAGCTGAAGGTCTTTTATACTATGAACATGCAACAGTCCAGAGTTCACAGAAATAAAAAGACCCAGATACAATATATATTTTAATTATCTCAACTCTGATAAGCTCATGTAGAAGTAATCCTCTCTAAGCTTTTCAGAGCTAGCTCACCATACCTTAGCAATCAAATATTATTGAGTTTATAATTAAGTTTAATTAGGTCAAGGAATGTTTCAGTTGTATTGACTCTCAAATACAAAACAAATGTTCACACAGCACTAAAAGCAATCAAAATTAATGAACTCTGATGTAGTGTATGCAAATGTAGCTTAAGTCTGGGCAACTTCATGTTTGTATTTTATATTGGGGCCTATTTTATTAACTTGCAAGCAGACAGAGCAGTAGGACTTCTCCAGTTCAGAATGCACTAACAAATGACCATTTGGAAGACTTTTATTTTCAGTAATAGCAACTGTTCTATATAAGCAAAATAAGTAACTCTTCTGAGGCCTTGCATATGGAATTTTACCTTCTTTATGAAGATGTTTTACTTGTGTAGTCCACCACTTATTTGTTGTTTGTTCTTTCTCCTCAATATAACAAGAAAACAAAAGCAACTTCCATGATTTTACATTTTTTTCATACAACTGATTGCAGAGAACTGCACACCATTGCTCTGTTTCCTCTTCTGAACAGAATTTTGCTTAAATAAGTATAATTCTATTCCGAAAAGTACAAGTTTTGTATTAGGTTTTACCAGCTTTTTGGCCTGGATACCTCCTGAGTTACTCAGGATTTTACAGAGTTGAGAGTCATCAGGCACAGGGTATCATCTACCACCTTTACAAGACTTCAGCTACTTTGCAGCTACCCCTTTTCCTATAGCCATTAAGAATACATCACTTTTAATAACATTACTGAGCGCTCTATGTAAAAATCTTCAGATAACAGTGTCCATTACCACTTTGCTTAGTATGATACGCCATCTATACGTTACAGCCCAAAATTTCCAAAGAGCAGTTGGTCTGCAGAAACTAAACGGATAGCCTGTTGCCAAGAAAGGTCCAGAGCACAGTGGAAGAACTCTGGCTACCTGACCCGACTGAGGAGCACAAACCCTTGCACTCCTCCAGCACTCCCCCAGGCTCAGAAGAAGGTTGCACAGACTGCAGACGCGCTTTTCAAAGTCTGGGTATTGGAAAAGAACAGCAGCGGCAGCAGCAACAAGGAGTGAAAGCACAGGCAGAAAAATCTGGAAACTGCTCAGAATTTAAGTAAGGAGAGACACAGTGTCTGCATGAAGAGGAATACAGAAAATTGTGGGGCTACAGTGGGGTGTTTTAAACACGAAAAACTACTTAGCCCTGTATGATCTTGCAAGCTGTCTCTGATTCTCTGTCCCAATTCTCCAAGCTATAAAAGGATATCTATAAAATCTAAAGTTTCTGTAAGCCATGTTAATTACATAATGTCTGTAAATCTATATGCATATGCAAATCACTCTAGAATGTACCACCATTTTAAGAGCACAAGCACAAAACACCCTACAGGCTGAGCTAACTGTATAGACTGAATACAAGGTAAGCCTTCCAGTGGAGGCCAACGGGAACAAAAGCGTGTTGGACAACACATGCATTTCCATTTAAATGCAGCCTTCCAACTGCAGTGGCCTCCTGTATGCTTGCACTCAGCCCTCACAGTCTGCTGGCCACATCTGCCACAAGTTATCACAAACTATTTGACATGGAGAGGATTTACAAATCCATTTCTTTAAGCTCGAGAGAAAATCAGCTAAGACCAACCAGTCAGTTTAATAAGCCAGTTTAGCAACTCCTGAAGCATCAATACCAGTCCAGATCACTAAACAAATACAAAGATCATTTAACCTGCTTAGGTTACCAGTCCTTGTCCTGAGTCAGCAAAGCCCCAACCAGCATTTCCTGTGAAAGGAAATTCTGTCTTTATGACTGATTCTCCTGGAAGAGAGAGAGGTGTCTGGCAATAGTCAGTCATAAAAAAAAATAAAATCTATTTTTATAAAAGGATTGTAGACAGATTATGTAAATTGGCACAAGACCTATATGTGTTGCTTTCCATGGCATGAAGCAACTTCAGTCTTTAAATAGTTAATACTCTTTCTTTCCCGTCCCTACTCTCTCCTGGACAAAGGTGATGAACAGATGCACGGACACAAATTGGAAACTTTAGACAGAGTAAAAGATGGCCAAATCTTTCCATTGGCAGGTACTAAGAGGAGGCACAGCGCTGAGGTGATGCCCATGAAGCCAGGGCAACAGCGACTGCAGCACCGGACTGACAGTGTTTCCTCACATCAGCAGCTAAGCGAGCTGGAAGAACAGAACAGGAGTCATTCACCTAATTAAGCAAACTAGGAATATGCTGCACAGGAAAGTCTAATACGCTTCTCTGTTAAATACATACACTATTTAATAAAAAAATAAGAATTTTATTACAGAGCCCAAAAGATTTATCACCTGTAAAACTTTAATAATACATAATTACACCAGTTAGAATCTAAATTCATAATATGGAACACATGCATTTAAATGTTGATATTCTTAGCCACTACCCTGGAAAACAAACACTTTCATTGAGGATATCGATATAAGCAATCTGGCACATCTTTTCAAAGACATAAGAGAGCTGCTAGACAAAGGAAGCTGAATATTTAATTATTTACGTCATGCTACAACCCAAAGGCTCCAACTAAGTGTAGGGCCCTCATTGTGTTTCAAAACTGTAACTGCTTGGAAGAAAAAAAAAAAGTAGTGTATTGGACTAATTAAAGTCACCTCAGAGCAGCTGTGACTCAGGCTAAGGACGGATCTCTGAGGCCAGGACCATATCGCCAGCAATGGTAAAAACCAGCTGCCCAGGGACATGTGTGAAAGCAGAGTAAACCCCCAGTGATACACGTGTAGATTACTCTCCCAGACTCCAGAAGCATGCAAGTTGAAGGATTTCTTCAGATGCACAATTTCACTCGGTCTAACAGCTCTTGATGTATTTTTCTTCCATGAATCTGTCCGATCTGCTTTTTGAACTCCTGCAAACCTCTGGTATCCAGAACACTCTGTGCCAGAATTCTGCCACTGCATGCTAGGTGAAGAAGTATCCCTTTTGGTTTGATATCAATCTAGAAAGAGTTTCATTTTGTGCCCTTAATCACAAGGGATTGAATAACCTTATTCTGATCATATTTCATAGAACTAATCACCTATCTTTTTCCCAGTATATTTGATTTCAGTTTATGTAAGTTTCAGTATATTTGATTGTTTCTTATATGAAAACTGTTACAAACTTTTGATTATTCTAGATACTTCCCTTCCCCCCACCCCCCCCCAGGTATTTGGGTTTTTTTCTGGAGGGTGGGGGGGTGGGGATGGTGGGGGTGGTTTTTTTTGTTTCGATTTTTTTTTGGCATAAGTATATGAATAGTGGAAAGCAACACAGTAAGAAAAGGTGATTCTGCATACCACCACGCACAGCTGGTTTCTGTGAGGTATGAACCAATTCTTTTTGAAATTTACCTTCTTTTTGGAATTCGCCTTCACAAACATGAGAACAAAAGACAGACAACTCTCTGCTCTGTAACAAAATCTCCTAACTGTCTGGAATGTCAATTATCACTCTCTAAGAGCAAAACCCAAGCCGACCAAAGACGCATCTCTCTCCAACATAAATAGCATCTTCTAGCATGTCTCCCTTTTCTTGTGCTTTTTAAGCACACGCAGAGAACAAAATGCTTCTATGGATAAGGATTCAGCCACAGACTGCTGGATTCCAGCTGCCTCTTCATACTACAACATTCCACAGTGCAGTGAGAAGACTCTCTAATGTGTTCTAATGACATGAGACACCTAGAACTTAATGAGCACCTATTCAATCTACATGCATACTCAGCATGGTCTTTATCACTATTCATCAGCAAAATATGATGTGGAAAGAAAAACAAATGCTTATTTGCCATGTCCAGGACGCTCACAAAGGTGATAGTCCTCCTTTATCAGGTTAATTATAATCTAATTGGCAGGAACATGAGTTGTTAGAAAACATGTAATTCTTCCTGCCCAGCTACTTCTAATGTCAACAGCACCAAGTTTTGATGTGCACATTTGAACAGTTAACTAAAGCTAAAAAAATTGAGGGTGTTGTTCTGAGGTCACATGCCAGGCTGATTTCCCAAACCAAAGGCATGTTCCCTCTCGAAGGAAGTCACCTGGACAGTTTGTCTTCTGTCACAGCCAGAGACAAACTAGCCTTAACACCAATTATTACCAGTGATGAGAGCACAGTATCACACGTTGAACAGGAAACTGTAGTATTATAATGTATAAGAGTTCAGGGCAAAGTAAGTTTCAAAGACACAAGACATAGTATATTCTGTCTGGCAGTACAGCGTAAGATAGTAAGTACTGTCTGGTAATAGGAAAAAGTGGTGACAGGCTTCAAGTTACCTCAAGCAAAAAAAGATAAATCAGCTAGTATTCATATAAATTATATGCTTAAATAAACTGACCATTCTTCAAGATACACTGCATACCACTACCTATTCATATATATCATATATCTTAATTATACATGAATAAAATACATACTCTTTACAGAAACATGTAAATAGTTAAAACCAGCATTTTCCATCTCAGATCAGTCAGGCATCTAAAAAGCTATCAGTTTGTCCAAAATAAATAGTCAACATTTATAATTTTCCCTGAAACCTTAAATGTAATCGCTTCTTCAAAGAACTGATATACTTAAAAATAAAATCTGATCATTAAAGAAACCACAGCACTAGGTTTGACAACTGCTAAGAAATAAAACGCTTAAAACAAGTGGCTTTTATTCTCTACTTTTTAACTTACTTTTTCTGTCTGTACTACATGAGAGGTCTACAGGAAGGGAAAACTGGTTTAACAGCTGATTGTAAACAAAACACTGAAAATGATGATACAAACACTGAACAGAAGAAAGGGTAAATTTTCCTACATCTACTTTAGTTCTACGGATTTGAAATGATAAATGCAAGTGTACCCTTATCACAGAATCACAGAATGGTAGGGGTTGGAAGGGACCTCTGTGGGTCATCTAGTCCAACCCTCCTGCCGAAGCAGGGTCACCTACAGCACGCTGCAGAGGACCACGTCCAGGCGGGTCTTGAATATCTCCAGAGAAGGAGACTCCACAACCTCCCTGGGCAGCCTGTTCCAGTGCTCCGTCACCCTCAGAGGGAAGAAGTTCTTCCTCATGTTCAGATGGAAATTCCTCTGCTTCAGTTTGTGCCCATTGCCCCTTGTCCTGTCGCTGGGCACCACTGAAAAGAGCTTGGCCCCATCCTCCTGACACCCACCCTTCAGATATTTGTAAGTATATATTAGGTCCCCTCGCAGCCTTCTCTTCTTCAGGCTGAACAAGCCCAGCTCCCTCCACACATTGCAGCTTACTGCGTAATTACACTCATTAAAACTTTGATTCAGCACCCACCAAATCAATAGAGAGAATTTGGTCCTTGTAGCTTCTTTTTAAAGTAAGCAGACATCAGTCACTGTAGACCTTTTTTTTTTTAAATTATAACACCAGTTTTACTAACTCAGACAAGTCAATATTTCACCTTTACTTACAGAAACGATTAAAAAATTCACAAATCAGAAACAGTCTATTTGTATAGAAAAGCACACACATTAAAAACTGCCCAATTTATATAAAATGTTTTCTGATAGCTTCTGCACATCTGAAGCATGTGATAGAATAGCAAGGCTGTATTGTATGCAATGCGTGCATCACTTCAGCAGTGACAAACGCAGGTCTCACAATTGTATTAATATTACATTACACAGGTTCACAACACCAGCATTAACCACCACTTACATAACTGGAATAAAATCTCTCATACAGCCATGCATTGGGATAAAAGGTCTGTTTTATAGTCCTGCATTCACAATGCCTTTTTATCCTCATAATTATTTACTAGTAAGACATTTTCTGCTTTACACTAAAGTGTCATTCTGACTTTTTATTTTTCTCTTTAAAAGTTTTACTACAGAAAAATAAAAAGCAGTAATACATCAGCTGTTAAATTTTTAGTAATAAGCAGAACAAGTTATCCATGATATGAATTAAAACAATACAGCTGAAAAGATGAACGGGTTTGTTTCAGAGCACCCATTATAGCCATATTTTAATTTGAGGAGGTGGGCAGGGAAGGCAAAAACGAAAACAAAATTACTCACACTTGTATCCAGGCTGCAGATACTGATTGTATCTTCATCTTGAGTACTTTTTTTTCTTTTCTTCTAGAAAACAAAATAAAAAGAAAAGCTCAGTTTTGATGAATAGTACCAACTACCATTAGCCTGATCCTGAAACAGGTCTACATAAAGTCATACCCATATATATGCATGTATATATATAGTTCATTATTTTCTCTCATCATCATTATAATCACCATGGATGTGAATATAAGCTCTGTTTTCACAAGTTCAAAAGCTACTTATTAGCACATTAGTAAACTAATGTTTCTTTTTCTGCTCACACAGATTAAGTTCACTTCCTATTAAGAAACCTATTTCTAATTAAAAGCACAAGTAACTATTGCATATTGTAAACTGTAGTTTGGTACTTGATATTAACTTTTGTAACTAATGAAACCATCAGAAGGAGAAACTTGTATTTTGTGTCGAAAGCCTATACTTAGATTTTTCAAAAGATACATTCAGCAATCAAGTACCACTCCCAGAGAGACAATATTACATAGTGAGGACAACAGGTGAAATGTACTGCAGGACTTCAATTAACATATATTTGGATTTCAATATCCATGTCAGTGACTGCATCCTGCTCTATATTTAAGTTTTGTTTTGGGAAATGGCAAGCCCTCCCTGATGTCATTTCACAGATTCACCACAAGATTAATCCTCATGCCCTTCCAATAAGAAGTATGAAATTTAATTTAACAGAGCTCTGCATTTTCTACTAGGCCAAGAAGACTTAGGAAACAGGAGAAGTCACAGCATACATGATCTTTATTTATCCAGCTGTGTCGTCTTCCACTGTCAACTAGAGATAAGCATTCACAGATAGTAATAGTTGGGATTTAGTTTCCAGTCTACAGAAGTCAAAGACGAGCAATTTAACCAACCAAAAAAACCCACAGAGATGCCATAAGGAGCTCCTATTTTACGAGATGACCAAAATTCAGCAATAAGGCCAGAGATGCACACTGTGCAGGTTTTTTTTAACTAATAATTACAAAATATGTATATATATACACACACACACTGTATCCCTCCTCCCCAGTACCCACACTACTAGCTCTTCTAAAGCCTGGAGGTTTTATTCCCTCATGCCAGTAAAACAATCATTGCATCTACTAGATCAAGCATATGAATTCTGAGAACTTTCTTTGATGAATAAAGATAAGGAATATTTATCATAGACTCCAGAAGTTTTTATTTCATGCTGTTTTAAAACAAAACTGGAGGTGTTGAAACTTTACATTTACTCACTAGTTTTCAGCAGATCTTTGACTTATGTAATCATATTTAAATACAATTTTGCTTTTTTTTTTTAGGATGTAACTTGTCTCACTGTTTTCTAAACATAATAATTTTAAAGTCAAGAACAGCTGTGTTTTAATACCATTATTATTCAGAAGTAGAAACTGGATCAGGAGTTCTCTAACCACATTACACAACAAGAAGTGTTTTATGACAAGTAATTCTTCACCCTCAGACTAGGCACAATCAAATTCTTCTTACTGTTATAGTACAGATTTTTAGCAACAAGTTAAAAGAAGAGAACACAGAAATTTCTGAACCAGACCAAACTGAGCATGGAACAGAAATATCTGAAATAATACTGAGTATATTTGCTTATCCTGTAGCAGTGTTTTATAAGGTTGGGGTTTTTTTCCCCACAGCATAAACTAATCTGAATTATATTCTGGGGTTAACCAATGCGAATTCATTATGAAAAACACAAAACAGGGATGAGATCTGCAGTCTGTACTTTGCCCAGAGGGTAACATTTCCTAAGATCCTAGTGAATGTGTTGCACACTATTCTTCAAACCTAATTAGACTTCTGTAGACACAAATGTATGCATCCTTAAGTAGAATCAACATACAATACAACTAAAGACAACACCAAGTCTTTACTTCGCAAACAAGAAATTACAAAACTAAAAGGTACCATCCCTCCCATACAGTGGACACAGGTTAAACCAAAATGAAGGGTGTTCAGATGTGGAATACAGATTTCTGCAAGCAAAGGGTAAATTGAAATCATGCATGGATCTGGTATACCGGAATCTATACTAATGGTGATGCTGGTGTACGGATGGATGGGATGAAACCACATTCACAGCTTGGGTTGGCGTTGGTTTAAGTCTGACACCTTTAGTTATGGAAATATAAAAATGGTGTAAACCTAAGCCTCAGTCTGCAAAATATTAGAATAAAAGTTAATTCCAAAACAATCAATATAGTAATACAATAAAAGGTATTACTTCATCACCCCACCCCCTAAACAAAAAAGTAAATCAGGTGCTTGGTTAGAGTCTGTGTTCCCAATACATTACAGACAGGTCAAATAAAAAAAAAAGTCTCTGAATACTATGCATCTTGGAACTATAATGGAATAGATGCTATTTCATCGATAGCAGAGTGTGACAAATGACTGCACGCGTAACATATAGGTAGCTCCTTTGTTAAATAACTGATTAAAAGACTCTTACTGGTAATTACGTGGCCACAGATTAACACAGAACATGGCACTTCCAACACAGGCCAACTCTAATGAAAGCGGATTGAGACTATAACTTACATAATAGGAAGAACAAGCATGCTAGCATGGCTACAGGATTAAAGTGACCTTGAAGGAGATAGGACATCCTGTTACTGTAGAAGGAAAGTTATACAACAACAACTACAAGGGCTTCTGATTCCGGCATTCAAAGGAGGTATGGGGGTCCATAACACAGAGTGTCATGGACAAAGCGGTGTCCATGAGGACAAGTGCCCAAGGCAAGGCTATTCAGGTAAAGCACAGCATGAAATGTAGTTAGTGGTAAATACTAACATGCTTCTATCTTATTTAGAGACAACCTCTTTGGTTATATAATTAAATCTCCATATGCTTATGAGGAACAAATTACTATCAACTGTGACATACACACCAAAAAGGATGAAAAGACAGGTAAAATGTAAGAAAAGCAATTACATATTGAACGAGTCCGGGGGAGGAGGGAGGGGGGAGAACACCACATGTTAGGGGTGGGGGGGGAATCCAATAATTGAGCTACCAGATAAATTTCTTTGCCCATAATAAGTGGATTAGAAGCAAAGATTGCAGTGGATATTGTGCAGGGTGCATAAGGTGCTCATTAAATTAATCCCTGCTCTTTGTGAGGATCTTTTACCCACCGGAGTTACAAGTCCTGTCTCGGTTGCCACAGCACTACACAGCTGACCTCTGAATCTCTCATGTTCCAGAACATTACCCCTTAAATGCTGCTCTCCATTTTATGTTTTAAATCACATGGCACATCAAGTAACACAAACTTCACTCCATTTTGATGTCAACAATTTCATGCGTATTCATTTCACAAAAGATCCTAGAAGTACAGTGTAACAGCTTTAGGATGAACCCAGAAGAGGAGTTACGTGATTAAGCATTGTATGTGTCCCACAAGTTCGTAGCGGAATAAGCTTCACTGCAAAGTCAAGGATCTTTGACGATAAAATGAATTTATAGCCCAAATACTAAAATCAGTGAAGTGTCGTTTCAATGTAAAAGGTGAACTTCTTGAGAGAGGTTAAGTAAGCGAAACTCTGAAATATTCAAATACCTATTGCACACGTTGTCTGATGACAAATAAATGTATCCAATCCTAACTATATCATATTGTTTTACAATAGATTTTTCATACCCGCATATATTGCCACAAAGAACTATGTTAAGCCAAAAAACATGTGCGAATCGTTATTCAACATGACACCTGCACTGGCCCAGGCATAGCACTAGGGAGAAAAGACAGATTTCTTAATTCCATTTTATTACCTGGAACATGAAGTATCCCTAGATCTTGTTAATATTTCTTACAATTACCTATGGCTGTAGCAACCACCTGTTTTCATACAATTTAATAGCTTTTTTTAGAATTATATGGTTGAAGAAGCATGTGCAATAGGGAAAAACAAAGCCCACGCTGAGTGAGCTGTATTGACATACACTACTAAGTCCATGAGTATATCCATGCAGAGATCTTACAGAAAATTGCAGAAGATTTAATCATAAACATGTCAAGGGATAGAAAAGTTGAGGCCCTTATAGATACCAGAGCATGCCTGAGTTATATACACAAGTTATGTTCCTCACATGTGTAATACATAATCCCTTTCTAATACACTGCATATGTGTTGTTTTAATGGAACCATGTCCAGTTAGAGATTGTATCTGTTTTTGTTTTCATTAAAATCCCATAAGAAGCCCAAAGATATTATGAATACTATGAAACTGGGATAAAGTTGTAAGACACACAACCATTTGCATTCCCTGTCTCTGTTCTTGGGAAGCACGTCAAAGCTATTAACGTGAATATTCCTGAAATTTTAAACTGAACTATCCAGTTAGAACCCTCCTCTATTTTAAATTCAGAGTAATAATCTTAAAAATTATCCAACTAAAGGTAGTGTGCTATCCTTATACCAGACATGATTACTCCTCATCTCCAGTGTATATTAATGACGAGTAATGCCACACTGCAGCATTGTATGAAACACATTAAATATAAAATACTGTGATTACTCCACATCAGGCTATGAGTAATAGACAAATGTCACCTGCTATCTTACTGCAGAGTACTTCTTTATTAGAATTTGTATGTACTCGAAACAAACTACATCGAGAAATGTTATGAAGCTGTCTGCCTTGCTGGGAAAAAAGGACTTCAACAACCCCCCTTTTCTGCACAATACCTGTAGACTTTAAAAAAAGTGTACACGTCTGTGTGGAAAAAGTATACCAATAAGAAGTCACTATTCTGAACAGAGATGTGTCTGTGTTTTCTGACTGACTACGCAGATGCATTACATGCATCTGAATGTGTAGCTCTAGACTGAAAAACATTTTCTATCACACTTGGGGTTTTTTTGTCTTTTGAAATACAAAAAACCAAAACCAGCCAACTTCTAAGTCCCCAACACCACTAGGGCTGGGTGTGTAACAAGTTTGACTCTTGAGCCACGTCTGTGATACTGTTGCCTAAAAGGCTGTGATTACATCCTTAGTTATAGAGACAGAAGACTTCCTGGTCTTAATGCAGCAGGAAAGTGTTGTTGTCAATAATTAACTCACAGGAGATGAGAAAGAAAGATATCCAATTATATATTAAAGCAGTCATTTAATTAAAGGAATTAGAGCAATAAGACATTGTTATAGGAAGGCTGGATTAACATCCTCTCCCCATCACCGGGTTTTAGTTACCAATACCAGAGATTTATATTTTACCACTTGGGAGATGAAATGCAAAGATGCACGAAAATAGCTTAATAAAAAACTCATCCTGTGACAGAGAAGGACATGCTTTTCAGAAGAATCACTGACTTTTGCTAAATCATCTATCCATTTTAATTCCTTAAATATGTGTCTGCACAAAGACTGGCATCAAAATAAATAATAGATCAAGACAATGTGTTTCCACAGGCACATAATATCCTTAAACCTTCTAAGTCATACACAGACTCATTTCAAAACAAAATACTAACCAACTTAGTTTTTAAGCCCTTTTTTCATACAGAAATCCATTTAACAAATCATGATCCATTCATTCTACCAAAACAGACTTTCTCCATCCCCCCAAAACAAGGAGTCCAAAATGAAGAAGCACTAGAAACTATTTAATCATTCTATATTTCAAATTATTTTCATATGAAAATATCTAAAAAGCTTCTTCTTTCCAGAACATACATCTGCTAATTGGAAGAAATGAACTTTATAAAAAATGCAGTTCTAATATATGATTTAAATAAATATAAGTAGGTAGAGATGCATATAAACACATACACTTATATATAAAAATATAATATATATGTGCATACACAAATATATATCACATACATTTTTTCACTTAAAAAAAAAATCCAGGCAAACATATCACAACATGTTCTGTTACAGTTCCTTTGAAAATCCTATTAAGATTTTGGGGGAGAGAAGTATGTGATGAACCAAAAATATTTGGGTAAACATTGTTAAGTTGAAGAAACAGTTTTCCATACCAGTAATAATTCAAAGTGTCTTTAAAAGGATTTCCAGGTGGCAAAATGCAAGTTAACATATTTTTTTGTGAAGTTCAATAGTGAGAGTAGTTATGGACTCCCAGTACCAAGTCTTATAATAGAACATCACCACACACTACGTTTTCAAATTAAAATATCTAAAAAGGTCAACATATTTTCTGTCTCTATTTGATACGTGAATGGTTTCCTAATCGATTGCCTGCTTTTATCAAAGCAAATTGGGTCATGAATAATAACCCAACGAATGCATTCATTCATTAATGTATAAACGCTGCATTTTTGCTAAGTTTATCCTATGTAATAGAAGTTTAATCAAAAAGTAAAACCCCACAAAACTAAATAACACCAAAATTTGCAATAATACAGAAATTGGAAAACTATTTAGCCAACAAAATTTTTATCATTTTTACTGGTGACGAAAAGGCAGAAGAGGATTCACTGTTCTGGGTTTGATGCTCCTCTCCAGTTTATGGTACAGTATTATCAAGGACAACTCAAAGAACAGTATCTCTGTCAGACTGAGTTAAAAATAAAATCCAAAAAGGATTAAAGAGAAAGAAGTGGAGAAACCAGACCAAATACTTAATAAAAAGTCAAACATAATAGGCCAGAAAAGGTTCAAGCCACAATCCAAAGGGCAGACTATGTCTACACGAAAAGCAGCTCTACTACATTAATTTTTTGTTTTTCTTTTAAAAAGCAATCAATATCTCCTTAGCCAGCTGAGAGTCCCTCAATCTACAAGGAACCTTCACACGGAAAGCCTGATGATGGCCTTCTGCACTAGGAATCACACTCAAGTGTTCAAGCAGCTGGGAATAAGGCAGGAACATATCATCATTTTCTTTCTACAAAGCCATAAAATCAGAACAGTAATTCACACTTTCATGTGAATTTCTACTCGCACTGTTTTTATACAACATTCCTTCAAAATAATTGGTCTGCTTATAAATTCTCTTGATATATAAATTTTTATCAGCAAATTCCACGTGTATATATTCAAATATACTAGCTATTCTAAGCACCCTTCTAATTTTTATTTTTTATGTTTATACATACCCTATATGTACAGAGAGAACATTCAAAAGAATATTCAGACACTACAATTCTCATCTTTTTCCTTTGTATTTTGACAGTACTTCCACACCCATCTATAACATGTTGATCTCTCTCTCAAAAAGCCCTGAAAAATACCACTTGCCAACACCAAATTTATTTATTTAATGTTTCAAAAACCTCCACCTGCTGTTGCTTCTGTGTTGTAAGATCCGTTTCAAGTTTTCACTGTTTCCGTTTCAAATCACATTCAAATGATCTCAAAGGTATCAAGCTCCCAGATCATTATATCACGGATTATGGAGGATTCAGAGTCAGGACAGAGTCCAGTGATGAGGCACAAATACTACAAAAACAGATGTTATAAGGTATGCAAGAAGTGAGGCAGGATGAAAGCAATGACACACTGGACTGGGAGGGAAGTAGGCAATATTTCAGTTCTCCAGACTGATTTAAAATGTTTCCAGAAGTTTCACAGATTACACAGCCAGAAAGGAAAAAGTTAAAATATTTCAGTTTGGTCTTCCTAATACAACAGGAAGAAACTGACTAAACGCATCCACATTTTTCTCACCTGCTGTCTTCACTCAGTTAACAAAATATGCCTTGGATCTAGCTTAAATCGGGTATAAAATTACTAGGCAAAATATTAATAACCTCAATAACAATCACTAATATAACATTTCCTGACACAGGTGGGAGGCTACACCACCACAGACTTCAGAAGTGCACTAGAAGAGGCAGCAGTGGTGTCGCGTTACCCATCTTCAACCCAGTGATACCGAAACAAGAATAAACCTCATGTAGGATTGCCCACTTTCCATCTGATCACATTACTGCTGCACTGACATTCAAGTGTCTAAAATGAAATAAAGGTACAGATGACCCACCAAAAAAAAAAAAAAAAAAAAAAGAGAGAGCACTTTGGCCTGACTGATACAATGCACAGTTCTAGAAAGAAATCTGTAGAGACCGAGACTGGGTCATAGTAATCACATAAGCATCTGTCTGTAATAACCAGAAAGAAACCTCTGAATTTCTGCTGAATACGGTGTTCCTCCTAAGTTGGGTTAAGCACTAAACAATTGCAATTTCACAAACAAGTGATAATTCATTCCCTAATTTAAGCTCATTCAGAGAAAGATGAATCTTCTGTCATCTTTTAAGGCCAGCCGTCTTTTCAGTTTGCCACAGCCTACCTCTCACCTTCATGCCCGTACCAGTATTCCTCCCTGCTTGCTTTCACTTCTGCGGCCGTGCCACTGATGGTCCTAACAGCGTGAAGGCACAGGAAGACCATGGCTTCTTAAAGCAGGTGTTCCCAGAGCACAGTGCCTTTTAGCTGAATAATGCATCTCACATGCTTTTGGGGACCATTAGTTCAGAATACTGAATTCTAACACAAAAATTTAAAGAGGAACAGAACTTGTTACCCTGCATTCCAATATCACAGTTCTTTATGTTATATTGGCAAAAAGAACCTGCTTAAGCTCTAAAGAGAACCAAACATTCCTTAGTTTTATAATAAAACTGGTTTCCATGTATATTTCCGCTGCCCTCTACTGATCAGAATACCAAAGACCTTACAGACTTCTTTTTCTTAGGAATGACACAAAAATCTAAACAAAAGTTTTGTTTCTTTTGAGGGAGAAACAGTCAGAGACGAACCGACTGTACAGTTTGCACCAAGTCTAGTGGGAAGCTCTGCTGGTTCTATTTCCGACCCCGCGCGTGTTCTGCTCGCAGACTCCCTGGATATTGGTGTTAGTAACAGGACTTGCTTGTTCCTGATGCCCCAAGCAAAACACACAAATGAACAAACAGACCGTGCTCTAATTCTGTTACAACACAGGAGAAAACTCTGACATGGAGGTGAGGCCATCTCTGGCACTTCAGGCTTGGCCACCGAAACTTAAGTGTCAAAGTGCTCCTGAAGTGTCACTCACCCACAGCTCTGCCAGACAAAGTGGCAACTCCTTTTCATCTTCCTCTGAGCAGAGAGTAAGCTTTACTTCTACAGTGCATTTTGTGACGAGTTTGAGATTTTCCAGTCAATGTAATATAAAGTGAACACCGAACAATGCAATGAAAGTTATATTCAATGTGTTCAACATTAACAACAGGAAATCGGTGTACATGTACGGGATGCTGTCAGGACAAGGATCAGCAGAGCTTTGTTCGAGGACTGGTATTTATTCTATCTTTATTTAACCTTCTTCCTTCCCCTTTTTGGAAGACGGGGAGAGTATCAGTCACCGGAATCTAGCAGAGAGTTAATTATGCTGAAATTTTTTCACAGATTACTATAAAGTCTGAATCAACTTCAGATAAATAAGTTACATGTTTTTATTTCTTTCTCCGTAGGAGTTCTTTGTTACATGAGTGAACAGCAATCTTTATTAACTGATCCTTTCTCAGTCAGAACTTGAAGACTGCTACATAAATTACGCTTTTAATTAACACAAGCAGTATCGAAGGATTCTAAATTCACCTATCATATAAATAAAAACTAAGATGCAATTTAAAAGAGCCCATACGCTATTTAGATTGATCTTCTGTTCTTCCCACAAACACTTTTCAGCTGGGTTCTGTCAGATCCAGCTCTCTGTGCCCTCAAGTAATATAATCAGTCAGCATGCAAATAATACCTGGATTCCTTTGCCTTTGGCAAGCTTACGTGATGAAGTTGCCGTTCCTGGCCTTGCATGTTTGTGTTCAGGCAGCTTATTACAGGTCTAGTTGTAAAAGCAAGAATAATCAAAGCTGGGCTATTTTCATGCTCTAACTCTACCCTTCAAGATTTTGTGCACTTGAAGGCATGGGGACTTCCTCTGACTGGACAGAAACAACCTGCACTTGCAGCAGTTGACCGTTTAATCACAGCTGTCAACCACCACTTCTGGTTTCAAAACTGCTACATCTGTGTATGTAAGAGGAAAGACTTTTTTTTATTGGAACAAAAACTACAATGAAATTTTCTCACTTGAAAAGCAGATTCATTCAAATGACACTTTATTATAATTTTAATTATATTATTTATTTTTTACATTTGGGGGTTGGTTGGTTTGTTTTTAAGAATCCAACAGAGCTGCTCACTGTAAAGGAGAGCTTGTCTTGCTGATGCTGTGCACAGCACCAGAATCAAGCATAAAAAATTTTCCATAAACTAGGCCTCCCCGTTGCATTCAATTGGCTTACGTTTGCACAAACTGCAGTCATCCCTTGTCATTCTAATACTTTACTGTTAGTCTGCTTTCTCCCAGTCTCCTGCATTCAGCATCGTTATGCTGCTGTACCTTTAAAACCACAGACAGGTTCCTGCATGTGGCTTTTGATCTAAGCGCCTCAAGTGCTCTTCTTCAGCATCACGCAGAATAGGTAAAATCGCTGCACACAAAATGGATTTTTCTGCAGATAAAAACACCACCACTTTTACTAAAATTACATGTTGCTACGTCCATTTTTGGGTTCACTATATATAACACACAAACACTTTAGCTCCATTTCTCAGGAAACAAGGCTTGTATGGCATAGGTGGATACCCCTATGACTGCTGATTCTTGACTTATTTTTTTTAAAATAGGTTGCCCAGTTGCAACCAAAATTGACCAAGGCATAAAGGCTTCAATTATTTTGGACAAAACATATAGAACAGGAGACAGAATTCACACCCAACTTGAAATATTTCAATGTGAGCTCAGCAATTTTACTAAACACCAAACAATCTGCGTGATTTTACATCACAGACAAACACATATCTCCTTGGTGTTCCAAGAAAACTGTGGCATTTATTAGGTTACTTCTGCTATAAATTTTCAAGTAAATGATACCTAAAATACATACCCACAGCAAACATGCATATTCAGTACACCCAAAAAGACTACACCAATTTAACAGTACAGCAGGTAGTAAACACCAGTCCAATTCTCAAGCTATTTAGTAAAAACTGAGAATTCAAATGTATAACACCTATTAACCTAATTTTCACTAGTTTAATAGCTCAATTTCTCTGATAGGTCGAGCCTGTTGAAATTTTTATTTACCTTTCTTAAACATGATTTAAGTCAGAACTGCATAAAGCATTCCAGGTAGCATCTTAAAAACATTCTGTGCAATAAATTTATCACACAGACCATGCCTCTCACTGTTAAAAATTTTCACAGGGAACGTAAAAAAAAAATATCCCAATTAACAACCCAGTCTTCAGCTTCAGTATACTTAAGTCACAGTCTCCACCACAAATCCAAGAGCATACAGGCCCCTGAACATATCCTTGACTTGCTTGCCTTGCACTACAGGCCTCCACCTTCATCACGTTTCCAAGAACTTCAAAGTATGTTTTTATTCAACATATACGCAAATATTTTGAAATAACTTTTCTCCTTAAATACAAGGAAGCTCTCTAGTTTTCCAGAAAGTGGAAGGATGCTACAAACTGGGACTAGAGCTACAAAATTAGAGACCACATTTGTGCACTTGTGACCCTAACGTGCTACTCCTATTCACACATTAACAGCCCAAAACCCCACACAAATCTTTAAGAACAATAAAGTATTAAATGCTAACCACTGCAGCATGTAAAACAGGTCAATGTGTACAGTACAGCTTTCTAAATTACGCTGAAAAGTTTGATATGACAGACTTCATAATATAATTGTATACTCTGTTCTACTGCTGAATTAACATCACAATTGGGAAGTGTTTCCCCCCAAAATATTTAACCTAAATCTCCCTCGCTATGGAATAAGCCCACTTATTCCTGTGCTATCCTTGGCAAATACAAAGAACAAGTACCAACTTTATAACTGTTCCCACACACTCAGAGACCAGTGTATACTTGTACCTCATATCAAGTCTTCTGCTACACAACATGCTTTAAATCTTTTAAACTTTCTTCATAGGCTGTATTTTCTACAGTTATCAATCTTGCTGCTTTTCTGTCCACATCTTTCCAAAGTGAAATGTCTAAAACTGAACCCAGTTTTCCAGGTGATACCATGTACACATGCCGCACAGTAGAATCACTACACACTGTAAATACACTGTAAATAGCATCTGTTACAGCTTTCACTTTGACAATAGATAGTCCTGCATATAGCTATGAATGTTCACATTTAAACCCTAGCATCAGCCAAAATCCTCATTTTCACACTAGGAGACAGAGAAGTTTACATGTGTATGATAAAAAAGCAAACCCAAAAACATAAAACCACCATCCTGCAGCAATAAACTACTAATACACAGAGAAAAATAAACCATCATCCATCCCACTGGGAATATCAGAGTACATGATCTAAACATTTAACAAATTTCTTTCCTTACAGAAGGAAACACTCCTGCTAAGCAACATTTTGGTTTCATTAATACCCCATTTTAAATCCTGGCATGCTTGGAAGCAGTATCTGTGCAATGTCAACTTACTACAATGCCACACACATAAACAACTACAAGTAACACAATCCTGAATTTACACTTACCTGATGATGCACAAAAAAGCAACACCACACCATGAGGTACTTGGGACTGTACCCAGATTTTAGGAGGCTTCTTAATACTCAGTGTGACAGCGAAAAGCCTTTGCTGCAAAGGAGTTCCTATGTTTCTCCTTCGGTTTTCGGCAGGAACCCCTCCCCACGCAGCCACACGGTTTGCTCTCGCTTCCTCTCGTGCCGCGTACTAGAAGTGTCAGAAGCCGAGCGATACGCATTGTCGAGTCTCTCTCTGTTGTGGTTTTTCCTCATAGACTGCTTTGAATAATATTTTAAACAGACAAAAGTGTTTTAAAACTTGTTAGCAAGTGAATGGCACGGGTATGGTAAAAGTAAATACATCATTAATGTGTTTTTACAGTAACAGGTAGGCGTTTGGGGGCTTTGAGAGACAGTAACTGAAACACAGTCCATCTCCTACCTGGGTAATTCTCAGTCAAACAGTAGCAATGGGCTTTAAGCTGAGGGCAGACACCTATCTCCAAATGTAATGCCCCAGAAAACAGAACAGTTGGTAGACACCGGGTAGAACTTTCAAACATTTAGTTCACAGAAAACTTGCAGTATTTCAGAAATTAAGGGATCTACTAAGTGGGAGTTCTTAAATTAACAGAGGCGTAATGGCAAGAGCTTGGCACTGAACATTTTAGAATCAGCCCAGAACAAAGACCCAAAGATAAGCTTCACAGAGCGCCCAAATTTCACATGTGAGGACATGTTAAGGAGGCGCAAAGCTCAATTTTATCCCTGGTAGTTTGATAGAACTAATGAAAACTCTTATTTTTGCTGATTCTTCACCAACGTAGATACAAAAACCAACTGCATCCTATGAAACCCAGTGAATCCTCACCGGAATTTGGAAAACTATATACCTCAAGCATCAAGAGCACATTGACCTTAAGGTTATTGCTGCCTTAAAAATATCAAATAAGACTATTGGTACCTCAAAGACATAAAATTTCCCAGCCCACCCAAAATTTCCAAACTGCGAATCTCCTCCTGAGGGGACTCCCTGCACACACACACACACACACACTGACCATCAAGGTGATTGAGAACTTGGGCAGTAAACTTACACGATTAGGTTCCAAGCTCACAATCCAAACTGCCAAAATAAAATGCTTCCTTGAGAGCTCTTATATTTGCATGTCAAATCATCCTTCGCACAAGCACAACTGAGCGAGACCAACCTGCTAATAATGAGTGGCTTCAGTGGTCTCTCTCCAACTGCCAGCTAGATTGCTAGCACTTTCTAGTGCATATTTTCCTTTAATGTATACTCAGTTAATTGCCTCATTTGGCCATCATATTAAGTTACATTACTTCAAGATAAGAAAAGCTAAGTTTCATGAGGTGCTTGTCTGCAAGTTATCAAAATACGTAAGTTCCCACTCATTATATGAAAATTTATATTTGCATATGATTCATATATACCAGTTTCAATGTGCATTTGAACAGCCCTCTTCAAAATCTATCCATACATAGATATCAAGTTCCCTTAGCCAAAGTTAGCTAGAAAAAAATGCAGAATATTGACCCTGAAAAATGGAATTCATAATCATCACAACTGATTGAAACACAGTCCTTTATCTGGCAAGTAAAAATGAGTGATCTAAAATGTCTCTCCTACATCTTTCCTGCATCGCAAACTGACATAACTATTTCGGGCAAGTGAAACTTACCCTCAGAAACTAGCAAAAAGGAACTATTGAGAGATGTACGAGATTTGGTTCTTTTTTAAAGCATATGTAGACTCACAGAACCACAGAATGTTAGGGGTTGGAAGGGACCTCTGTGGGTCACCTAGTCCAACCCACCTGCCAAAGCTGGGTCACATACAGCAGTCTGCACAGGACCCAGAGCCTTCTTGGCAACCAGGGCACACTGCTGGCTCATGGTTAACCTGTCATCCACCAGGACACCCGGGTCCCTCTCCGCAGAGCTGCTCTCCAGCAGGTCCGCCCCAAGTCTGTACTGGTGCATGGGTTTGTTCCTTCCCAGGTGCAGGACCCTGCACTTGCCCTTGTTGAACCTCATCAGGTTCCTCTCTGCCCAGCTTTCCAGCCTGTCCAGGTCACGCTGAATGGCAGCACAGCCTGTCTGTGTATCCACCACTCCTCCCAGTTTTGTGTCATCAGTAAACTTGCTGAGGGTACATTCTAACTCTTCATCCAGGTCATTGTGGATCTAAGTTGAACAAGACTGGGCCCAGTACTGACCCCTGGGGGACACCACTAGTTACCAGCCTCCAACTAGACTCGGTGCTGCTGATGACAACCCTCTGAGCTCTGCCATTCAGCCAGTTCTCAATCCACCTCACTGCCCACTCATCCAGCCCACACTTCCTGAGCTTCCCTAGGAGGATGTTATGGGAGACTGTGTCAAAAGCCTTGCTGAAGTCGAGGTAGACAACATCCACGGCTCTCCCCTCATCTACCCAGCCAGTCATGCCATCGTAGAAAGCTATCAGATTGGTCAAGCATGATTTCCCCTTGGTGAATCTAAAGAACAAGTGCAAATACAGGGAAAAGTAAAATCATGGAACTTTTCTGATCCTTTGTACGCACACCGCAAATGCACAGCAAAAAGTTGAGTACTTACCTTTCAAAGTATTTTCTATACATTTGTAAGATACTGCATTCTTGGTTTTAGAAGACTTACTAATTAGTCATATCAGAAGACTGGATATGTTCCTACTACTACACCAAAGAGACTTTTTTGTTCGGTTAAGACTCAAATAATAATTGTGTGAAAGGTTCAGGCAAGTATCTATATTAGACAAACAGATGAATGTATCAGTCAACTGTTTCATTTTTCATAACAGTATGCTACCTTAACCATTAAAACCGTGTTTTGTTATTACCACCACTAATATTAAACCAAGAAATATGCAATAAGAACATTAGAAATTATTTGAACTTTTGTATTACTTTTATACTTCGACAAGTCCTTGCTTTACCAAGTTTGAGGTAATTGCTTGACACACACTTAACTTGCTCTACCATTCACCGCACAGTTCACCTACAGGGACAAAGCAAGTGTGTGTTCTGCAGCACCTTCAGTATTATACACTTTCTCATTCTACCTTTAAAAGGAGATTCAGGTAGGAGTCATAGCTACCAGAAGCTGAAAGAAATCACAAATAGGTACCTATTATGTAATATGTTAGGGTATTTACTTCCAGTGAAGTTATTCCGTGATACTTTAAGCACTGAAAAAAGTATGAGGCCAATCTGCGGCTTTCATCTAACTCAGGTCTTCAGCTGCTGCAGCTCAGTAATTCCACTTCTAAACCAATGGAGCTTCATCTGCTCATATCACTAAAGAATGAATTCCACTCTAAGAGAAGTGTTTCAAAGCCTGTTTTAATAAATGATTTATAGGTAACTGAAGATTCTTTAAAGCATAAGTTTAATAGCTCAGGCAAAAATGAAGAAAAACAATGAGAAATGGGCATGTGCTAAGAAGTCAAACACGAATAAATATGAAGGTTTAAGATATTGTGCCTGAGAAAACAATAAAAGCAGTTTAAAAAACAGACTTATCTCCTTTTTCGTTTGATGAAAAGTAACTGGTAGTAATATTTCACTATTTTTAATAAATTTCTTATATCCCATAAATTCTTTTAACTATATATCTCTATACTTACACACAAATCATTACTTGACGTACCCTACATCCTCACACCTCATTCTTGATCTGTTCCTACCCTATTTAATCTTCTCTGACTTGCGCAGATCTACTGACACTGAGTTGTTCTGCAAAATTCTGCATACTTCCAGTAGGCAACAATGCAGACAAATTTTAATTTGGGCAGCAAGCTAACAGCAATTCGAATTTTATTTTTAAAGAAAGCAGGTCCTTAGTGAGCTGGTACAATCTTTCATCAGTTCAAAACTTAGCAGAACAAAAAGTTCTGAGCTTGGAGGAAGAAGATAAAAGGTGTAACAGCCATCGCATCTCTCTGCAGACAGAAAATACTAATTGAAAGAATCTTCAGGAAGACTATCTTTTTAAGCCAAGACTTAAAAAAATTACTCAAATATTTCCCTTTTAGGGTACTGTAAATGCTTTTTCCTGTCTTCCCTGCCTAAAGATGAGCTAAAGCCAAATCTAGCTGCCTTCTTTTCAGACCCTTCCAGCAGAACACAGTTTATTTTTCAAAGGAAATTCATATAAATTCTATATATAAGCCTGCAGGTTTTTTTTCAAGGTTTCTTTCTCTCTATTAACTTGTCATTATTCTGTCATTAGATCCAAGTTATTTCTTAAACAATCTTTCACCTCCTCACAGAAAACCTTAATCCTTTGCTATCGGAATTTGGTAATCCCTCACCCAGGCTCAAATATAGGGGTGTAAATTTTTGAAGTGTTATGATTTTCACAGATCTTAAACTGCACCAAAGATGAACTTAAGTAGGCAGGCATTTTTCAATCAGATTTCCTGGTAACATTCAGATTTCCGTATTCCATTTCCTGGAGACCACAACATGCAAACAATCTACCTTGCTATGCTTCCTTATATTTGCACTTGTGCTATTTCTTAGGTTGCCAATAACCTTCTGCCCCAGTAGCCATCAGAATTTAAGAAGCCTAAAGGCAAATATCACAGATTTCAGCCTAGTGTTGGGCATGAGATTGGCCAACCAGACTTTTTCTCACCAATCTAGAAAACGTGTAGAATTGTCTGCCCCACCCCCACCCCACCGTATCAGTCAACACAGATGAACATGATGGCAAAAACTGCTCTCTAACCTCTTCATACATAAAACTTTGTATTTGTGTTTTTTCCCCTGCAGCTTTGCATCAGTCGCCTCCAAGGTACTCTGCACTTTGTTGACAGCAACATCAACAGCATCTACCTGAAAGAAAGTGCAGCTTGAACTTACACACATTATAAACACCCATGTGAGTACCAAGGAAGGAAATCTAAGACATCATGTCTAGATTCCAGGCAGTAACTGCCTCTAAAGACTGAGATCCACCCTGCCAGATGCTTTTAGCGTACCTACTGACCTCACCTCTTGGACTGCCTTTATTTATTTTATCTAACTGAAATTCCTGGCATAATGCCACAGACACTTGGACACCGGCCTCTACCTATCTGGCATGTGCTAAATGGCCTGGCTGTGCCAACTGATTTCTAATTCTTAAGTTACAATCAAGCAGAGATCCAGAGGCTCAATCTGACTCCTTCAAAGACCTGGGAGAGACGCTCACTGGTGGAAAATTCTCTGCAAGACTTCCAAATTTGCTTGTCTCATATCTCACAGTACAAACTACTTTGAGTTTGTAATTTCTCACATATACTCCCAAAGATAACGATTTGGAGAACTCTGAGATAATACTTCCCACAATGTAAAAGATTGTTATGAGTTTCTGACAATATTAGAGTTGTGAGAATCATTTTTATTATTGCTTGTATGACTGCAGTAGCCCAGGAGCAAGCACACACCAAGCTGCACCAGTCACTACCCAACTGAGCACCCTCATTAAGTGCCGCGATTCTCCTCTCCGATCTTCTTCCAGTATCGTTCCAGTCAGGGCACGCAATCTAATCTTCTTATGACTGGCATAACTGCCCTCATTTTATGACCTTTTCACAAGGCTACTGGTCTGCTTTAGACTGGAAGTGTCTGAGAGGACACAGTGAGTGTTGAAAACTAGGCTACTTCTTCTGAGGATATTTAAGGTTTTGAACCACTGAAAACTTGAAAGAGTGCTTGGAAAAGAAATAAGCTCTCCAAATTCAGTGAGGAGCCTGCTGGCACATAGACAGATTGAATCTCTTTTCTCACGGTGCATTTTGAGTGTTTTAAGGATGCTAAACTTATTCTCTCTGAAAAGCTTTACAATTAACCACAACTTAGAGAGAGACAGCACCAGTGCACAATTTTTGAATGAAAACAAATACAATCAGTATTTTTAAATGTGCATTTTACAGAGTTTTAGAATGTTACCCCAAATCATGTTAGGATCATATTATATGCAAGGCTTCATGCATCTTGAATTAGATTTAATATCCCATTTCAAAACATGTAGCAGAATCCAGGAATTACAAAATTTGTCATCCTAAGTGGAATTTAAGAGCTTCAACAGATCTAAATTTTCTTTAAAAATTTAATTTAGTATTATTTAAGAAATGTAACAGCATGTTCTTACAAAAGTTTACATTATAAACCCTTTAGAGAAACTAGTTTATTTACATTTACATGATACCTAGCAAAATGGAGACCTTGTTTTCCAGCGCTACTGTAATAACAAAATTTGTTTCCAGGCTGCTATAAATAAAAGACACCATCATATTGCTCTTATTATGCATTTGAGTCAGATTTTAAGGGATGACCATAATTTTTAACTGCTGTGTGCTTTTCTAACCACAGAAAATAGCATTAACTTTCAAGAATAATCTTGTTCTGATGTTTAGTTTAAAAATAATTAAGACTCATTCTAAGACTGAGATGTCTCAGAGCAAAGCTGGCTGTGAAAGCACTTCTACATTTGGGATAAACAGCAGTCTTCATACACATTACCAACAAACCCACTCAAAATGCTGCTTCCAAATGAAAACATCAGAGGGAATTCAAATTTCCTGTTCTTTTTCCATGAGGACTGTTTCTAAGCTCTTTCAGAAGTTTTCAGAAGGCTTTCCCTCTCTTTGCCCTTAAAAGATTTTGTTTAGCTTTCAGTCACAAGCACAACTTGACAACCTAAATCAGAATCTGTGGAACTGGAAGCGGAGAGGCAGATGTTTGAATAAAACCTCTAGTACAGCACAGAGGATTTCCCAAACATTTCTGCAAATGATGCTTTTGCAACCTTTTCCAAATGCGTAGACTTTTTATTTACTTTTTATTAAAAACTTATTCCATCATCTTAAACAGTACTATCTAAGCACCGCCAAACTGGAAAGTTCTACAATCAGCTTAGACTGACCAGTGAGTTTTTACAGTATGAGCACTAGGAAACTAGAAAAAAGTCCATCACAATGATTTTGTAAAAAAGCAAACAGTGATGTTAACAATATATCTTTGTAACAGGCTGTAATAACACCAAGTTCTACTGCAAGCACCATGACTAGTGCAAATAAACAAAAAAGCAACTAAAGTCGGTGCGTATAGCCATTCATGTCCACTAGTCATTTTAAAATAAAATTGCTAATCTAAAATAGTGTAGCATCAATAAAATACCAATATGTAGTGCAAATTGTTTCCAAAATGCTGATTTCTCAGACCAAGTAGCATCAAGTTCAGCTGGACAACAGCATCACCCTGTTAACCATTACTAGTTTCTGAAACAAAGTCACAGGAAATGGTAATTTCACATCATGTGTTCTCAAAGAGCAGCCACTGGTGGGGTGGGGGGAAACAAATACAAAGAAATGGACAGAGTTTGGTTTAAGTTAAATTGAACAGGGGTCAAGTTCATCTGCTGTTGAACAAAGAAAAGAACAGTAAATGACAGCAGGAGTACAAGGTAACACCCGATCTATGATTAAAGACAGGAAGTCTGCTATATAACAGAACATCAGACTTGGCCTAAGAGAATGACAACTGGACCTATCTGCTTTATCACGTCGCTTCGAGCTCAGTATTGTTTGTATGTGCAAAATAACTGGCGTGATAGCTTTATAGCATATACAGAATATTTCTACTATAAATAACAAACCACACCCGGAACAAAAATAAACTTGTTACAAAGCACTTACAAAGATCCATAAAACAAAACCCTACAATGTTAACAGAATGACTGCATAAAGTATTTTTCAAGAAAATATTCTTCCAAATGGCGGATATCACAGTGTTTTCATTATCAGAAAAACCTGAAATACTAATTGAATAACTGAGCTTTAATAAACAGAATACCTGCCCTTCACAATACAAATAATGATGGAAAAGTCTTGCAGATGTAAAAGCCTATGACAGTTCCTTCATTTAAAGAATACATTAGCCAAGTGCTCTATAAGCATGCCTCAAAATTCTTGTTCCAAGAAACATCATCTAAAGTGTATTTTACATAATTAGAATGTAATGACCTGGAAAGTAGCCCTGTAAACTAGGTAATTGTACAGGTTTAATGGCTATGTACTTAACTCATAGATGATTTTAGATGTAAAAACTACAAAAGTTCAATAAAACAGCTACTATTAAAAAACCCTACAGCATTCTCCAGATAGCATGAGCAGTAACAGCTCATAAAATGTTAACAGGTTTTTCTACCCGAGTCCTAAACTACTAGAAACCTGGCAAAGGCTGAAGGCCAGCCTGCATCATTCTCCTTTATAACTCATTTATACATAACTCTTAGATGTCTCTCCAGCACGTGTTTAAGTACTACTGTATAGGAAGAACCTTGTAATTCACACTACCCATTGATCCTACAAAAAGCTACAGCCATTTATCACATACTTAAGAACCAATACATCCACAAATCATGTTTTGCTGGAATTTCAAATAAAACATTCTGACATAACCTAACATCACACATTGTGGATAGAAATTATCACGATAATTAAACCATGCTGAGTCAGCATACCAGTCTGGCATAATACATTCTTGAATTCTTGAAGTTTGTCTAACCAGTCACAGGGAATTGCTTTTTAAATTCTATGTATACATTAAGAATAAAACAATTCTGATGTGTGTTTTGGAACTGCAAGTGGAATTGACTGCTATCCAGTTACACAAATGCCACACAATGAATTTCTGATAGCATCTCTATCTGTTTGCCAACATAAACCTTGCTGTTCCAAGAGAAATTAGTCTCGTGACTAATGAACAACAGTTCCAATGGTTTGTTCGAAAACAAAACCAATAATAAGCTAAAATATTTAAAACTCCGCCCATAGATTAAGCAGGGAGACATCAAAACGAGCTCTTTTACGAATAAAAATCAGTGTTCAGGCTGTCCGCTTGCTACAGTTTATAAGCTCTAGTATTCTGAACTATAAATTGTGTATTATGGAAGGGAATTTTTAACACTCCTGTTGCCCCCTACTCTGCTGCTGTCAACAGTCTGAAGTAAATTTTCCCTGCTCCTGCATCACTCCAAGGAAAGAACTACAAGGCTACAGAGAAACTCAGCTTCTACTAAGCTCATTATACAGGCTATATGTTTACAGCATCCATCTTCTAATACATTAAAGCAGAAAGACTTATTTCTTACCACTTCTAATACCAGGTTATCAGAGGTATTTTGGCCCAAGAAAGGTCAATGTTGGACAGCGGCACAAAAGCACCCCCACAGAGGCAGAATAAAAGCAGGCCTGAACAACAACAGTGAAAAAGACTTAGTGCTGGGGCAATTAAACTCTGAAATGGAAGAGCTTGCAACCCACTGGAGGTAGAAAGAGTTACAGATACAAAAGGAGCGAGTGGAGCACAGGAATACATCATCTGTTAGAAAGGAGAAAAAGAAATACAGAATCTGTACTTTTTCTTTTCAAGAGAAGGGGGGATGAGACGGGTCAGGGATCAAGCATCCACCTAGCATCTCTTTAACCTGCTGCAGGAGGTTGGAAGGTACCAACGGATTTCGGAGGGGGGCAGGAGAAGCAGGCAGCCCCGGCAGAGCGGGGACACCAGCAGGACTCTCCCACGCGGAGCAGCCTTTCCATGACACACAAAGGAACAATTTCTGACTGTGAAGTCACCATAGGTATAATTATTCCACTCACAGCTATGCTTTCAATTGTGCAAAGTAAACTTCCCCCCCCTCCACGCAGGAAGCTATTTAAATTGTGCACACAAAATACAAACACATTAAAATAACAGAAAACGCTTTTTAACATGTATGATAACTGGTGTTTTAAAATTATACTGGTCCTACTATGAGGTAGTGATACTTAAGCACATTTGATCTAGAGACATTAGGGCACAATTTTCCTTCAACAAGTATTAATAGAGACCTGTCTGACACCTCTTCTAATAAGCATCTGTTACAGGTAACAGCATTGCTTAACCAAACGAGTATCAGTGGATACAGACATTAAGTAAAACCAGTCAGAATCCAGCAAAAGTAAAGAGCTGCTTTCTGTGGTAGTATGTAATTTATGTAACTAATCATCCGGTTAGAACTAGGAAGACACTTCTCTCGTAGGAGCTTTTATCTTGTTTAGTTTCATGCACCCTGAAGGGAATAACCAATATCTGCCAGCCTGCACAAATAAATATACTGTTTTGTAAATACTATCTGAAAAGTGTGGAATTTTTCCCATTTGGCATGAAAGACACCATTTTCCCCACAAACACACTTGCAGCAAAACTAGAAAGAAACCACTTACATATCTAAAATTGTCCTTCAGCTTGTTTAGCACATTTTTATGTAAGGCTTCTCATGAACTAGATCAGCCTTCCTCACAGGTGACCACATCTGCAGCTTGGTTAGTTAAATGCTTTTGCAAAACTAAAATGGAAACAAAAAAGGAGGAAATAGGAAGAAGCCTAGTTGCAGTATATTCTCTTCAGTCTTCAGGCAACTGCACACCAAACACATGCCTCAAAATATTTGAAGTAGAAAATCTTGGTATAGATTTCACTATTTATTTGAGTGCTAAAGTTCTTCAGGCAAATTTGGTGTGTAGGGGAAAGAAAAGCAGAGAAACCATCATAATGGTTCAGATGTTTGTTCAAAATACACAGGAAATGATGCTAGCTCTTGGTGGAACAGTAGAGAGAAATACAATAAGCAGAGACAAAACCAGCATCCTCTTCACTTACGCCTACAACCCCAATATTCTTTAGTTGTCAGGTAACTGCTTTTCTTTTGATTGTCTGGCAGTTTCTTCATAACCATCTGAAGTGTCGTTATATGAACAGCAGGACTGCTACGTACCACTGCTTTTGAAAGCCTATGTAAGTACATCAATAGAAAAAAAAAACAAAACACTAAACTACTTCAGTAACATGAGCCCACCATTCACTTAACTAAGGCAGTCTAGAAAATTATCCTGCTGGCAAAAAAATAAAGTGGGTGATTTTCAAGGGAGCAGGAGAGGAGACAGATAAAGAAGCTGAAATCTGAAACTCCTCAGGAGAGATTCTTAGCCTTCTTGAATTCAGAACTGTCGTATAAATAATCCTGACTACCCTCACTATGCACGGAAGTGTGTAACTCCAGTCTGTATCATAACTAGAAAACAAACACAGAAGCTCTAATCCTGACATCTTCTAACTGCGCATGCATGACTGTACAAATGCAAACCTCATTCAATGGGATGCTTCATTAAATAAAACTGTTTCCCATCCTACCTGGCAACAAAACACATTATTTCCACAGACAGTAGGAGCAGCATATTAAACTGCTGTCTCTTTGGTATAAGCACCGAACAGCAGGGCTGAGCAAAGCCTTCTATCTGCACCAAGGTTTTAAGGGAAGAGTGGCATGGAGATAAGAAGAAAAAGAGTGAGAGTTAATGGCAACCAAAAGAAAGCGCAAAATCAGAATTAATACCAATCTCTGTGCTAAGATCTGTGCTGTTCTTTTCTTTCTGTACATTACTGACCTGCCTCTGAATTGCCTCATTCCATGAGATATTCACACATCTTCTCTTTACCAAGCCCTGGACACAAATTCCTCCCCATCCCCATGGCCTTTTTATCTTCCTAGGTTCAGTATTTGCAAAGGCTGAACTGATAAACCTGTTGTGTTTTACAGAAGACTTCAGCGTCCACTCCACCCTTCCACCTCTCTGCTTTCACACTCACTAGCTTTCCTCCCTTTCTATACTTTGTCCCCCTCCACTCTCTCTCACTAACTCTTTCACTGCTCCTTGCCTTCCCCATCCCGACTATCCCTTGCTCCAAGTTGTGGCTTCCTCTTCTTTCCCTCTCCGATCCTATACCCAGTATCTTCCTTTGCTTTATTCCTTTTCTGCTCCAAGCACCACATCCACCACCTCATCTCCTATGTCCTTGTTCTCCCATTACACTGTGCCTCCAGTTTGCAATATTCTTGTCTCCACAGGTTCTGTGTTTATTCCTCTAAAATCACAATTCTCACTACAGATACCTTCCCTGTAAACTACTCTATTTGCTGGACACCTGACTATACAATCCCTTCAAAGACCAAATTAACCTGATGTCTCATATGTTAATGCAAGAGGAGCATGTAGCAGAGAGATTGCACAGCTCGGTAACCTTAAACCTAAATTTCGTCTAAAACAGGTTCTTATTATTTTAAATCAAAATAAACTTGCTTCTCCCCACCGATAACTAAACACTGCCCAAAGTTCTGGAAGTAACTGCTACCATTATCTAATTCTACTAGCATTTGGTAGAAACACATAAATGATATCATCTTGACATGGAAATCCCCACTGAGAAAATTAAATACGATCTCTAACCACGGGGCTCAAAAGAGCTGCTCAACATGGGAAAAAAGCTTCTTCTGATAATATAAATCTAAGTAAGCAGAGGAAAAGAGAAGTGCAGAGGAGCTGCTTCGGTAAATGTTTAGCAGCTGGGCCTTCCTTATCTTACTCTGAGGTTTACGTTGGTGTATGTTCAAGGATGCTTTAATGCACCCACTTTCTCAGCATGATACAGAGACACTTAAAACCAGTGAACTGACTGCAAACTGAGAAAAGGTAGATGAACACAACGTTGCAATTTGGTGCTTGGCTACTTTCTTTTAATTTTTGCAACTGTTGAAATGATTCTGTATTATAGTTTGTAATATAGAAATAGGTATGGTTTTTCAAGCGTCTATGCTATGAATAAGTCATCTCCAGAGCTTTTTTTATTATACTCCAGCATGGCACTGCTCCACTGTCAACATTAATTTCATTCTTTTACCCAATAAGGTTTTACTCCTGTTTGAGAAAAGACATCAAAGTTAACCTTTTATCATTCACCATCTGTACAAAAACCTTTGTGACTTCACCTCTGCTCACTGGGTTTTTCATAACACAATTCTTCCATTCATCAAAATAAAGTTGATGCTGACACACTGCAAATATCAACAGACTTAGGTCTCTTGTCTAGTGCTCAGGGGTCAAGTTTCAGCACCTGAATGGATCGAGTCAACAACTGATACAGGTTTTTCCCTTGATGTGGTAGTTTATTTCAAACAATTAACTCCAACTGCCAATTACCATGCTTTCTATGAAATATTACAACTATAGAACTCAACATCTGTGTTAGTGTCTCGTAAATTCCTGAAAAATGAGGGGGCAGACAACGCCCACAGATCTTCATTTCCACACATGACGGAAGCAGTCTGAACACCCTTTACTCACTGCCTGTTTTCTCTAATCAGGCTAGAAATACTACCTATTCCTATCTCCAAGTTCTTGATTTCTCCTCTTGATTCCAAAGTCTTTCACTCCCCAGTTCTCTGTTCTTTGTGTATTAGCCCAGCCCACCTCTGCCATACAGCTTCAATCACTGACTTCATGTTGTCACACTTACCAGCCCCAGACCCTTACTCCCACTGAGCTATTGCTCTCTGAACTTGGGATCCCTGTTTCTCCAGCTGGAACTCATACCTATAACAATCTTCCTGTTATTTTCATACCTACAACATCCTTCCTCAATTACTTTTCCAACATAGTTGAGAATTTTGAGAAATACTAGAGTAAATTTTACTTTTAAACTTGCTCTGAAATTTATAACTAATCTACAGATTAGAGGTTGTTGGTATTTTCCTTGCATTCTCGACAGTGCTGTTGTGAAGGAACTATTTTCTCAGTAATGCTGACAATTTCATCCCTGTAGTTTTGTGGCGCAATGTAAGAAATAGATGGTGAAAATAAAAAGCTCACAGTAAACAATAGCGGATGCTTTAATCAAAATATCAAATTAGAATGCAAGACTCAGTATCAGATACCGTGAAAAGTATTCTTTGTTTTAATAAAGTTTACAGTATTATGACCAACACAGAGCAGTAAACCTATCAATGCCATCTACCCTTTCAGCAAAGCATTCAAGTAATGTCTTTCTACTTACATCTGTTGTTGGAAGCTCAGAGAAAACACATTTATATGCTCTCCTGAATACAAAACTGAAATCTTCAGATTCAACATAAGTCAGCCCATATTACGGGTAACGGTAATTTACTATTATACTAAATGAAGTTTGCAACGCAGAAAAGACCTTCCTTTGACCTAAAGGTTGCAGTAACACTACAACTTAGATACAACGTGCAGTGACAACTCCTCCTCCTGCACCCCACGCTACAGTACTTACACACATGGCAAACACACCACTGCCTTTTGAACGCTGCCACCATCATGTTAAATTTTTCACCAAATGGCATAGACGGCCTCACAGGACATAGGGGGCAACATAGCTCTTTGAAATAATTTATCTGCATAAGAAGTACACCTCTGAAACCGGAAGCAGTCACAATTAAAAGCTTCTCTGATACCCCCAGCAAATATTCAGGTTCTCAGTTTCACTTGCTTTGCTTTTTCATGTACCTTTTCACTCAGTTACTGTCGGAATACACACGTTTCCATATTTCCTTCCTCAGCCAACCAAACAGAAATAAAACCTAGTCCCTTCTGCCTTGTAAGAAATCCATGTAATTTTTGTTATCATTCTCCAACTGTACTTCAGCAAAATTCACACATACAAGGTTTCAACAACTAACTTTACAACTATCTGTATTAAATGAACACTTAAAAAACATACATTATCAATTCAGTTTTGCTGACTTATTTTCAGATATGAACACACACCAGTGCTTCTTTCGTTTTAAACTACACTGTACATTAACCCACTTACATTAAATGATCTCCTTCATCCCTCATAATAAGTCAGCCAATCATGTAAACAAAAGCCAATTTTTTAGAAACCTTTTTAGGAGGTCACAAAATTAAAAGTTCCATTTTATAATTGTTTTACCACAGTTTTAGTACTCAGAGGTCATGTTTTAACAACAGCTACACTGCAACAGAATGAAGCAGGCGGGAATGTTACAGAATATAAACAAAACAATACCAAACTTACCCCTCTGAAATTCCAGCCCTTGGTAGAAGGAAACAAGGAAAAACTGTTCTGTTGCTGTTGTTTTGGCCTGCAAGACAAGACAAGGAAAAGCATTTACCTTTTCAGCTATCATATTTTCTATATCAATAACCAAGCGACAATGGAAGAAGAAAAGAAAAACACAGGCTTCAAGTACTAAGACACCTTAGATTTCCTTGGCTGTACTTCTGACAGGTTTCTCTCTTCAGTTTAGTCAAATGTTTTAATTCAGATTGAGAGCTGAGGGACATGGCAGCCTTACAAGCCTTCAGAGATGCCCTGACTTGATGTCTGACAACAACTTGCTACTCCTACTGATTTTCAACAAGCAGAAACAACCCTGGCCTGAACAGCATGGGTCTCTGATGCTGCAATTATGTCACATGATGCAAGATGGTGCAGTCTGCCAGCTGTATGAGATGGGGACACTGAGGAGCCTTTAATCCTAACAGCAAAGCTACGCTAAGCACCAACGTAAAGCAAGCTAGCCATGCCTTTGTGTGACGCTAAAAACTAGAGAAGCTGACTCCAGTTTTTACTCATTCTAACACCGTTCTCCTATCCTATAATTATCGCTGTACAATTACTTCTGAAAAGTAACTATAACACTTTCCACTTCATTCTTAATGAGAGCTTTTCAACAGTAAGACCTTAAACTACTTTACAATGGTGAGCAAACATTGCTGAGATTTTACACATGAAGCCAGATCAAAGCTTGACTGACCTGCTGAAGTTGACCAAACCAACAAACAGTTTGGCGGCAGGACCTAAGTGCTGAGCACGCTGCAACTCCAACCATGCAATTATATAGATTACAGAAGCGATCACAAATAAGAACAGGAACACAAAAACTTGGTTAAAAAACATTAAATTAAACGGCTGCCTGTCAAACCTCACCATCCCACAGTAACAGGATAGATGTTTTGCAGTTAAAGCACTGGACCAACACATGAAAGATCTGGGAGTCGTTCCTGCTGCTTAAAGTTCCTGAAGGACTCCAAAACACCACACCCCAGTTTGTTTTCTGTAGAGCCCGGATACCAATAGTTCTCTCTTTTGTCTGTCTTCTCTACTTTGGTGTAAAATATTTGGTGTATGGACATTTTTCTTCTTATGTGCATTAAAACACATCATAGAGCTGTGATCACAGTAGTCATTTTTAGAAGCAAACATCATGAAAATAATAAACTATAATCATGACAATTGAGTCATTTTTTGTATCATCAAAGGTTGAGATGTGAATGTCAACTTTTCACTCTCCCATACTATCAATATTTGAAGCACACTGTTAAAATCACTAAAAAGCACAAGGCAGCATACATCACAGACTTTAGCACTGAAGACTGTCACACTAATAAATCCTCCTACTACAGCTTTCCAAGTTAAAATATTATGAAACTGCATTTACAACCCAAAAGCCTCACTGGAACTGTAACTGCATTATGAAAAGAGAAAAATCTGATTAACAAGAGCAAGTTACACATATTACCAATTGTCCTAAGAGTGTTTTGCACCCTTTTTATTCACAGATGATCTCACACTAGAACTAGATCCAATTTTCCAAAAAGTATTGTGAGCATTCCACAGAGTTGTGCTCCTTTGTCACTTCTCAAAAAATCTCATGTTTAAACTTACATTTCTGCATTTTTTTCTTCGATATTTTAATGCTGTTCATGCATTTATTTTCCCAGTTTATTAAGAACTGCACTAGTTCTATTTTAATTAAGCTCAATACAGGGGAAACAAAAGATATTTCAACTTCAGTATAGCAGAATTTATGACAGTTCAGACAACAGTTATACAGGAAATGAAAACTTCATTAAAAATCTCTCCCCACAACCACTCCGTAACAAGACCCGAGAATTCTGTAATAAGCAATGAGTTTGTTGTATCATTCATCTACACTAAACTGAAGGCCATCCACTAGCAAACAACTGATGACTGACCATTTGGTACCATCAGTCTGAAACTTTCCCACTCACCGAAAGCATTCCAGACTACAGAACAGCCCGTCTTTATAGAGTGCAGACAATATCAAATCTACATTTCGACAGTTTCTACAACAGGTACCCTCCTTCCTTTTCTTACCAGTGAAGAACCTTACCTCATTTTGGTGAGAATGATCCTTTCTATTATTCACAATGTTATGCTCCTTTCTTTTTAATGCTATTGTAGTGTTTATTAAAGAGCCTTAAATGCAGCAGCCTAATGAACCCAGACAGTTCTTCCAAAAGGAGTTAACTAAAAAGGCAGTGAAACATACCAAAGTCACTGTATGCTCCTCCATGACCTGCTGGCCTGATCTGATACACACAAAATTCTTCGCAACTTGTTTGTTCACCCAGTGTGTGCAGTGTTCTTCTAATGAGCGGAAATCACACTGAAACATTACACTCATTTACCACTCTATGGGCTACCTTCAATAATTTCTTCAAAAATATTCACTTTCACGCATCTGGCCTGGCTATTACTTCCCTATTTTCTATTCTCTCATGGGTATTCAAAGTCTTAGTCTGGAACACAATGAATACATCAAGTGTAATCTCCCATTACAAGCAACCATTTCACGTAGCCTGTCTCAAACTTACCAAGATACTAAAACTTCAAAACTACTGAAAGATTGTTATGATACTTTGATTGTTTTGATACTTTCTTACTGAAAGATTGTTTTAGAAATCTTACTGCTCCCATAGCTAGAAACAACCGAGGTTAAACGTATTCATAAATTGTTTTATGACCACCATTCTGAATCAGCATTTTTCAGCTGAACACACCCCTAAATCAAAATAAAGTCAAACACTAGTTCTGGTTCTGAACTGCTCCTCATATAACAAAATACAGTTCTACCAAAAAAAAAAAAAAAAACCAAAAAAAAACCTCCTTTACATTTTTCAGTTTGGTCGTTCTCTGTCTTAAAGTTATTTTGATCTCTTGGTCTTCCCAACTATCAACACCGGTGAGAACTGTACTGAATAATAATTACAGTATTGCAGATTTTTTCTAATACATTTTGAATTAATGTCTTGCTTTTTTTTCTACAGGGCACTACTACTGTTACTTCTGAACATTCTGTTTACTGGGTAAATCTTTTCTGAATTGCAGCAGCATATAAACTAATTGAGAAACAGTCTGTATTATAATATTACTAAAATACTGAACTGCTATTTGATATTTTAAATACAATAACACAGAGCTACAAAACTGTCAAATAATTCCATTTCTGAAATAACCAGTAAATGTTACACTTTGATAGGAGGGATATTATATCAATAGGTATATCAGAACCATTTGGTTTGGAAATAATTTACTGACCAGACCAATAATAAAAATCATCAGTGGCATAAGTAGGTAGCAGATAGAACAAAATAAAACATTAGCTTAAAGATGGAAAGAGGAGAGAAATTAATAGGCATTAACAGCGATGAGCAGATCTGACATATAGATGCACATAAGTCTAAAATGAATTACTCAGATAAAGTAAGGCTTTTTCAGATGTCAAGAACAAGGCAGGGATGGTTCCTATAACTGCATGCACTGTGACTAACATTCTTGCAACACACTTGAATAGATTATCACAGACTAGATCATGGCTAAGAAAAGGAAGTCATGTGAGGGACAGAGAGGAGTGCCTTCCTACAGTTGCTTGCAACAGTAATCTCAAAGCTGTAATTTATAATACTCTATCTTTCTTACTGATGGGTCTTCTTTCGTTTAGCTAAAAGTCACCAAAACATTTTCTTCCCAGTACTGCTGTTTTAAGAATGAAAGACCAGAAGGTGGGACTATAAAGGAATTCTTCAGATTGTGGGAGGAAGGGGACCACCAAACCTATCAGCTGAGCTTGGTTTGGAGATCACTGTGGAAAGTTTACCTTGGAAATAAAAGCCTGAAACCAAGTACATCCAGTTTGAGAAAAATACAAGCAGAGGCCTGCCACTTGGAAAAGCAGCCCATAAAGATACTCAACCTTCAGCCATGTCTATCTGTTTGAGTGTCAAATTCCTCCTCATCATCACCTTTAGCAGGAGTTTTAACCATTCACCTTCCATTTGATCTTTAAGCTTCAGCCCTAGAAAAAAACGCTCTGGAAACAGCATCTTCACATCTTAGTAGCTCAGATGTATCTTAGATCCCTTGAAATGTTTACTAGGGAAATGACTGAACTATACTGACTTGCTTGCCTGCTAGTTTCCTAGTGATCCTACTGTTCAGTAAGGATAATTTGGAATTTTACTGAACCAAACATTACTGCAGGAACTTTTGACACTGGTAATATCGTAATGAGCTGGGGCTCTACCTTTAACCAAGATGCTTCTACTACTATTTTGTGGCCTGGAGAGTAAATGGCTACTGAATTAAACATACAGTGAATAAGATTTGTGAGGTCTCAGATTCTGTGATACACGAGAATCACTTAAAGTTCTATGTCAGTATGAACAAAAGTTCTAGAACTTCAAGTATCCATGAGTTAATTTATATAGTTTATTAGGTTAATTACAATAAATCGGGTCCCTATGCGTCCTGTAACACAAGGCTGTATTACACACTGCCCAACAGAAAACAGAGTTTTACAAAAGAAAACCACTTGTAGAGGTGGAAAGGGGGCAAAAAAGGAGAAAATGAGGAGAAAGAATAAGATAAACCATGAAAAAACAACTATTACAGATACAGAAATGTTGTTTTCTTTCTCACACCTAAGTATGTACTACAGAAGTTTGCACATAGTAAAAACCAGATGTTGCCATAAACTCTAATAAAGCGGATTAAGGATAAACGTCAGTTGGTTTTCACCATGGAACACTGAATTAAAAGTATAGATGCAGCTCCATCAAGATGAAGTAGGTATTACTTGTCTTATAGCACGTTTATGGTGACCCATCGGCTGTCTGCATTCAGAAGAAAAAAAAACATCCAGTATTTCATATTAAACCAGCATCACCATAAAGGCTTCTCTGGAAACAAAACACTGATCCTTCTTAAAATGGTTTTGCAAAAATGATACCTACATTTTACATTTGCTGAGTTTAATAAGTATGTATCTAGCATATGCCAATTCTGCCTTGAAACTTAAATGAAAACCTGATTTTTTTTTCCCTCACCTGTCACCAGTAGCAATAACATTTACCGATCACTGAAACTGTAGAGTTTTGCAAACACTAAATATGACCTACACTATTCTTTCCACATAAAAGTCAGGACAGAACACAGCTATGTTCCCCAGAATTTTGTTGACAATGCCAAGAAAAAGAATTAAAGGTTGTAAAATAATGCTTTTGTTCTTAAGATGTGCAGGGTTTTCTGTTTGGGTTCCCTCACACACATACTATGAATAGATATAATAAAAACATCTGCTAGACAAAGATATCCTTACTGAAAGCTTTATTTAGACACAATTTTTAGACACCAAATTAACATGCCTCCCAGAATAAATCACCAGAGTTTTTTTATGCAACCTCTACTGTGCTGTACGTTAGTTACATAATGACAATCGATAAGCAAAAGCATATAAAGGAATCTAACGGCTACAACATGCACCGAACATCTTAAAGTTTCTATTTACTAAAAAAAGCCTGTTAACTGTCTTGAAGAATGATGAGATAAATGAACAATTTATGGCAGTTTATATTAAGCTTTCATCACTTTTACATCTTCATCTGATCCCGCAGTCTTTCTGCACACAGAATCACTGACTACAACAGTATTTTTTTAGATATGAATACCCAAGCTGTGTGTTTTGTTTAAAACGTTCAGCTGCTACATCTGTTTGAAGATAAAAGCACATTTCACAAACCTACATGAATACTCACTCAGATAATAAAAGGAAAGCCCAAACCACTTAGAGACAAGCTGTGCTACGTAAAAATTCTTTTAAATCTGCAAAAATAAAGATTGTTACTACAGCTGTGAATATTTTACAAAGATACTGTTAAATAATAAATAGTGGTTACTGTTCAGAACTGATCTTTGTAATGTCATCTGCTCAACCCATCAAACGTATACTAATATACTGTTCATAAAAGCACATTTTAACACATTGGGATATTTGTGATACTAAATCATACACAAAAAAAAAATTCAAAGTGGTTTACCTGGTGAAGCCCGAGAGATGCAAGAGCACTTTAGCTTTGAACAACCGTTCTGAAAAATACTGATTCTCTTAGATGTTTTAAATTATGGATAATAATAAATTAGTGTACCTTTGGTACTGATATTACAAGCAGAAAAAACCCATGGTTTGACCTACTTAACAAAAAACCACTGACGAGACTACTTGAAATCTCAAATACTGCTTCCCTTCTATACTAGGCCTGTGCATTTTGGCACTAAAGAGATTGTGGAAAATTTCATTTGTTTTCCAGAAGGAAAAAAACAAATCTAATACAGCAGAATCTGGCTCAGAAGAGTTCTGAGTTCTTATGGAGAGTTTACTTGATATGCTTTTCTTCCTAAAGGCAAAGCATCTCATAGAGACTGTGTGTACATTTGATTTACTAAGGTCCAATCCTGCAGGCATCAGCTCTTCAAGCTCCCATAGCATCTTCTGATAGAGAACTGGTGGAGTGGAGAAAAGGGGGAAGGCCATCTAGATGAGCAAGACTGAATACTTACTACCTTGAAAGAAAGAAAAATACTCACCAAGGAAAAAACAGATGACTGATTTTTACTAGTTGAGCTGACTTCCTGAATACTAACAGAATCTTTTATTGTCCTACTATCAAGAACTATGTGTCATAAACATATTAAGAAAGAAAAAGAGCCCTTGTGAATCTGGATATACACAGATGAAAGCCTGCATCACTGGAGCAGGTACACGTACCAGCAACCTGCCCCACTCCTACTCTTTTCCCATGCTTTGTTCAGAGCACGTTTATTTATACTACAAACCAATGCACAGCACCAAAAAATATCCCATCACTAATAAAACCCAAAGAAGCTACAAAATGCATTTTTAAATTTCTGCATTTGATTAATTTTCTGTAAAAAATTAATATTAATTTTATGAAAGAGGAAAAAAATCTGAAGACCAAGTAAAGTTCTACATTTTGGTCTAAAAACCAGATATTCCTAATGAAGTAACGTTTCATCTTCTGAAAGAATACAGGCTTGATTTAAAGCTTTAAACATAATTTATTTCCTCATCTGTAACTACTGCAGGTTAATGCAATAAATTAAGTCTGACTTACACCACTACAAAAGCATCCCCCTTGAATTATCTGAACTCTGTTCACAACTGAAACACAAAGCCCTGGCTACCAGTGAACGGAAGGATGCAAGCTTTTCTGCTGTTTGACAGAGGTATAGCTGCATTAATGCTGGGCGGGATGAGCAAAGAATCCTGTATTATGCTTTTATAACAAAAAAATCACTACTTCATGAATATTGTAAAAGCTAAGATTAGAAAGATTATTCACTTGCTCACTTTGCACAGCGTAAAATTATTCCTCTAGCATTTCAATAATACTAGGAAGAAGAAGTGGCCATAACGTTTGCTAATTTTTAGTTATTACCTCATCCTACTGCTGTATTACAGATACATGCCGTATTCTTTACAAAGAGAACAACTCCTCATTAAAAAGAAATGTTTCGTGATCTCCACCCTACAGTCAGCCATCGAGAAGATCCTCTGGTCCATGGGAAAAGAAAGATGTGATGGTAATTTTTAAATGGCCTCCACCGTGAGAGCATCAGAAAAAGCAAGCCTCCAGGCAAAAACCTCACAATATTCATGCTCAAGGAAAGACAGCAAGTCTATTCCATTTTGTTTTCAAAACAGAAGTAAGCTCTCATTGAGAACCTAAGGCTGGGAAATCCACTTAGTTTAGCAAGATTGGATACTTACTGGTTAGACAGAAACAAAAACGTTCACCCAGAGAAAGCAGACAAGGAATCCCTTAGCAGTTCATGAAATCCAACCAAACAGCATTCTCAGTTAACATGCAGAGAAGCTACTAACACCCTCAAACTGATCATTCAAATGCCATCACGTCATGTTCTTGATAAAGGAAATGGGTGTTTTCTGAAAATCTTTTTTGTTTGGATTTGTATCATTTGGCTCTCTTTCTGAAGGTAAACATGAATTCCTGTGAAGCTGGGGTTCACTAACAGGCATTTAGAAAGATTCAGGACTGAATAAAGCGAGCAAAGCTATTTAAAACAAGTAACATTTGGGAGCAAGCCAATCCAATATAAGATTTTAAAACTCCTGTACTGCTATTTCCTCATCCCTCCATTTGCAACTTTTTCTGCATTGTACCTTGTATTTCAACTGAAAAGCCTAAAAGTGTAGGTTTAACAAAAATGTCTAATAGGATCATTATCTCAATAAGCCTGCAGCCAATTTAGAGGCGTCTCTGTGTTGAAAAGTGAAAACTCCCGCACACCTTTTGAACAGTGCTGTATGATGCTTTTCATACCACTAAGCCAGTCAGTCAAGGAAGGAAACCTGCTTTTATTAAATGCGATCAGTTACAGAGGACTGTAACTTTCAGAATACTGTTTCACTGAGAAAGATTATTCTCGCATGAAGAAGTATTCTAAATGGAGTGAGGCAAACCATCCCTGTAATTCCTATGCAGACAGATCAGAACGTCATCTTGGAATTGTAACAGGCCTGTCACCACCAGAGCTAATAAACTAAACTTCTGCAAGTCTATGCAATCATGCCCATGACTTAACTTCAGTGTGCAGTAAAACACTCCTCGCCCCCACCCCCCTCCAAGTCAAATTATACCACGTAAGTTCATGTCTGCACTAGTTCTGCCTTCTACCATACGTGAAGGATTGCAGGCTATCATGGCAAACTGCATTTAGCTACTCTGTCAGATACAGTTCAGTAACTTGGACACAGAAATCTCACCAAAGCTTAAATTCCGCAGCATACTGAGACTCTGCTCAAGATACAAGCAAATATTTTACTATGGCATAACTGAAACATGGGCAACATAACTTCTCCCACACTTGAAGCATTGGCACTTAAATAAAGCACAGAGTATCAAGGAGTGAAAAAAGTCAGGAATTCATCAACTTACCGATAACAAAACCTTTCATGGGAATGAGTTTCAATATTTATATCAAGTATGAGTGAAAAGGTTCAACTTTTTCAAACAACCTTTCCCAGTTTCTAGAGGTTTTTTTTTTCTTCCCCCACTTTGGGTGCTGCTTTAAAGATTAGCACCTAATGAAACACTATGCTTAACAAAATATTTAAGATACAGCTGAAATATCTGCAGACAAGCAAACATTTTTAGTAGTTATGTACCCAATACAACCAGTTTTCTTTAATAAGCTTCCAGTATATTTAAATTTTTGAACTCCTTTATTTTACGGGCACCAATATTAACTAGAAGAGGCCCTGAATCAAAGCATAAAGCAATATGTGATATATACATACAAGTCATCAAGATCAAACCATGCAACTCCCGGACTTAGGCAGACTTTTCACGTGCAAGACTTTCACTTGCACTATCAGCAGATTGTACACTGGAAGAACCCAAACAAAACACACAGTGGTATCATCTCCATTTCATCTTCATTGCCACCTGCACAGTAATTTCTATTAAGTTGCATAAATAACTGCAGAAGCAACTATCAGCCCCGTGGGCTTAGAAAATTTTTTTCTCCTCATACATAACAGAGAGATCTTCACAGTTTTCTTACCAGCTTTAACATATTTTCTTAGACCTTGAAAAGTACTAGCAGTGTCCTTTTAGTATTGATTACTTTATTTTTCCTTGTTTGATATAACTCAGTAGGACTTCTTATCATGGCCATAAAACCCCTGAGCTCCGTAAGCATTTTGTCTTACTCCATGACAGTAAGGCTACCAAATCAAGCCCTAAAATGCTTTCAAGTTTAAAAGTTTAATCATATCATAAACACCAGACTGGTTTCCCCTTTGTTCTGAATGAAAGTGAAATAAACACAAACAAAGCAACTATATGTACAAAGGCCAGTTTATACGTACAAGGAGAGCTACATTTAACAACAAACAGTTTTAACAAATACTGCATCCTCTGACATCAGGATATTCTGTTTAATACAAACACTGACAAATTTATTTCTGCAAAAATCAGAACATCAGAACAGGCACTAACATCAACAAATACTGGCCTCTATCACGTGACTTGTGATCTTGATCTTCACTGCACAGTGAGGTCAGAAGGTTATCACGATAGGTTTTTATCTTCAAGAATGATGTAAACACATTTATGTAACGAATAATACTGTTGTTAAAAGCCAAGTTATAATTTCTGAGTGGAAGATTTTGTGCTACATATTTGGCATTGAAGTTTCTTTACAACATGAAACACTTGAAGCCCGTGCCAAGTTTTACACCTAATGTTTCTAACACTCTTCATTGATCTGAGAGATGACACTTCAGCAATATATTCAAGGGGTGTACGTACTCTGAAACCAATACTCCTTTCCTAATATCTGGATTTTTATGTAGTACAATGACTTCCTATTCAGTAAGCAAAAAAAACACACCTCCATTATTTCCATCACTTCTGAAGGGACATTTAACCCAAGATGCAAAAGCAAAATGGTTTCAGTTGTTAGTTATTATTCACAGATGTGTTCCTGGGGGAACATTTTGTGCATCAGCATTGCCATAGTAACTCGTACAGAAATCCCTGAATGTAACGGACTAAAAACCTGTTGAAACTATCGTCCATTAAAGCTCCATTCAAAATACCAACTCAGGACAGAAAATGTTCACTTATCTCTACTTCTGCCAGCAACAGGTTATGTTTTCTAGCATCTTCAACATAAATACACTAACTACATTACAGTAATTTCAGCCCAATACCATTTTAAACGAGCATACAGAAAACTTTGACGAAATAATTTTTTTACAAATACAGAATCCCATAATTAGAAAGTAAAATTATACCAGTGATGACTGAAAGCGTATTTTTTATTTTGTCCAGGTCAAAGTATATTCATCAAAAAGTGCATTTGTGGGTAGGACAGACTGAGTCATCTTTTTGAGAAATACATATATGAAAAAATCAATGTATTTATATGCATGAATACACATCCTTGCATCTTTTTTTTCCCCTTCTGAATTAATACAATTCCTGCAAATATGTACATATATATATAAAAAAAAATCAATGTATTTATATGCATGAATACACATCCTCACATCTTTTTTTTTCCCCTTCCGAATTAATACAATTCCTGCAAAAACAGGAATTAACGTGTTAAGCAAGACCAGAGGATCAGACAGGCAATGGGATTTTGCTGTACAGTAGACCACTGATGGGCTGATCCGCCAATGGAGGACATTTTCTCATGTCTTGCAAGGTAAGATTGTCTGTCCACGCCTGGAAGCGGGAATCCTTCTTATTTTACCTTATTTATGAGATTTGTTATCCATTACCTTAATTAATACAAGTATTTAGTTGCTTTTTCTTCCACAATCTCTGCCCAAAGTACAATATCAGAGCAGCAAGTGCAATAATTAACTATGTTATTCTGTTTGCCTCATAGCATGCATTCGCATTCTCTGCTTCAAATGTATCGGTGGATATTGCCATAGGCAGAAGACAAAGCCAAACCAAAATTTCAGGCCTATGACTCCAGATTACCTGTTTTAAGATGCCTCCCAAAATAAATGCAATGTAAGTGCTTAAAGGTCAAAAAGTAGCCTTGTATGAAAGCTGCAAGCAGAAAAATCTTGGAAGAAACATCATTTGTACACATCATCAAGGAAAAATTACTGCTAATAAGTATCCGATACTTGCTTACATTATTTTTAAATTATTTTTGTTGTAGGAAAAGAATAAAGATCTCAAATTATCCTTTTAATATATCATCAATATCGCTAAGATCACACTGTTGGACCTTACTCTTCAAAAAAACCATGAACAAAAATCCACTTACTTCTGCTATACGTCAGTGCCACACATACCAAAACTTTCCTATCCAAGCGCATTTTTTAAAAAAAAGCTGATACAGAACTGACAGTACCTACTGAAAAGATCTTCAGAAGGTCCTATGAAATTAACACAACTGCATACAAAATTTTAAAGTTTTTCCACAGTTATTTATGAAACTGTAAGAAATAATATAGTTTGCTCCAGTAATGCATATCAGAAAAATCTTTAACATAAGTTTGCCAGAGATTATTTGCTTTCAAAGAACAAACATTTTCCAGCTATTTGCCCTTGCACATGTTGACATATTCTCATCAGGTAAGCTAGTACAGTATCATTTTTTCCCCCAAGAAAATACTCCATGATTTGCAACAACTTCATAATATATGGTAGAAGATTCACCCTGACATGCAGAAACTACTAGTTTTAGGCTCATTTGTTAATGGTTTTTGTTATACTGCTGAATGTTAGCAGCTGCACAATGGCACACCGTTTCATTTTGTATTTTCATCAAGTTTATGGTTTTTTTCAAGATGTTCATCACTATTATGTTTCCTCTGAAAGCTTTTTTTTAATGCCATGCCTTTAAAATAAGGCACTTCTATCTTTGCTCTTACTCTCGCTGATAGCTAATCTATTTGGGTTTCAAAGAGGTATATTAATTAGATTTAGGAAGCAGACATACAAAGCACATTTAATTATAAAAAAATTAAAAGCTTGCTAATTACAAAACCACCACAACAGGCTTTTTTACTCTGAATACAGAAAGTACCAGGACACAAGGACAATATTCCTACTTATTACAGCAGCTGAAGTAACAGAGTCATAACCCACAAGGGAAGAAATCAAACAGATGTTGATTTGATCAATGATGATGCAAAATTATTTGTGAGTTCCTTTATGGTCTTTCATACCAGAACTTGGGCTTGTTCAGCCTGAAGAAGAGAAGGCTGAGAGGGGACCTAATAAATGTTTATAAATATCTCAAGGGAGGGCGTCAAGAGGATGGGGCCAAGCTCTTTTCAATGGTGCCCAGCGACAGGACAAGGGGCAATGGGCACAAACTGAAGCAGAGGAAGTTCCATCTGAACATGAGGAAGAACTTCTTTCCTCTGAGGGTGATGGAGCACTGGAACAGGCTGCCCAGGGAGGCTGTGGAGTCTCCTTCTCTGGAGATATTCAAGACCCCCCTGGACAAGGTCCTGTGCAGCCTGCTGTAGGCGACCCTGCTTTGGCAGGACGGTTGGACTAGATGACCCACAGAGGTCCCTTCCAACCCCGAACGTTCTGTGATTCTGTGAACTACTGTTGGTAGCCATCAGAGTGACAGGAACACAAAGTAAATGGTCCTACTTCTTTTGAATATGTGAAATGTGTTCCTGAAGCTAACCTACTGGATTTTTTCCAATCACTTATACTATACCGCCTGATTAATAAAATAGCATCTTCCTTTAGGTACAACACTTTTCATTTCCAAATGCATCAAAAACGCTGTTCTATGATTCTATGAAAAACTGGTATGAAGAGAGTTCACTTAATTCAATACTCTCCCCACCTCCGACTAAAGTCGGGTCTTCTGCATTAAAAACATTAACGATTTAACAATGCTGCAAGATTCACCGACAGCATTATTGGTCTCACAGCCTTATAGGCAGGTCTTCCAACCCTGACAACTTCAAACTGAGAAAGAATAGGTATGTAGCTACATGACAAGTTGATTGCTTGGGAGAAGTGGCACAGCAATGAAGAACATAGAGAGCTCTGCCTTGCAAGTCCCATACTCCAGTAGGGGTTCTTTGTTAAGGGCAAAGACAAACGATAAGCAGCTGCTTTTCCATTCCTGAGAGGGTAAGGCGGCACCAGAATTTAGTGAAGCAGCAGCCACATCCTATGCACAGCATGTGACCTCATGATTTCAATCAGAACGTAAAGAACAGAGATGCAGCACTGAGCACGCGTGGTAACAGCAGAGGCATCATCTCGTTGCAAGCAGACAGCACCTCTTAGGCCCCACACACCCACTCAAACAAACTCTACAAGGGGCAGAGCTGATGAAGAGTGGTTTCCTGTGGAAGCAGGCCCTGTGTTTTGTCCCACACTCAGCGCACACCGTCTCTCATCACCTCGGTGACACTCTCGCCATGAAAAGGCTGTGGTTAGTTCAGAGCAACATATCTGCTGGTAGGCTCCTGCCAAAAGAACACAGCATGGCTATGCTCTGGCAGCCTTCCTCACAACGGCGGTACTAACTGGTGTCTCTCACCTCCACCCATACACAATTACGTTAAAACTTGAGTTTATTAGCTCTGATAGTTTTTATATTTTTTTAAAAATGAAACTGGGCAATGGGTTTAAAAGTTACTGGCAAGAGACAGACAGCATAGTCATACACCATTTCCTGAGGAAACTAGGCTTTCTTTAAACCACACACAGTCATCTCCTCTGCAAATCTGACTTCTCTAGGTACTCTGAACAGCAAAGTAAATGGTTTCATAACTTCCAGCTCCCACTCCCCTTTATGCCCTACTGAGAAAGATAAAAGTCACGAGGTTTATTTGTTTGGTTTTTTAAACTCAAAATGCATCATAACTTTTTTCTTCAGGTAAATCTGTGGAAAGAGGAAAAAAGTCTGTTATTCTTTAAATTATCATAGTGAATCAACCACCCTACTTGGGCAAAAGAAAAAGTGCAATGATTTTTCCCAAAGTTCATAAAATCAAGAAGCTGTTCTCAAGGGACAAAAATTTAAAATTACTAGCAAGTGAAAATTATTTAATGTTAAACCTAAACCACAAAGAAGCATATATTAACACTGTGTCTGACACGTAAACAAAGAGCTTGAAGACGATCATTCTAAACTCAACTGCACTGTGAAAATAAAATTCAGAAAAGAAACATTACAGTATTTTTAAGTTGTCTTTAAATGGAAACCTGACCAAAACAGTTCCAGCTTTGCTCTAGTAGCATGTAAACAGAGTTCCAGTAAACTTGTAATGAATGAGTTCTACATTGAGCAAATGTATCAGCAAACAAAAATTTGCCCTATAGCACATCCGAGATTTAACTGATTACCAAAAAGATATTAAGTCATTAAATTACTGTAGAAGACATTTATTGTAAGTATGCTCTGATATGACTGTAAGTCTTTGCGCACCAGATTACAACATCTAATAGACAGTAATACGTAACAAAAAGTGGGTGTTATGGCACCTTTAAAATGGCTTTACACAAAAACTTTTCCATTCTTACAGAAATCTCAAAGTGTGTGAGTCACTGTGTAAAGAACCTGAAATTCTAGATATTTGACTTTCAAATAAATACAGGTACGTTGAATAACTGAACTTGTTTTCCTACACAAGTTAGCACTGTCAACCAAGGAAATTCACATGCTTTGTTAAAATTTCCACATCATGAACTTTATAACAAAGCAAGACAACAGGCATTCACACTGAGCCCAAATTTTGTTCTGTAGCACCAAAGTTTTGTTTACCCAACCAACTTCTAAACTGCTAGATAAGCCTGAGAAAAAGGGTTGGCAGTTTCCTTGGGGGAAACACAGCTTTCGGTTTCACCAGACTACTACCTATCCTCATCCATTCACCTAGCACACGCAAAATCCTCAATCAACTGTGATCTGACAACAGATGAGACAGTTCCTGGGACTGCCAATACCCTGGCAAAAAAGATAGTCACAGATTCCTTGCTGGGCAACAAATATTACTTGGATCACTTATTAAAATAGATTGAGTTGAAATGGGCAAGGAAATAATGCTCAAGATCTTTGATGAAATTTGGTAACACAAAATCATTTCCTTTAAATAAGTGCACTGGAGATGCAGAATCCAAAACAAGTTTTTGCCAGTTCTAGCATCCTCCGTCAATCTTCCTACCTGCCCTTTCTGACAATTATGTGTTTCTGTAGGTGGAACTCAGTTGCTGAAAAGCCTGAGGCAGGAGCATAGCAGGAAAAAAACACAAACACATCCTATCTGTACTGTTTATTAGAAAAACAAACAGAATGAACATTCATGGACAGTGTTCTTTAAGGAGGCAGGGACAGCTGCTTCAGTTGCATAAAGTTGCCATATTAATAGAGGAATATCAGAAACCACTATTCTGTTTATGACCACAAAGTTTCTGTATACAGTTTTTGTAAACTGCAGTGTACAGACTAAGGGGACATTTCACAGTTGTCTTGTTGTATACAGGCTATTTAGGAGCTGTAGAAAAGAGATCTGCTCAGGTTGACAGGAGAAAACTGCGCCAAGCACACATACAAACCTGAAGGACACTGCTGGTCAGAAAAGTCCAGCCTTACATGCACAGCATACATACACACTATGAGCAAAACCATACAGGAATAACCTTTGAAGAGGAAAAGAAGAAATGGTCCAGATGCTACAAGAATTTACCTTTTCAATACCTTGACAGAGACACTAAAAAACTACGATGAAATCAAGTATTGTAATATTAAGTTCTCCAAAACAAAGGACAAACACCAATAAGTGAGAGGAGTTTGGCTAAGCCTTACATGGAATTAAAACACCATACATTTTTTAAATTAAATACTCTACGTAGGTACTCATAGGCCCCACAGAACAACAAAACAAACATCTATTCACATACCATTGGTAAATACAGCCCCCTGCTGCGCAAAATATAAAATCTGTAATGCAGTTGACTTTCTGTCACTGCGCTCTATGATCTTTCTGTAAATTATTGTGCATTCTCTCATTTACATACAAAATCCCAAAGGCAAGCAATAACAAAAGAAATTCTGTTTCCTTACAGCTCCCCTACTCCAGTAAATGGAAAATGAAAAGATTCTGAATGGACAGGTATTAAGCAGCCTATCTATTGTAATACATATGAGAACCTTCCCTTTAAACTCCCCCCTCCCGGTGTTTAATCGTTTTCTTTTTTGTTATAAAATCAAGCTGTAAATGGTGAATACAAACACATTATATATATTTAAAACATCCTCCAAATATAATGAAATACAAATCAGAAAGAGGAAAAGTTCATGACTCATTTCAAACCTCTGTTGAAATGAAATGCAAAAGAATCAATTAAGTATTCTATTAGAGAACACGTGACCAGGCAAATATTGGCTTGTGCCAGATGAGTTGTAGATTAAATAAGAAACATTAAGGAGGGAAAATTATTTTTATGCACAGAATATAAACACCATGAAAAGGAGCTATTATTTAACCTCTGGATTAACCATATGATGCCCAAATTTTAGACAGCTTTATCTCCTACAAGAACTGGTCAGGAAGACTTGATGATGTTAGAGGTCTTTTCCAACCTATGATTCTCTGATTCTATCATAAAAACAGGCATCGCCATTGATTAACTGGATTGTCACAGAAGTTTCACCAGATCATATTCTGACAGACTGGAAGGCAAGAGTTGGAGGGGTTTATTATCAACCTGTTATTTCAGGAATAACAAGTCAGCAGATTAGCAAATAAACACAGCGTGTAATGATGAACTAATTCAGCCTCCTAAACCCTACTTTTTCTTCCTGCTTTCTTCATTTCTATGGAGACTGGTGGAAATTTCCCACTATTTTCTGTTTCATTATGGAGCTCCCCCATGTCAACACAGCACAGGGTAGAAAGATGAAAGAGTTCCTTAGGTCAATTGTCAGTTCAAAAAAAGGAGGGTATCTGAGGGAAGAAAAAAACCCCAACCTTACAAAATTTGATAGATGGGACAGAAAGGGTGCTACATGCAAAGGTACAATAAAAGTGTATCACCACTTTTCCTGTCTGCACTCTGCTACAAATCACTTACTGGTTATAATTGACTTACTGTGACTTCACTTACTGCCTTAAATTAAGACAAATAACAGATATGAGAGAGGAGAGAGAATAGAGAGGAAAGCATGCCTAAGCAGGCCCAGTTACAACTTGCCAGATCTTCTGACTTCTGCTGTAGTAACAAATAACACAAAATAAAATTTTGGATGTGAACATCTCTAATGAATTTGCAGACATAAAATTTTCGTAACAGTGTATTAGAGACCTCCACTTTTTAAAATTTGAGTGCAATTTTTGTTTTGTTTTTGATCTGTCTGGTCACATTCAAATTCAATTTTAATCTGTGGAATAGAAACACATTATATCGCATCCAGAATAGAGCCATCTTTATCTTACTGTTCTGTACGGAGTGGGGTGGGGGGAGACATCAAGAAAGAAAAATTGAGAGCTCCCCCTTTTTGGTGTAATTTCCTTCAATAAATGAGAGTCTTTGAAACAAAATCTTCTCCATGGTCAGAAGTATAGTAATAATTTAATACACTTTTGTAAATATAGCTTTAGAATCCATTTTTAAAATGAAGACTTAACTAACTGGACAGCTAGTAAAATACAGTTAGCTTCTGGCCTTCACCATGGAGTGCAAAACATGACAGAGAAGACAACAATACAGCAGGAAACACAGTCCCTATATTCCTGCCGACTGATGAAGTTAATTTTTCTGAATTTTAATTTATGCTTTTTACAATGATGCTGAAGTTCAAAGTCAGGGAAAACAACATGCATTCTTAATACTAACAAATGTAAGTGGATATTCTGAAACATTTGCAGATATTTTTCAATACTTTGTAGTGCTCTTATTGTAGCCATCTATTCTTACGGAGCTTCTGTTCATAAGGACCTTAATACGAGCTATTACTATTAGCCCAGGTTTTCTTATCCACATCAGAAGCCCCAAATCTACAGATTTAGCTGGGGAATTTCCTGGTGTAGTTTTAAGGCAATGTAATGACACCTTACTACAGGAAAGCCATCTGTCATATCTAAGATATTTGCAAGTGACCAAATGTATTCAGCTCCAAAGATACATTTTCAAATCATTCTCTCTTACAACATGTATCTACAGAAATTCTCAGGGCCCACACGAATATGCAGTTAATTTAACCAATTCACATCATCTTCAGCCTTCCACCCCCTCCCCCGAAAGACCAAGTTAGAAATGAGCCTTTTGTTTCTTATCTTTTGTTTCCAAATACGACAATGTTTACATGTTCCCATAGAAATATCATGTTTGTTTTCCTTGAAAACTTTACCACTAGCTCCCTCTACAGCCAGAGAATTAACTAAAAATATATAATCACTATTTGAGGGGGGAAGTTGAGGTATCTTAATTAATATTAATTAATTAATATTAGGGTATTAGGGTAATTGCAGAAATGCAATTGTACTACAGGTTGAACAAGTGCATAAAAAAATAACAGAATGTTTATAAGAATGGATACTGGAGTCTTAGTGAAAAGGAATCATGAACATGGACAAGAATTTCTGAAACAGAAGCAGGGTAAGCACACAGGAAACAGATGGTCGGCAGTGGTGGATCACTGAGATTTTCTTTTTACACTTAAAAAAAAACCCATCACAGACACACTTCATATAGGCATATACACATACACCCACTCAGAGAACCAAGATGTTTCAGAGTGGTTAGGAGAAAGTTATTCTATTCTACATTTTATATGTATTTACTTATGTGCTTTATGGGCTTTGTTTGTTTGTTTAATTTTGTTTAGTGGGTTTAAGTAAGAGTTCTTTCTTTTTCTAAATCAGCCTAGAAGTAAAACATACTCCACCTACAACGGAATGCAACAAAACCTGGCATGCTCCACTGAACATGGGTGCCTTTATTGAACAGTGAAAGGTACTGGCCAAGGGAGGAATGTAAACCCATATTAACTGAGCAGAGATTTTGTTAGAGCTCATCAGCCAAATATTGCTTCAAAACAAAACCAAAAAGTATTAAACTGATTCCTAGGCACAAATAATAAAAATCAGAAACAAAACAAATTAAAAAAAAAAAAAAAAAACACACTATGAGACTGAAGATATTGTGGCAACTAGACTTAAATCAAATACAACTTTTGCCTTTGTGGACAACTTTTTTCACCCGTTAAAGAATCAACAGAGAATCTCCATGGTGAAAAAAACAATAGTGCTAATACATCTGTAATGAAGCCTGGAGGATACATAATTGCTACAAATGCCTGGAAAACTTCAATTATCACAGAAACAGCGTGCTTTGAAACACACTGGCAGACTTACCTGCAGTAAGCCTTAAGCAGCTGCCCACAATGAGTAAGGGTCCCTGGAGGGCTAATTGTTCCCAAAGTATTGGCAGCAGTTACTGGAGATGGGGCTGATTAGCGGTAGAGGCATACCTCCAGAAGGACAGTCAAACTCACATGTATTTGATGAAATCAAATTGAAATTAATGTAAGTACTACCAGTATCACTTGTTTAATATCATATCCTGCAGCTTCTCTAAACCGAAATAGGAAAACCTTGCCTCGTTCCTCTGTTAGCTTGCTCAAAAGACTTATTTGCTCAGATGTCGTAATACTATACACGGCATTTAAAGATCAAACTTATCAGAGGGAGATCTTTAAAAAATGGCATAGCTCCTAAAAAATCCATAGTATGCGCATCAAATATGACGATATGCTAAAGTAGCTCTGATGGTGGGGTCTGGTGCTTATTGTTTATGATTCAAGTATCACATCACTGTATATTTAATTTAGCCAGAGTTAAACATTTTTGCTAGATAAATAGAAATTAGGGCAATTAAGACAGCCTAAAAACATTACAACTCTCTTATCACTGTTTATTTGCTATTGCCACAAGTTATTTTTACCATTATTGGAATAGACTATGAAGTAGGGGAGGAAGAATTTTCCTTTACTTTGCTTGTTAACATGCTTCACACTTTGCAAGTTTTTACTATTTCCACAATTTTTGTGTTTTTTTCATGAAGTAACAGAGAAGGAAAAGAAAATGCAGCAAGATGTAGTAGATCTGAATGAGAAGAGGAGGCTCTACAGCATGAAAAAAAACCCAAGATGATATTTTGCCCTTGTTCTAAACTAAGAATAAATGAATTTGCAATGCTTGCAAGACTGCACTGAAGGAGTTCTTATTTGGTCTCATCATAACTTCAACTTGCAAATGACCAAAATATGAGTTAGGGATGCTGAGGCCTCCTTCCACAGTGTATTAGTTATTTTCGTTGGTGATCCAAGCCTAATCACCATGCCTGTGTTATTTATCACCCTGTCAGCATGCACTGAAAAAAAATTAAAAAAAAAATCTTGACACGCCAAAATGAGAGAGCCTGGTTCTTTAGATAAAACTATACAGATTCAGCTTCTCAATTCCAGTGATTCCTGTTCCAGCCAAGACAGTGACTGCCACAGGAAGTCCAAAGTGGCATCCATTTTTATTAATTATCTTTCTAGATTTCACCAATATGCCCCATCAGGAAGAAAGGAAGAGAGAATCTTAATAACACGTCGACTGATAAGTTTTAATACTCCTTTCCAACAACAAAAGTGATAGTTTTTAAACATTGCTCAGCTCTTTAAAAACAAAATATATTTCACTCTCTCTATAGCCTTTTGGTGAATATTCCATTTACTTGTACATCAGAGTATAAAAACCATGTCACTTGCCTGTCCACCAATATGTGTTTATAAACAAAACACCATTGAGGGCAGCCTAAAGATGGTGTTACCTTTACTTGGATAAAAACTTCTTGACATTGAATTGGAACTAATTAGGTATTTCGTAAATGTTTGTTCTACCTCCCTCGGCTAACAGATATTATACAAAAGACACGTAACAGTGAAAAAGCAGGTAGAATACAACACAGTCATAACCAAGCATGTAGCAAATGTCTCAAGAGATGCAATACCAACAGAAATTATTTGAAGTACAACCTAGAGACAATAAATCACATGTAAAAAACACAGATAAGAGCTTTATCCAGGAACCCAGGGAGTGCTCTTTTACCAAGAAAGAAGAAATAAAGCCCCTGCAAAAAAACCCCACTAAATATTACCTACAAGCAGCAGCCCATGCCAAGTAAGACATCTTTTGAAACAATCAACAGTTCTCACCTCTGCCTGCAGCACCAAGCGCCAGGGGGTGAGGAGGGGGAAGGCCAACAGCCAGAACCCGCGCGCCACGGCCGAGCTCTGCATCCAGCGCCAGGTGCTGCTCCGCCGGGCCGCGCCGGCCATCTTGTGGAGCCCAGGCCCGGCTGGCACACGAGCCCAACGCTTCTCTGAAGGAAGCAATCAGGATTTCTTCTGATCCCGTCCAGGACGAGGAAACGCAATCCATACCAAGTTTTGTAAAACATGATGATTAAACATATGTTTAAACTTGTACTTGCCTCCGGGGCGTATTTTCTTCAGTTACAAAGCCCATTCCACATGCGCATGAGGCAGCCGTCAGCAGCTGGCAGCTGCTCTCCCTTGCACCTTCCCAGCACACCCTCACCTCTCACAGGCTCTGGGCCCTGCTGCAGAAGCTGCCATGGGTCACCCCCACCATGTTCCGCGTCGCCCTCCTGGGCCTTCATCCTCTTCCTTTCAGGGACCGGCTCTCAGGCCACAGGTCCCAAAGCAAATGGCTCCTTCCCAAGAATTTTCAATTCTACTACTCCTTTTATGGGCAAAGAAGTACATTAAATAAGCTAGGAAAGTTAGGTAAGATAGAAGGTTTGTTTTTCTAAAAAAAAAAAAAACAAAAAAACCTATTTTGTAAATATTTATCTGCTTTATTAATATAGTCTGCCATAATAGTTATATTACATTAACTATCCTGACTATTCTTCAGCTTTCCAAGAAGAGTATTTCCAGTCTTTGCAATAAGACATCACTAGAAAACAACTAATTCAAGGCCTCTTGCAAATAAGATTAATTTTATCTAGCTAGCTAAAGTGTTAATCTGCAATTTATGGGACTTCCTTTCTGCAAACACTGTAACCTTGTATTCTCCAAACATGTATGTGCCTTTTGTAATCACAAACATCTGCAGTCCAATTGCACTTTAGAGCCATTCCAATTCAGTTCTTCATGATGACTCATTTCTACTGATTGAACAAGGATAGAGCAGAAATAGGAAAGTTGTTAAACTTGTTTCTCTTCTCACACTAATTCCAGACGCATAATTCTTCCTTCATCAGTTAGCAGCTGGCAAAAGCTGCAACAGAATCATGATGATTTATGTCACAAAACCTTACTTCCCACACAGCTTCGGAGTCAGTGTGAGTACTTGTCTGTCTCTGAGCTACAGTGCGCAATTTAGCTACCCTATTCTGATCCTCATTAAGGAAGAAGGGTTGTGTGATTAAAACCACATGCATTAAGGTAAGAATCTACCATGTGGTAGGTACATACTGCCTCATCATGAAAGTACAGATTTTCAGCTGCTCACCACTTTTTCCTGTGTTACTTTTACTCACATTGCAGTCATGGGCATGCCAGTTCAAGCATCTTTTTAATCTCTGTTGACCCTATTATTTCTATTTGGTTTTTAAATAGCAGATTAATTAAAAAAAAAAAAACAAACTTCAAATACAGTTTGCACAATATCCCAGAATAACTACTTTAGCTATACCAAAGAGTTTCCAAATTTTAAAATTCAGATAAAACAATAATCAGTCATTAACATAACACATACGTTCAGGGAGTGATCCAGTATCTAGCCACTGGGCAGAACTTCACTGTAGAACAGTTTTTTCTTATTAAATAAAATCACATTAAAAGCTAGCAGTGTAATTGTAAGCCTGGTCAGTCCTAAATTAGTGAATGACTACGTATAAGTTTAGCTCAGCAACAGCTGTGAAGAACCTAGAATTACAAAAGCGAGAAAGCGCTTCACAACTGAGATCAGAGCCCAGCCACAGAAAGCCCAACCACTATGGATTGAACGGACTGTATTACAATCGAAGTGCTACAGAAATATGTACAGGCATAGAATTTGTTTTCTGGAAAGTGAGAGACTGCAGCTAACCAACATTTAGGCCAGCCTGAGGCCTTCCCTCCTCCATCCACCTTCTTTCCCTACCTTCCACCCTGCACACTTTTTTCTTTTAAATGCTAACCTGCATTTCTTGACTTTTTGCCACCCAGTATTTTTATTTCTTTTCCCCTTGCTTTCCTGTTGTTTTTTTTTTTTCATCATCTGTGACATAAGACAAGGCCAGCCCCCAAAAGAAAATGCGCTGTTAGAAGCAGGCTAACAAAATTAGTGCCTTCAGCACTCTAGTAATTTTTTCAGTGGAAGAGCTTTAAAGTTTCTCTCTTGTAATAATTTACTCACAAGTTAATTTGACAGTGAATTAGTGCCAGTCAGGTCAACAGAACTGCACAGTGTTCATAATATTAAACGAACTACAACAAACAAACTTTTTTTTTTGTGGCATATTGTATGTAATACTGAAGAACTGACAATAAGGATTTGATTCTAAGAAAAATGTCTTTAAAGTAGGCCTGTATCATTACTGGGCTGGCTTTATAAATTCTTATAGCTTTATATTGCTCCACTAAAGTCAATACTCTCACTACATGAGCCTACTTCCTTGCTTTGATCAGACAGCTACATACTGTAGTTTTGGCAAAGAAGTCCTAGTAAAGTGGTCAAACCCTGTGACTCCCCACCTCCTTGGTCACTGTGTCCTACCCCACACTTACTGCAGGTTTTCACCCTCTGAGTTGTACCAAAACTATTTGTAGGGTTGTGCTACATACAAAATTACTGAAATAAAAATTTAATCTCCTGCTGGTAAAACTATTTTTTCACCAAAATTATTTTCACCTGATTCATAGAATGGATCAATACAATATTGGCACAACAGAGGTCATGGCAAGTAATGGTGAAAATGGGACAGGCAACTGAGAGGCCAAAGTTTTTAAATTAGCTTCACCGCAACAGCTAGATTATTGTGAAGCCTCACTCCCAAATGTTTTCTCAATTAAAAAAGTTATGTTTCAATTAATTATTTCCTGTGTCTATTTACAATGTTCTATTTCACATTTCTAAGGTTGTGATATTAAAAAAGACAACAACAGTAAAAGTAACAACTTTGCTCCTAATTATATTCCACAGTATACCACATCCCTTGCCTAGGGAAAGGAACAGCCAGGCACCAAACATGAGGCTTCAGGGAAAACTTTAAACCACAAGCTCTGTAAAGAGCCCCAAAGCAAGAAGAGTTCTACTGTCTTCATCAGTCACTTATGACATGAAGAAAAAACATTTTTTTGCTGACAAGGAGTTGCATTTCATTTAACTTACACAAGCTTTTCCGGGTAACTAAGTTAACAAATCATTACTAACTACTCAGATCAAAAATTCAAAATAACAACAAGCATAAGGAACCAGGATCCATGAAAGTAATTTTAATAATGTTTGGATTGCCAAGGTGGAGAATCAAAATTGTGGTTAAAATTACTAATTTGCTTCTTATTGATAGGTGTTTTTCTCACATCTTCTGACAGGTCTTAGTGACTGAAAAAAAAGTTTCAAAATCTCATTCTAATGATCAAATACAGCAAATGCTGTGTTTTCATGTAAAAGCCACATTCTGGATAACCACACCACTTAAAAAAACTACTGGAATTAAAAAGGGGAAAGTAAATCCTTGGTGTAGTCTTGGGTGACCTACTCAAAATCGAGACAGACCATCGTTGGGGCTTTCTCCTTTTTAAAACGAAGACTTGGGAGAATTTGAGAATAATTTGGAGCATTTAAAAAGGAAGTGGAAAACACCCAAAGTACATCTCTTTCTGGAACACAGAAAAGTACACAACTTTTTACTCCTTAATATTTGCTTCTGCCAAATATTTATAGTTTGCTTCCTGAGGTAACAGCACATACTTGACTAAAGGAATGAATATTTGATTATACAGATAATATATGCTTGGGAACAAATCATAAACTTGCTGCTGCATTCAACATTCCTCCATTTAGAGCTGGTCTAGTTTTAAGAATTGCAGAAACCAGACATGCAAGAGCAAGTAGGTAGTCCATCTATCCCTGAATCTCTGGGTTTCCATACTGTACTTCTTTCCTTCCTGCCTCGAAATCTCAACCACATCAAATTTACCGGATAAGCTTCTAGAATCCTGAGAACAGCCCCATGAAAGATGGTCATTTTTACCTCTCTGTGTCCCTTTTCTATCGTATTGCTTTAAATAGGAGCAGTGCAATGTGTTGTAATGGTATCTAGCCCTCATACAGACAACGCTCAGCTGGAAGGACTGGTAATGTCAGTAACTAGCAAGAAAAGTAGGCTCTTCCCACTTTGTCAGAAAATGTTGAGGCATCTTCCTGCAGAGATTGTGTTTGAGGCAGGAGGCTACAGCCATATGCAGGGGAGATGGCTGACCCACTCTCATCAGAAGGGCTGCACAGCCACAGCTGCATGACAAGACGCAGTGCCATGCAGCACACCAGCCAATGTTAGCAGAGAGATCCCAACAATCTCTCTGCACCCTAGATATGTTTACACTAAGATACAACAGTAAGCTTTTCTCTTCCAATGTACGCAATTATGGAGCTGGTTTTGCAACTAATTTTTGTAATACCTGCATTCAGTATGTAAGTTTTTCTTCCTTCTCGCTATACAGACTGGAGTTTAAATAGCACTCCTTCCCCCAAAAGTCACCAAAAATAATAGTTACAAGTTGTCAATTTCTCTGCAGTAAATTAATCAGAAAGCAAGTTATTCTTCTATTAAAGTTTAGTGCAGAAACATGACTAATTCCAGCCCCCGATGAAACACATAACTCTAAAAAATGACAGAGATTCCCAATTAAAGTTTTCACATAAGATACTCTCACATTGCTATTTGCATGCCAGCGCTCTCAGCCAAGATTAGCACCGGTACCCACATGCCTTTATAGATTACAAAAATACTTCAATCTCAGACTAGAAAGGAAAGCCAAAACAAAAACAACCTCGCTGTTACAGCGGGAAACAAAGAACAAACAACAAAGATTTAAAGACATTTCTGTCCACAAACTCAGTGTAAGTCAAGTCATAAATATAAAGACAGAATGCACCGGAGTCCATATATAACAATGCATGTTTTGTTAGTTTTAAGATTTATAGATTTATTTCTTCAGAGCCTCATGACAGTGGCAGTTTTCAGAGAAATCTGCACTAAAAGTGATGGTGACGGTCAGAAATAGGAGAGTGTTGCATACTTACTAAGCAACAGACAGAGTATTTGGACATAGAAATGTAAAGCCAAGGCACCACAAACTCAGTCATGGAAGAGATTCAGAACCCAAAATTGGAATTGTTAATTTAAAAAGGCTGAAATACTTCCCGACTTAATCCTATGTAAAAAGATAAAGAAGTGACTAGCAAGACTTCATCCAGCCTAGAGGAAGCACATTATAAATTCACACACAGTAACAAAAACTGGAAAATTTCCAATTCCCCTGCACATTTGTTTTGAAAAATGAACATGCCAGCAAGCTACTTTCATAGTAAGCACAGATGAATTGACACGGTTCCCACTTGCTCCCTTATCTTTAGTTCCTTTCTTGCAATTTTCAACATTAAGAAAATGAGAATCTGTCACATTGGTAGCTTCTAGAATTTCAAGGCTCTCGAGCCTTTTTTTGTTCAACCGCTGGTGCATACTAGGCTCGGATAGTAAATGCTCATAACACCAATTAGTATCAGCTAAATTTCTCAGTATTCCTGCTTATCAAGAACAGCTTAATTTGGTTCACATATGAAGTCTGCTGTGGTGCCCTTCAGTTATAAGACATTTACAACAGTCACGCTAATATTACTACAAGTGGGGTTTTGCTTCTGTAATCTTGATTATGTATGTTGGAGGGGAAAAGAGCAATAGAATGAAGTGTAGCATTGCTAGTTTGTATCTTGTAAAGGTTCCAAACTACACAGATACAAAACACTGATGAAACAGAATAGAAGAATTTGTAAATGGCTATACAATGTAACTGGACCAGAGCATACAGTTCCGAAATTGAAACTTCCAACAGTAACTACATTTATTGTATTTTTGGTTGGGGTTTTTTTTCAGAAGCCTTATCAGATTATATCCTTTTCTGGTTGTCATGGTTTAACCTGGCAGCTAAGCACCAGACAGCCACTCACTGGCAACTAGGATCACGCAGCTCCTCACTCATCCCTCCCTTCCCCCCCTGCAGGTAGGACAAAAAGTAAAATTCGTGGGTTGAGATAAAGACAATTTAATAAAACAAAGGAAGGAATAATAAGAAGAAGAATATGCAAAACAAGTGATACACAAAACAATTTTTCTTACCACCCAATGACTGATTGTGCACCCAGCCCCCAAGCAGCACTCACGGAACTTGCGGATTCCTGCCCTCCCGCCAACCCCCATTCATAAACTGAGCATGATGTCCATGGTCAGGAATATTTCCACTGGCCAGCTTGGGCTCGCTGCCTGGCTGTGCTCCCTCCCAGCTCTTCTACACCTGCTCAGTAGCTGAACATGGGAAACTGAAAAAAGGTCCTTAATTTCTTAGAAACATCTAAAAACATGGGTGTATTATCAACATTCTTCTATCAAATCCAAAATGCAGCAGCTACTGGGAAGAAAACTAACTCTATCCCAGCCAAAACGAGGATACTGGTATTGACTCTAGGGAAAGAAAGCAGATAAGGTTTCAGATGTCCTCTTCACAGTCAGTAAAATAGTTAAACCATAGAATTCCTAATACCCATTAGTATTTTGGGGAGATTGAAATTAAGAGTTCTTCCCTCTTATACTCCTTTCCATGAACTTCAAAACTCTAGCTAGTTAGCACTGTACTGTTAGTACACTTTGTCTTCTATAAAGATACACTATCATCTTCTATAAAAGGGGAAAAAGTAATTTAGTGAACTATTATTTATTTCTATTTTATAATTTATCCTCTAATCTATCCCCAATATAAATATATATCATGCCAAAAGTATTTATGGCATCTTTATTTAAAACAGGATACCATGCAGTAGGTAATTTATGAGAGTAAAATACTCACTGGCAGTCATTAAAACATCACTTATGATTTATAAATGAAGTATAAATACCTAAAAGACCTCAAATTTAAGGAATGGGACAAGACAAAACAATTTATACTTACCACCTGAACAAATGCACCATGCCTTTACTGAGCAAAGTACACAACAACATTCATACAACGCATGCCAGTTTAGTTACAGCACTTCAGAAACTTCACAATATACTAAGGTTATGTGGATAATTCCACTGCAAGTTCATTGTATAATATTAATGTCCTTGATATTAAGTGTATCTACGTGTTGTTCACATTTTAGTAATAATTAAATCACGGAAAAAAATTAAGAACTTTGTCTTCTGGCTGTGAGTAAAAATTGCCACCAGTCAATTATTTACTCTTCCCTCTGTTTCTAGGAGACCTTACGCAACATCAAAGCCTTTTACATGCATCGTAAGTGATGTTTAAATGCTAGATAAGGTCTTGCTCAGGGCTTTAGCACTGTGGAGACTTTTGACTTGATTCAATAATTTACACTGTTACTGCATACTTTTAATAGCATACATTCCTAGTCTGCTATGACTAACATCCGTTCTTACTAATAGTCACATTTTTGTGAAAATAAAACTCAGAACCCATCAGAATGTAAATATGTTTTTCAAGAATCAGACAATGAAAAAAAATAATAAATGCATGATGCAGTAATGCATTGCAACACTGCACTTTATTAGCCTATTAAAAAGGATGTTTATTCAGCTCTAGTACTCACAAAACCCCACAATACCAAGCACAAAAATAAATTTTAGAAAACTTCAAACATATTCCACATAGAACTAAATGAAATTTTTACCATTGTATTTACTGCACCTGCCAAGTAACAGCCAAGTCACAGATCGCAAAGAACTCGTCAGCCACATCTTGCATTTATTATACCAGACATGCATCAGACTGCTATTCAACTTCTCAAATCAAAAACCCAACTAAAATTCCACAGACTGCAAACACAATGCCCTTTTTAACAAACAAGATTTTGGGTTACAAAATAAGGAGCTAGCAAAAGTGGTATTGTTGGTTGATATACAGGTTGAAACACATTTAAGGAGATACGAATCACACCTGAAGTTGGGTTAAATATTTTTAGCTCCCTGTAATTCAGCACAGGCCCCACAATTTACACTAAGAGGTAACCCAGGTCTTTATAACAATTCAACAACCTAATACATGGTACTTAAATATAAAAGGATATCACAAAGCTTATGACAGCATATATTATTCTGTGTCCACAGAAGACTCCAATCTCAATACATCCTTAACCACTGAAGTGTTCATCGATTTATTTTTCAGTAATAAACACTTCAGTGTCAAGACAAGCCAGTCCAAGTTTCTGCTGCCCCTGATTAGCATTCTCTTAGGCTGTCACATACTTACTCATAGCCAACAAAGTCTACAAGGTGAGATTCTGATTTAAAATTTTCATTTTATGTTTATCTTACTGATCAAAAATATTTATCAAGCATACATCCACACATGCAGTCATGACTATACCACTCAGTGTACATATTCTACTGCTTATAGAAAACTTTATTTGCAAGTGCCATGTAAACTGCATTAAACTAATCCTACAATGTGAAAGAATTCTCTGCTTCTCAGTGACACACTGAATAACTTGGCCTAGCACCGTCAAAGGGAGGGACTTTGAGAGTATGTCTGCTCCTGCAGATGAGCATTTTGAATTGTGGATATTTATTTAACCTCAAATCCCAAGGTAATTTTACAATGTCTGAAAAAAGGAATCTGTTTTATCTCCTAATTAGAACTGCTAAGCATCCTAGGATATTAAATAAAAAGATGTATTTAATTCCTGAAGAAGAGAACAGTCTCTGCTCTAACCTCTGACTAATTTAATGAAGAACTGCAGGAAGGCAATGATTAAAAATATTAACAAGTATGACTGAATGTACGTCAAAGGAATTGTAGATTAGTGTACACAAACAATACAGACAAGAAACTGGGGGGGGGGAGGGGAGGAGAAGCGGGACAGACATGACCAAAGGGAAATCAAAGACTAGTAGACAAGTAAATTCTGCTATTTTCCACCACTTTCCCTAAGGTCAATTACACATTTGTAACAAATTATACCATTTATTCATGATAGTCAAATACTTGATAACGTAACTTGTACTCTCCCACTATTTTAGTCAACATGACCAAGAATTGCCATGAAGCATTACAAAGATATGCCATGCAGAAAATGAAGTCATACTGCTCAATACCACAAGCAGGATAAAAACCAAAAGATAGCAAACAAAGGAACAAGTATGTGAAAATTCCCCACCCCTCATTAGATTTGGGAGTCAGGAGGGAAGATCACAAGTCTTCCTTATCCCGCCCCTTCATCCAAAGATTTTGTTTCTAGCTTTGAGGATGTTCCAGGACTAGTAGTAGAACAGTGGGAGACACCTCAAAAGAAACTACTTTCCAGGTACTATGAGGCTGTTAATTTAATCCTACATAAAAATAAAACCAAAAAAAGATTCTATATGATTTTCTGACAAGCATCCAGCAGGAAATGTAACATTCATTTGCTCATTTTTCTTTAATTTTTTAGATTTTCAAGAGTTTTTCTCAGACTACAAAAACAATGTAAGCTAGCTTTTTGTCCATATGGGTGCCACGCTTCCTGTCATGAGTTTATCTGTTGTTTTCTAGGTGGTAAATAAACAATGTAATAAAACCCTAGTTAAACCCTAGTGAATAACAGCAAGTAAAAAATCAGCAGGCTCTCAATAAAAGGCTCTCAACACAGCTGAAATAGTCTCAATGCCTTCTCAAGACCCCTTTCCCTTCATCAAAACACCAAAGAAGGTGCTAGAAATTGCATGGTCAGCGGCAGTTTTCACAAAAAAATTATCCTCAGCTGTAAGCATTTGTCCACATGTACCATCAAACAGCATACAGCTCTCCAGTTCTCCAGTACAGAGTACCACTTTTTTTAATATAAAAAGTAGAAACTATACTTTGCAATGTCTCCCAGAGCATAAATGTCAGCAGACCACAAGCCTGCACAGTACTAAAGGGTACTAGGAACAGCATCGCACAAGTATAGCAACAGCATTGGGAGATTAAGACATCTGCCGTACGTGAAAGATTCCGCGAGTACAACTGGTGCACTGTTGAAGTGAACAGTTTTTCCATTCCCATCCCCCACAACACCCTGTCCCATGGTCATCTGCTAAAAACTCAAAACGAAAATAAAAATTATTTCCCTTCTTCCTTCTGTGTTGTTAAATAATGCAAAATTAATGCAAACAATTATAACAAATAATTCTTTTACTTAATTTTAAAATTACATCTCCCAATATTGCTGTCTATTAACCTCTTAGAAAATTAAAAAGTAACGCTTACCAAACTTTTGCTTCTTCCATTCCTCCTCTGGCACATTGGTTTATTACAGCAGGGCTACTCATGGTAAGTGCTGAGCTTTCAGAATTCATTTTTTTTCTACAAAGGAACAACATCATCAAAGAACATGAAAAATGCAATATAAATGAAGAATTTCTTTACTAATTCACTAGAAAACCAAAACGTTAAGACAAAAGCTTTTAAGACCAAATACAGTATGTTTTACTCAAATAAATGTCCTAAATCAATGGGATTAATTGGATGAATACATTGAGAAGGGTTTGGCAGTTTTGTGGACTTGCTAGTTATGCCAAACTCAACACTGATTGTCTTTTGTTTACTTTTCTGAATAAATGCCAAAAGAGTTGATGTCAGCAAGCCTCTATCCAGGGCTGTGCATAGTGTCAGTTATGTTAATACAGAGAGCAGTCACAGCTAGCATTGCCATGGAATGATCCACACAATATTGGAGAGAAATTTTAAATTTCTGATATGTATAGTTTTTCAGAAGCATTTTAGCATATTTTAATAACTTAAGATCCATATTTTAATAACTTCAGATTACATTTGCTGATTTGCAGAAAATAACAATTCATTCATGGCTGAAGTCACTCTCAAAACCAGCACAGACATACTCAAATGCTGGGAATAGCAATACCGAAGTCACAACGCTTCCAAAAGATCTATATAGCCAACGGTGCTTCAAGCAAACAACTTGTATGGTAAGAACAAATGAAGTCTCTAGTTAATTTCACCATGAAACACTATTTTTTTCAGTAACAGGATCCACAACATTAATATTGAACTTCCTACACCTACAGCTTCCCTCGCTCCCTTTTTTTTTAAAAAAAAGAGAGGAAAGAAATATTTTTAGCCATCAAAGTCATCTTATTCAACTTGATTTGACGTCTAGTTTCTATTATGATCAGCACATAGACCTAAGTGATTAACAGAGAACAGGTTTAACTGTGTATTAATTAATATCTGATAGAACATAACCAGAAAATAGGCTGCGCTTGTGAAGATAATAACCCCTTGCTTTTTGCAAGAAGGTATAAAGAACCATTAAAAAGCTGGTTTAACCTGTGTGAAACCTGGGTCAAAATCTGACTTGACATTCATGGACAGCAGGAAAAGTTGAGCTCAATGCACGTGTCCAACCAGTGGCAGGCTGATTAGGCCAACCTTCACAAAACTAGTACTTTGAAGAGAATGCCGATCTTTGTTTCAAAACTGTCCGTGCAGGAGTAGATAAACAGCCCTAACAAGCATGTTTATCAGAAAAAAGTCCCAAAATCAGCAAACCAAAATTTGGTCCTGACTGGAATTAATTTCCCCCACCCTTTGCTCTGAACAGAGCACGCAGCACTGGCACTCCAGAGAAAACAGAATGGACTTACAAGAACAGGTCCTTAATTTTCTTTTGTTTTTGTTTTTTTTTTTTTACTTCCCTCATAATAGCAAGGGATAAAAAATCTGCACATTCTGTTTCTGATCAAATTTGTTTCTTGAAATCTTGTTTTAAAGATCCAGTAAACTATTCTGAAAAGGAGAACAACAAAAGCCTCACCTCTGTGAGGGCAGGAGCAGAGACTCTTGACCATCTGACCTCTTTTTGGATCAGTGCCTGACCTCAAATTTACTCCTGATTCTGAAGTTAGATTGCTTTGGGGAAAAAAAAAAAAAAGAACATTAAAAAAAACCAAACAAACAACAAAACCAAACCAACAACAACAAAAAACCCTCCAAAAACCAAACCCATCCAAAAAACTAGTAAATCTGGAATTGGCTCAGCAGCAGCAGGTGTTGAAAGTTAAATTATTACTTGCCTTTGTAGTCTATAATAGTGCAGGAAGAGGGCAGTTGTTCTTAAATATATTTTGGAGCAAAAAATGCAAGAGTCCATGCTTAGACATCTTCTGCAAAGTTTCCCTCTTTTGAGAAGCAATTTCCTGACAGGGCAAATTAAAGCTTTTCTTTTAGTAATGACAGGGCAAATTAGAACTTTTCTTTTGGTAATGAATTTCTACTTTACATTCGGCAAGTCCAGATGCTTCAATGATCATGCAAGTTATGCCAACAAGAGTTTTATCTCCTCTTACAGTCACTCATACTAGTAAGATCAAAGGTTCAACGGAAGGTTAAAAGCAGTTCATTAATTCTCAAAGTTGAAGCTGAAAGATTCAAATAACAACCCTACAAGGTTGTCATTCCAGAAGAAAACCAAAACAACAACAACAAAAAAATTGCAACTACTTCTGTTCACTGTGAACTAGTACTACTGCAGTACAAGTGTTCAATGTATGGCCAAAAAAGATGTTTTCGGCACTCCCCTCTACCCTTGAAAACATGTAAGCAAACACTCCATATATATCTCCACATTGAGACTTCCACACTGAACTAGAGTAAAAGCAGAGGACATCAGTGATAAAAGATACTGTTACAAATTTTTCTATGAACAATCGATGACAAAGGTTGACATATATTTAACAGAAAGTAAATGAAATATGGCATAAACCAAATTTATGTTCTCACATGTTCCACAAAGAAAACCATGTAAGTAACGCAGAGAGGAATATATCTTGGCAAACTTCTCAACTCCCTCAATTCCCAGTCCAATACCTGAAAATGTCAGGAACACATTGTATTCCTTCCCCTCAACAACCTCAGAATCTTACAAAACTCTGCTTCTGGTGTTTTCTGTAACATAAGAGGAGGGCATCAAGAGGCCAGCATTTATTCATTCTGATAGCAAGATCTCATCCACCACACCTTCAGAAAGATATCTATATGCTGGATAAGACAGCAGGCTTTTCGGATACCGAGTCATATTCTTTCACAACACACAGTCATCCTCTTGCAGCCTCCACTGCTCAGTTTCCAAAAACATGAAAGATCTGCCAAGTCACTCGCTAAATAAACAAATACACCCTTCACTTAGACATGTGGAGGAGAGAGACGCTACAGTCAGCTGATAAGATTGTGTACAAGCATCCCTCCTCAGCTACCACGGACAACAGGGGGGCAGGAAACACCCCCATGCCTGCCTGGCCTTCTGTCCTCTGCACTGCAGCAGCTTCCTCGAGAGGGGAGCAGGTAGAGCAAAGCACCCCTCTAACTTCCCACCTGCGCCAAAGAACGAACAATGCTCCAGCAACACTCACCATGTAACCCCTGTCTGCTGTCGCATAAACTCCTAGCATCTCGAATGACTTTTGGCTGTATCAGCCAGTTTCTTCAAATCAGACTCCCCCTTCCTTGCCCTCTTTCGAGGTGGAGGAGATTGTGAAAGTTTTGAGACAAGTGTCCGTTCAGTGCTGCCATCCAGCAGCACTTCTCATTCCCATTTCAGAGGCTGGACAGCAATGAGTCAGACAAGCTTCTGAAAAATCATCAGGGATACTCTTTTGTCATCCTACTCCTGACAACAGGTCTACACAGGTCCCAGTTACTCTTTACCAGGAGCAACAGGTAATTAAACAGCTGATCCCCACATCATTGACAAGTTTTATGGCCTTGTCAAAGTAGCAGAATTTTTTTAGTTTCTAAGTGACAAGTGAAAAATTGGTGAATGAAATTAAATGAATGAAATGAAAACTTTACAAAGCTATTGATACCAAATATTACCACTACTTCTCTTACTTAAAAGTCATTTCAATGAAAAAAAATCAGCCTGTAGATTCTGTGATCTGACAACCAATCTGACAGATTGCTGTGCCACAGAATGCTCTTAGAGTATTTCTTCAGAATAAATAACTATTTTTAAAATAAAAAAAAACCTGTTCATTTTAAGATGTAGAAGGGGATATCTTTTTTTCAAGTATTAAGAGTTTTTTTATGGAAGTATTTCTAGTGAACACAAACTGCTTCAATAGGTCTAAAATGAAACTGAATTGTTCTGTTGTGGAAAGGAAAGTTATTGTAAGGCTTACACTCTCCAAAAATATTGCTTATATTCAAAGTGAACCACACAAAATGGAAGCTAAAACTGGCAAAGTAAAACTTTGTTTGGAATATACTGGTTTAGGATCTATTCAACCAGAATGCAAACACTATCACCAGTAATACACCAGCCTCCAGTAATAACATCATCTTAGAAAATGAAATGCAATTCCAGAAGCAAAGGAACAATATTCAGAAAAAAAATATGCTACTCACAGGTGTCTCTTTCTATATTACCATCCAATTCTTGTTTGGACTTGAACTTTCTGGCATAGGCACTATACATGATGCAACTTGAAAGAAGGAAATAAATCTAGCATCTTCCTTCTTAATACCTCAAAGCCAGATGCCAAGGCAAGTCAATGAATATTAATTTAAGAGACTCTGCTTCAGATGTATTCGGTTCCTCATCATCTGTTTGTACACTGAACCTCGACTGTTCCAGATAAGGAACACGTACTTTAATTAGGTGGTGTCCTAGGGATCGTGCTGTGCTGTAATAGGAGGAAGTGGGCAAAAGGCAATTCCAGAACAAAAAACGTAGGAAAACAATGTCAAAGACTTTATTTAGAGCAGTTATGTTTAACACTACTGTCACTATCTTATTGAGGGAACAGCCTTGAAGAAATATCCTTGCTGGTTTTGAAGAGATATCAGACATTCAACATACTTAGTCTTCCATGACCAAGTATGGATTGCTTAATACTAGAGTACCCAGAAGAACGCATGCACCCCAAAATTCTCTTATCTTCACAAAGAAACTCATTTTTATGCTTCCATTAAAATCATTAACTTTGATTATCCAATGCATTATCAGTCCATCTGCCTCAATAGATTCTTAAACCCCATAATGGCAGAGAAAAGCCTAATAGTGGTAAGCTACCAGCTCAAGAACTGAAAAGCGTGTTACATTTAAGTGTGTTGTATTCATATAGATTTCATTCTGGAAGTTCCGCAATTGCCTTTAAGTGGACAAAAATAAAGGTGGGGAAAAAAGGATCTAGTATAGCACAACACTTAAGTCTCTGCACACCTGCACAGAAGAGCATTATAGGATCATTTGAACAGAAAAAGTGAGAAGGTTCAAGAAAAGCGTTGAAGCCACAACACCCCAAACACCCCGACTTGCTGGTTTGGGCTCAAACCAGCCTGTGATTTGTATCTAGCAGAATGGGGAAAGTATTAGCCCATCTTTTTAAAATCATGATTCCCTACATAAAGCTCATTTTCCCTTTTGTTTTTTTTCCTTCTGCTTGTGTTGCACAGTGTAGGTACACTTTGATTCCCAGGCTAAAAACCTTTTTCGCCTTTTCCTCCACTCCCTGTTTGTATCTCTAGACAAGTAAGATATTTACAGTAGTAGTTAAAAAGAATAATGTATCATTCAACAGCTGTTCACTACAGCTGAAGTAAAAATAACCAATATCTTCTGATAAAACATGTTCTCACAGCTCCTTACCTTCACCAACATGCTTTGCATTGTTGAAATAGTATCTTGTGTACTTGGTTGACAAGAAAACTGTGAAAGAAGTTTTACTGAACCCTAAGAACCATCAATGCAAAAACTATTACTCCTTTTAATGAAAAAGAAGGCTGTAACATCACTATAGTAATGTGCAAGTACTACAAAGAAAAAAAATTAGGAGTGTTACATGCCATCATCTCTCAAGCAGAAGTCTTTATGCTCACAAAACCTGAACAATAGATTATTAATTAGCAAGCATGCATCATAACATCTTCAATTTTAACGAGACGATTTCCATTTCCTCACTAGCTACACACAGGTCTGTAATTTCTAGTGAACACATTCATTCTTGTATTGTTTTCTGAAAAGTCTCATTTCCCCACACAAAGTTAGCAAGTACACAGTATCTCAGAACTTGATAGCTCCTAATCAGCGACTGCCTTAGGCAAATAGCTTGTTGAAAGGCAGATTTAAGCTTTAAAACAAACTTCATTATTTAACTGCATAACAACAAATACCAAAACCAATCTTTTATCCAAAATGGTTTTCTGAGGTGTTCAGATACTGCAGTTGCCAACTATCTTCATAGCACTAAATCATACTTCAGTAAAATCAGAGTGAAAACTCAAGTAGCTCTTGAAGAATATTTCTGCTGACTACAACTCAAGTGGCAGGTAGTCCTGAGAAATTTCACATTGCAAAATCACTTCAATCCAAGCCTAGCATACCACAAACTTTATTTCACACACACTATGGTTATTACAAGTAAGTTTTGACCTCAGTGAACACATGTGGCATACCATTACTTATCCTCTTGAAGTCTCTAAAAATGCATCTGATGCACTAAAGCATAAGGTTTGGAGGACCTTCTTAAATACCTGTTTTTGAAAGGGTTTTTATTCCTGTCCTTGAGGCATCTCATTAAACATAGTCACCTTCTGTCCTCTTAAAAAGCTCAGGTAAGTTTTATGTAGGTACTTTACACAAGTTTACATACAAAGATATTTGGAGAAAGTAGTTCAGAGAACCACAAGGCATTGCATATAACTTTTCACTCCATATTTGGTGACTGCATCAGAAATCTCCAAGATAATAAAGAAGAAGCTTTAAAATAATATGATGATTCTGTCTCACAGCAAGTATCAAGTTTGGCTCCCTCTCCCATAAACACACAGCTAGCCAGTCTATCCAGCCACAGATAAAAGACAATGTTTATTATTTAAATAGCATGAATGTTACATTTATTCTCAGCACAAAGTAGAGTAAAAGGTAAAAGACAACAGTTATATGAATAAATAAATAAATACAAGTTCATACCAGGCTGGAGCCAGAGCACTGACATGGAATAGCGTTCCATGCTGGAGAAATATAGCCTACTATGAGACACTGTTCTCAATAGGACTAGTCCTTTAGTTTACCAACACTTTGCTCTGTTCCCTAAAAAATACCAAAAGAAAAGGAGGATAACCAATTACTTTACAATTCACCCCACATCACCTTCATGAAAGCACATGGATATAACTCGGACACCTTTCAGAACCATTTAAATATGTTTGTACAAGTTAACCCACCAGCATCAGGGAAACCACAAGCAGGTACACGCACACATTTTATTCTGAAAATACAGATTGTCCTGAGCTCTGAAAAATAAGAGTTTTGAAAGAATTCAGACTGCTGCTGGTTTAGTCTATCCTCCATATTAGCATATTGCATATTATACATCACTGCAAACAGAAGAGCAAGGACTCATCTGCACTGTCCAGTCTGCAAAGTTATCAGGAGCTTTGAGTCTTTTAGTGGTTTCAACTCAGAAACTTTAGCAGTGTAGGGGGAAATAGGGAATGCCTGTGAGCTTGTTGTCACCTTTAGGGATGGTAGCTGATTGCCAATTCAACTAAAAAAAAGTAGGAATGTTTCAGTACTCTGTGTCTTAGAACAACATACAGCTAAAACTCACTTATCTGATTAGGAAAAGCATTTAACATTATGAAACACCAGCAAGGACTTAACAGAACATTTTAAACAGAAGGTTTAAAATGCAGAAGGTGCACACCAAATTAAATATACTGCTTAAGCAGAATACAGAGAACACTAAGTACTATATTCTGTTCAACATAAATGGATATCAAGAACTTTTTTGTCACTGATGTTATAATTACATATGTCATTCTGATACAAATCTGTTTCTCTTTGGACTAAAAGATCCAGATGTTCCCGTTTCAAGTATCTGGCTTCAGCACCAGACAGTAACAAAACAACCTACCATTCTATCAGTGTGCAAGAAGAATGGCACTGGCCATTTCTCTACCCTTTCGCCCCTCTCCAAGTTTTTATTTCTTTTCAACAAAGCAAGCAAATGAAACACAACAGTATAATAATCTAGATTTATCCTACAAACAGTGCTAGCCTTTAATAGTTAACAATCAGTTTAACAAGCAAAAAGGGGCAAAAAGTTATCTGCTTGTTTTCATAAACTATGATTTCAAATGCAAATACAACTACTTTTAAGCTAAACACACTGTATTGTGTTTTACAGTTGACACTATGCAGCAAAACAATGTTGAGAGGTTCTTTCCAAAGACTGTATTTATGTTCCCAATTTAGTGACTCATACAGCTAGCAATTTCTGAGATTAATTTAACTCTATCCTCCTCAAACTTCTGAATTTGAAAGCAAGCACTAAATTGTTATTCAAAAGTTGCAACAAAGATTTTATCTATGATTTTTTTTTTAATCTAGATTTTATCTAGGGGGAAACTGTTTCCAGAAGTAACTATGTGCTATTTCTGTAAAGCATATTACAAGGGCTATACAAAGCTAAGCCAATTTAAGGACAACTTATTAAACAAAAAAAAGAGGAGTTTTCTGAAATTAGCAGTTAAACTAAGTCTTTTTCATGGTAATGGCAGACTCAGGAAAAAAAGAAAAAGAGAGATACAGTCTGCATGCCCAGTGTAAAATTTATGCAACCGCTGCCACATTTTTTCCTATTCTTCTCTTCCTTTCAACATATTCCTGCCTCCCTCATGATAAATGGGTTTATCCTCAACAAAAATACATTAAGAATGAATGAAAACCAAGAGAAATACCACCACAGTTGAGACAAACAGAACCCATTTTCCCCTTCATCAGAATCATCACTGCAAGGGAACAGTAGCAAGTTCAAAATTCTGCCTGCCTGGAAGGATGTCACATTTTCTCCTTATGATTAAAATTACGATCCTTTCAGCCTATTATCTTAATAATCATGATTATTTCAATCAGGATTGCTGCACAGTTTAATAAGTAATTGAGGTTTGTCAAGTTGGTTTTGCATTTCTTTTTCTTGGTTATTTAATAGATTTGAATGGCAGACGAAAAGGTGTATTGTCCTAAAATTATCTTCAGTCCTTACAGCTTTTCACCTACAATTGCGAAGCACAGTCAGAACCCAAAACTACATGGGTAAGTCTGCAAGATCACCCTTCCACAGAGTAATCAACTTGCTTGAGAGAATTTTTTCTAGTGTATTAATTACTTGTCTGTGGAGCATCAACAAATGCTCATTTTGACATCATCTGTTTCTGTAGGCAAAGTATTCTAAGGCTCATGCTCATGTTAAGAACCTCACTGGCTACAAAGGGATACTAGGTTTGGAATACGTTCATCACAGCTGGCACCAATACAAATGTGGTGGCTTTAAGCACTGTCCTGCGGTTCCTACCTGCCTCTAACCTCTCTCAACCATCTGCCATCTGGATGCGCCAGTTAAGGCCATATGCAAGCAAAAGCAGTCAGCCACCCCCAAAACACACACTGGCCAAATAGCTGGTTGTTGTCTTCAAGACAAAGCTGATGGTCCAGAGTAACACTAGCTGGACACACTGTAATATTTAAAATAAAATCGGTAGGCTTCTTGACACAGTACAGACAATGTAATGAACATACTCTTCTCCTAGTTATAATCCCGAAAATTTATTTTGGAAAAATGCTGAAGTGTTTAAAATAAACTAATGAAAGCTGTGCTCCTATTTAACAACTAAAATGTTTGAGAGATGATACCAGCATAGCAGCTGCTCTTGCTCTACACAAACCACACAAGTCCAGATAACTCCTGCCAACTTTCTAAGTTTATGCAAGCTTCAGTGGTGTAAAAGCCAGTAAACCTTTTTGAATACAAGTTGTACCACACATTGATTGCACCTACAGAGTGATGAGGGGAACTGCACAACTGTGAGGGTAATTAATCCTATATAGAAAGAACAACAAAAGAAATATTCAGCAACAGTATAGGGCACCTTTCTAGTCACACAAGGTTACCATTTGTGTTTGTATATATAGTGCTCTAACACGAAAAGCCAAAAAATGAGCTTTTATTGTAAAGAACATAAAGCTTCTGCTTCTTGTCCTGTTTAAACAATTTTTGGGAGAGGATTGCTGGATTTCACTATTGGCCATGCCTTCAAGTACCACGCTCAGCAGTGGTCTGTATAAGACACGTATTACTTTGAAGTAACATCTATACCTACGGCAGCACGCTTACTGAGATTTTAAATCCTTAGACTACTCATCAGCACATGATTAGGAAGAAGTAAATAAATATGCATGTACATATGCCCTTGTGTTTAGATATTAACAGCCCGATTCATTAGCATGCTAACCACTTCAGCTGGATCCTGTACAGTGCTGAGCACCTGCAAGTTAATCATTGTCTACATTTCCATAATTGACAGTGTTATCACTTCAGGTTCAAACCTGGTTGACATTACATGGGAAAACGTTTTTTGTTTGCTTTTACATCCTCTATGTCACATTTGGGGATGGAGGCCACCACAGTCACATGCTAAGTAACTACTTATTTCAGAATAGCTACTTTGCAGCTATTACAGTCAAAAGCAAAGCATGGGGTGTTTGTTAATCACAGATTACTGGAGCGTATTTACTGAGTCCTTTATCTTCCACTTATTTACCTACCACATTGCAGTAGTTCTACATGCTCTTAGAGACTTGTGCAAGACCATAACCATTTGTTTAGTCCAGATTTCATGTGACTTGGACAATTGAAATCCATAACATGCCCTCACAAGTTGAGAGGCACAATCTGGTTAAAAAAAAATCAAAGGGCTTTTATAGGACTTAGAAAATATTAGTTACGTGGAGATAACTTTTTTTTTCAGCCAAGAAGTATAGATGCAAACATGAAAATTTCAAGACTTCTCTTTGTCCAGCAAGTTCAAGTATTTTAATCTGTTTCTACCTTTTATTTCAACATAGTGCTGCTCTGCTCGGGCCTCTTCCTAGTCACGGATTAGAATTTATCTATAAAGTACTAGATTTACCTGTTTATCTATAAGTACCTGAATTTACCCATAAAACCTAAGTGACCTTGCAATGCTTATATCCCCATGATTTAATAAACAAATAAATAACACAAAGGGACAGATTAAATGAAACATTAAGAGACTAATTAAGTTAAAATAAATCAATAATATGATTTATAGCACCCCAAGTCTTTTAGTCTTCCACAAAAGATGTAATTTGCCAGTTTCCCTACATATTACACAGGAAAAAAATGGCAACTCTTAACAAATTACTTCTCAAAATGCACATCGCACTTCACTGACATAAGGTGTCTGCAATATAATATACACATACACAAAGCACTCCAAAATGATTCTAAATGCATTTATTATAGCAGATGCTTTCACAAATACTTGGAAAAATTATGTTTCATCAAAAGACATTGTTCAAAAACCTAAAGCACTGAAAACACACAAATAAAACTCTAGCATAAACAGAATTTAAGAAGTCAGGTTAATTTTCTTTAGTACCTAAAGCAAAAGATTAAACATGTGAAAAACTAGCTGCTGAGTTGAAATTAATAGATCACATATAAACTCCCGAGCAGAATCACCCACTTCAATTCATGAACACCAAAACAAAACAGATTTTTGTTTAAGGGCATGTGGTCTCATTGGCCACTTGCTGGAAGCAACTCCACATAATACACCTTCAAATCCTGCGCACTCCCACAACTTGGAATCAAGCCCGAACAACTGTCTACACAAAAGCAGTCCCGAGAAGAAGTGCACTATTCAAAACAGAGCGGAGGTCTGAGAAAATGTGCAGGCACTGAATGTTACAGTGTCTTTGTGGGTCATGAGGCCTTGTCACATTGTTAACTGATACGCACGATTCTGACAGGAAATTAAGAGGGATTTCTGTTCAGAACAATATGGTATTTTCTTTATTAAAGCTGGGTAATAAATATTTACTGAGAACAGGTAGCAAGTCATACGCATAAAAATTTTAAATAGAAGGGCTAAATCCACTAAACGACAAGCCAAAGTCATCCCTGGGCATTCCCTTACTTCATGTACACTGGGGCAGCTCTGTTCCACACACTCCCCACCTACAATCTGCAAAATCTACTATTCTGCAATAAATATTTTAACTCTATTTGTTTCCAAATCCCACAGCTTCTATTCTGAATTCAGATTCTGTGCAGATACAGCATCCAACTCATAACATGCCGCGCTCGGCAGACCTCTGCATATGCTACAGAATTATTGAACCATGTTAATTCTTTAACAAGTGTTTGAGGGTGAAATTGTTTTCTCCGCCCCTTCACTATGAAAACATAGCACACAAGGTACTAAAGGGCAACACTTAACTATAAATTATATTGACGCATGTAAGTACACATGAAAAAGATATACACAAACATTTATATATTCACAAGATTCAAGAACTAAATAGAAAAATAAGGTTATCAATTACCAAAGTTGGATTTTTTGCATTAGTGTAAACAGTTCCTTCGTAAGTCACAAATTCCGGTCACCGCCAACCACATCGCTAAGATGCTGGATGGACAAAACACCGGCGCTGCAACACCCGCGCAGCCGTTTCACCTACGCGGGCCTGCACCAGCGCTAACTACTTAAACTCGGCCAGCGATCGCTGCCGTGCCCATTAGCGTCGCCTCTCTTCTACAGCCTGTTCAGAGCCTGCTGTGACCGACTTCGCAAGTGTAAGTAATTACCTCCGGTGTTTGCTGCTTCCACGTTCGCCCGACCCGGCCCGGCAAGCAGCGGGGGAATAACTTATCGGTATCAACAACTGCGGTTTTCAAAGCAGGCAACAGGCACCCCGCACTTCGGCCCCTCCTTCGCGGGGCTCTCCTTCTGAACTGACACTAGCGTAAGATTTGTCCCTAAGTAAATCTAAAAAGTTCTTTTAAAAATCAGTAAATAGGAACAAAACTGCTGCCGAGTCCCGAGAGGAAGCGGGTCGAGCGTCCGCCGTCCCCAGCCGCCGCCGCGCCGCTGGCTCCCGCCGCCTCCTCAGGGCCCCTCACAGGGCTGCCGGGCCCACGCGGGGATCCCTGAGGCGGCGGGGCCCGCCCGCCCCCCTCCGACTCGCGTCAGACCGACCTTGGCGGGGCAAAGCTCCGACGGCGAGGTACCCCCACGCCTCTCCCTCCCCGGGGCACCGCCAGAGCGGGCGGAGGGCGGCGGTGGCATGAGGAGATGGAGCAGGGTGCGCGTACCCCCAGCCACCCCTCAGGAGCCGCCGGGACACGGCCGCTACCGCTCCGTGCGGAGTCCGGTAAGGGGCGGCGGATCCCCCTCGGAGGCACAGGACGACCTTTGTGGTCAGCCCCGCCACGGCCGCCTCTCTCCGGGCCCCCTCCAGGTGCCCCGCAGGAGCCGAGCCGCTCCAGCTCTGACAGGCAGCCTCCCTGCCCAGTCCCAGGGGACAGCACCTTACCTCGCACGCTCCTGCTCCTCCTCGGCTCCCGGCATGCGGCTCCCAGAGCTGCCACCCCGGCCAGCACCCGGCGGCGGAGGCAAGAAAGGGCGCCGGGGGCTGGGCAAGCGGAGCCGTCGGCGGCGGGAGCGGACGCGGGGGTTCCAGGGCCGGCCCGGCGGCTGTCAGGGGCGGCGGAGAGAGGGGACCTGCGCGTGTGCCGGCCCGTGCCGCCCCCGGGGCCCGCCCCCCCGCACCCCGCCTCCGCCGCCCCCTCCAGGCGCTCGCCTTTCCCGCCCGCTCTCCCGATTCTGAGCTCCCGTCTGCTCCACGGCTGTGCGTCCTTCTCTTCCGCTCCGGGCCCCTTCGCAGCTGCCCACCCCTGCGAGGCGCCGCCGCTCGGGCCCAGGGCAGCTGCCTCCTCCCGGGGTTCCGGGCGTCACTTCCCCGGCTGGGGAAGCCGGGACCTGCGAGGCGCCGGAGGTGAGAAGGGGCACCGGCCCCCAGCCCTGCTCCGGTGACCGTGCCGCGGCTTGGGCCGCCCGCGAAGCTGCTTCCCACTGGCACGACGGCCTTCGAAACAGGGAGGGAGGAAGGACCGACCGAAAAAAGGCAAACGGCACCCGTTCCCCGCAGGGGGAACCTCAAACGAGACTAACAGCAGGCGACCGGGAGGTCCCGTTAGGCCAACAACGCGGGGAGAGCAGTGACAAATAACCTACAGACAGTAACAGGCTGGTCTGCTGTGGAGGAAAGAAGAAATATGGAGATAGACAAGGACGTCCTGTTGAGCAGGAAAAAAATTAGGATTGTGAACATGGAAGGGAGTAAACGGTGAGCTCTTTAAATGAGGGACTGTCTGGTATGTCTTTGTACTGTGCCTGGTAACGATAAACTTATTTTCTGTGACCAAAGTTTATAGGCACTATTTCAGTATAGTAATTTATACCAACACTCACATCACTTAACACAAATGCAAATTTAAATGAAATGGGGGTGGTAGATCATCTTCAGCAGCAGTACTGCCAACATAAAACAGCCAATGGAAAAAATGATTAAGGACAAAAAGTAGCTCACCACAGTTTGTAGCCCACAGACCCCAGACACATTTTGAAGTAGAATAAGTAATTGTGTTTCTCAACTCTGGTTAGGCTTTCAATTTCAAACCTAACATCAGTTAGGTTAACAGTGAGATTTAATCTTTCAGTTATCTCAAATTGCTGAGGTTAGAAATGTGGTATGGACATAAACATATGGACATCAGACCTTGCTTCTTTTTAAGTAAACGTCTTAAATTCCATTCAACTTCTTCAGTTTGGGATACTAAAGTAATCTGAAATCCACTTCACAGAGTGTGAAAACACTCTGGAATTGAAGTCACATTTAAAGAAACTGTTTCTTAAAGTGAAAAATTCTTTTTAAACCCGGGACAATTCAACTGAAAAACAGCCATCAAGATGCCAGAGTAGCTTTACAACTACTTTCTTCTGCTTCTAAAGGAGCACTTCACATGAATTAGACAGGTGTATGGGGACCTGGCACTTTCCTAGCCCTATGGCAGTTAGCCACACAGGGATTGATGTTATAATCAACGTGATGTTATGGGCAAAACCTGGGCTCCCAGCAGTGTCGATAAAATTAGCAGAATGGAGAAATCTTTGAGGGCACTCGGGTCTGATTATTTCTGATGGATTCCTGAAACATTGAGCCTTCATCATGGCTGCTGCCAAGAAAACCAGAAAACAGACGTCCCACCCACCGCTTTGTTAGTGGTGCCTGTCACAAAAGCGGAGCTGCAACAGGCAGCAAGTGCCTGTCCATTTTTTATTCATGACTTACCACGCCTGTAAAGGAAAAGTGACAGTTTTAGACCCCTGGTTTAAAGCTTCATTTGGTATTCATTATCATAACTTTTAGTGTGTTTCATGTGTCCTCAAAATTTCCACTTACTTATGTACACAGGGAATGAAGGATTATTTAATGTGAATTCTGTAAGTATATAACATACTAGAATCTGCTCAACCACATCAACTAATAATATTGTCCAGGGAGATTTAACACTTTTTAGTAATTACTAATTTGTAATTCCTGGTTTTTAAGATGATGAACTATATAACACAAAATGCAATTTTTATTTGTTCATCATTTTAAGCATGAAAGTTTCTTTAGTATGCAAAACACAGATTGCAAATGTTAAATATGTTGTTACTTCAGTCCAAAACATTGTCTTAAAGTACAGTGATATTTGACAGTTATACTTTAAAAAAAATGTTTGTTTTTAAAAAAACAATTTAAGGGTAAGAGCAGGAATATTCAAATAAAAGTACCTGTATTTCTCAGGTCTGAAGGCAGTCTAAGCAAAGAGGATAAAGTTTAGAAATACAAATCCTGCCCTGCTTTCCTGATTCACTGTAACTGTTATTCTCACTCCACCCTCAGGAGCTGAGCATTGTCCAACTATTCCACAAAGAGATGGTGGTTTCCTTCCGAACACCTAAACCACACCTTGGCATGTTTGCAAAAGCTACAATAGAGTAGACAGTTTCCTCTCTGTTGATGACTAATTACTTTTATGGGTACATCCCCTATATTAGATGTTGCTAAAGATAAGTTCATCTAATTCTATTCTCACTTTCAATTATTTTGAAATAAGTATGATGTAACTGACAGCAATGAAATCACTCCTGATTTTCATCAAAATTATAAGTCATTCTTGCAAACCACGTTCACATCGAGCAACGTACTTCTAGAGGAGAAATAGCAAGGAGTGCTTATGGGACCGAAACAGGGCCCTGCAGTCCATCAGAAGGCTGCCCTCAGTTAACTCACACTTCGGAGGTCTCCATGGGATGTTGTAGAGGAAATAAAACATGTTGCTTAATGTTTGCCCCAAATTTACCTTCTCCTTCTCTTGCAGTCTGTGCTGTGCCGCCCTCCGTTTCCCGCCATGCTCCATCAGTAGATGACTTGTTGCAGTGGTGCCACAGAACTTTGGAGCATTAAACAGTGCCCTGGTGATTGTTCTGTCATGCAGTTTATTGCAAAACAGCAAAAGCTGCAGAAATACTATCTCTAACCAAAGACACTGACTGGTTACAGACTGTTGGAAGAAGCACCGTTATGGCTCAAGACCGAGACATGAATCCCTGCATTCTGTCTTCAGCTGACACCAGCCTCATCTCTGTTCTGAAGTGGATGTATTTCCTATCCATTTCTCATGTAAAATGAGAATAACACGTGCTTACAGCCTTTATATCCCCAGTTGTGCACTTGTGAGGGAAAAAAATCTGACTTGCGACACACCAAACAACTCCGCTGACGTACGTCCCACTCACATTGTTAATATCTTATTTCACAACCAGACCCACTAGAATTGGTTGAATCATCTGAGAAATAAAGCATTACTAAAAAGGGTGTGGCCGCAGCATTCATAAAAGGCTTAGGAAAATGTTACTGAAAAAGACTTCTATATCGTGATTATTGTTTTGCAACTTGCACTGTAGATGACTCTCACCAGGCAGGAGCTAGCTGCAGAGAAAATATTCTTGATGCTCATTTCCTCAATGTAAAATTCTTCTGAGAACTTTTTTCTTTGAAACACAGTTTAGTTTGGTAACTATGTAAAAATAAATAAAACAAGTCAATTCCCCAAGTGTTTAATTTTCCCTTTTGCTATACTAGGCATCCAGTCTTTTGACAAATTTAATCCTCTGTAATTTGGTTAAAAATAAAATCTTCTCAGCCATGGAAGAGGTGACGTCTGGTTTTAGTTTTGGTCTGTATTTTTAGTGTACTGTCAAAGGTAATAAGCAACTCTTGGGTCTGCAATTGTTGGCAATAGTCAATATTCCAATAAAAGGCAGAGTGTAGCATCCAAAGGTTGGTTTACTCTGATACGGGCCCTTTGTATAATCTCAGGTTCCATGTCCATTAGTAAGAAATGTTACATTCCCTAGGAAATCATATTATGATTATCAATAGCCAAATATTTTTGGTAGAGTAAATCTCATCACAACCATGGCTGGCTATTACAGACATTCAGAGCAAGTTATGTGAACAATTTGATGCTGATTTACAGTCAAGGGTTAATACAGAATTTGTACCGGCAGCATACATGTGTTAGAGCTTTTACAGCTAGATGAAACCACAGATGCATACTTCCCCTGTGGAGAAAAAACTACCAATTCTATAGACCATTATGAAATAAATTTACCTGACTTGTATAATCAGCAAGACTGCCTCACTTCCAAGTAGATCCTTTTGTACACCAGTAGCAACTAAATAGTTAGCATTCCAGCTAAATCAGCAGCTCAACAGGATGGCATTCCATACACTCACGCTAGTTCAATCTTCCATCTACTGTCAAGGCCTGTGAGCACACCAGCAGAGTCTGGGAAAACCGGTTGTTTGATTTCTGCGATAAATCAGCCTTGAATGTTACAGCTCCCTATCCATTAAAAATTAAGTCTTTTTATTAACTGATGAAGAAAATTCTCCAGATGTTAATTTCTTCTTGCACTGATGTTTACTATTATAACTATTAAGTCCATTAATAGTTTATTATAAACTATTATAACTACACTCCCCACCCCCCAGCATCTTTCATATTTTCACATTAATGTTTTCAAACTCCCAGCCTTCCCAAAGTGTCTGCATCAAATACCAAGATTACTAAGAACTGAGCTTTTAGCATTGAGGTAGGTATGGGCAAGCACTTAAATTTCTGATCGTCTAGGTGACATCTGACACCGAGGAAAGAACATTTCCTTTTCCTCTGCTTTTTGTGAACAGGACAATACGACCAATCTCTACTTTTTCCATGGACTGCTATAAATATGAAATCATTGTCAACAGTGCAGCTGCCCCTAAAAATGAACATCATAGGTAAATCAGACTTTATTAAATCAGTTTTAAGAGAATGAAGAATGAAATTGTATCCTGTTATAAAAGATATAAATTGACCATTGTTCTGGTTTTTATGAGTCAGAGAAACAGCAACCAATGACATCAAGTAAAATAAAACAATTTATAGCAGATAGAGGGAAAAATTCCATCAGTTGATCTATAGTACAGCCTTTAACTTCTGACCTCTTAGAAATCATTCAGGTCTGACTAGTTACAGTTCAAATGCACACATCGTATGCAGTGCACGGTTTTCACTATAACTCAAAAAACTGTTTGTTGTTTTATGGGGTTTGTTGGGGGTTTTTTTTGGTGGATGATTTTTGTATCAAGTCACAACAATATTTAAATGTAAGACAAAAAAAGAAAAATAGGAGCTTACTTCAAGTTTTTTCGAGATGTATTATCCATATGCACATCCCCATATCAAAGCATATCTTTCCACATCCTCAAGGTGGAAGAATTTTGGCCAACAGTTCCCAAACGTCAAGAAAGGATCCTGAAGATTCTCAATGTTTTAAACTGAAGGTATAAAAAAACAGAGCAACACCTTCTTTCCGATTTCTTTAAACCACAAAGTCCCTCACGTACAGGGTTTCAAGGAGAGGATACAGAAGTAGGACTGCAGAATATACATATGGATAACAGATCTCAAAGAAGTCCAGTTGAGATACAGAGAAGGAACATCCCATTTCCTTCTGAATTACTAATGCAGCTATTCACGTGCTTAGTGACCCTTCACAATGTCTCCGATTTACCTGGTGACAGGTGCAGAACCAGGAGTTGTGGGATAGAGACCCAAAGACAACAGGTATAAACACTTTAAACATCATCCTGTAAATTCAACATAGCTAATGTGTATGCAAACTATCTGTTATTAAGTAAGCACTTCAAGATTTCAATAGTAAAAAGTTTTATAGACTCATTACAGATTTTTCTATAGCATTCTCAGTTCGATTGTGCCAGACCAAAAGTCCATTATAAAAACCTTCATTTACCTGAGCAACATAAGGAACACGAGTGGTTTCAAGTCTTATCCCTGAAATTACAGTTTGCAGGGTTCATTGACGGGAACAGTGCTTTGAAATCCACTTGGATGGAAACAAAATGCATATAAATCTTAGGTAATTATCACATCTTCGACAAAATTAATTCAGTCCAGGTTATTGTAGTTTTGTAGTTGGTGAGGATAGGTTTCACTTGACATGCAGAACCATGTACTGCTAGGAGACCTTCAAGGAGGATATAGGAACAATAATTACATAAAATCATATTAAGACAGTTTTATTTAATAAAAAAACAAAACCACACCCAGTCTGACCAATACAGAAGTTTTAGAAAATTAAAGTTTTTTACAGTTGCTTGACTATATTAAACACCCATCAAAATACCTGTGTCACTTCCAGATGTAGAGTGAATAGCAGTCAGAGAGTCTGGTTATTTGTGTGGCGTGCAGAACTGCATTAAAAGTGTTTTGGATAAAACAACTGGACTCTTAAGCCAAGTCTTCTTACACTACTAAAAAAAGCTGAATGGAAGAAACTGAACAAAAACATTTTATTTTTGTTTTCAATTTCTAAATTACAGTATCATAAGAATTTTATTTCTGCAAATGTCAACTGCATTCTGTTTTCAACAGTTGATGTGTTTACTACAGGTACAAATTATGGCCAACAACTATACTTATCATTCAAAATGCTGAACACGCTGCCATATCTTGAACCTTCAGCTTTCTAACGTTTTTTCCATCCTCCGAGAAAATACATTTTAGAACATCCAAACAATGTCCACACACTTGAGTCTAGTAGAAATTAAAGGGATCCTTTCACTGTTAACATTCTGTTTAGATTCACTAATGCTTCAAAACAGTAGTAAGCTAACCTCTAACGTGTGTATTAACATACTTGTTTTAATATTTTTTACAAGGATTTTTGCCATTTTTCTCATTAGAGGGAAAATACAGAATGCTTGCAAATTCAGTACTACATCCTTCCAGCATCTCAATATACATAATAGTTTTCTATTTTTCAAAGCACTGTGGCTTTGTAAAAAAACTATGCTAAATCAGATGAAGTATTACTTTTCTCAATTCTGTATATTTTAAGTGTGGGCTTGTCCTACTCTGAATTTTCAATTAATTATACTCTCTTTCTTCTGAGGACATATAATATGCTGTTTCCACCTTATGCTAAGAAGGAATCCTTTTCTCTTCCCCCCCCCCCCCCCCCCGATTTGATCTGCATAGACTTTTTATAATTAAAAAAAAGAGATTTGCAGGATTGTACAGCAAATTTTGAAGAAATACAAGTAAAACCATTAATGACAAGTGATTCTTTGTGCAACTGCCTTCATCCATTTTCAAAACTTTCTTAGAGCTCAAAATGAAAACTTAATTCCATTAAGTAATACCAATTCTGCTACTGAATTTAACAGAACCAGGAGATCTTCCTAATCATTAGCCTAGAGTAAAATAACATTTATGAGCTGCAACCTTCCATGGAGGAAAGCAGCATTACCTTCACCAGCGAACTGCTAAGAAATTGCCTCCTCCTCAGGTTTTGTAGCTTTGGCATTTCTAAGCACAGCAGCTCTTCGGCACACAAATTTTGTAACCTATCTGCCTGTGTCTGATCAATCCAAACTCATTCTCTAGTAAAATGGCAAGAATTGCACTGAGTCAAGATCTTTCACAGCTGGATTTAGTGGAGGAGCACTTAGGAGAAGAGAAGGCTGCGGGGAGACCTGATTGCAGCCTTTCAGTACTTAAAGGGAGCCTATAGGAAAGATGGGGACAATCTTTTTAGTAGAGACAATAGTGACAGGACGAGGGGTAATGGTTTTAAACTAAAACAGGGTAGGTTTAGGCTAGATATAAGGAAGAAATTCTTTACAATGAGGGTTGTGAAACACTGGAACGGGTTGCCCAGAGAGGTAGTGGAGGCCCCATCCCTGGAACCACTCAAGGCCAGGTTGGACAGGGCTCTCAGCACCCTGATCTAGTTAGCGGTGTCCCTGCTTGCTGCGGGGGGGTTGGACTAGATGACCTCTAGGGGTCCCTTCCAACCCAATACTTTCTATGATTCTATGATTATTCTGCCCAGTTTGACCCAGGCATCTTTCAACTTCAAAGAATGGGAAAACAAAGAATTTTGCTTTCCGTACAGCCAAGGCACAGCATTAAAAAAAAAAACAAAAACAAAAACAAAAAAAAAACCCCAAAAACCCTCATTGAAGGCACAGGTTACACACTAGGTACTTAAAACTACCTACAACTTACTTAGCTATTGAAAGTTTGAGGTTTTCCAGTTCAAATTTCTTTCAAATTCAGAAAATGGGAAGAGTAAGGAACATTACATTAAAGAACAAGGCCCTCCAAATCTGACCCATACATCTAGTTGATCACAGAATTCCACATTACAATTGCAAAGCATGCCAGAGTTCTGCCATCGATGGTTATGTTCAAATAATTGTTACCGTACTTTCTTGCTCCATCTGTGACAACAATTTTAAGAGTCTCTTATTTGGAAATTCAAATGATTAAATATAAACTGATGCAAAAAAAAAAAAAAAAAACAGGAGCTTTAAAGCTACTCAGTTATCCAAATCTTCACTGGTTTAATAGTTCTATCTCATGCTATTAAAATAGATAATACAATGTAAGAGTTAGCAATGTCTAATTGATATTTGAGGTGTGCAAGTTCTCAGTTGATGTATTCCAAAAGGTAACTTTTAGGAATAGGTTTAGCAGAATGTGAAGACAGGTGGATCAAGACAGAATCTCACTCCATGAGCAAAATTAGCAAAGGCACATTGATAAGGTGTCCTTGACTATTTGCTGTTATCATGCTTATTATAATCGTGCCTAGAATTGCAGTTACACAGATGGGTTTTACTTACGAGAAGTTGCTCTTTGGAAACGGCAGGGATGGATGATGCGAGTGACCTATGTGGTCACTGCAAAAGGATGGACAGGCATGCTCTGTGTCTTTAGATAAACATGTCCAGTTGTAGTTTTAGCATTTTTTGTTAATATAACACTAGTAATATTACACTATCTTAATCACTAAGTAACGCTATGTAGTGTGAAAAATAACTGCAAAATAACTCATAGGCTTCCGTTTACTGGTTGGCTCAAAACAAATAAAAGTATTCACGCCTGTTAACTGCTTCTCTTAACTGGTTTTGCCCCAGGTGATTTTGTAGCAGCACGTCCTTGAAGGACGACACGAAATCCCCCACAAAGCATATTCATCTCGTGGCTGAACAAATCCAGAATGATGTCTTAAATAAAAAATTTGGTCTTCCTTCTCCCATCTCTTTAAAGTACTCCTTATATTAGCCCTTCCAGGGAGAAAACAGGATACTTGGGTTTCCATGGTATCACTTAGCATATGCAGGATCTATATTTTTGTTTATTGAAAATGATACTTCAGACTCAGTATGGTACTATTCATGAGTCATTATAGCCAGATTGTGGGGAACAGATAGGAGAATCATACAGAAGAGGGAGATAGGCACTTATCTGAAATTAAATACTGAGACACATTGACATTTGGGAAAAGAGAGGATACTGTGAGGAACGGAGCTCAGACATTGATAAGAAAGTGATTTCTTCTGACGGAGAATTTCTTGATCTTACCTTTGGCATTTTATCCTGCTTCTGAAAAAAATTATGCTCTCGTTCACTACAACACTCCTGCCATCAAGTATGTCAGCACTTAAAACTAGAGGCTGGACTAGAAAATTTGCTAAGACTTAATGTTGCACACTATTTTATGTCCAGTTGCAAGATTATTTCTAGCAAAATAAAGTCAATTTTGATTATGGCATCTGTAAACAGTGTAATATCATGACATTTTAATTAGTAATAGGAATAACTCTGAAATGTATTCTCATCTATTTTTCCATGCTGCATTTTTTTAAATTATGGAAGACTTTATATAAAAGACCAACAGATTCAAGTTTACTGGCCATAAAAAAAATCCCTTCGGAATCACAGATCTTCCTCAGGGAGTGTTTGTTCCTTCAAGTAGATTTAGTGCTGAGACAGTGTGGTAGTTAAAGCACAAACAGAGGCTGTTGATAAAGTGGCAATGCATAAAAATGTTGTAATGTATTACAAAGGAGCAATTGCCTGCAGTTCATCATTATGGATATGACAATGAAGTTCTGCTTTACATATTCCAGGCACTAAGAATTTTGTAGCACTGATTACAGGCGGTTCTTCTTCCCCTATAAAAAGAAAAAAAGAGAGGTTCATTAATTGAAACGTTGCCTTTGTATCTGATCAACATTTTAGAAAGAATGCAAACTTATGAAAACCCTCTGGATCATAATGCCATACATTCACGAGGCTGAACTACCAAGCTCTGCAACTCCTTATCTACTGAATTAATACAAATTTTCTCCCAGGCAGGGCTTCTTAGAGAAGACCTTATTAGTGAATGGACCTAGTAAAGGTTTGGTCATCGGTACTCCCTCAAAATTAAACTGGTTTGAGCTTCAGTTGATAATGCCCAATATAGTGATCTCTTCGATAACCTTTTCTTTGCAGATCAGTAGTCTGCACATGAACTGCACTGAAACATAGAAAGTATTACAGATTATGTGACTTATGATTACAATTCAAAAGATGAAATCAAACTGTCCTGTAAAGAGAAAGGAAAGATCTACACTGAGATGCTAAATGACAGAGCTGTTCACTTCTGTTCTGATTAAGTAATGGGTAAAAAATAGGTAGCCAGAACAGAAATGGTACTGTGAATTCAGAGCAATAATTTGGACATGTCCAACTCTTCGAACAAGAATAAAATCTAAAAAATTCTATCTACTCTCATTATTAGGCATATAAATGTTAGGCCTACAAATATTTTGTACGTCTGTGACAGAAAAGATTTAATGGGTTGCACTCTAACAGGCAGATGATGCTCAGTTCTACAGACTGTCTCCTTTGTACCCTGTACATGATTAGGACTGTGGTTTGGGTGAGGGGGGGTTGAGTGAGAGTCAGTCAGAGTGGTGCTTTTGGGCAGGGACAGTAAACGGGAAAATGGCAGAAGTTATTGGGGTTTCTCAAGATGCTGGAATATCAGTGTTAAGATCCAACTCCACCAGCTAGTGCTATAATGTTTAACCTCTGTAGCTGGAACATGCTAACAAGTAGGTATGTGACTTGAGAATTAATTACTGCAAAGACTGCCTCTTTCTTCCAGTGACTCCTCGGCAGCTGGGATACCCAGCTGACAGCTCTGTGATTGAATCAGGAGGGGAATACTGGTAAAGCATTCTCACTGAGAGGCCATAAATTTTAAACTAGCATCCTACTTGCATCCAACACTAGAACTTTTACAGATATCACCTGTAATTTTTCCCACAAATGTGAAAAAAGGCTATGTTCAAAGATGGCAGGAAATGAAAGAATATAATATTAATTTTGAAACAATAACAGAGTATTTGTGGCTTAAGCAATTAAATCGGTAAATCTATTTTCTCCACCTGAAAAGTTTTCAGGTTTTAGTTATTTTGTCCTATAGACTATCTAGCCTATAGATATAGATGCTATATCTGTAAACCAACATCTACATTCTCTCCCCCCAAGAGAATTCTGGCACCAAATATTAGTTATGAATTGTCTGAATAATAATAAAAAATGATCCATTTAGCCAAGAGAAAAGTCTAACAAATTAGCTCACTGTCAACACTGATTCACAAAAATACAACAGCATAACATCATCTAAATGCAATATTCACCTTTTGGAGCTGCTTAAGGAAAATCTCAGCAAAAAGCAGTTTTATTCTATGAATACAGCTGCTGGAACATTCCACACTGATGTAGTTGTGATGCCAGTTCAATGTACTGTAACTAGTAAGGTCACAGCAGCTTTTTATATAGCCTGAGGCAGTATTTACACCTTCTAACTGGAGGCATCTAAGATGGGTATCTATGTTGGAGAGTGTCATCCAAGCATTTAAATTCCTTAACTGAAACCCATTTGTTCATTCCTACCAGGCCCATATCCAATGAGAAGCCTAATGTCATTCTGAAACTTGAGTTAACCATAGTACAGACTATATCCCTAAAGGTTCCAGTATGTGCTGAAGCAAAACAGGATGTCAGTTTTAGATTTACGGCCGTTCTGTAAGAACACTTCAACGCATCACCCTCTTGATTAAACCACGCAGCTGTCAGCTGAGTGTCCCAGCTGCCAAGGAGTCCCCGGAAGAAAGAAGCAGTCTCTTTAATAACACGTCAATTAACAAGAAGTGACTTATTAATATAATTTTAGTGAAATCTTACTTAGCTAAGGAATCCCCCCCCCCCCAGTAAGTTAAGGAAAAGATTCATTTATCTAAAATTACTGAAATCCATCTTTTTCACCATCTTTACACAATGCGTACCTTCCTCTGCAGCCTTCTATATGGCTCCTCACATACTATCTTAAGTATTTTGAGATAGTAGAAATAGGCTTACAATAACTGAATATCAACACTTCTGTATCTTACCTAAACCTGATGATGAAGAAACGCTTCCTGTAATGGAAGATGTTTCAATTTGGTCTGTCAATAGTCCTTCCATTAAAGGTAAAGATAATTCAGATGAAGGAACAGACGAATCATAGATTCCAGAATCTCGAGGCATATCTTTAACATCTGAAGCTTTAACAACATGTAACAACGGCTGAAGAACAGAGCTGCCACCACCTTGAATGTCCTGAGTTTCTATATCTTCTCGAAGGTTTAAGTGCTGAATTATACAGTGAGAGTCTGAATTTCCAGATGAAATAATATTTACATCTGTTTTCAGGTAAAAATCACCATCCATCACCTGTTTATTCACTAAGTCATTTAAAACCAAGCCCGAATCAAATTTTTCCATGACAGGCTCTGAGTAATGTAAAGAAGGTGGAAGCAAGGGAATAAATTGTTTCTCAAACCAGTCCGGTTCCTGATCAATGAACTGATGCATATTGCAAATGGCAACATAAAGGGACCTCCCAGATTTGCTCCTGAAATAATTCCTTTTACTAATGTTAACAGGAAACACCTCTGAATCCTGTACACTAACATCTCTGGAGTGTAAATGTGAATACAGCTGAGGGAGATTGTCCATGAGTTTGTATTTTGTACTTCGATCCAGAATACCAGGGATGTCTCCTTCACAGGAGTAATCAAAGTAGACTGCAATGAATTTGCAGAGGTCATTTGAATTTTGCTTTGCCTGACGAAGCTTCTCTGCAACAGTCAACACAGCAAACAGAAAGAGTTCTCCTTTTCCTGCATCTTTGGTTATCCCTCTGTGCTTCCAGTTCTTTTTTTCAACAAAGTATTTCATTCCCTTGGAACACACAATGATGATAAATTGGGACTCGTTTATTTTTTTAATAAGCCACTCTTTCTGACCTTCTTTACAAATTCTTAGATCTTCCCACAAATCCAGAGCCACCTGGAAGAGAAAAGAACATTCTGGTTGATACTCATTATTAGATTATTAGATATATTTGCTAATAAAATTTAAATAAGTTATACTCAATGAGTCAACATGTATTTATCCGACAATTGAGAATTAATGATGAGTTTAACTATAGCTTAACTCTGATGCAAATATGCGCTATTTTAAAAGATAAATAAGTAGTAATTAACACAGCACTGATAGCAGACAAACTGGAATCACTGATAGTAACTATGTCAGTAGGTATTCACCAAAATGAGCAAGGCCTCACATTAATTCTAAACTTTCCCTGTGGGCTGAATATTTCACTGGGTTAAGGAAGTGGATAAATTGCTAAGGCAAAAAGGAAAACCTTCCAGGCTTTTTTTTTTTAAAAAAACAAACAAAGAATGATATATGAATGCATTTTGCTGCATATTTATTACTTAAAGAAAAACATACCTATTTATACATGTGTTACATGTAAATTTATGGAAGCAACAAGTAACAGAGTGACAGTGCAAAGCTAAGTAGCTGAATGTAAACTGGGTAGTTTCTTAAAAAATAAAACTACTATGGATTTGGTATATAGCAATATTTCTAGGGCAATAAAAAGAACATAGAAAATGTGGCTGGACCAAGTAAATTACTATTTACTTTTCTGATCAAATTAGATACTGTCAATCCACAATAAACAATGTATTGTGCCTGCCTCAAACAATTTAACGGTTGTATACTTCAGTCCTTAATGTGCTGAATGTAATGGAAATCCATATTCATAGATCATCTTTTCCATATTAATGAAGTCTGATGCCAAGAATTTTCATATCTAGATACAAACATCATTAGTGCCTGTACCACTGAGTCCTCTGAGTTAGGATGCAAATCAGCAGCAGGTTATCTCTGATAAGAAAGCTCTGAAAATTTTATCATAAGATTTGTTTTATTTTGTACTTTGTCAAATTTTCTGAACGTTCTACATGGTCTGAAATGCCTGTGTACCCCAAGATGCAGGACACAATGCTTTATGTCATTAAAGAAAGAAGGAGCAGTACAATAACAGAAAAAAGATGCAAAAAAACTTTCAGAATAGACACTCATCAAAATCACTTGTGAAGTCTTCGCTCGAGCGTTTTTCCAGAGAACAAAGTATTTTTGCTTTGCTATATCATCCATAACAGAGTGGAAAACTTTGCCATGTCACAAGACAGAGAGTAGGTGGAGGACTCCTGAAACCATTACCGCACAGTCAGCTACAGGCACAAAGTGACCATGCCCGAGGCGGTCACGCAGTCGGCCCTGACGAGTCCCTTCCAGCCGAAATACTCTATTCTATGCTTGGGGAGGAGAAGTCATTTCACAGCTTCTTAGGAGATACTCTGATAAAGGTACAGTATAGGTAGTTTTACTTTTGTGACTGGTTTTTTTTTCTGTTCTTCAGAATACTGTCCGATCTGCTATCTGTGAGAAAGGATTTTTAGTGTGGTCAAGTTTTTATTTTAAATGGTTGTTAAATGCCACTGGTTTTGTCCTTTACAAGAAAACATTCCAATTCCACATGAAAAATACTTGTTCTATTATGTAACATATATGTTAATATTAATTAATATTATTAATATTAATAACAGCAACCCATTATTTCTGTATGTAGGTGCTATCAATATTTTGTTATATAAATCTTAAACGATGCCTGATACTGTATGTTCCATGGTACATAATTATAGCGGTTAACAGCTCACCTTAATACTATTCCAAAGAGGTATGGTGGTAGCAGGGCTAAAGCACATCTCTAAAAGGCGGATTCAAGCAAGTTACCTATAAAACACCTTACCTGAACCATGTAAAACGCAAATAAACAGTGAAGAGCCCCAAACATGCGAGGCATTGATCACGTTACTGTGCTTGGCCACTAGAGTTCAGCCTTGCTGCATAGTCGAAAAAACAGCTTCGGTTCTTCCATTTAAAGTCACGGTGGCAGGATTAAAACACAGCAAAAATAGACTAACAATTGTCTTGCCGTTGTACAGTTGGAAAGCAAAACACCGGTCACATATTCATTATATTTTAGAAACAAGCCTGAGATTCTAAGCCTAGTTGTTTAAAGTAACAATGTGAATGGCCTTCTCATAGCTTGAAATGGAAACCAGGAAAAGACATGCTGATTTTACAGCATTAATGGAACAGAAGGGAAGTAAAAAAAAAACCATCAATAAAAATGAATACATAATTTCAACTATTAATCCTAATTACACAGATTTTTCTCTATGAGTAGGAGTTTTGATAGATTCAACTATTTTAAAATTAGAACATAAAAGGTATTTTACGAATACTGAAGTGTATCGGATAGACTAACACCTTTTTGTGGCTACCAACTATAAAGATGCAATACCTACTTGCAGCCAAAGCAGTTCATATGAAACAAGCTAAACACAGCTGAATGAAAGTCCTGCAGTCAATGTGGTACTCATTTTCCACTATTCTGTTATTTTTAAGCAGGCTATGATCTGTTCCGTTCCCTAAGTAAAGAAAATTTATATAGCAAATATTTAGAGAAATAACAAAAGTTATCTCTATGGAAAGGAGAGATTGAAATATCCCATTTTCAAGCGCATATTATTTTGAGTTTTGGGGGTGCTGTTTCAGTTAAGGAAACTCTCTTTACAGAAGAAATGTTGAGTTTACCTCACAACCACAAAAGTCCTGAAGAAAATAGGCAAAGCATTGGATGACATTAATGTGTTTCTGGCAATCTTTACTGGAATAGCAGATGAACACTTTTGGCCGGGGACGAAGTCTTTCCACATGGAGACCTGCAGCATATGCTGAAGATTCTGAGCTCTCCTCATCTAGATGGGAATATATATTTTCTAAATTGCAAAAGAGAAAGAGAGTTCACACTATAAAGCTTGGTTTTGTTTTGTTTTTTTTTAAAACTTTTGTAGGCTCATTACCAATGCATACAGTAATGACTTTTTTCAAAAGATATTTCTTTCCTTTCCAGCCTGAAAAATTTACACACACTCTATTTATCCAGCTTATAAGTTGCTACATATGTGGAACACACTTTGAAAGTGAAATGTGCAGTTATTACTGTACAACTCAGTAAACTCAAGAAGGGTTTATTTTATAAATAGAATGAGGTTGTTTCGCCTCTATCCACCTTCAACAGTCTTTACTTCTGTGTTCAAATATTACAAAACCTTAAAGATGTACCATCATCACGAGTTTCCTGTATAACAAAGACTTGTTTTTAAAAAAAAAACAAACATGACACAAGCCAGGTAAGAATATTAAACTCCAGAATACAGATCCCTTCAGAATATCATACAGTATATCTCTCTGGTATATATATAAACACACATTTGGACATTAATTTGACATTAATTTGAATTAAGATATGATTAATTTAAATCAAAATAGCTATTGGTGTTTCTTTCCTTATATATATGCTCTTATGCTGGAACGTAAAAGTCTGGGCCTACATCAGACTAATAGACTAATTCAATCTAGTTCCACAGCTGATTAAGCTAATTTGAAATAAAGCATGAGTATTTGAAAATATAATTATCCATCTAGGAATTTAATTTAGAACAATTCATCAGCAATAACTATTCTGGAACAACTCTCTCTGTAGACAAATCCTTAGTGATTTGCCTGTTTTTTTCTGTTGGAACTGTGCTAGCTGTGAGCAAAGGGACAACCACAGAAGACCAGAAGGTAAAAGGATTTAACCCGGATGGCATACAGCACTTGCACTGCACCTCAATGCCAAAATTCAGATGGATAACACAGATGTGTGAGGTTTGGGGAAGTAATCTCTTTTTCCATATTAATGAAACTGCATGATTCCCTAGATTCTACAAAAAAATGCCAACTGATTTTTAACATCTCAGCATAACAAATGTGGCTTGCCAGCTCCTGGACACATAGGAGAGAGAAGTCAGCAAAGAGGGATAGAATCTATTTCAGAGAAACATCTGCAAGTAAGTCTCAGAAAGAGTAAATTTAGGAAGACGGCTTAGGATGAAGTATACAGGCAACTTCCAGGAAAGTGTGCAAATCTGGAATAACAGATACAGGTAGTATTCTAGACAGTGCTGAGGACTGTACTGTCATCACACGGCTTTACTTTCCTTCTGGTTTAAAATAAATATAAATTAGATATTTCTGAATTAAATGAGGGAATGTTTAAAATGTATCAAATTACAGATCTGTTTGTATTCTACGCAGTCACGCAGTACTTTCACAAATAAAAAAAAAAAACTTGAAACCAAAAATATTTCCCAACAGCTCTTTCATTCTCTCCTTTCTACAGTGAAGTCTTGATCTGTTATACAATACTTTCTATGGCAACAAATTACCATCAGACACTGATTACAAATTTGCTACAGGTTGCAACACACAAAAGAACTGTGGAGAGGAAGGAAAGAGGTAGAAAGTTCTTCAGATAAAGGTACTTCTGGAATAAACCTAGCAGTTAAGACTTTTTTGGTTGCAAAAGTGCGTCTTTAAATGCAACTCTGTATTGAATAAAGCCTCTTACCTTGCTGTTTCTTGCGGCACATCACTGTGAAAAGCGTTGCAAATGCTGAAATGACAACTAAAGGGACTGTAATGGCAATAGCTCTTATCGGTCCAGCCCACGGCGAATGTACTTTGAAAAATAAAGCATAATTAGCCATATGCAAATAAGCTATATCATAATTATCTAAACAAATCATCACACTGGGAATGTCAAGCTGCTGCAGTTCATTATTATCAGGTAATTCCCAAATATATAGTAGAATCAAGCATCATGTTCTGCTCCATTTCAAATAGGTTTCATGCTGATTGCTCCCGTCACCACAGCATCAGAGCAACTAACACAGTAAGAAGAGCCGTATGCCAACTCATACCTCCTCCCATGAGAAGAACTTCACATGAAGTTTGGTTTTGGTAAGATATGCAATAGTCATTCAGACCTGTCAGATTTTTGTCGCAGGGTGCTGAGCTAGCCACTTAGAAAGAATTGTCTTCCTGCGCAGATTATCTGTAGCAATGTGCATTAGGATTCAGTCCATTTTTGCCCATTGCCGCCGTCTGTGGCAATGTTTTGCGTCTGCAGTTACTTTCTGAAATCCTTATTTAGCTTCTCAGTAACTGGTCTGATACAGACATGCTAAGCATCCACCTGACAGGTTTTCCAGACTGCTCAATTTCATTTCAGGGCTGAAGTATGCAGGCAGGTAATGCATTTAGGCTGCTCTCACAGTTTCATTACATTATTTCCACATTACTGCAGGTACCTATCAGTTGCACGCAATTAAGATACAGGCTATGATTCTTCATATCCATATATACAACAAAAGTGACTTTCCCACAAAGATTTCCAATGATATATTGATCTAAACTGTGCTAAATATATACGTACAAAGAGGCAGATGTATATGTACAAGTGTGCATGTCTACTCTTTTTTCATTAGGTCAGAAGATCACAGCACAATTCCCTCAGTAGTCTTGATTACGGCAAACATACAGGTCAAATCAAAATCTATTTCCAACATAATTAAAACTGAATTTAAATTAATATGGTAAATACTGTATGCTGTTTAAAAAAACCAAAATTCATACCTGGTTTTAGCGCATAGTGCATTGTTTTCCTTGTCGTATTAGTGTCATCAACCAGCTTTGAAAAGTAAAAGTTGAATTTTATTTTGTGGAAATTTATTGATTTTCTGCAATATGTAAACAACTATAACAGCTTTCATCACCAAATGTGAAGAAACTTACTGTTCAAAATTTAAAATCAAAGAGCACCACAAACTAGTAATTAGGGAAATCATTTGTCTTTGTTGGTACATAGTTTAATGTTGTAACTTACAGATTTCATACTGTCATCATCAGGAGAAATATCCACTTTTTAAGTACAATAAAAATTGACCAAACTACAGAATTCCAATTAAAAAAAAAATAAAGTCCAAGATTTTTGCAGGCCCACAACTTTATGTGAAGGCACAGGTGAAACTGCTATGCACTCAGGGAAGAAAAGCTATGGAAAGGTCAAGAACAAGCTGTCTAAAAACTTTTACTTCCCCAAGGTAATTCAGTAAGGATGCCTGAAGTCCACTTTTATCAAGAAGTGACTTGAAATACTTGAATTTCAGTTAATTCCTTCATTAACGTACTCATTTAGCTGTTATACAAATGACTATTTATAAATATTACCTCAATTATATAATCCCCTGGAGATACATTCTGAAGAATACAACTTGTAGTATCTGTGTTTTGCTCCTGTATCAAAGAAAGAATATTTTGCAAGCCATTCACATACTTTTAAAACCTAATAAAAAATACATTCACATTGATTTAGAAATATACAGTCCCCTCCTGTACTAGGACACCTTAAACAAGCAAAACTAAGTCTCTCCATTCAAACATACAAGGACTACAACCCTCTGCCTGCAGAACTAAACTATGATTAATTATCCAAAAAAACTCTTAAAAGTTTGGTCTAATACATAAACTCTACATTATGCCCCCATGAAGCTAACTAGCTTTCAGAGACTTAGGATGAAAGGTTGACCAATGAGAACAAACTTGCCATTGAATACTAACCAAAGTTAAGGAAAATTATACAGCAAATTGCAGCTCCCACAATAAGATGTAAGCACGCAGCCATACGAAACCACAGAGAGCCTAATTCCATGCACATACTAAAATAAGAGCTATATTGTGATACCATCTCAGATGGGTAATCTATGAAGTGGTCAAATTTGGTGCAAAGGTGAAATTAAAAAGTAGGAAATCATATGTATAACAAACGTAATAAAACAGTCTCTTCCCATTTGCTTATACTTTCAAGCTCCAATGGAGTCCTCAATCCTGATTTTGACTGCTGAGTGCTATCACAATAGAATTATTATTTACATAAATAGTATAAAATAGTTTTAAAAATTTAAAACTGATAGTATTCTATATTGTCTTAAATTTTTAAAGTTTCTATAAAACCTTAGAGCATCTAATGTTAATAGGTTTTGTGCTTTGAAGAGTTGGCAAAACTCAGTGACGTACCTGTTTGCAGGTCTTTTGCTTAAATTGCCCTTCGTGCTTAAGTTTGTAGTGAAGAAAGTAATATCTAAACCCAAAGCTGTGAGGTGCATGATCAAACGACACGTGCATGTTAAAACCCTGCTGGGTAACATTCAAATTCCTGGGCTTCCAGTCTGTCAGAGGAGATATTAATGAATTGGAAAAACGTGACTCTTCAAGTACAGTAATTTGTAAGATGAATATACAGAAAGTATTACATTTTACTTACAAGGTTTGCAGACAAGGTTTTCTGGCTGTAGCAACAATTCACATGCTATAAAAACACACAAAAATTGTTAATGATACAGTATCAAAATGCTATGCTATTTAAACAGAAAAAGAACAAAGGCAAAAGAAGGGAGTTCATGATTTTGAAGACAGCATCCCCATTTCTTTCCCAGTCTCTAATATGCCTGGAGTAAATATACTTCGCAAACTTCACTTCTTTGTTATGACTTCAAGTTCCTTCTCATCTTTATATGAGAAACATAGGTTCATTAATTTGAAAATAGCATTCCTTAGTGAGATAAAAGGGATAGCACCAGACACAGCACAGCAGGAAAGGAAGTTGAAACGAGCCTTAAATACATTTACTCAGAGTAAAAAAATATGCTGAGCACGATTACAAAGATAAATGTTATTGTGGTCTGCATCAACAGACAGACCTGAAAATGTTTTTAGAAAGTTTTAAAGGGAAAAAACACCTAAGTAGGACAAATATCAACATTTCACCCCAAAGGGTACTTGCAGTTTCTCATCATACTATTTAAGCACTGATGAGCTTATTCAAGTTTTTTCTCTCTAACTTCAGTGAGAATTGCTAAGTAATTTTGAGAAATTCAACTTGATTTGTTGCTATCTAATTTTATAATGTACTCATCTATATCTGTCTCTAGGTATCTGTTTTTGAAACTGTGATCTCAAAACCAAAACCAACCTGAGCATCTTCATAATGTCCAGAGAGAAGGAGCAAACCATCTTCATGAGTCAAATGTTCCTGAGACCCATGGGAGTAATCCTGCTGCAGGCAAACCTGAGATAATCTCAAGCCTGCCTAAGACTTTTCTTCTGGTTGTTGTCTAACACGTATTATCATACACCACAAATTTATTTGTGGCATCTGAATTCTTTCCACTTAACATCCAGATCTTCCTTCAAAGACTAGGTCAGTAACTATCTTAACCCAGACGCATCTAACACCATCACCTATTACATTCCTTTGTTGGGAAAACTAAAAAAGAAAAAAAAAAAGGGGGGGGGCACCCACTGGGGAAGAGATTATATGCAATACTACATTGTATGCAATACTTACGTCTAGTTCGGAAGAAAAATGGGTGATAATTACTTTCATTTTTAACAGAAGGAAAAGGAACAATCTTTAAAAAGTAATCTGTTTCAAACTTCAGATTTACAAAGGGCTGAGATTCCACTCCCTACAAAAAGACAAGATTGCAACATATCTTAAAATCAACAATTATAACTGAAAGTATCTTTCAAAACAAGCCCACAGTTTTGCAAACATAAGCAGAAATCAATACATTAACAATTCTTTATCTACCCCTCCTTTACACATTGACGTGAGGAATCTCAGTGCAGAGTTGGATGTGGACTACTACAGATGTGCACCTGTACTCCAGAGTCACCCAAATGACAGTGTCCAGCTTCACGAAAGTGTCTATAGAAGAGGACTAGATCTGTGCCTAGATCAACAACTATCATTAATTTAAAGAATAATACTTTTAGGAAGCAACCTGCATCCTAGTGAACAGCACACTGTGTATATATTTAGACAGAGACATATTTAGATTTATACGCAGCAGATAAACACATTCAAGATTACTTACACAATCAAGAAACAAAGAAACTTTTCTTGAGACAAAGCACTTACTGTTCGTTTGAAACTGGGGCTGAGCTGCTTTGGATCTTTTAAAACCATCTGCTGGCATTGTCTTCCCTCTGATTTTAACTCCTCAAGTATTACTCGAAATCCTTTCAGGTATTCAATCCCTGCAAACAGCAGGGCATTAAAATAGAAGACTAATATTTCAAAATGCATAATGTGGCATTTTATGTAATTTGAATATATTGTCTTTAAAAACAAAACTTGCTATTCATATGAAATATGTTTATGTTTAATACCTGTTGTTGTGTGTCAGTTCTTCCCACATTTTCTCTCTTGCCTATTTAGAATTCAATCTTTGGCAAAGGCTGCAATTACTACATACTTGTGTAATGCTTGGAGCAGAGGGGCCCACAGCTCAGCTGGGGCTCCCAAATTATCACTGCAATACAACTCATCATTACCTTCATCACCCTCAGGAATACTTTATAGTAACTTCACATTTCCATTATTAGCAACAAAATATAACATTTTGTGAGCAAATTATAGAAGTACTCCTTTGTAACACCTTCCTATGATTTCAGAGACTACCAGATTAAAGTGATAGTGGTTGTTACAACTTCTTTAGTTCTAGTACAGTATGGGATAACAGAAAACTTGACTTAAATGGAATGGAATTTATTCCAGTGCATGAATACTTCCAGTTATTTATAACCAATGCCAGAACTACGCCCATTTTTTTCAAGTTGCTCTAACACAACTAACTCTCAGCACAGTGTCTTTACATTTCTTTGCAATGTTCTCATCATGGAGTTACTGCATGACATGACTAAACTGAGTCACGGGGATGCGACTGTCACAGGACAATGCCAGAGTCTTACCCTGTGACAGTTTTGTGGCTCAGGTATCAAAGTCACTGCATAGTTCTTCAAGACTAACTACCACCACTCTGTCTAATTACATCTCTTCAACAGCATTACATATGGCAGAACACATATTTATCAAAGACACAGCCACAGCCTTCATAAACTAAACGCCACATAAATCAAAAGGGATTAATCTGAGTTTATGCTACGCTTGTCAAATAAAAAAACAAAACAACACCAACCCAAATGTATGATTTTCCATGGATGACCTCTGTTTCACCAGTTTTCATGGTTTTGTGCGGGTTTTTTTCATGTTTTATAATCTTGTAAAAGATAAAGACCACGAGTTGCCCAATGTTTTCTTAATATTCCATGGAACAAAAGCACTATGTGTGCTTACACGAAGACCATGAAAGAGAAAGTGTCCAGTCTCCGTGTTACCCGGGATGTTTCAATGGCAGTTCTGTCCTCCTGCTCTCCAAAGGATTAACCTCTGATCATTACAAGAAAGAACACCAAGCTTTGTTTCCCACAGAGATTTGATTCACCTAGTCTAGAGCTGAAGATTACCAAATGCTTTCAACTGCACAGTTTTGCAGAACTAAGTGTAATTTTCATATATTGTTTTAAATCCCAGAAATGAATCATTATTTTTTTATCAAAAAAATTATGAAAGCGAGATGCAATACTGGGAGGCCACAAAACAATGACATTTTTTCTTATCTAAAATGTTTGACTTAATAAATGCAGGTCTAGGCTAAAAAATTTACATCAAATTTAATAAATACATATTTGCATTATTAGCCACATCTCATCGTTTAGGACGCAATCCTACTGCGTAATTGGGAATCTTCCAGCTCTTACTAAATCATAAGAAAAACCTGATTTAAAAGCTTTTTGAGGGAGTGTGAACCATGAAATATCACACTGAGACTCTGCTCTATGAGAAAAAGAATATTAAAAAAACAAATTTCTGTTTGAATTTTGAAACGGTATTGTGCTTAACTAATTCTTTAATCAATATGAAAAAACACCTTTGCAGTTAATATTCTTTAATGAAGTATTAAAAACATTGTAGAAGAAACCTCCACTTCTTTCATTTGCTAAACACCGGTGACTAAAAAAAAATAAGTTTATATTACGTTATTCTATTTAGGACCTTAATTAGCATGAAGAAAAAGAAATGATGAGCAGGTACTGACACAGAGGGAGGGCACTATAGTGCAGCGGTCTCCAAATTTTGTTGATCCTACACTCCTGTGAACAAAAAAATTTTGAGCACAAACACCCAGTATATTTGTAAAATACACCGATGCACTAATATATTATGTACATTATAAAATATACACAAAAAACATTTAAAAAGCATGAGATAAAGATTAAGAACTATTTTTAAAATAACATTTTACTAATGATACAAAAAACTTTTTTGTTCTCACTTAAAAATATTAATATTTTTGAGTGAGAGCTATGTGATTGAATATGCTTTGTTATTTTTTAAAATGTTGGTTTAACACTGTGTAATATGGCAATTTGAAGGTCTGGTTCTAAGTTCAGTTTATTTCATTACTCGGTTTTAATGGCTGTCATAGCTGAAAAAATAACCTCACAAAGACAGATGGATCCAAATGGATGAAGTGCATCATCGGCTGCATTTGCTAAACCATGATACCCATTTTTCACTTCCATCCTCTAATTATGCAAAGGCTTTTCTCAAAATTTGGCTAGTAAATTTCTATCTTCCCTGATGTCAGCTGTGCCCAGTGACAGAGCAAGGGGCAATGGGCACAAACTGAGGCACAGGAAGTTCCGTCTGAACATGAGGAAGAACTTCTTCCCTCTGAGGGTGACGGAGCACTGGAACAGGCTGCCCAGGGAGGCTATGGAGTCTCCTTCTCTGGAGATATTCAAGACCCACCTGGACAAGGTCCTGTGCAGCCTGCTGTAGGTGACCCTGCTTTGGCAGGAGGGTTGGACTAGATGACCCACAGAGGTCCCTTCCAACCCCTACCATTCTGTGATTCTATGCCTTGATTTCTGTGATTCCATGTGTTGCATTTTCATATTTTTAACAAATGCGTTCAAAACCCACTGAAACTGTGCCTTCAGAAGATTTTTCAACAGGCTAGGAAATTCTGTTTCCTGATTTTTTAAGTGTAAATTATGAGAGTTTTTATAGGTGAGAAGCTGGCATTGTTTTCAGCAACAAAATCACATAACAAAGGAAACATTTCCAAACATCCATTTTCAAAAATATCTTTCAACAGCAGTCGAGTTTCTTTCAAAAAGCAGTTACTCTCTCTCATTGTTAAAATGTCAGCTTTACCTTGAAGAGACACATTAAGTGTGGTTTTGGTTTGTTTGGGGTTTTTTAAAGTATCTGCTGGGTAGCATACTACTGACAGCCACTTGTCATCAGAGAAAAGGTCAGGAAATTTAACACTTCTCTTTTTGTGAAAGAAGAATGCTTAACTCAAAGATTTGAGGTTAACAACTCTTAAGCACTTTGCCACAAGATAACCAGTGAACCTCTGCATGGCACAAAAGATTTTCATGGTCACTCGCCATCTCATTACAAAGTATTGTAAATATTCTGCTACTTGAATATCTTGTTTTTATAAAACTAATCACACTGATGACATCCTGTGCACTTCTGGCTCCGACTTCATTGCTGCAATAGTTTCCCTATGAATGATGCAATGACTGAATTTCATGTGTGGTGCTATCTCTGTAACCTTAGCCCAGAATCCTTTTTGTCATTCCAATATTTCCTTGTATTATTTCATCCAGCTTTACCATGGGAGGAAGAAAAAGTGTTTCCTCAGCAGTACGTTGCTTTTGCTCTTTCACAACTGAGTAAGAAATCTCAAACGAGATTTCACAGGAAGAGACTTCTGCAGATTTATCATTAAGTTTAGTGAAATTTTGTACTTATATTGAGTATCATGTGGCTTTAAATATCGCTGAAAAAATTGCAGAGGTTTGTCTTCATGTTCCAGATGCTTAGTTTCCAAATGTCTTTCTAATCCTGATGGCTTCACAGTATTAGCTAAAATCTCAAGGCACACTATACACTTAGGTCAAGGTTCGTCATTAACAGTGGCAAGTGTAAATCTGTATTTCAAATAGTTTTGATAATTTTGATAACTTTGGCTAACTTTTTATCAGAACTGATTAGATAGTCATTGTTTTTACCTTCTAATGTGGCTGATGAAGAGCCTGTACTAGGGTTAGGGGAACTGTCAGCTCTACTATTTTCTTCTTCACATGTGCTCGCATTATTGGTATTATCTTCAATTATCTTAAGGCACTTGTCCATTTCATGATGGTTAGTTTAGTTAAAACTAGATAATACAATCAGTAAATCCACTTCACCTGGCACCCACACACTGCAATACATCACAATACGCTCAAATCAAGTGAAAGAGTGAGTGTGCCACCAGGAATCCCTCCACGCTGCAGAACACCCACTGTGCCTCCAGGATACCTCATGCACCACACCTCAAAGATGAACATCTGACACAGAGACCCCAAAACGGTGCCAGTGTCAATCCATATATAAAGTATTAGTAAAGCTTAGTTTTGTTTTCAAGATCTAAAAAATATGTAAATAGAGGTTCTAAAATTTTCTTCACATGCCACAGTGGATCATCTTGCACACCCCCCACTTTGGAGCCTCCTGCTCTAGTGGGCAACAAGGTACTTCCAGAGACATTTAAGGGATTGAAGAATACTCTTAGTGACCATATCTGACAAGGAAACACATTAAAGTCTGTATAGCTATGATTAAATAATGTTTTCCACCTGTAAGACAATCTGCATCCTAAAGAATCTTTAAGTGTATCAGCAATTAAACTCAATCAATGCCACTGAAATGCACCAACGCCTTGGGGCAGAAAACAAAATCCAGGCTATTGCACAGTTCCAAAGAGCAGGGAAAAATCAACAAACTGGAATAGTAAAAAGCAGTGTGTGGCTGCAGATAGCATCCTAGTTTTAAGGGTATTTCAAGTGAGCTAGCAAAAACATCAGCTTTGCAAAGCTGTCAAGAATTTCTTTCTTCTTAAGCAGTTTGCTTCAATGATTCCCGGCATAATTTAATTATTTTACTTAATATCAATCAGCAGGAAGTTATTACGGAAGACATGATGAATTAGCCCATTTTGGTCTTACTTACCGATGGCATTTGCAGTCCAAAGTATCGTCACTGCAACCTGTTCGTAACATGCATACTGACTGATGGTTATGTTCTGCACATCTCCAATCACATGTCTTCCCACAGAATTCAGATAAGGCGTGCAGTCTAAAAATACGGAGGAAGAAACGCTTTAAGAAAAACATTCTAGCTGATGTTCTCATGCTATACCAGAGCAAGTAAATCATAATCTGCCAGCCTAACCTCCAATATCTATTCAAGCAACCAGTATCCAACATGACCCACATCTTTCCATGTAAATAAAGAATTATGTTAATTTCCTAATATTTCTTCAAGATTGAGCAAAATAAAAGCACTTGTGCACTTTTCATTTATAAAAATAAGTACTGTGTAGTAAATCTAGATGAAGCTTTTGTCTCAGGACACTGAAAACCACAAAACTTTACAGATCATTAAGCACAACCACTTTCACCAGTTGCAAAACCCTAGTTCATAGGACTCCAAAGGAAATTACCAGTTTATAATACCAGTGTAGCCTGTATCACAGTAAGAGTAAAAATGACACGTGTTGGAACTCCCAAGCAAGAACAACTTTTCCTCACTAATTACTCAAAAGAATGTGAGGACTGACATTAATTTTGTGGATGTAAAGTGCTTAGAGCAAGAGAATGTTGGTCAATCATCAGGCAAGTATGAGAACAATGAACAATGTGAAGCTTTAGAACTGGTGTTCAAGAAGTGCTTTTTAACCACAATACTGCTTGATCCTGACCACAAAGAACCTACTGCCTAAATCCGTCTCATCTCTGTCATCCATTCAGTAGCCACATCCCCGCAGACCATTTTCCTGCCACTGGATCCAGTTAGAACTGGATTTGTCTTGTTATCCGCACAAAATACTGTGTATTCCCTCAAGTTACAGCTCCACAAGCATGTGATTACAGAAAACCTCAGATTTCATTAAGAAAAGAAAAACATTCTTGACTTTGTTGTTGAACATGACCGTGTCTTTATGCATGCAAACAAAAAAACAAATAACCCCAAATTGTATTACTTTTAAAGCTTTACAATGTTTAGGCTCATATTTTGTGGCAGGAAGAGACGCAGCGGCCAGAGAATTCAATAGCTCTGGAGCACAGTATACATGAAGACATGTACACAGAAACATTCTGCTTTTGAACTAGTGAAGCCAACAAAATCCAGAGAAAGCTGACCAATAGACTATGTATTACTGACTGATGATTGATTCTAAAAAACTGAGATAATCTATATGCTATGTATTTGTCTAGAAAGAGTTTGTAGAAATGAAACATGAAAAATCATATGTTATTATCAGCCAATGCGGGACATTAAAATTTAATTCAGAGGTGTGATCCTAAAGGCAAGGAAAGTAAAATTATTAACTGAAAAGCAGTTTAAGAAAATGGCTTTTTACTGTGAATTACAATGGTAAGGGATCTTTTATGTAACTGCCGTGCAAATAAGAATAGAACCATTTGTACGACATTGCCTTTTACAAAAGCTGGGCAGTTGGTACTTACTCTGCTGTTTGTAGAATTCTGTTGCTACGAGTGACCTCAATGACAGCACGAACTTCCTCTTAAGAGACAAGAGTATCTCTTTCAACGGAAAGTTTGAAGTAACAGGGTTTTTTGCTAGGTCTGGATCCAATTAATAGCAAGCCCAAGATTTTGGATTCTGGTTACTACAATTTTATGGTCAAATAACAATTTGCCAAAAAGGAATATAGCACAAATGTCTGAAGTTTGACTGTGAGTCACTGATTTACATTTTTAAAGAACAATGGATTTAGGAAGAAAACAGCAGGGGAAAATTGCACTTCTTTTACCTGAATACAAGTGAAATACTAAAACATACAAACTGTTGTTTTTTACCTGAACAAATAATCTAACCAACTAATTTAACAACATAAAACACAGTTCACTAGAATTTCTGTGTGCCATAATAAAAGCCTTTAAATCACAGCCAGCAAGCCAAATTCTCTCTTGTGCTGGCTTATTCACGATAAGTATGTATTTCCATATTATACGAACTCTTTAGCCATGGTATTGGGAAGTCTTTTCCTAGTACTGCAGAACTCAAACAACTCCTTTGTCCAGGAAGCATGCAGTGCCAGCAGAATTCTGAATTAACACTTGTCATTGGTTAAACACAGCTCCTGGTGCCAGAATTAACGAAAAAAACATGACAGACACTGGAACTTAAACAGACTCCATTGCGTTAACTAAATGTGGGGACCTCTGATATTATTTCCTATTTTTCTTTATGTAGACAAAAAATCATAACTCTTTTGTAGCTACCACTTAACTCTTGTACAATCTGACATATTTTGCTCTTTTTAAATATTAATATCAAATTGGATTAAAAACAAAATAAAAATAAATAAGAGGAACAAAAGTATGATCAGAATTAATCAAAAGCACTGTGGTTAGGCTTCCTGATACATGCTCTCAATTAAGAAATTTTACCCACATTCAGCATCTGAGGTGATTTCTTTGGGTAGGCAAAAAAACCAACCCATGTCTTGCACTGGCATTAATACAAACATTACCAATGTAAATTAGGACCTTCTCTTGACTGTACATTGAGATTATATTGATGATGGCCACTAATTGCCCAAATAAGGATAAATTCCCAATGCAGTCAATAGTCATATTTTACTGACTAGACAACACAGATGACAAAAACCTTTAAAAATGAGAACAATAAGATACAGCCATTTAGTAGACATTTGAAGTACTATTGCTGCATCCTGCTTATTACTGTTACTGTGCTAGAGATTATTATCTTCTTAGTTCAGCTGCAAAACAGATCACATCTGCTATGGTAATAAAACCATCTGTCTTCACTGAAAATGTAGACAGCAGTTTTCCACTAACCCAGCCCTTTAGCACTGTAGCTATGAAAAGTTCTAACTACATTTTATTATCAGTGAAACACAGGAAGGAGAAGATCCACCAGACCCAGCAGAAACAAATCTAGATTTTAAAATTCTGTTGATACTAACAAGCTCAGGCTGCTCTTAGAGACATTTTAAAGAGACACATTGCTATAAATTGACAGCCGTGATGGAGGCCTTGATTTTTGTGAATATAGTGCAAATTTTCAACTTACTGTCATATTTAAAGGTGATATTGAGTAGTCCATTGTTCTTGGTGAGTGATGACAGCCCCTGTAGAGAAATATTAAGATAATAGTTCTGTTGTATTTCTTTATGTGAGGCCCACATATTGAGGCCACAATCACTTCACCACTTATTATAAATATTTTAAAGAAATTCTTGCTGCGAATAGCTTAATTAGACAAGAACACAGATGGAGAATTTAAATTTCAATCTTCCCACTGATTATTGGCTAAAATCAACAAATAGTTATTAAAGGAGAACAAATGAAACCGTGGACTTCCAACTGGAACAACTCAGATAATTCTATCCCGTAACTTTCCCAGAAGAAGTACGTACTGCACCATTACGCTACATCAGACACCCTTTTCTATTATCAAATACTACTAAAACAGATACTGCCATTCTTGCTGAGTGTCACAGAAACTGAGGACCAACCAAAGAACCATTCCATTGCTCTCCAGGGAGGAATCCTGACACGCATGCAAGCTGATGAGTCTGCTGTCTTCTACACCTATACAATCGAACTTCAGAGACAGCAGTACCTTACCCTTCAGAAAGCACGGAAATTGTTCCTGAAACACAAAATGTAGCATCACCCTCACCCTTGACACAAAGTTGAAAACTGTAACATTGTTTCTTACCGAGTAATACGATTCCCTGAAAGGCAAAAAACATCATATTTACCATTACCTTTAAAAAAAAGATACTACTCATTTACATGGCATTATATCTGGTTTTACAGCTACAATGTAAAGTGCAGAAGTTAACAGTATTAAAGGATTCCAACAGTAATTACTTGTTGTCGTGATCACCTGTAAACATTCACCATGTCTCACTTAAAAGTCAGACACCGGTCTTTAGAAAGAAAAAAAGGTACGAGTTCAGTTACCTTTAAGAAAAATCCCCATAAAATACTACATAAAGATTGCAAGCCAAGGAGATCTTCATAGTATTGTTAGGAGTGCAATCTGTAATCTCACTTTCTTCCTAGGTGGCTTTTCATTTGTTTAACTTTGATGTAGTCTGGCATTAAACATGCTGTTATACAAAAAGGTTTCCCGAAACAGGAAGGCGTCAATTTTTTTTCAGTCTTAACTTTTCTATTAATAGCTGTTCTATTCTGACTAATTTTCTGTTTCTCTTAAGCTATAGAAAATCTCATTTAACTTACTACTACAGCAAAACAAAGACATGTGTTTGATAAAAAGTATGCAAAAAAAATAACAAAACAGAAGCTATTGACTTTTTCTACTTATAAAGGCAGATAAACCATCAAATTAATTGTTACTCGTCTTCATTTTGTGTCCTAGAGCTGAAGTTTTGAGACATAAATTTCACCAAAGCCCACAGAAAATTAGCACAAGTATTTTAATTCTTTACATAGGATCTTCTATATCCTATATTTAAAAAAATATAATGTAGCTATGCTTTTTACTGCACCTTTAATTGCATTTCTACTCAAATTATGGTGACATCACAAAATATGTAACAGTAGAAGTATAAATCTATATACCACAATCATTAATACAGTAGATGTGAGAAGTAAATATAACATAAACCAAATTCTGCTGAATTTAAGCAGCACATGATACTGGTTATAAAACTTTAATCTCAAGTGTATAAAAAGTCAAAAAAGGCTAAATAATTGGGGAGAGAACTAGGGTCACCTTACAAGCGTTAAACTAGATAAATGTCATATGAGTTATAGCTAAACACACGTAAACTAGACAGACAATTTGATTGTGCTAAACTTTGGTATTAATCCTCCAAGTACTTACTGCTCTGAGTTTAAAAATATATTCTTCCAGGAAGCATTCCCTTGTATTTAAGCCATAAAGTAATTATGCTATTTAAATGGCTTATAGCTAAGACAACTTGTTTAGAGCATCTTACTACAAAACTATAAATACTAATGTTATGGCCTTAGGGCTCTACATTCTTAGTTAATTAACCACTAACATTTGTTGAATTTACATGCAGCTTTTAATTTACTCTGAACTTTACTAGAAAGCAAGTCTCCGTTGCCTGGAGCTTTGTCTATAAAATCCCTTTGGTCCACATACTTCTATACACACTGACTGAGAAGGAATACATTGGAAGTAAAAAAACAGCCAGAACATCTTTTATGAAGAACTATAGACTGATGATCTTTGAACAGATAGTCAAAGTTCAAGTGCACACAGATGAAATCACAAATAATCTTGTCGATCAAAAACTGGGGTTTGGGGGGGGTGTTATCCATAAAAACATTAAATCTCACATTATGTGATCTCAAAGCACAGAACTCCACAGAGAACATGATGAACTAAGATCCAAATCTTGCATCTATACTGGGCAAGCAAGCCAGAAAGAATCTCCATCTCATACCACGTATCTCAGATCACAGAGATCAATGTTGGAGCTGTTCCTCAATGTACATGAACAATTTGGACAGTTAAGGTTAAGATCCTAACATACCTTAAATCCGCACAGTTCTGAGTAAGACTAATACACATCATCTCCTGAAGAATGAATAACTCATATGGATGTTCAAGGCATGTGCAGACATTTCATTTGATCGAAATATTCATCTTTCAACACAAAAGAACACAAGTATTCTTTAAAGTCAAAGACTATTACATGAAGTTAACCTATATTTTTGCTTGTTCAGATTTCTCTAATACCTATCCTTCATTTACGGTGACAACTTATTAATGAAATGCACTTATGACAACTCATTCTATCCATTACCATGCCAGAGAAGAAACAAGTTAGAATTACATTTCCAGAAATAAAACTTCAATGGAATTTTAACCACAGGAACTAATTGTGCCTCCAAGAAAAGTTAAATTTAACTAATGCCTGCCATAAGAGGCATAAGTTAAATACAACAAAAAAATTTAAAAATGTCCTCAATTTTTATTGTTGAACTTTTCCATCTTCCTTTTAATCTAGAACATACAGTGTTTCATATTTGAAAGAACCATCTATTTTTTATACGTGACAATCCCTGCCAGAGATGGCATTGGTGATTTCAAAACTGTCCTATTAATAACCATTTTTACAAACAACATTGAAATACACTCCAACATTCAACTTTTGTTGAACAAACACTCTTTCATTCAATAAAGGCAATGTATGGATGTGAATAGGCACTGTCAGGCAGCCACTTTAACATCAACACCAGGAAACAGAGAGAGATGCTACCGCTAATTACAGAAATCTGGTAAAGGAGGTAGGAAATCACACTACCCCTCAAGCATAGCCTTGTGCACCAGACCAAAACAGTAATCATGATTCATCTTTCATATGTTGTTAATCAACGCACACATGGTCCTGATTTCATGCTCCCATGAGGCAAACTGAAGGGACAATTGTTTCTGAACTCTAACATCAAGATTAATAATCAATGTTTATCATGCACATTGCTCAGTAAACTAAAAGCTTTATATCTGACATCTGCTCCTTTCATTTTAAAGCTTTCCTGGTGTTTTCAACCAAGTTAAAGTATTTTCTATTTCTACAGTCATCACTAAAAACATGAATTATCTGTACTATTTATATGCCTGCATTTTGGATTGCTTCCAACAGAATATAACAAAATACATAATCCATGCTAACGTTTGCTAGGTAACTTGTGTGTATTCCTTGGACTGCAGAATGAATTCTAAACCCTGGGTGGATGGGTTTGTACTGTTATTATTACATCCTTGGCATAACTAACAATTCCAACCATAACTTTTGTACAGATTTGTCTTTTTACCTATATTTATGTTCCTGCACTGCATGGACAAATAATGGGAATAACATTTTAGAAAACATCTCGGTGACACTGGAGAACTAAGTTTTAACAAAAAGTGTATTCAAGGAGCAATGTGCTTCCCAGTGCCTATTTCATACTTGACACAGGGACCTAGATTCTTCAAAACATTTTTTTAACTTCTTTTAATAGGTTGGCATCTTTTGTGTTTCTCTTTATGTAAGCAACATAATGATTCACAAGAAACTACCAGATTTTGGTCGGTCATTTGCTGTTAGTTATTTACTGTTTCATTGCTTCATTTTTAGAGCCACTGCATGCAAGTTTGGCTGCAGAGGAGCTGAATGTGTCTTCATAGCATTGTATCTTGAATTTGGCCTCAGCTACGACAGGTTTTTACTTCATTATAAACGATGGGGGGGGGGGGAACTTCATGCTCCACTCAAGGAACTTCATGCTTCACCCAACCCCTGATCACCCTCTTGCTACGCAGGCTGGCTAGTGGGCTCTTCCCTAACACATCCTTGTCAGAACAGCCTGTCATGCTCAAAGATACCAATTTTTCTCCCATCTTGTGAAAAATCAACTGTTGATCTCCAGGTGTCAGCACATTACTTGTACACAATTGTCCCTTTCAGACAGAATATTAGGTTGTCTGGTAGATCAATTAGGCCCCTCCTCTGAACTGGAAGAACACTGGTTCCATGTGAACATACTTCATGCTTTGACTTTCCCAGCACAGCTCAGCCTTCCAGGGAGTAGATGCCTGGTGACCTGAGGCAGGCACCATACATCTCCCTGGGTTTAAACTGTCAGACATATTCACATTTAGCATATTCCTTCTCCAGCTCCCAGCATACAGCTTTTTACCCCAATTTAAGCCCTCTGACTTAGAAAAAACATTATGAAGCATCCATACTAGCCTTTAAAAAACAAAAAAAAAAGTGCTAACTTAACCGACAGTTAAAACCCTCTAAGAAGTACAAAACTGAAAATCAGGACTGTATAGACGGCCCAGACATCGTGAGTTATAATCCAAGCACAACAACAAAAAGGCTAGTTTACATAAAAATCTGGGAAATTAAACTTTCTTTTAAGAGTAACATGTAATACTTATTTTCCTAAACCAAACATAAGGAACTCATACTTCATTTGTATAAGAATTGTCCTGACCTTTTGTGATCATTAAATATCTCATTTTTTCACAAAATCGTGACATTATTCATGGCTCTATGGCTGACTTCCCACATAGGTAATTACATTTTGTCTGAACAAATTCTTCTGCCATTTCAAGTAGACACGGTTTTCTCAAGCTCCTCCTATCAGGAAAGGATATTGAATTCAACAGCTGCTGAATTCAACCCTGTCAGAGGATGAAGTGGTCCCTAAACCTACACATGTATACTCCTACACCAGCTAGCCTCACGGGGGTCTTTTTGGATTTCGAGGGAAAAACATCTGACTGATGATCACCAATTGCAGCGTATCTTATGTAAAAAAAAAAACCTGAAATTTAAATTTAAAAAATGCAGTAGAAATGCCTTTTCATTATGCCTCATTCTGGGCTATTTTATTTTCCATTTTAAAAAGGCAATGTGAAAGGTTACCTTATACATTAGTCGGTCTGACAGAGAGGTGAGATATCATTGTGAGGAAGAAATACTACAAAAGTATTTACAGCTTGACTCTCCAGTATGCAACATGGCTCCATGCAGCTGTTCACTGAATGTATGTCAACTGGTTTACTTTAAGGAACAAGAGTTCTTAAAGCCACAATTTAACAACAATAGAAGCAAGTTTAATCTATACTGTTTGCCGCCTACCGTGAAAATCTTCAATCTCTGAGTCAAGCCCAGGAATTCAATGCAGCAAAGCATGACAGAAAAGGCGTACCAGCTCTTATTTCTCTCACACAGTTTACAAGTTTGCCTAAGAAGTTTTCTACAGTTTGCCCTGCCACACTTAATTTTTTCCAACTTTGTTGTGTGAATGATGTTTGGTAAATTAGAAGCCTTCTAAAAACAATCAAAAAAGCCCCCCAAAAATCAACAGAATAAACAGTTTCAAACAATGTGCATTTCCCACAAACATTACTGAAATGTGCTAGTCTCAGGGTATTTGGACAAAAGCCAGAAGCCTGTAGTTAAACCAGTGTTCCCTCAACTGTGGGACATGACCCCTGGCAGAGAGTTGGGAGCAAAGACGAGGTGTTGGGAAGGGGAGGGGGAGAAAAAGCAATGCCAAGACAGGTGTACAAATGGTGACTGAGACTGGGAAGAAGGGGGGTGCATATGGTAAAGTTGTTTCTAGAGGGACCCAAAGACAAATTAGTTTGAGAAACTCTGACTTGTGCTATAAACAACAAATACATAGAATAACTCACATCTGAAATAATGGAGGAGAAGAAATCAATGGAGCTTGCTATGTATGCTTACTGCTTAACATACAACACAGCATACTATAAAAAGAACAAGCTAGCTGATTATTCCACTCAAATTAAAGAATATATTTCTTCTCATGGTGGGAAGTTATCTAGAACCTCAATAAACCTACAGGGTCACTCACACTTAAGAGGAACAATTGCATAAGCACTGAATTTTTAGTTTATGCCCAAATTAACCCTAAACTAGAGAAATTATTGTCTAGGAAACAATTAAACAATATATTTTCATCCATTTAATTGACTCTCTGCTTCATGTCCAAGCATGCAGAGCCATATGCCGAGACACAGTCTTTCTCTCCCAAAGATGTTCCAAGAGAGTTAGAATACAATAAAAAAAAGAAATTCAAAAGGTGACTGAGAAGTACGAGAGAACAATGGATATATATTATTTATATTAATATGTATATAGAAAACATGGATATGTTCATTCATTCTTTTTGCTTACCACATTAAGAAATGATGTGGCTTTCAGAAGAGAGAACCTCAGGGAGAAAAGGAAAGCAGAGAAGAACAGTACTTCAGAGCTACAAAGCAAGTGGATTAATTGTATCTTTCAAGATTTTACGCACATAAAGGTTTGCTGCTTCTCCTAAAGCAGTCTAGTATTTCTAAGCCAGCCAGATCCAAAAAGAAAGTTTTTCCCTTTAAAGCTGAGCATAGGCAGTGGCATCTGGAGAACAACTAAAGGAACTTATTTCCAAAATCATAAATGGTTCACTAATAACGTTCTGCTGCCAGAGTCCTACTTTTCAAATTGGAAACTCATAGCACGAGCTCTTTGTTTGCTTCCACATTTCATCCAAAGAAACAGAAAATCTGTAAAAGTAACTAGAATTGACTTTGTAGGTTCAGTTTTAAGCTTCTACCAGAACACAATTCACAATTATGACTATTTCAGGGTAGGTTTTTTTGCTCCTTGATTCTCAGTCTAACAGCAGAGTGCACACAAAAAAACCCCTAACAACTCTGAGGGAAACTATCATCAAATGTGAATTAACTTCTTTATTCATAACTGTTCTACCTAAAAAATTCAAATCTGAAATTCACTGCATTGTTGGAAATGTCATTGCGAACAAACTTAGAGCAGCAGACTGGAGATACTCCCATTTGTAGTACCGGGTGAGTTTATCCTATTTGTAACTTTTGAAAATGATAAGAACAGCTGCTTGCAAGGAAATCTTTAAAGCAGAACATCACATAAAGGCTGGCATGTGAAAAATGTGACATAGCACATCTATTTTGTTTTGTGTGCATTCACACAATGTCTTTCCCCAGCCCTAATCCTTCTCCACCATTATTTGAAAGTCTCTGATATTGTTTAAGAGCTTTGCAGTCAGAAAATATGAAACGCATATTCTTAGAAACTTCGTTTTAATTCTTACTTACATGAATAAAACATACAGGCACAACTAAGGAAAGTATTACATATTCACAGGAGCTCACAACATTAAAGTAATGCACATTGGTTTTCTAGGACCAACATATAAACAGACCAAAGTTTTGGTTCTAGAAGATATAGAGGAAAGGTAATTTAGCACTAACTTCACTTTACTGATTAGAGTGCCACAGAACTCATAAAACTTCTAAAGTAGATAGGATTTGGGACTGTTCCATCTTAATCCCTCACTTTGAATTAATGCAATTATTCTGGACATAAAAACCTATTCTTGGGGATTTAGAAACACACAACTGTACTCATCCATAAGATTTTAAAATAGAATTTGTAAGCAGCACGGTTCATTTCCATGAACAATCAATTATTTGCTTGCCAAAATCCTATGTTCCAGCTTTAAAGGGTCTTTCACCATTCCCCCAACAGTATTTTTAATACACCACATGAAACTTGTTTTTGCAGGAGATAAAAAACAACTTTCTTCAAAATGATACAGACATCCCTTCCCAAAGTTGCTATGCTTGTGAACTACACAACTTTAAAAGGCTCAGGCAATGAGAAGCTAGGACTTGAAATGTGAAAGGCGTCTACTCAGTAGCAATGCAAATGTACCTTTGGCATCAAGTTAATATCATGAGCGACATAAGAAGAACGTAACATAGCAAGAAGCACCACATGTATTCCATATACAGCCATGGTATACAACGCCCTCTTGAAAAAAACAAAACCAGAAAAAATGAGGGACCATTATGTCACACACAATGACTAAAAATACTTTTTGCTTAAAAGTATAAGTTCTTGTACATCAAACTACGCTAATAAAATAAGTTACCTTTCTCTACAAATCTTCCCCTTGGAAGCAATCAAGAATTGCTCCCTTTCTTCCACTCACAAAGTTAATGGACCAGCTGCATGAGCTGGCTTCCTGCAGAGTTAGAACAAGTCTCAGCTGCGTTGCCCTTCCTTCTGACCACACCAAAGGCACGGGCTTTGGTTCCTTCACTACTATGCATTGTCATTCCCACCTTCCCGAGACAAGCACGGCAACACAAGACTCTCACTGCTGAACTATGCGTTTTTAGCAAATAGATTTCTTCTTAGAGCTTCCCTCTAGTCCTGGTCCACAGAGAAGATGAAAATTACTCCCACAGCTTAAGCAGTAATACAATCAGCAGTGAGGATTAGAAGGTCTGGCGCTTACTATGCACTGATGATCCACATGGTTGAACTTCAGAGACTCAGGCAGATACATTTGGTGGCTGCAGAATTAAAGCTACAGCTGTCAGAGAATTTATACACTCCTGGTTACCCTCTAGAGACTACAGCCATCATATATGCAGCCAAAAAAACTCCATTCGGAACGTGTCAGAAATATAGACAGAGCTGCACTAACACTTCTGGTCCACCTGCAGGATACTTGGAATAAATGGTACTGAAATATTCCAACTGCACTGGCCCCACTCTACAAGCAAACTGGAGCTTCCCCACTTACAGCCATTTAAGTAGGAAGAGCTCCAGCAAATGTAGATCGTCAGGAATTTGAATGTGACACAATAAAACCACGCAAAACACAGCTTTCCGAGGAGACATTCTCAAGATGACTCTCCAGTCTTGAACAGAGTTTACGTCAGAATTTATGTGATCATCAAGGCTGACTTTCTTCTCCTAGAGTTTTGATTTTCACACCATGCAAATCCATTTATTTTGTGCCTAAACTGTGCCACTCGGCCATCTCTCTATACAGGATAGCTTCTGCCATCTAGACTGTTGAGGCTTTTCACAATGAAAAACAAAGATGAAGAGAAGACAGAACACATTTAAATATTTCTGTGTGCTCACCTCTTTGCAGTACTTGGATTTGAAAAGCCTTAAGTATTGCTAAATCTTACCAATGGAAAAAAAACAACCCACACGGAAATGTGTGTGTTTTAAATATATCTGTACTGGCAAACTCTTCAGGTATTATGTGCTATCAACTCCCCTGAGGTCTCCAACTACTAAAAAAGGGAACCTAAATACAATTTTTAAAATAGAGATTTAATGTTTGAAATTGTATTGAAACTCCAGTCTGACTGCATTCAGTTTCCACTCATAAAAGACACACCCCATGGATATCCCACTTTATAATACACTTGGACAAGTAAAACACTGAGAGATGCATTTTTCCTACATATTTAGCGTTATATGCTTTTGAAAGTAGGCCAAAGCAAAGGTTACACGTTCTATCTGGCTAGTTCATGGCTGTACATGGCTAGTTCATAACTTCCATTTTCATACTAATTAATACACTACTTGACATGAAAGTTGGCATCTGCTAAAACAATGACACAACCTGTATCACAACCAGCTTGGGCTTTAAATTACTTCATTGGTGCCATCTGCTTAACTGCTATTTAAGGTCTTGGAATATTTTCATTCTAAACTTTTTCATGAAGGATTGCTCTTACTCACTTGCTAGAACCCCGGAGCACTTTTTGTTCTTACATTATTGGTTAAAATTGGGTTATCCAACTAAAAAAAGATATCATGAAGAAAATCTACATCTTGATAACATTTAGTTTTTCTGTCAAAGGAGCTTTCTGTTATATAACTCATTAATAAAAAATATGAAATCACACCTTGGGAAAAACAACAGGAACCCTAAAATCAAATGTACAAAAGTAGGCTTGGCATATGGGTCTACTCTCTCATGGCCTACCCTGACAAGACGCAGGAATGGTACAAAGCGCCGTTAGCCTCAGGAAAAATACCATTTCTGTGCTGCTCTGAAGAAATTCCTCTAGTTTCCACACAAGCAGCAACAATAAGATCCAGGGGATCAGGGCAATCCCAAGCACAGAGACAGGCTGGCTGGAGAATGGATTGACAGCAGCCCTGAGGAGAAGGACTTGGGGCCTGCTGGTAGTTGACGAGAAGCTCAACAGGACCCAGCAATGTGTTCTCGCAGTCCAGAAGGCCAGCCATATCCCGGACTGCATCAAGAGAAGTGTGGCCAGCAGGTTGAGGGAGGGGATTCTGCCCCTCCACTCCACTCTGGTGTGAGCCCACCTGGAGTCCTGCGTCCAGCTCCGGAGCCCTCAGCACAGGAGACATGGACCTGTTGGAGTGGGTCCTTGGAGTGGGTCCAGAGGAGGTCATAAAAATAATCAGAGGGCTGGAACTCCTCATCTACAAGGAAAGGCTGAGAAAGTTGGGGCTGTTCAGCCTGGGGAAGAGAAGGCTCTGGGGAGACCTTATCACAGCCTGCCAGTACCTGAAGGGGCCTACAAGAAAGCTGGAGAGGGATTTTTTACAAGGGCACACAGTGATAACACAAGGGGTAATGGCTTCAAGCTGAGAGAGGGTAGCTTTAGATTAAATGTAAGGGAGAAATTCTTTATTATGACGGTGCTGAGGCCGTGGCACAGGTTGCCCAGAGAAGCTGTGGGTGCCCCCTCCCTGGCAGTGTTCAAGGCCAGGCTGGACAGGGCTTGGTCTGGTGGAAGGGGTCCCTGCCCATGGCCGGGAGGTTGGAAGTAGCTGACTTCTAAGGTCCCTTCCAACCCAAACCATTCTTTGAACAAAAAGCTTCAGAACCTATTTCTCTAATAAACACACCCTTGTCACATCAAGGTATACACACTCCCAGCAGAAAAGCAATCATACTACACTTTAATTATTTCCTTTTGAACACTACCATGAATTCCTTTTTCCTTCCATCTCTAACTTAGTCAAAGCAAATAAAATTTAATTCGTTACTTGAAAGAGAAAGGACTCACATGAAAATTCTCAGTCAGATTTAGTGTTGACAAGGCCACTACATGGTACTATTTCTTTTTCTCATATGCTCTTCTCACACAGTTTTCCTCAAAATAATGCCAGATGAGCTGGTTTGCACAGAAAACGTTAAACTGACATTCATCTATCAATAAAACAATTTTAATCAGCCTAATACAGTATCTTTAAAAAAAAGAATACTTTGGCCTCTGCTACATATCTTTTAAAGAAGGAAATACACAATTAGTTCCAAACTTTTATAACCACAATGCACAACAGTATGAAAATTAAAAACGGAATATTTCAGGATGTTAATACATGCTGAAGATAAAAATGTAAAACTTTTTTTCCTCCCCGGTTATAATGTCCCCTAGATGAACATAGCCTTTTAAAATGTGTAATTACTTGAAATGCTTTAAATACTTTAACACGTAGAGCTGTTCAAATACTACTTCACACTCAAAAAATATACAGAAACTTCAATCTGACTGCTTGATGTTTGCATTAATAAAGTTACAATCCATGGATCTCACACTTCCTAATACATTTGAAAAGGAGACAACTTGAAGAAATCCATTAAACTGGAAGAACCTAATAATCACACAGGAGTTCACAGTCTTAGAAAACCAGTCCATTACAAATACTAAGGTCTGAGACTTTGAAGCAGTTTGGCCACCATACAGTAACTCATCAAACTGCTGTTCACTTGGTGTGTATAGATATTTACCTGAAAACACATTACTACTATTCCTTCCACCTTGAAACGCTTAAGGGATCAATATTGAAATACAGAAAGTATGAGACATTAATAAGAAAAGTAGTATCTTTACATAAAATACTATAAAGCAAAAATAAGTGTTTGGAAAAGATTATACTCTCCTTAAATAAAATACTTCTATTACATCGATATTCACAGTGATTTTTCTGAAATCAGACACTTTCACCCTAGACTGTAAGACTGAAGCGATTTGAAATGGAAATATTTCCTGTCCACTCACTGCCAGTTTCTGCTCCCAGAGTGATATAACAGATGACATTCAGTACAATAAATTCTTTTATTAACCATAAATTTGAGACTGCTTTAGGGATTTGAAGTGTTCAGTTTCACGCTGAAAAAATGTAATGTTATCCACAGACCATCAGCATGTGTAACAAAAACTGAGCCACAGGTTCTGTGACTGTGATCAAATTATGAAAAAAATCTTTTGAATTTAAAAATACTTGGAAAAGCATTTACAATAATTTTTTTACCTCTTATTTTCAAAGAGCCATGCACACTAACTGATCTTTTTTCTGTAGGAAACAATCACTTCTAACAAGAAAGTCTCTACACAGTAAGTCAATACCATGAACGTTTCCTTCTAGCAGTCATCTTATTTAAGAAGCCAGAGCTGCAACATAAGTTTTAAGAGCTTAAGCATTTAAATACACAGATAAAAGGTTAAATTGAACCTGTATTTCTCTCAAACTTTTACTTGACTTCCTTTTATCAAAATTGAACTGAATATATACAAAACTAATCCTACAACATTGAATAGGAAGATAAACACAATACAGAATATAAGCCCTTTCAATTTAAACCTTCACGTCTATTAAAATAAAATCACGTTATTGTAGTAAATTGAGAAGCAGATCCAAAGACCAGCAAGTTTCACTTCCAATATATGTGATAACTTACAATAAGGAAACTACTTGGATTTGATTGTAAAATATAAACATGGAAACAATTATTTCCTCTGTTGCACCAAAACCTAACCATGTTGAGGGGTGGGACGAGAGGGGTGGAAATTGTGCCTTTAACTGCAAACCAACTTTTGACATACAAGCACACGAAGAAAGTACTGGAGTTTACATATTGCTAACTTTTGCAATTGAATGGAACATAATAAATAGTAACTAAAACCTATGTACCAAACATAATGTGGCTACACTGAACAGTAGTCATCCATATCTATCAGCATTGTTAGATGATACCGGGTGTCATTCTATCACTTATTTTGTGGCTTTGATTCCTACATTTACTGCCACAATCTAAGAAAAAGAAATTTCTGTCCTTGCAGTTCATTCTTTCGTGAGCTGAATGTCCTATTTTCAAACCTCTGCATGACATTTCACAGCTAGTGGTCCTTACTGAAGAAGAACCCCAAAAGTGAATGGCATGATTAGTGAATTACTCTTACAAATGAAACCTAAGCTACCCCAACTTTCATTATTCCTAACTAATGATTAAAAGATAAAGATTTTGCTTCCATTGATGTTCTGAAGAAGCATGGAATAACTACTTTTCACCTGTTATGGGTCAGGCTGAGTTAGGTGTTTGTTTTGTCTTTTTGATTCTTATTCTAACTTCTTTTGTGGTTAACCTATTACTCCTGTCAGAAGGTAAATTAACGTAAAGATAATTATTAAACATCACCAACATAATTCACTGAAAAAATGAAACAAAGCAAAACTGTAACTATTTTGGAATAATTATGTTACTGATCCTTTGAAAAGTATCTTAGCTAAATATTATGTGTTATGCAACAGAAAAATATTAGATACTGCTTCATAACAAAAGCATCAGACTACACACCTGGCCCTTTCTTCTGTGGCTGTTAATACATGCTTTGTGAAGTGGTACAAGGAGGCCTCAGATAAAATTCTGATGCAGTAAATAAAATTAAAGCTCTTTATAATGGACAATGATCTTTAACTGTGCCCCATAACTACACAAATTTGCTCACAGATACTGTACTAACAGGAGATGTCGTCTTCAGAGCAAGGTAAGAAATAGAGAGAGTTATACAAGACCTAGCTAGGTCACACTGTACTTTTAGTGGTTATCTGCCCAAATTCCATTCACAAACTATGGACTGCATAGTGAAGTCCCCCCTCGGGTTACAAATGAATACACTACTCCTCATTTCCTGGCAGGAAGGGTTGTATAGCGTTACTGTGCACTCTTCAGCAACTGCTGTATTCCACCACAGAGTTGGCTGCATTTCAACAGACGCTGAAGTGATTTCTGAAACATTATCATCTTGTTGCCTGTGAAAAATTCACTGTTCAAAAAAATGTTCACATGAAAACTCTTGTCTTATGACTTTAAAGTTTCATATACGCTCAGTATACTAACTTCAAACTCTTTTGACAACATACTTTTTTAAAGGTATCTAAATTAACACACCTCAAGGGTGGGAAGTTTAGAAGTGCCTGAATAGTTACACGGAACATTTACTTAATCACAAAATTAGCTTAGGGATTTCCTGACTCCCCTGTCCAGTCCTTGGGTTTTCCTTCATGCTGTAGCTCACCACTTCTGAACATGCATATAACACAACTGCCAAGTGACCTTGCTTTATCCATGTCATTGAAATGACCCCAGTTGTGAAAAGGGAAAAAAAAAAAGGCATAGGGATACTTTCAGTTCAAACTGTTTGAATAATGTGATTTACAATGCAGCTCAAACGGGTGCATTAAAACAGGTGGGGAGGAAAGGGCAAACAGCAACACCAAAGTGGGAGGAAGCAGATGGGAGTGAAAGTTCCACTAACCAGCTTCACTGCTGAGTCAATATAAAATGTAACTACACCCTGAGCCACAAAAGAGAACAAATCCCATTGAAAGTTAATAGGAGTTAGGGCACTCCATTCTTTTTCCTGAATCCCACTCCAGGCTTCTAAGGATCTGCTCACACTTACAGGGTGAAGCTTAAATCACCCTTTTATACTCCATATCTCTAAGACTTCAAGGGGAAGCCCAGCACAGGCTTGAAAACTCTGGTAAAAAGGTTCGCAATTCAGCAACACCCCCTGCCCACACCTTATTTAAAGCTCATCTAGACAGAGCAGTCTTTATGCTCAGAGTAAATTGCACAACTTACCGGTTCCAGCTTCCATCCTCATTGTTTCTACTGCCTACAGAGACAAGCCCAGACAGAGAGATAACGTTGATCCCCATAGAAATTGGAGGAATATGAAGCAATGCACACAGGCTTTACAAGGGCTTTGAGACAAGATACAGACTGGCACCTGTATGGCTCAGACAGGGGAAAGAGATGGAATTCTTCATCGTCTGGGTGGCTGTACCCAAAGTTACTCTGGTACATTTTGTAAAAAATTATCTATCCCTAAGGGCCTGTTTGTATAGGAAGTTATTACTATGTGATAAACTCAGATGTAAATCTACAGTGCACTACCTACTCTATGACGCCACACTACATGGGTTGTTCCAGGACACGCCTACGCAACACTAAGACTGAAGATAGCCATTATCGAGAAAGCCCAAGCATCAGAAATTGCCATGCTAGCAAACCGCTCTGCTTTGGGTCAGCCATGGCCGCAAGCAGGATGCCCCACTAACGGAGCTATCCTGCTTTTGGTACTCAGCTAACTGGCGCCGAGCTAGTTCGGCTGTCTGCAGCACTCCCCGTGCTGAGAAGACGCACCCAAAAACTCTCCACGTGGGAGGTTACTGTAGAAGCAAACTGGCGTCTGAACTTGCATCCTGGTTTAGTGGGCAGTGATATTCCCGTACGCACAAAGCAGCAGCCAGGTAGGAGGCTTGTTTGTCAAGTGTGCAAAGCGCCCAGCTTTTGCACTGAAGTCAGTCACAGCTGTTTAGTGCTGGGTAACCACCAAGCACCAAGGCACCTGAGGTATAAAAGACAAAATCCCATCAAAATGAAAGTCCAAGTTTTGCCGCTGAGTTTACCAGGTAGGATTTTAGCTCTTTAAACAAAACCAGAAAGCCCACAAAGAACAGAAACAAAACTAGTCGCAAACCCCCTTAGTCTTCTGCGTTAAAAAGCAAAACAGATTGGATGGTTGTTTTCACATGTAGATGACAAACAGAGGCCTACACACAGTTTGTTTAAATCACTGTATAAAATTAAAAGATCATGTGACTATTAAAAGTTTCTAAAGTTGTATTTTTTAATGCTTTCTGATTCCAGGCCAGTCACACCTGGAATACACACGTTTAACTGAGCAGCTGACAGCTTCTAGTTTTAACTATTTAGAAGATTTACTATTTGGACATAAACATCCTCATATTATGCCGTCCTACTAGCTAAACTAAATTTATGCATAATTTTAACCTGCATCATTAAAAAAAAAAATCTTTCTCTTTTAGCCTGTAAAATTAAAATTATAAAAAGGGGACTTTTACAAATCAGATTACTCTTTGGAACTTTATATGCAGACAAAACAAAACTTCACTATGGATATGCAAACAAAAAACAATTTCCTTTCATGAATCCCAGAATCTAACCCAATAGGTTGTTTTAATCTTGGAGTTATAGAACTTTAAGGGAAAATATTAGAAAAATACATAAATATTTTTTACATTATAAATACAAAATTCAAGAAAATAAGTTTATTTTACAAAGGTAGGGTGTATATTTTAATTGACAGTATTCTGAGTCTGAGATTCCCATGGAGAACTAAAATCCTCCATTTGAAAATACAAAGCAAAATTAATTAGAAAACACAGTTTGAGTGAAAAGTATTCTTGCAAAGAGTTCTTAGAAAGGATCACCTTGAATGCGTTTGATGCTGAGGAGATGCCATAACTTTTCTTCACACAAAAGCAGTCATCAACAGAGCACAACCAGATGTTAAGTTTTCTTTTCTTAGTTTCTGTAAACCTCTGTGACCTCCCTCAAATTAAAAAAGGGAATAGCATTTTTAAAGCCACAGGAGCTATCATTAGTGAAGCATTCTAAGGATTTTCATTAATTCATAGGCAGCCAACCAGGAATTTTCCCACAGCCGTATACAAAAAAAGTCAGAGAAGTCACTGATTGCTTGGTTGGATTTGAATGTAGTCAGAAGTAAGATCAGAAATATCTAGTCCCTCCCACTGATATAAGAGCGAAGAACATAGGGAAGGTCAGAAATTAAAATCCAAGCCTGACCACCAACCACGGGGAAAATCCAGCTTTGCCATATCACAGTGGGTATAGAAATAGTTATTACATACAATTTTGTGAGGTAAGAAAATCATACAGATAGACAGAAATCCATTAGTTAGAAACCTTGAAGCTCAGAACATGCAGTGCCAAGCAGAACTGCATGACTCCCTGTAGCAGCCTCAAAACTAGATGTTGTCTACTTGTTAGTGCAATACCCACAGTTTGTAGCAACTTATGACCCAATACACACATTTAGTCGGAGCTCTTTGAACTCTGCATGCTCCTCGTTTGTCCCTTACAGTTTCTGTCAGCCCAGGGTTGCAGCACAGAAGGAGCTTGTACTTTCAATGTTAGATCATCAGAATACAAAGGTTACAGAAAACAGAAGAACACATTTCAACAGGACTTCCCCTGGAGACATTACAACGATCTCTGCATTGCTGTGACATGCTAGGCTCTGTGCAACATTTGTAAAGGGAAAGGCCAGGTACAGACCCAACGACTGCTGGCTTGCAGACTCCATGCTGCCAACAAGAAGGTGCATCTGTCAACACAGAGGTCATCACAGCCACCTCCGCACACTGTCAGATCACCAGGCGGTACAAATTTGATTCAGATCAGTCACAGGCACACAACTCTAATTCTGTTAAATTAACCAGAACATACATTTCAGAGTTTATGCTTTCAGACCTGCAAGAAGAGATACGATACCTGATCTATCATGAAATCTCCTTGGACAAAGCTACATCTCACATTTATTTGAGCGCATTAGAATAAGCAACATGAGTGATGTGCCCCAAAACTACATTTACTGTGCTGCTGAATAACAGTCCAAGACCAGACCCATATGAATTAGGAAAATACAGGGAGTTCATGCATCTACAGCTTTAAACTTCAGAGGCAACATGCAGAAAGACTAAAACACGCATTTAACGGATAGGTTTGACACATTCCATACATTCAATATCCCTTTATGTACTCCTGATAGATTTTGACACTTTATTGAAAATGTTGCTCACTTGTCTTGTAGCCAGCAACAATGTGTTTTTCATGCAGTAGGTGAGCTATCAGTCTTTTTCTTCCTACCCACCCTAGAAGTGCACAGCCCTCTCCCAAAAGATGTTGATGGCTATTCATAGGTAGTGCCCTACAAGTGAAATGAAAGAGCAAGGATTCTCTGGTCATCTAAAAAAAAGTAATCCCCATGCCTGCATCCTGTACTTCTTCAGGTTGATATCAAAATTAATCTTGTTGTACTCCTTACTCCATCTCTACATAAACCTATCCAAAAGGTTTTGCTAGCCATGATTCCAGTCCTAATCATTGATAACATACTAGGAAAAGGATTTCATACTTAACTCTTAACCTGGTCATTACAGATAAAGGAATTCCTCTAGGATCAGTAATCGATTGTTTAACTGGGGATGAAGGAGGAAGAGAGGAGTTTAATATACTGGATAGCCCTGGCAGGAACAGATGACAGAAGGAATTCATCCGCCTGTTTGAGGACATTCACCCCTACTGCCTAAAGAGCCTACCAAGAAACAGAAGGGGTATAGAAAGCACAGAAACAGGCACTTCATATGTGTCCTTTACCAGAATCTAACAGAGCATCTTGAGTTTCAAATGTGTGAAAAATGCTCATCAACAGCCAAGAGATGAGGAAAAATGTGGGTGACCACTGAACAGGGTAACAAATTAGGATGCAGACACTTCCTAGCCACAGAATTAGCTTCCTTTTGCTATCCTTTACCACCTGAATGATGCACCAAGAGGCAGTGTTCTGGCATACCCATGGGACTTTTGCACCATTATCAGCACCAGGAATAATAAAACAGGATGTCTGGAACAAATCTTCAAAGCCAATAGTGATGTAACACTGTAACAGCCTTAAAGTGAGACAGAACTCCAAAGAATACAGTATCTCCTGAACCCTGTGCTGATGCTGCTAAACCTCTAATCAAAGTTTTATTTTTTATAATCAAGTCAAACTGACAGAACAAATCCCTACCTGCACATTTAATTTCCCTCACACTCTCAGAATCTATCCATACAGTGGTGAGAGGCGACAGGAGGACTAGAACTATGATGCAACTTGTACACGTGGCTTCAAGTACAACCACTTGTATTATCTTTTCAAACATTGTTATTAACATAAAAAAGTTCTTGCTAATCTGTAATTTTCCTTATCTTCATCTGGAATCCGCTTCTGTGAGGCTTCCTCAGTGGGTTCCTGAGGTTTGTTGGTTTGGGGTTTTTTTATTTTAAAAATAAATCGCTGAAATGTATTCTTAGAACATCCTCTAGTTGGCCTGTCCAGGTGATGTGTTTGAGAACTCATTCCAGAACCATCAGCTGCACCTCATCTTGTTCTCTTCTTACCATGATGGGTTCCTCTGGTGCTGTTTCCATCTCTTCTGCCTCCAACTCTGCTCTGTTTGGAAGTCTAAAGACTGTATTTCAGACAGGGATGAGAATTTAGTCAAGCTCTGCACAGGTATGACTGATAGTTACTGCTGGACTGACTGGCAGCTGTTCTAACTTGCCTTGTCATAAATGTTTCACTTCTTAGTGCTTTTTCTACTAGAAGGGCTCTAGCTAAACTGACTTCAAACAATACCTCTGAGGTACTGTTAAATCACAGTAAGTTTGTTGCCTCAGAATCAGGTTCTTCATTGCAGTCACACTGTAAATTAACCAGAAGCCCAGTGCTATTCTGCAGTCAAGAAAGAGTGCGTTTGGACAGTATCTCCTAGGGGTATTTGACTAGTGCTACCAGATAGAACAGGCCCCACAAAGAGAGGGGTTAACACACCCGGTGCCAGCTTGCCTTCCGAGTGCTGGTGGCAAAGGAAGCAATTTGTAAGACAGAAAGCTTGGCAAGCAGAGACCCACTGAAAGCTAGTGTTACTAGAAGACTTAGCAAAAACTCCAACACTGATAGTCAGCAGATGCACCTTCACTGTAAAGTCTGTTACTCCAAGCCCCGTTCAAAAACAAGACTCAGGCTCTTACCTATTCACATGATCAACCAAGAAAGTGTGCTCAAAGTGGTTTTAAGCCAGATGTAAAAACACTGCTGATAGGCTAAAACCAAAACCAGTTAATAACCTGCAGTTATAAAGTATTCATGAACTTTAGAAAATACAGTATTGAGAACTTATATATTTCTTAGAAATAGGTTTACTGTCCCTGAGTTTTGGTGGAAAACACAAAGTAATTTGCAAGATAGAAGACTTGATATATACAGACCCACAGAAAACTGGACAGTCACTGAACTTTATTAAGAAATATTTCTTACTTGTACTTTCCTCGGTTCCTTAATTTTTATCGTCTACACAGCCTGACTCACTTGCAAAATTACACCTGTTTTATACCAGTAGACCCATTTGATAAGGACCATCTTCTCCAGTCCACGGAGGTCACCAATACTGATTTATAAACCCAGAAATGATTTCTTAGATATGATCTTGGAAGTACACTTTGTTAAGCAAAATAGGTTCAAGCACATTGAAACATACATTTATACCCTGGCTTAGCTGGCAGAATTTTGGATAACATGTATGTTTCTGTTAAATAAATACTGCAGAAAAAGTACAGAAATGAGCCCATCGATTACTGGCATAAGCCTGTATTCACTAGTTTGTTAAGTATATATCTGGCTAAAGTCTCTGTGGGAAAATCATGTAGAAGCTTTGGGTATCAAGATGAGCAAGTCCTATCAAGGAGAGATGAAAAAGACAAACAGCTGGACAATGTAACAATTGTGAAATACTACATGCATAAATGGATAAAATCCTTTGAGTTTGCACTGAAATTTTGATCCTTAAATAGTCTCACATTACCATAACCTAAAGTACTTAATAGGTACTGATCTAGCCATAGTTCCTTATTTTAAGTTACTATAACTAGAACTTCCATAAAATAACTTTTCATAATTAATATAGGGAGATGGATATAACAAATGAACATCTATGTATTTGATATAGCTTTTATGTTTTTTTCTAGGTGTGATGTATTTATGCATAATGTTCATTCTTAAACATAAAAAAAACACATGGTATAGAAACATCAGCATTAACCTAAAGTCTCAGGAAAAAATGTATTTCAAATACAATTCATTATAGTAGTAGCAGTATATATAAAAACAAAGCAATATACTTAAACAAATTAAAAATATTTTTGTTTTTGAAAATTAAAAATGGTATTCAAGCTTAACAGTTCTCCAGCAATACTCCACACTCCTACCTAGTTTGCTTCTGAAAAAACATGCTAAATTTATGGGTAAAATTCAGCCTTTGAGCAGAATTAAGCAGGCAAGTTCACATCAAAGCTTTGTTTCATCATCTTTAGACTGATCTATTCGGAAAGACAGCTGGTCCTTATTAAACACCCCTTAAATGTTGCAGTTGTAGTTAAGTAACATCCATGTTACACTAGTATTACTAAATAATTAACTAAAGAAAAGCTAGTATCGTGTGATCGTGACTGCTTAACATCTTTTCACCAGTGGACTATAAAGTATTAATCTATTAAAGCAGAACTTGTTCCTAAGTAAGTGTCTCAAGACTTTGTATCAACAAGTCTGATACGGTAGTTACTACACTTCTGCTTACGCAACAGCAGCTTTTGGGTGGAAGAAAGGCAGGGAGTGGAGTTTGACATCTAAACTAAGGGACAGGATCTAGAAAAGAAATTAATCAAATCTGTAACAGTCCTAAGAGACTTCAGCTGCAGAAATCTAATTCATAATTGGTCAACAAATTCATAATTTCACACCAACATACAAGGAAATAAACATTTTTGTTGTTAATACTTAGTTTCAATTACATAAGCAGGCTTGTTTCCATAACTTTGTTCTCTAGGTTTTGTGTTTGAATGCTTTTTCTGAAAACACAGCATTTAAACTGTATAGCCTCATTTAAACTGCATAGCCTGAAGAAACACTCATCTGCTTATTTAAACATTAACATACTTAGGGTACTTTGTGCATTTTTAAAATAATTTAAATAGGCAGACTGTCACCAACACTTTTTGACACTAGAGTAAAAATGGGGTCACACTCTGCGACATTACTTGATACGTGAAACTCAAAAAACACCAAAACCACAACCCTGGAATGATCTCAAAGTCAAATTCTAAGCTAAACAAAACAGATGCCTATCTGCATGGCTGACCATGCTTGCAAAGCCTTGCACTCAACGTGTCATTTAAACCTTCATGCATTTCTCTGATTAGATATACCGCAACATCTAATCAATTCTAAAATGCTACCACATTGTTCTATATGCCAATGGAGATAAGTCTATTCTTATAAAAATTCAGCAAAAATGGAGGATACAGAACTCCCGATATCTGGTCTGCAGAGCTTTCAACCAGCTCTGGAACTATCTACAGACTAAAGAGCCCTCGACGGCAAACATCGACACCTTCCACTATGCTTCATTTCAGGTCTGTCTTCTGCCCAATACACTTAGAAATTTTTAAATACTCTGCAAGAGAAAATCTGATTTTTTTTTAACAGTCACAGAATCACAGTCAGAAAAGAGTAAGAAATAAAGTGAGGAATTTAAACTCCAGTTATTTATTTCTTCCCATTTTACTAGTATTCTTCACCCTAAATGAAGTTCCCAAAGCATATATTTATCTGGGAAAAATATTTCAGTATGACTTAGATCTGTGCTTAAAAAAATCCTAGCTGTAGAGAAGAATGATTGTGTGTTGGGAGGGATGCTTGAGGAGATAAATGCAGGGACATAGCAGCATGAGCCTGAAGAACAATGCCACAGGCACAGCTCCTGATAGTGGAACGGTAGGAAATGGGGATCTGCAGAATCTCTGCTATGAAAGAGAAAAGGAAATAGAAGCGTCCTTAAAGAAAGAGCATAGAAGATGACAGAGAGAGTTTCGGGGAGAATGCACAGGGACAGAGACCCCTACTATGTCTGATAAGCTTTGCTTAGCAGAGCAAAGGAAGGTACAACTCTGCTAACAAGAGGGTGGAGGGAAAAAATAAACCAGTTTGCTAAAATGCTGTATTATTTATTCTTTCTCATCATACAGTCTCATTAAATTTAATGCTTTACACTGAATATGCTTCAGTGCCAGGAACTTCAGAGGAATTAAACATATGAAAAAAATTACTCATGTGTGTAGTCCCTTTAGAACCTACAAAACAACTTGAGAGTAAAGTTGCTCATGTGTTTAACACCAAATAAATGAATCTGAAATATATTCAGTCACCATCAGAGCCAAGTCTGTCTCCCCTGTACACGTCATAGCTTGTTCATAGGATGAAAAAAATTGAGAGACTGCTTTTCCAGAATGGCTCCCCATGTGGACTTACTTATTCTAGATTAAAAGAGGCCCTTCCCTGATTTATCTTTTCTGGATAAAGGTATGCATATGATGTAGTAAGACCATCCATATGGAAAGATCATCCATACAGAAAGACCATCCATATGGAAAGCTACTTTGCAATACTATTCTGCTTTAAACAAACGTTCTGCCTTAATCTGAAGTAACATTAAGTGTAGGAATACATTAAAATTTCATTGAAATTTTACATCATTGAAAGAAATCCTAGACTTAGCAAAGTCAATCCAAATTCTAAAATCCTGGATCCACTGAAATCACTGATAATTCCTAGCAACAGTAATTTTAAAGTTACCCATCCCGATATCAACTGCTTTCGTGCTGCAGACATATGTTGAGCTTGCAAGACAAATGCCAAAGTATTACTAAAGAAGGCAATTAATACAAGCATATATTTTGTGATAGAAGTTGTAAAAAAAAAAAAAAATATCACATCTAAAGACTTTAGTTCTGACATTACCTATTAAGAATAATTTCAGGAGCTATGAATCAAAACATCAAATACTTCCTCATTACATTCTTTTAACTGTGGTCCAGTAACACGGTCTCATTAAGTCAAGCTTTTACTGCCACAGAATACTGAGGAAACTTAAAATTGTATTTTGTGGAGTGAAAAGAAAATAAGCATTACTTTTCAAATGTAGATTTTCAAAAACGACACTCAAACAATAAAAAATATTCATCGAGGTGGGAAGTGCATCACACATTCAGTTTTAGCGGAGGAAAATACCCAGCACACATGTGTATCTAAATGTACACACAAACACAGAGCTATCTACATTTCTCCTTAGAATAAACAACCATTAAAACTTAATTGATATTTTTCTAGATTATTTATACCATTGTGAACTACCTCAACTCCACTGCTTCATTTCACACAAGACATTTTTACTTTCTCTATATAGAATGTTAAGATTTATTCATGCTCTTAACATACATTAATTAGACACTACTTATAAATAACTTGCAATAAGAATATCTATTTGAATAGGATACAATTGCTTCAGGGCTTGTGTCTTTTCAATCAGTCAGTGTCCCTGCAGTGTTTAGAGTGGCAGAGGGGAAGTGGCCTGTGGTTAAACAGAGGAAATACCAAGGAATTTTAATAGAGCAAATAGTCTCTTTACTTCCTACAGGGTGCTACTTCAAAGGCAACCCTGCTCCAGAGCAGACAATGTGTTAGAGTGGCCATCAGTCATTTAGTAGTATGTCAAGTCTACTCAAAACTTACATGCAGACCAAGATATATACCACATAACTGAGACAACGGGTACTATCCTGCAGTCTTTACTCTAATAAATGCTGCCCTGGATTCTGTAGGCAATCGTAAGCAAGATCGATATTACAAAACCAGACTATGAAATTATAGCTAAACAAAACCAGACAAGACATCTAATATATTGGCTAGCGAAGTCTGACCTTGAAGCCGAAAAATATAATAAAAACTACCACAAATATTTAATAAATGAAAATGTTACATTTGTTGTGAGCAATAAAGACAAAGGGGGATTTATACTAATTCGAAACACTGTAATTTTAACTGATGTAAAAGTCAGTCAAAATAACTGCACTAAAAGAATTATTGTGGTACATTCAGGTTTAATATACACAATGACATTAATTCTGTAAGCAAAAGTAAATACAATACAAAGTGCTTCTGCATATTTCTATAAACGTCAAAATACACTCATGAACTGTTATGACTTTTAATAGTGACAATCTACACCGTGGTCGTTACGAGCATGCGGAGCATCCTGCCTACCTCCGGTGAAACGTACAATAGACATTCTCAGCCAAAACATTTTATTCCCAATTCTCGGTTAAAAAGACCTAGTAGGGGAGTTTAAACATCCAATAGTTCCATCTAGCACGAAGATTTAGGTCTTAAGCTTTATCAGAGTTTGAAGTTTATTTTTCCACACTCTTCTTTTACACATTTTCCAATGCTTTGGCCTTTCTAAACTCTGTCCTACAAACTTCTGAACCGTGTGTTGCAGCAACGTTCTCAAAGGACCTGATCTGAAACCAAGAAAATCCTTAGTGACAGCCTAACAAAAAAGAAAAGCAATGAAAGTCAGTTGTGTTCCCTCCGTGTTCCTAGGTCACCACGCTTCAACTAGATTTGTGACTAGACATCAGGCGAAAGGAAAACAAAACCAAAACAAACCACACAACTCAAAAGTTATTTACAAATACCAGAAAAGGAAAAGAATCCAGAAAAGTCTGACAGCAAAACGCACTAGAGACAGGAACAAAAGGCAAAGACCAGTAACAAACTGTTTATCACCTTCTCCCCCCTTCCCCCTCCCGTAAATTTCCTACATCCTCTGTATAATGATCGGGCCTGCAGCTAGGACCCCAAGCCGGCCTCGAATCATTAAAATAACAAAGCCCAAGTGATGGCTTTTATCCTCCTCACAGCGCAGGTCGACCGCGGGCAGCGGAGAGCGCTGCCGGTACCAGACCTGTTGAGCGACTCCTTCACCCTCGCTGCTTACGAGCTGCCCCTCCCCGGGGCCAGACACCACGAAACATCCCTGCCCGGGGCAGGCCACCCTGCCCCCCGGCCGCAAACTGCCGGCCAGGCGCAGAGCCCGGGAGCAGCTCTGCCAGCTGCAGAAGCGGTTCTTCCCCTCCGCGGCAGCCCGCTCCCTGCTCGCCCCGCCGGGAAAGCGCCCGTCCCACCCGCACTGCCCGCACGGCCGCGGGGCTGCGCCCGAGACCCGGGGCTGGAAAGCTCCCGGCATCTCCCCTCAGACACCGCCGTCCGCGAACAGCCCCGCTCCACCAACGCGCCCGCCCGCGAGGGGAGCCGAGCGCTCGGCTCTACTCACCCTCCCTCCGCAGCCATCGGCCGCTGGCCCCCTCCTGCCGCCGGCTCCCCCGGCGAGCTGCTGACCCCCGAAACAGGCGACGAGCGCCAGGAGGAAGGAGCCGAGCCGCAGCCCAGGGGCCATGGTCCGCAGCGAGCCCGGCAGCGCCCGCAGGACGGGGGCGGCTGCTGCTGCTGCCGCCGCGGTGTGCATGCGCGCCGCCGGCCCGGGGGAGGGGTAGGGGGCGCCTCCTGGGCCGGGGCCGCGCCTGAGGCGGGCGGGGGGGTTGCGGGGGCCGCGCTGCCCCTCCCCGGCCCGGCCCGCGGGGTCTCGGCGGCCGTAACGACGGGCGCTGGCGGGACAGCGCGCCGCCGCCTGCGCACCCTGCCCGAGGAGCAGCGGGGACGCGGGGCCTCCCCGCCCCGCAGGGACAGCAGCGGGCTGCGCTCCCTGCCCGAAAACCGGCGGCGTGCAGCTCGCACCCGAGCGGCTTCCCCCCCCCCCCCCCCGCTGCTCCGTGCGCGGCGCGGCACCGCGCTGCTGACCCACGGACAGCGCGGTACGGCTGGGTGCCGCTCACAGGAACCTGGGGATTTGGGCTCCTCTTTTTCTGCAAACAAGAGCGGAAAGGTGCCACTGCGCCAGCGGGACGGACCTGCGGGAAGCCACAGCGGTACGGGCCAGGCACTTGGCAAGATCAGGGCCACGGGCCAAAAATAAGTCTTCAACAATTAAGGAGTAATGCATGAAATATTAAGAAAGACAGGAAGGTGGAGAAGTACGCTATTGTGGAACTTCAGTTGCAGAAAATGCAATAGAAGTTGTATGTCGCAATACATATTTCAGCTTTTTTAACTAGAGCCTCTTGCAGTTCATTTTGGTATTACACGCTTTGACCAAAACCTCTTTCTTTAAAAGACAATACATCACATCGCTAATAAATATCAAATGCCAGCTGCTCTGATCTATCATAGAGCAGTTTGGGTTAGGAGGGACCTTCCAACCCCCCCTGCCACAGGCAGGGACCCCTCCCACCAGACCAGGCTGCTCAAAGCCCCGTCCAGCCTGGCCTTGAACACTGCCAGGGAGGGGGCACCCACAGCTTCTCTGGGCAACCTGTGCCACAGCCTCACCACCATCATAACAAAGAATTTCTTCCTTACATTTAATCTAAAGCTACCCTCTCTCAGCTTGAAGCCATTACCCCTTGTGCTATCACTGTGTGCCCTTGTAAAGAGTACCTCTCCAGCTTTCTTGTAGGCCCCTTCAGGTGCTGACAGGCTGTGATAAGGTCTCCCCAGAGCCTTCTCTCCTCCAGGCTGAACAGCCCCAACTCTCTCATAGGAGAGGGGTTCCAGCCCTCTGAATCCAACAGGTCCACGTCTTTCCTGTGCTGAGGGCTCCAGAGCTGGACACAGGACTCCAGGTGGGCTCTCACCAGAGTGGAGCGGAGGAGCAGAATCCCCTCTCTCAACTTGCTGGCCACACTTCTCTTCATGGATCCCGGGATACAGTTGGCTTTCTGAGCCGCAAGCATGCATTGCTGGGTCTTGTTGAGCTTCTCGTCAACTACCAGCAGGCCCCAAGTCCTTCTCCTCAGGGCTGCTCTCAATCCATTCTCCAGCCAGCCTGTCTCTGTGCTTGGGATCGTCCTGACCCATGTGCAGGACCTTGCACTTGGCCTTGTTGAACCTCAGGGATCTCCTCCACGTTCTTGCTGGGCACAGAGATGAGACTGACTAGCCTGTAGTTCCCCAGGTCCTCCTTTTTACCCTTTTTTAAAAATGGGGGTCATGCTTCACCTTTTCCAGTCAGTGGGAACTTCACTGGACTGCCACAACTTCTCCAATATGATGGATAGCGGCTTAGCAACTTCATCCAGCAGTTCCCTCAGGACCCGTGGATGCATCTCATCAGGCCCCATGGACTTATGCACCTCCAGGTTCCTGAGATGGTCTCAAACTTGATCTTCTCCGACAGTGGGTGGTTCTTCATTCTCCCAGTCCCTGCCTTTGCCTTCTGTGACTTGGGTGGTGTGGCTGGAGCACTTGCTGGCGAAGACTGAGGCAAAAAATTCATTGCAGTACCTCAGCCTTCTCCATATCCCCGCTAACCAAGGTTCCCAATTCCTTCCAAAGAGGGCCCACATTTTCCCTAGGCTTTCTTTTATCACCAATGTACCTACAGAAGCTTTTCCTGTTGCCCTTGATGTCCCTGGCCAGATTTAAATCTGCCAGGGCTTTAGCTTTCCTAACCTGATCCCTGGCTGCTCGGACAATTTCTCTGTATTCCTCCCAGGCTACCTGTCCTTGCTTCTGCCCTCTCTAGGCTTCCTTTTTGTGCTTTAGTTTGTCCAGGAGCTCCTCATTCATCCACGCAGGCCTCCTGGTGGTTTGGCCTGACTTCCTCTTTGTTGGGATGCATCGCTCCTGAGCTTGGAGGAGGCGATCCTTGAATATTAACCAGCTTTCTTGGGCCCCTCTTCCCTCCAGGGCTTTATCCCATGGCACTCTACCAAGCAGATCCCTACAGAGGTCAAAGTCTGCTCTCCCAAAGTCCAGGGCAGTGAGCTTGCTGTGTGCCCTCCTAAGGATCTTGAACTCCACCATTTCACAGTCACTGCAGCCAAGGCTGCCCTTGAGCTTCACATCCCCCACCAGCCCCTCTTTGTTGGTGAGAACAAGGTCCAGCATAGCACCTCTCCTTGTGGCCTCCTCTCTCACTTGGAGAAGGAAGTTATCATCAATGCATTCCAAGAATCTCCTGGATTGCTTATGCCCTGCTGTTTTGTCCCGCCAACAGATATTGGGGTGGTTGAAGTCCCCCATGAGGACCAGGGCTTGTAAACATGCGGCTGTTCCCATCTGCCTACAGAGGGCCTCATCTCCTCGGTCTTCCTGGTCGGGTGGCCTGTAGCAGACCCCCACTGTAACATCACCTGTCCCTGCCCTGCCTTGAATCCTGATCCATAAGCTCTCAGTTGGCTCCTTATCCATCCCCAGGAGGAGCTCCATACACTCCAGCTGGTCACTGACATAGAGGATGACACTCCCTCCTCATGTCCCCTGCCTGTCCTTCCTAAAGAGCCTGTACCCTTCTGTTCCAACACGGCAGCCCTAGGAACCATCCCACCACGTCTCAGTGATGCCAATGAGTTCATAGCCTTGCAGGCATGCACATGTCTCTGACTCCTCTTGTTTATTCCCCACACTGCATTGCATAAAGGCATTTAAGTTGGGCCCCCAGTGAAGCTGACTTATTGGCTGGAGTTCCTCGGTGCTGCGCTTCAGGTGCCCTCCTGCTGACCTGTGATCCTTCTCCAGGCTCTGGGCATCAACTGCCAGCACTGGCATCAAACTGGTAGCAGTGGGATGGATTGAGATTCCCCTGCCCTGGCAACTTTAATTTAAAGACCCCTTCACCAGCTTGGCAAGCCTCTGACCAAAGCTGCTCTTCCCTTTCTCTGTTGAATGGACCCCATCAGCCCAGGTTTCAAAGGGATTCCCATGGTCTAAGTAACCGACCCCCTGGCTGTGGCACCAGTCCTGTAACCACGCGTTGATTTGACAGATTGGACTGACCCTTTCAAACCCCTTCCCTTTGACTGGGAGGACTGATGAAAATCTACCTGCACTCCAGAGTCCCTCACCACTGCTCCCAGGGCTCTGTAATCCTTCCTGATACTCCTCAGCCTACTCCTGGCTGTATCACTGGTGCCCATGTGAAACAACAGCAGCGGATAACAGTCAGTGGACTATACAAGGTTTGGTAGTCTCTTGGTGACGTCCCTGATACAAGTCCCTAGTAAGCAGCACACCCCTCTGGAGAGTGTGTCAGGTTGGCAAATGGGTGCCTCCGTACCTCTCAGAAGAGTTGCCTACCACTATCACCCATTGCCGTTTCTTAGTTGCGCTGGTTGTTATATGGGGAGCAGACTGGGCTGCCTTACTCAGCTCCAGCGTTTCTCCTGATGTAATGGGCCTTTCCTCTTCAGTCTGCAGAGTGGTGAAGTGGTTTTGCCAGGACACCTCAGGCTGCGGGGGAGGTGGTCCTTGCTGTTGCAAGTTTCCATTCTTGTGCATTGTTGGCCCCCCTCCCTTCTGCATGTGCTGGTGGGGGAGTTTTTGGCTGCAGGATGTCATCCACCTGGGCACACCTTTTGCAGGCAGGTCTGCTGCCTGTCCCTGCCCCAGGAGAAAGGTCTGGGCACTTTCCGCAGTCCGAGGTCTGCACTGTGGCCTCTCCCTTCAGCAGCATCATTTGAGTGCAGGCATCGGCCACCACTGGGGTAGACGGTGCAGACCCCCCAGCCAGAGCTGCAGCCTTTGCCTCAGACGAGTGCCCACCGTTCTGCCTTGAGGATCAGGTAGGATGAGTGCCTTTGACCTATGCAGATGGTCATGGAACTGTGCCTGGTTGCTGGGTTATGTGTACTTAAGTCTCCACTCGGGCAGTGTAATGCCCCTCCTCCAAAGAGGCACCCTCCCTGCGTGCCCTCCTGTGCAAACTGCAGCACCAGGCTCCGTTTGCCCGCTCTGTTGGCAGCGCTCCTGGTCACTTGCATTCCCCAGGCCGCTTTCTATAAGCATAGGGGTGGCTGGGGTTGATCTGGTAGTGCGCAGCCTTGTCAGTGTCTCCTGCGAGAGCTGCCAGCTCCCTGCGGGTCTCTCTGCTGCCCTGACATTTCCCTGCCTCAGGAAAACCCCCTTTGCGCCGAGGTCTGCTGCTCTGCTGCCGATCAGGCCAGCTCCGGAGCAGCTCCCGTTGGCAACTGATTGATATCAATGAATTATATAAATTACAAACTCCTTTCCCGAAGTTCTCAAAATCATGTAAGAGACAAGGTATAATTTACCTTGGAAGGGACCTCAGGGCATCATTTGATCGAACCATCTGCTGAGAGTAGCACTAACTTCAGTTTTAGATCAGGTAGCTCAGGGCCTTGTCATACATCACTCGTCACTTTTATACATCACTTAACTCCAGTTATTTTTGAAAATTTTGATTTTAGTAGATTCTGTTGCTATGATTAATACTGGACAAAACCACAATCCTAATGGAATAAACAAACCCATCAGTATTATAAAAGAGATTACAGTTTGAATTAAGATAGTAAGCAAAAACGCCACTAAGCCAGTCAGTTGAAAGGAAACATGATCAGTTGGTAATTTTTAAACTAGTACTGGTTTTACACCCATCATAGGGTTTTCCACTTTTGGTGACTATTGGCAAAAATAATACAATAAAACTCTCTTAAACTGCTTGTTTAAGTTAATGAATCACAGTTCTTGCACTCACAATTACCTTTGAAAACAGGTTTGTGACTTCAGGATGGTCATAGCCCTTCATTGTGACATGAACAGAAATTGGATTCTTGCCAGTAAACATTTTTTGCACAAATTGGAGATTAGGCCATAGTCCTAACATAGTTCCCTAGGAACAAATGATGGTTACTTTTTATTTGCATTTTCTCTGCAGGCTGGAATTCTGAAAAAGGGATTAGTAAGACTACTCATTCTATACGTGGAATTTCACTGATTTTATGATGAATGTTTTCTAAGGTCATGTATATCCCAGACCAGAATTAAAGTTTAGCATGTTTTTTCACTGTACACCATACAGTTCTATCTGGGTATTCTTGATTTACTTTCTCCTTGTATTACTCAGAAGTGACCAAACAGGCTTGAAAACTAAAACTATATAGTTTTATTTGTATAAAAACTCTAAATAACTGGTCCTTTTATGTTTTAATATATTACAAAGGACATAAAGCAACACAGTATCATGGCTAAAGGGAGACATATGTACAATTTATTTACAGGACAGTTATGTCCCTGCTGCCCCTAACCACCTATGACAAGCAGTGACTCCCTGTTGAACACATCTCCATTGACCTGCAAACAGATCTCCTTACAAACTATGGAGAAATCTGTTTGGCATTTTCTGTTAACAGAGTCCTAGACTGCTGGAGAACCTTAAATTTTTAAGTGAGAACTAATAGGAAAATTGGCATTATCTGTGCTATTGAGGCACTAGCTTACAATGATTTTAATACAAACAAAGATACAGATTGAACAGTGACATTTCCTAGGTAGCACAATTACTGAAGAACTCTCTGCTACTACTGATTACATTGGCAGTACCCAGAAAGAAGAAAAATGCTCGGTCTTATTTACGAAGACCTCAAACGTACCAGCGCAAAGCAAAGACACCATCTAACAAAATCAGCATTGATGCCAATATTCAGCTTGTGCTAATAACAAAATGACACATTTTAAAAAAATTATCTCTGTACTGTCACTATGTCCAACTCACTAACGTGAATGAACTGACTGAATACAGAATTATTTAATTGCTTTGTATGCATTTGTACGAAATGTTTTGTGGAAAAGTGTAGGGGAGAGGTAGGAATCAAATGACAGCAGTTAGCATTTTTAGCTAGATTCTCCAAAATGCTGCCAGCTAATGCAAGGGAAAAAGTGACTGTGGGGACTCTGCTTTTCTGTAGGCTCTTTTGTCCTTTTCACAACAGTCTCTTGTTTCGAAATAGTATAGAACGCATAACATCCAAAAGTCATGGGTATCAATATCATGCATTCTACAGCTGGTTTTGGTTGCCACTCTACCTTCTCGCTTAGAGCTAAAGAACGTTTTTTTTCTTCCCCTTTCTGAGCAGCTGCTCCCACATGGAGCAGACAGTCAGAACTGAGCATTTTCTATAAAAACATGAAAGCTTGTGCAATAAAAAGTTCTGGTAATATGGTTAAAAATTCCTTACTGATTTTTTCTATCGCTCAGCAAAAATTCCTTCTTAGACTCAGAAGTTGTATGTTCCATCCATACTTCATATTTCTAGCACTGAAATCTCTCCCAAGAGAGACTGAATTTTACTGCAAAAGGAGTTATGAAAACAGCTCACTTTTGGGCCAGTAAGCATGCATTATGCCTGTAGAAGTATTCAGTTGAGTCAGAGAATCATGACTATTGCAATATCACACTTCTGCTAAACACCACCCGCTGTTACAAAATGAGGATGAGCTAGGGTGAACCAAGCAGACAGTATGCTAAAAGTTCAGCAGCATCTCAGAAACCTCTTACAGGTCTGGAATCAAAGCATCATCTCACACTCCATAAAAGCACAAATGAGATGCCAGAACTGCAATGTGAGGGTCTTCTGGAACTTCATCTGGCAGATACTGGAAAGTAGAAAACCATATCCTTTGAAAATTACCACTTACACTAAGGTGTCCCACTTACATGGGAATGGTTTACCTATGGAATGAACACCTAGCATGAAAAGGAAGAAGAAAGATCTTCCAATATCACAGCTTAAGAACAAAATTAGAAAGCCTGAAATGGATGTGGACACTCACCAAGGGCATGAGCATTCCCATCAGTGTCAAGGGTCCCAAAAATTCTACTCTGGTAGAATCCTCCATATTACAACATGCCATAGTCTTAAAAGATCTGGCTATGCTCAAGTGCAAGATGACCAACTGATGAGACAGTGACCCCAGGCCATACAAATGAACCGAAATTTGAATCAAATCTACCAATTGTTACAAATACTTACCTTGTTCAAGACAACATTTAAATCACTAGGCCTTGATAAATGGGCCAAAAACTCATGAAAAACACTGAGTTTCAAAAGAAAAAAATCTATATCACTAGTCCCATTTTATAGATTGGGAAACTTAAGCAGAGTCATACAGGTGCCTGCTTTTATGTCTTGCACACATGCTCAGGGCTAAACCAATAATTAGATTTGGAGTCAGGAAAGACTCTGCCCCTGAGTACGACAGGAAAAGACCCCTGGGTGTAATGGATTTTGTTTTTAATTTGCTGCTTTCTATAAACACACACTATACTTCCTAAGGTCACCCAGACACTACCAGTGGGTGCTTAAATAGTGTGGGCCGTGGAACCCAGATCCAGCCTCCAGAGCAATTCCATCCAACTGGCTGCTTCTGTCTGGTGAGTGGCAGAGCACAGCATGCTGTCCTGGCAGCCAGCTGCCTCCTGCTGTGTCCAAACATTTATTGGAACTTCTAGAGTAGCTGCTGTTGTGTCCAGATGGGACTTGAAAGTGGAATTAGATGCATGAATTCTGCTTTGACACTGGCAGCCACCACTTTTATACCCAGATGCTTTGCAACAAGTCCTGAAATGGAGCATCCAGTCCTTAATGCTGAATAAGCTAGACCTTACAGAATCCCTTGTAGCATATTGGCAGTAACACTCCTCTCCTGCTCACTTCCTATGTCACAGTGACACATTTGAGCTTTTTTCTCTAAAATCTCCAGTCTATATTCAGGTATTTGGGGATGTTTTGAGGCTTGTAGAGTTCAGAGAGCAGGGAGTGAATGGTCTTGTGACCTTTCTGGATGACTTAACCTCTTCTACAGGAAATTGCACTTAATGACCAAGGAAGTTTCAGTCCTATATTCCTAAAGGCTCAAGTTAGCATCAGATGTAAGTTATCATCAAAAGGAACTGACTGAAATACACCAAACAGTCACTATATGAAAATTACCTCTGTTCACCACCAAAATAACAATTTATCAGTGATCAATGGATGCAAATCTTCATATAATATTGTATACAGGCTGACTTGTTCTGCTGGCAGAGAACATTTGCAGTCAAATGTCAACTCTATTTCTGTTTAGTTTTGCGTCTGTTTATTCACCTGAATATAATCAAGGAACAGACAGCTCAGTTCTCTGAGATGATTCAACTTACTGATGTGCCACCAAATACACTCCTCCCTGCTCCAAAAGCATGCTGAATTGACTCACTCTGGGGCCACATGTCCTTTCTGAGGAGGGGGAGCAGGGCAGGACTGCATCTTTCAGCAGCAGTCTTCTGTTACACTGGATTAGGTGTAATATGAAACTGCACTTCTAGAGAAAAGTAGATTTGTGATGCAAAGAAAATTTAAAATTGCATGGAAGAGTCACTTTGTGATAAAAATTCTGTTGAACTAGAAATACTCTAAACCAACAACCATATCCCCAAAGTTCTGTATGTTTTATTCTTTAGCAATAATTCAATATTTTTAATGTTCAATTTTAAAATAATATTTTTCTGCAATATAGGCATTTAATCTCAATCAACTATTAAAAATGCAAATCAAGATGCCCACAATGCAGTTTGAATAAATGCTAGAAATATTAATAAAGTAAGTTTTTTTACAAAAGGTTCTCAGTTTTACTTCTAATCTCAGCCCTTTCTTATTACAGCACAATACTTTCCATCCAGACAGCCTGTCATTTTCCTTCTGCAGTGAAACACGGGGGAGGGGTGGGAGGAACAACCCTAACCTGATTTAACAGTCTATTCTGAAATTCAACAGCATCCTGTGGCAATGTCTGCAAAATTAATCCTAGCACACTAAGGGACCCCTCACTGAGCGTAACCTGCCTTAAACCCTTTCCCATTTAACCGAAGGAGATCTATTTGCTCAAGCACTTCAGGATGACATCATTTGTTATTTGAGGCCAAAAGCTAAGGGTAATTAAGGCTAAAGAAAATGTTTTGAAGATTTTTGTAATTAAAATGCATAGAGACACTAGTAACAGACACTGTTACAGAACAATAGGAGCATGGCCAGAAGAATTAAAAAAATCTTACTATTGTGTAACCATTATAGAAGAAGATGGGAATGCACTTTGTCACTAGCACCTCATCCTACTCCCACTAAGGGAAACACACAAACAAAAGAAAATACGAAAGCTGGAAGCATATGGAAATTGCAGTCTTTGTTTATATAATAGATATATAACAATATTTCAGAGAAGACTTTTGAAACATTTTATAGCAGATTTACAAAGGAATCCACAGCAATTCTACAAGATTTGGCTAAAAAAAAAGAGGAAGGGTCCTGTTAGGAATGACAATTGTTGCTGACAGCCCTGCCTCTCAAACAAACTCAAGGTTCTTTTTAGCTACAGTCTAGCACATTCTTTTAAAATAAAAGTTTGAAGTAGTCAAATATGAGGGTTGAATTAGCCGCTTATTTCTGGAAAGAGTAAGATAAATATGTAGATAATAACAGATTGATCAAAGACAATTAACAAAATTTGTTAATACTTCTGTAGAAAGTTAATGCATGTTAACTTAATAAGTTACAATAGATAATTATTGTTTCCAATTAGATAATAGTAACAATAACTGAAAACCCCACTCCTACTACATTGTTATTTGTGATAAAACTTCTTGCCCAGGACCATTTCTTTACTGAGGAGAGAAGGGAAAGACTAGATCAGTTTTCTCGTTTAAACAAGAATGTCTACAAGAAAAGGAGGTTTTCAACATAACTTACGTTTCACAAAAATATCTAGCCATAGCCAATTGCATTCTAAGGGTAATGCTGAAGCCTCATGAGAATGTTTCCCTAGGACTTCCTTTGTCTGTCAAAATGAATTAGAGCAACTTGCAATTATATTGTCAGATAGCCACATCCTGTCGCATAGAATAAGATGCTGTTCCAACTCTGAAGTGAGAGAATTGCATTTCACTGTATGCCTCATATCCAAATATCTACCTGTTAACTTACAAATACTTGAATCAAGAAAGAAATTAAAGTGGATACTATAACATTTTTTTAGATTTTACCCTGACTGAACATTTTGAAATGCAAGACAAACTATTAACAAATGCGTATCATTTAAACAGCACAAAGTCACTTCTTATCCTTTTAATGCGATGAAACAACAACAAATGAAAAGTCTGGTGGTAATAAGTGTTTCTGCATGGCAAGCCTTTGCATTGTCAACATTGCACAGAAGACATATGTTAGTAGATATTGTACCAGAAGTCATTCTAAGTTTTACACTCTAAGGAATGGGGTTTTTTTAGAGTTACTGGCCACTTTGTTAAATGCTTTCTGGAATGTAAAAAGATTCTGCCACTATAAACTGACTATGTTGGGCAGTCTTATAAACGTGTACTCATGAAAGCAGCCTTAATTAATTTAGAAGCAAGATTTTAAAAGGTTGGCTACCCAAAAGTGAATTCTTAAGGTAACAGCTAATCATAATAATAATAATATAATCATAATAATAAATGTTCAGACTATCAAAAATATTAAGCACCCACCAATTTTCACTAGGTTCAGTTCAATATTGCCTGTTCAGAACTTTTAAAAATCAGGCCCTGCATCAAGCATTTGTATACACATACAACATAAATTTGGTCACTCATTTTGTACAATTAAAATAGGTAGTCACATGATGGCATGCACCCACAGCCTAACTCATGACTGCAGATTTTACTCAAAATTAATCTAACAGGTAGGACTGTAATTATAACATCTGGCCACAAGAGGGCAAAAGCAGCCCAGTAGCTGCATATGCCGTTCAAATACATGCTGTTACCACTGTTCAGGGATTTATGAATTTAAGGTCTGATTTAATATGAAAAAGCAAAGTGTTTAAGATGCAGCTAATATATAGCCAACAATCTTTAATACAGAATATTTGATCTGCTGTCATCTTAATTTCCTTACTATGGCACCATCCACAGAAACTGAATCCAAAGACATTTTGGAGTATAAGTATGATTGATGCAATACAATTCTAAATATTAAGTGTGTGAAATCTATCATTAAAAGATATATATTCGTTTTCATTTAATATATAAAGTATAATTTGATTATACATAGACAAAAGACTGCCCCAGAATCTAGAAATTGTGGACAAGCACTTATCACCTTAGAAGTAGTAAAATGACATGGACTGGTAAAACAAAAATTAGGTGTTAAAAGTGCAAGAAAGGACTGGAGAAAAACAAGGTACAATAATTAAGTTGCTGCAAGGTTACAGATTATTTTTTTTTAAAGATGTCACAATGAGATAGTGAGTTTGAAACACACGCTTACATACGCAATTTAAAAACGGCAAATTCCTAAAATTTTACGATTAATGACAAGACTAATAATATAGATAACTTCTAATGAAGGGGACTATTTTATACCACCAGTTTACTTTTGTCTTTTTTGCTCCAAATTGCACAAGATTAAGGAAAGGAATGACAGACTATACTCATTGGGTTCTCCAGCCATCACAGTAGCAGAGGAAAACCTGGTTTAGAAGTTAGGAAAAACATTGCACTGTAAATCCAAAAACAAGGAATATGTATTTTCTCCCAATCAAGGTATGGCGTCATATTTATAGGCCACACATACAGACCTTTATAACTTCTCAAGCCATATGACCATGCTTGAAAATTGGAATCGAAACCATTACTTGCGCCCTGTTTGAATCGACAGAGACTCTGTTTGCTAAAGGCTCTAGACTTTACACCAACTGATTTGTAACATGGATCAAAACACTCTTGAAAAATCTACCATTTCACTGCTTTTTTCGTTCTTCTTTGCATTTATTTTATTTTTTATTAAGGCACACGCAATGCACCACTTGCTCTCTCTAATACCAGCACTATACCACATTCATAAGATCAAATATAAAACATACATGGTGGTATGAAAGTCCTTGGCAATTGTACCACAACTACATCAAACCCCATATATCCCTATGCATCTTTTATCGTGTTCTTACCTCATCACTAAAAAAACTACATCCTGCAAAAACAGGTATTAGAAGAAATTCAGTTTATTGCTTCTTCTTCTAAACTCAGCAAATATATGATTAGTTTTCTATTTTGATAGTCAATCTGAAAAAGCAGAACTGCAATGCTAACACTGTGCCATGCTAACACAGCACTTTATACTTTCTGAGATTCTCCTGATTTGGTCTAAGAAAATACTGCTGGCCCATGCCAATACCAGCTTCGGGTGCCCGAAATATAAAGACTGGTCTTTCACATTTTCTGTCTAACCTTTTCCCTCTCATGTCATGCAAGTCAAGGGACTATTCCACCACAAAAGCATCCAGAACTGATGGCTCTTCAACAGCCCTAGATTCCTCTCCCTCACTAACAATCCTGTTCGCACATTATGACCGCCTGAACTTCCTTTGTAATGCAACCAGATGGGATCCTTCCCCCCCAAGGTGCTGAACAGCCCCAGCTCCCCCTCACATAACGATAATTACTACTTTGTCTTTTTACTGCTCCATTATCAAATAGGCATGAGATATTCTAAATAGCTCTAATAAAAGTAACATAATATGATTTTGAGTCAAGATGAATCTAAGACACAAATAACAGGACATGAAATAATAATTTAGGTCAAACACCACTGTTCAAAAGTTTTTTTGAAAATAAAATACCTTATATTTCCCACCCAATTACATAATAAGTCCTTTAAAACAAAGCAACAAAGACCATCAACCCAACAACTGATACGGAAACTGAGCCAATCCAAGGAATCAAAAAAAAAAGGTTATTTTACAACCAGTTTCTAAAAAGCTTTGATTTTATCATTACCAGTTAACCATGAGAGTTAATCTCAACTATTTAGAATTAGCTTAATTTCATGTTACGTAAACTGAAGGTGTTTGCAAATGATTTTATGCTACTGTTGTGCAAGTCTTTTGTTAAATCAAATCATGTAAATGCTGGGTAATTTTTAAAGCCACATTTCCTTTTAATAATGTTATGAACACAGCATTAATCTTCTTGCATACCAGTATAAAAAGGCCTGGGTTTCATTGCTCTAGAAGTATTTGCAATATAAAACTTTGAACAACGAGAAAAATGTAGATATACCCTCACACAACAGGAAAATTATACCATAACATTTGCTGGTGTGCCAGCTTGCTATTTGTAAGCACAGACTTGATAAACTAAATAAACTGCAAATTCAAAGTTTTAAATGACAATTTAACAAGTGGTATTCTAAATCTGGGCTTTCAATGCTAACATTGGTAATTTCAAGACTAAGTTTCAAACTATGTTCTTATGTATGCTGCAAGTAATAGTTTTACAATGGAACTCTGGAAATGCTAGCTCTTTGGTATAAGTTAAATTGAATCTGCTTTTAGACCATGAGCATAGTTCATCTTTTTCAGACAGCACTGGGTGTTGCTGAAGTTTGTAGTTAGAAAAAAATTTTTAAATAGACACTAATTAAGAGAAGAACAGCAATTTAAAACAAATCATTATGCAGCCCAGCATCCCAGTTAGGGTCACAGGCACTGGACTTGCTTCAGGAAAGCACTACTAGAAAGTTTAAGTGGCATAACAGTCAATGACTGAAGCCCATTACCAACCCGACCCTAGCCTAAATTGTAGCTGTTGATGGATGCCGACATAACAGTTTGCCAATATTAAGAGCAAGAAGCCTTGCAACCAGAAAGGTTTTTTTGGCTAGAACAGTTTTTCATCATCCTAGTAAATGATCAGGGTCAAATGATCACTGGAGCCGATGTAAGGCAAAATGAATAGAAGGAGGTCATGGCTTCACAAAGCAAAGTATGCAAAACTGGAACAGCAGATTTCAGCATGCATGGTGGCCTCTTCTGACAGCCTCATCCACTATCGTTCTTTGGACTGGCTGTGCCTAGACAGGTAACAGTGTATTACGTCTGTTACCAAGGTAGCCCAGAAAGCTGCGTATTATCAGGAACTACAAGATTAGAAAATCCTGTGAAGTCCAGACTAGTATTTTTTAAGATGAGTAAGTGATGGCCACAATTTAAACCCATGCTGGTCAAAGTAGGTATAAATTGTAAAGTTAGAGGTTCTCCTTTAACTTGTTGATGCATTTACTTTGGGAAGAACAAGCTAAACCAAGCAAATAATGGAATTAAGCTATTAAACTTTTTGTCCTTCAGCACTATGTGTGACACTGAGTACCTTGCACCAATCATCCTTCTGGTAACATTTGCTAATTGAGAGCTGGATACCAGGGCTGGGGCTATTATTATTCTGCTATTATTCTACTCCTTCTCTTAAATTGCTTTGTCAGACTTCCGTCACTTGAGACAAGTTCCATTATAAGAGACATTAGGTGTATTTAGGTATTTGCCAGATAATAGAGTAAGGTTCTTAGGCATCAATCTGTACAGATTAGTCTAATCTGTTACTGCTGGAAACCTTGTTTCCAGCACTAAAGTAGACAATAGTTTCAAATTACCTGCAATAAGGTTAAGCTATGGGCAATATATGTTTTGAGGTGACAAGGAAAACAAAACAGAACTCACACATTCCCAATATTGTCTTTACCTTTACCAGATCAGGTTGGTATCTGAATTGAGAGTCCATTTTCTCTAAAAACTATTCCTAATGTATATGGCTCCATTTAAATTGCTTTATTGGTGAATTTTCTCTTCAGTATTTTTGAATGCAGTATACAACAGAAGTTCAGTTAGTAATGTTATTTGCTAAATCCAACAAAGCATGAATAATTAACATTTCAATATTGGATAAAAGTTTGTTATTTTCACACTAAAACAGGATTTCCAGGAGCAAAGTCAAATAAATCACGATTTTAGAGATTCTACAAAAATGAAGGCAATGAGCCCATGAAGTTAGAGACGCAGAATGGCAAATACCCGTAGCCTAATATGAGACTACATAAAATCAAGTTTGTTCTATCATCCCTTTTAACTTTCATTCTATAGGACAGCAGATATCACTGATACAAGCATCGAGATATGAAGAGCAGTACTTGGTTTGTTCATGATCTAACAGGTACAACATTATCTTGTAAAATCCTAAACTAACTGCATTTTGCAATACCTTGCAAACATTCAGCAAAGCTACATTAAACCATCTACTGTAACAACTGAAGTATATAGAGATGTCCTAAGAAAGAACACAAACTGAAGGAAAAGCAGAGCATGTTAGAAGAGATACAGGAATCAAAAACTGTCTGGAAGCAGTAGAGACAGGTCTTCAAAATACTGAACACCTACCTCTTCTAGAGACTATACTACCTTGAAAGTAACACACCAGGAAAAAAAAAACTGTTGTCATTTTATTATTTTTAAACAAGAATGTTCAAGTGAGGAACAATCTAACTGTACTTGCACTACTAAAGCACTACAAGCACTACTATGGACTTTTCCCCCCCCCTTTTTTGCTATTTACATTTAGCCTGTATTAACAATGATACACTGAATTCTGTGCCCTCCGTGTCCTAGCTGACTTCATAGCAGCTGAGTGTCAGGCTGTGAAAGAACCTGGTGGCTAAGGTGTGTAAATTGAAGACTTCGGCTCAAATTCTTCCTCCGGTGAATATCAAAGCACTTTGTATAAAGCAAAACTGTTTCCACAAGAAATTGGAAAAACATCATCATAATACATAATAGCTCAGTGACTAGGCATTCCTTCAATGTCAGATAGTTAGTCTGAGAACTATACTCTGAATTAGACAAAAACAATTTGAATGTCATAAGCACTCACATAATTTCTTCTCCCTAGTTTTCAGAATTTTCCCCTATGTTCTTTTTTTTTAAATCAGATAAAATGACTCAGTTCAGGTTTTTGACTACTGTAAACACAGTTGTGCTTCAAAAGAAAACATTTTTCAAGTCAGCCACTTGGGAAAACCCAATTAACAAAGTTTTATGTCTAAATTCCTCGACATTTACTGGTTCTTTCAGATTTACAGATTCAAATACCGTTTAAAATCAGTGCTCCTGCCAGACCATCAGTCTAACACAAAACAATTTTTTGTATACACAGCTGGGCCCATGTATAATCTACCTCTAGTAAGAAACACAGGCTGAAGTCTCATTGAAGGACACCAGCACTTCAAGCAAGTGCTTGAAGCTCTGCTGAACAAAGAACAGTGTAAACCCATACTTACATGGCCATGAAGAGTTGGGTATTTTGTATAAGGCTTTCCTATGCATGTTGACTTCTAGCTGAATATCAATATGAGGATAACTAACTCTCATGTACTGTTTGATAAAAGTGATTTTAACACCTAAAAATTAATGGCAATGATCTGGATATCTGGTCTGGTCCCAATTGATCTGATCTTGTGAAATGCTGCATTCTGTCATTAAAAGTTAATGAGGGCAACTTACATAACTGGAACACTGATGCTGACAAGAGAGGAGATATCCAAGGTGAAGCATGAAATGGGCAAATATCCTAAATTAAAATATGATATTAAAAAAAATTATAATTTTCAGCTTCTTTTCACCAAACAATTGCTCAAGTTGAACAGTCAGTTGAATAGTAGCCCTTCCATTTGAGATACATATTTTCTAAAAATTATGTTCTTTATGAAAACCATCATACTCTTTATAAATAAGCTATTTAAACTCCAATGTAACACACAATCTGTTTCAGGTAGCAGAGTCTATTTTGCATATTTCAGACTTTAAACAGACTTTTTTTAAAAAACTGAAGCTTTGTTAAGTCATCTTGAGTTAAGCCGCAGTAATTCGTACTAGCTGAAAATCTTGTGCAACCTAGGGTTTGGATTTTTTTTAACTGCAAAAATATCTACACTTTTCTGAAAACACTTATTAAAATATATAGGAAAAATTAGCTTTTTCCACAAAAAAGTAGATTATAATATACTTCAAGTATTTACAGTTTATTTGAATGAAAGTTATTATAATATTTCAAATCTATGGATAGAATCATAATTAATATATGATCATTACTTAACACAAGTTATGAAAACTCCAGTAATTCTTCATGTTTTGTTGTAGTATCGTAACAGCGAACCATCCTTCTCTCTACTCCAGCAGGCTGGAAGTGAAACTATTTTTCACCATTAGAAACTGAGATTCTCGGTGGGATCTTTTCAGCTTTGCACGACGGTTCTGGAACCAGATCTAAAATTGAAAGAAAAGGCATGCTTTTCAGAAATACAGCACTGTAAGCAGAATAAGCTTTGAAACTTAAAAATATTTACACAACTTTACAGTATTTTGTGCAATGACAGTAGTTTGGAAGTTCAGTACAAATTTAAAATCTTCAAATCATGGCATATAGCTACCTGTAATAATTTTAACACCACAGATGAAGAAAACACCCCCACCTTAAGCGAAGAGTGGGGACCAGCTTCATTGGAATTAATACAAAAACTAAAATTAGCTTTAGTGACACTGAATCAGATCCTGGAAGATCCTGAGCATCTGGAATTCACACACAAGTCTTAAGATGTATTTCTTCAGCTGCTTAATTCATCTCAGCATCAAACTTCCCATCAACCCCAATATAAGACTTGCTTAATAAGCATCAAGGCAAGGCCAAAATTCTAATGTTTATGGTATGCTTCTTATCACACTGGACTATCTGGAAATCAATAATTAAAATCCCTGAGTAGATTTTGCTTTTGGCCAGGTGAAGACATAGGTTCAAACATTGGTTTAACACGTGTACACTCTACTGACAGTCTCACAAAATACTTAGATATCCATACAAATTATTCAAATGTTTGTTTCAAATTTGATTTTCAAATACGGCGACAAGCACACTATACACATGATTTTGAAATGAAGAAAATTATAAAGTTCTGTACATGATAACTAGAGACTAACAGAGCAGATATCATGGAAATATTATAGTGATGAATAGCTCATCAAGGCTATGGAAGAAGGTTTAAGATTTCAGAAAGAATTCAATGGCTTCCATTTCACATATCAGTGAAGGTATACCACATGTGTAAGTGTACACTGTTTTAAATTGAGATTATTAAAATTATTGATCCTGCTGTCAAACTACTCATTTATATAACCAGAGAGTACATATAGATTGAATTACAGAGTTCAAATAAATTTTAATTACCTGGATCCTGTCTTCATCTAAATCTAATTTGCGAGCTAGCTCTTCTCTAATATCAATGCCAGGGTAGGAGTTAATTTTAAAAACATTTTCCAAGACTTCAATCTGAGGAGATTAAAACACATTTGTTGAATAGTTAGCACTACCTTCATGGGAGTAATAAAGGAAAAACTTACAGAAACCAGCTTAGTTTGTTGAACAGAAGACTTGTGAGCAGTGTTTGCCCAATTCTGATTCCAAGCATAAACACAGGTCTGCTGAAATTAGCAACATTACTGTTAATTTACACTACTTCCCGATGACTCTGCGGAGGTACATCATACTGAATTTGTCAGATGTTACAGGCTTCTACCAACATTTTACTAAACTACATAGTTGTTCATTTATTAAATACTATGAAAATCCCTACCTGGTTTCTAGTGAATGCAGTTCTTGGTCTTCTACCCCTGTACCAGCTCAATTCTCGTTTGAAAGACAGCCTTTCAGTGACTGAAAAATACTTATCACATTTCAAAACTTCTTCCTCTTGCACTGCATTACTGTTAGGATGAAATAATGGATTTTCATAGGAAATAACAGGGATTTGCAGATGAGGATTACTGTCATCACCTAAAACTAGAAAAAGCAAGCAAATAAGAGCTTCAATTTACTGGTTTTCAGTAGAAGCATGAAAATAACAGACTGCTGACTTACCTAAGTTGGTGCGTGCATCCATCCATGGTCTGTGAGGTTTCACAGCTGGAATGCCATCTTTTTTCTGCTCCAATCCCAAAATACTTTCAATTGAAAATGAGCACTGTGTGGTTTTATTTTCTACAAAACCAGTCACTTTCCGCAGATTCTGAGATGCTGATGTATTAGCGGCACATAGCGATGTACTTGCCATGCTTTCACCTCCAGCCAGCACAGCATGTAAACTGTACTTGCATTTCTCCAAAAGTCCTCCTTATAGCTATGTTGACAAGGGGGTTGGATTTGCAACGTCATTAATTAAAATCTTTTATTAGAAAGTTTTAGCATGTCAATGAAAACTCTCCCACCAAGAGGCACGAGGAGTTAATTGTTTATTTGTTTGCAAGTAATTAGCAACTAATGGTGACACTAGGGGGGCCACCAAGAGGGACAAAAAGTGTTATCTCTCCTAACCAGAACATCGACTTAACTTTCTCAAAAGAAGCTGTGAACAAATATAGTATTTCTCTTTTATTTGAAATCATTAATGTATAAAATCATTTTTTTAAAAAACTTTATACTCTGATGGACTCCACTTACCTAAACACAGCAGCATGATAGGAAACCAGTCAAGTAATAAGTAATCTCATTTAAGTGAATTTCCTTCCAAGGAAATTTAAAAAATAATCTCTTAATGCTATTAGGGTAATCCCGGTGAAAATGCCTCTGTTTTTTCATATGCATATGTAATGGTGAACGTGGTCAATAAAACAACAATAGCTTTTGGCATAAGGGACTGTGCAGTGGGTTGGCAATGCTGTCGAAGCTCAGTGTAATTGCCTTCCAAGTGCCTGGATTAGTTAACAGGAACAGTTGCACCAACTATTTTAAATAATTCATGCATTCATTTTTCTTATTTTAATAACTTCATTTCAGCTTTTTTGAAACATACCATACATGAAATTTCCTGATCGTTCTTTACAACATAAAACCAAAACTTACAGTAATAGAAGCAGTACACAAATTTACTGGTTTGAAAACATCTTTTTACTGCTAGATATTTCTCCCTTCTTGTAGGTTTATAATCAATAGAAATTTCTTTAAATCCTACAGAGTGAACACTTAAAATGACCAAAACCCATGATTAACAGGGAGAAAGGAAATAAAGGTTTTGTAATGAAGTTCAAGACTTGAAAAAGGAATTCTGATTTCATTCATTATAACGCACCTACTATAACATTTATATATTCAAGCTCATCTGTCAGTCACACAGCAGCTTACACATCACATGTTCAAAACCAGCTTTTGGTTCAGAATAACCTCTCTATGGAGATTCATCCTTTTCTTATTTTGGATAAACCTTTCTTTCAGAATATGCAAAAATTAAAATAATATTCAATTTCAGTATGCAAAAGTTACCCCTCTCAAACAAAACTTATAATTTGGAGCACAAGATGTAGGAGCATATGAGCACACAGGACTGTGTGCTTTAAAGGAAAAGCCTGTCCCTCTATTTTTTCTTGTTTTATATTTTCTCAGAGTAGTTTATTCAGTGCAATTCACAAGGCTAACAACTAGTGTTAAGGAAATAAACAGTATGCCCACTTTGATTTTAGGTACATTTGTAAACAACCCAAGACTAAACGTTTGGAATAGACAGAAGCAAGAAAATTGCTAAGGAAATGGCATTGTCTAGAACTGACAACACTGTGCTGAGGGTGATTCTACAGAGAAAAATGCAATCCATATGTGGCTTTATATCAGAAAAACGTTCAGCTGAAGAATGTTGACTTACTGGACTGATTTGTGTTGTGCATTGAGACTGCTGTCAAACCAAACTATCAGAAAGCGAAACAATTTCAGCAGTGATCTTACCAAGGACACGTTATCAGCACTTATCAATGGATCTTGAAGTGGCATCAATGTAACTGCAGTGACCACCTGCAAGCTCAGCTTCAACCATCACTTAACAGCCTCAGCAATCACGAAGCATAGAGATAAAGAAAAGCCATAAGGCCCTATGTACAAAACCACTGCTTACTGAATATTTGGTGTGCTAGAGGTCAGTGGAAAGCAGTGCTGAGCAAGGGCTGTGCAGTCCTTTATGTTTCATTACAGCTGTTCCCAACAAGTCAACCTACGACCTTAACAAAGCAACAGGACTCCTTTTCTTGACTGCAGACAGTTATTCAGAGTATTCAGACTCCACACCAAGTCCAGAGGTTACTAAAGAGATAAAGCAAAGCCTCTTAGATAGCAGTGACTGGTAGATCAGTTTTCTACCTCTACAGTCTCTGCATGGAACCTTTATTTGACCTTCCCACAAAACACATTAAGTCAAAACCAAAACAATACATCTCTTTCTGTACTGAGCTTGGAGCTGCTTACCAATTTCTCTATCCCAAAGAGGTGAAAAACATGATCACTGATAGAGAGACAGCCTCTTGAATCCAGAAACTAATGCGGACTTCAATAATATAAAAAACAACTCTTAATGATTGTAATATAGGCAGCTAGTTTCTGAATACAGCCCACCTTTTTTTTTTTAAAAGAACTTAAAAATACCAGCACAAGCACTGATACAAACCACATTTCAGAAAATATTTCTTTCTCTTGGATCAATCTGAATGAAATTAACCTGAGGCACACAGCTGAGGCTCCAGTTACCACACACTTCAAGCCCCAAAGTAGTAAATACCTTTATAGGTGTTCTCTTCAGGAAACTATCAAGAACTATCTATAAAGACAGGCATATGTGGTGTTAAGAGAGACGCTTATTGGAGGCATATATCTTTCCAAAGCTAATCATTAAGTTGACCAAGTAATCGTAACTTCTTTTTAGTCTCCCTGAGATTGTGGAAGACGGAAGAAAACCTTTTCAGGTTAGTTTGCTTATAACTCCCAGTTGGCAATGCTCATTCTTTCAGGGTTTTGTAAATGACTTTTCTGGGAAAAAAGATCTTGGTATCTCTCAAAAAGAATTTTCTTAAATAGGCCCAAACCAGCTAACGCATTCGCTAGGCACAGGTCAGAAGCTCACCACTTGCCACCATCTGGTGTTGAGGCTTGCCCAGCTGTTTAGTTTGTTCAGCAATGTTATCCAAGTAAGAAACTGTGTTATTATTAAAATAATCATATTACTTTCATTTACTCAATGTTGAATTGAGTCAGACCTGTAGAATGCAACGTGGTCACTGAAATATAACAACACTCTTGCTTTTAAACAGAGTTCATGGTGGCAGCTGCATATAGGACCAGGACGTAACGACTCAGAAGGTCGCAAGAGATGCTCACACTGTGCTCCCTAATTTCTGAGAAATTCAGTGAAATTGAAACACCATATATCTAAGAGACCTTTATAATGTTAATGCAGCTCTACATAACTGTTTATAAAAATTTCACATGAAAAGAGAACTTATTCTAAAGATAAGAGGTCTGCATTATACCAAAATCCCATTATATCCCTGGATGTGCTGAAGGTCAGGCTGGATGGGCTTTGAGCAACCTCATCCAGTGAAAGCTGTCCCAAAGGCAGGTTGGAACCAGGTGATCTTTAAAGGGCCCTTTGACCCAAACCATTCCATGATTCTAAAACAACATATACACAGAGGTAAATCTACTGCAAAGTCTGGCTGGAGGTCTAGCATTCCAATGTTGCCAGATTTCTTTGAACAGAACCTTGCTTAGTTGTAAAAGAATGCTATTTGTTATAAACAGTCAACAAATCGTTCTGTAAGAAATAAGTCTGAAAATACATTTTCCACAGGGCAGAAAACTTAAAGGTTTAGATCTAAGAATATCTGATAGTAAGGAACCAGATTAAATTTCTAGGAATTCCCACTGAAAGTTTAAATAGACCCTGAGCCTTCACTCAAAAACTACTTTTCATTATTTTGGCCCATGACAAATGATCAATACTTCCCTTGCAGCCCATATGAAATTACCTATAAAGTTTTAGCTAAATACTGTTGTAGAGGCAATTAGAACAACACAATAAAGATTAAGTTGAAAATCCTAAGTAATCAGTAATAGGAGAAGTCACTGCTCCTTGGATATGCAAATCCAGTCCTCTTACCAGCATCACATGCTTGATGAGGCAGCAAACTAATCTCCCTTTCGGATTTTGCACCACTTTTTTGCCCAGGGACAGTAGAGTTCATCTCTTTGGTAGATGAAGCTCTTGTTCTTTAGAGCTACAAAGCCCCTGAGGACTCTGTTCATACCAGCTGAAGAGACCCCACCAAGAGTTCTTGGTGGCTTTGGTCTGAAACCCTAATGCTTACTGTTGCTACCTTTTGCCATTGTCACTCATTGCTACTCCACTACCAGGTCACCTTTCACAATAGCCCGTGCCGTATTTTCGTCTTTTTAAAAAGGTATAAGTGTCATATATAATCTTTCTTGATTACTTATCACGCTCAAAAAAAATTGCCTTTCATCTCACCTTTCCCACAGCTTCTTTACCCAGCTGCAACAGTACTTTACCACCTCAGACGTTCTGCTGCATGTAGTTCCATTTCAAGTAAGTTTGAATGTGAATAACAAAGATTATATTCAAAACCAACTTCAAAACTTAAAAGGTTGGGTTTTTTTTTTAGGCAAGAATACCTCAAAACTGTTAACACCAATTTTTGCAAAACATGACTAAAAGCAGTTAGCTATTTATTGGCTGAAGTAAAAGCTAACCCAGTGAGATTAAGTGAACAAAGACAAATTCAAGGTAAATCCAAGGGTGGCACTAGCAAAAGTATGAGAAACAGTGTATTAAACAGTAACATGCAAGTAAAGCCTACCGCATTCAGACAGCTACTTTCACCCTCCAACAGAGGCAAAATGTTCTCTCCATTAGGGGACACATCTGGACTCCTCTAAAGACCCACTGGCTGCTCTTCTCCTTGTTTACATAGTGCCAAGTGTTAGTTACCCACATTTTTAAGGCCTCTTAGTATTTTGCAGAAAGAACACCACCCTCTTCCAACCCAAAAACCAAAAGCCTAAATCACACACTAACAAAAAGCCTACAATGCTGAAAAAACCCACACTTATTAGATGATTCAGAGAGATTCTTCAATTCATTACTATCAAATCTCATCTGTTGCTGTCAAATTTGTATCTCAAAACTTTTGGATGCCTGGTAACATTTGTAAAAAACATACACAAAAAAGGTAAGAACAAGACTAGTAATATCTTACTGAATGTTTTACCATAAGGGATCTACTTAAAAAGCTGACTACTAATTCAAAGCAGCCCTGGTATACTACAAAATTATTAGAAAGGCTCCCCTCTTGCTACTGAAGTAAATGGAATCATTCACCTGAATCCCTAAGATCAACAGAAACAAGACACATTTTTATGCTACATGCCAGCTGAGATACCAAAGCACATTTCTATATATTAAAGATAAGTTTGTTAGTGTTTTGTTTTTACTTCTACAAAATATTTAATTCTCAAAGAGCTGTTCTCTATTCGTAGCGATTCCAGAAATGGTGGGTTTTTTTTTCCCCTCTGCCACTTACAGCTGTAAATATACAAAACTTACTAAACCCAATTCTATTTAAAGTTGCTACCTTCCTGAATTCTGCTACGGAAATGCACCTTATAGTACAAAACAGAGAGCATTTCTTACAGAAGATTGCAGGTTAACTGATCTCAAAACCAGAAAGCTATGCACATGTACATAGGTCATGAACATATGCTAGTGTCCTGTCACGTAATAGTTACAGATACAAGACCTTATCTTTAAAATACCTTGTAAATGAACTCTGTATTTATAATCACCCTCATATGACAGGGACAGAGAGCAGTGGTGTGACTTCTTTCAGTCAGGTGAGTCACCTGAGCTGGTAAATGAACTGACTGAATTGAGTCCTAACTTTAAAATTTCCTCACCACTCCCTACAAAAAAACCCAAAACAAACAAAAAATCCATCAACCTCACCTCAAAACACTTTAATTTTTTTGTAATTTAATACCAGCCTTTTCCTTTATCTGCTTTTAACAATAACACATGATCTGATACAACATAAAGAAAGGTCTCCATAGTAAGACTGCACAACAGTTAATCATTTGCTCTGCCAGATGACTTTGTGTACTTTCTAATCTGGTTTTATACTAAGGTCACCTGGCCACAAAAAGCCAAAACCAGCACAAGAACTGCCTTTTTTTCTTTTTTTAGCTGTAACAACGAACATATCCAAAAAGTTACTGATCATCCATAAGAACGCAGAAATGAAATAGCAAGTAATTTCAGAGTTGAGCCAGTTTGCAAATTCAAATACTCTGTACAATCTGGTTTTATTTTTGTTAGCTTTAAGAGTGCAAATTTTATGCTGCCTCTTGTTTAACACAGAGTATATTTCAATCTGTTTTTAAATAAATGGAAATTTAGATGGATATTCTTGATTAGCAATTTGTACATACTTCTCTCAGATCTCCCAAACAACCTACTCTTAAAATAAAGTACAGTAACTTTGGTCAAGCACTACTGGTCACAGAGGGCAATTCAAGAACATGCTCTTTTTTAAAGAGTGCACAACGATCAGTTCAACTCCAGTGAACCCTCACGGTAGTTTTAAACATCTAAAATTGGCCACTAACCTATAGCACCAAGCTTACCCAGTCTAAGCAAGTAGGGGGTCTATTAGGACTGATTACACCCTTGCTTCTGAAGGGGAAAAATTGTGGTCAGCAGTGGCTTTGGTTTTTTTTAAGACAAGTAGGAACCCCAGGTCCTCAGCTGAGGCTATCATTTGGTAACAAAAAACACTAGCTAGTGACACTCTCTTGATAAAGCACCCTGGTGGGTGGCAGAGACCGACATGACAGGGATAAAAGGAGACTTCTCAAAAGAGATGCTCCAAGTAACATCAAGAGTGCAAAACACGCTTCCATGATGACGGGGATATAGCATTAGTCCCACTGTGGCAATTCTCTGTCTGTTCAGAGACAGGACAGCAGGGCTAGGAGGCCACGCTGATCTGTAGCAGAGCATGTAACTACAAACGCAAAAACAAGGGGAAAAAAAAGAAGTTTGCTTGCTTCTTCCCAGCAACTTCGCCTGACAGCCATCATCTGTCTGCGGCACCGCTGGCCCGGCGCCTCAGCGGGGGAACGTCCCTTTCTGCCTCCGCTCCCTACTCACCTCCCCGAGCCGGGGGCGGCCCGACTGAGCGGGGGACGGGGCGCTCTCCCGGCAAGCGGGAGCCCGACCTGGCCGCCCAGAAGCCCCCCTTCTCCGCCCTCACTTCGCTGACACGGGAAGGCGGGCGCCGCAGCCTCGGCCGGACGCGCTCCTCTCCCTCCCCTCAGCGGCAGCGCGCGAGCCGCGGGGAGTGGCGCGACGCCCCCACGCCGACAGCCCCGCGCGCGCCCGTACGGACGGACCCGCTCACCAATAACAAGCTGGGCGGGCTGGGTGTAAGAACCAATAGAAAGGCCAAGTGGGCGGTGACAGAGGCGGGACATCCGGCGCGAAGCGGGGCGGGGGCGCCTGTGTTGTGACTGGGGCGGAGGGGAGGGGTCCCGGCAGCTGGGCGCCGTGGGCTGCGGCAGCGGCGCGGAGTGCACCCGGCGGCCGCCATGCCCGGCATCGACAAGCTCCCCATCGAGGAGACGCTGGAAGACAGCCCCCAGGTAGGAGCGGCAAGGCGGAGGCCAGATCGGGCCCAACGCGTGGGCGCCGGGCCTAGCGCTGCTCCCCCCTCGCTGCCCCCCGCCGCTTTCCCTCGAGGGGGCGCCGGGCAGCCTGGGCGGCGGCGGGGCCCGGTGCCTGCCCGTCCTCCTCGCCCCTGTGGCGCGGCTGGGGCTGGGGGCCGGGCGCTGCGGGGCTCGGGCCGCCAGCCTCGGCCGTGCCCCCTGCGAGGCCTCGCCCCGGCCTCCGCGGCGGCTTCGTCCCGCTCGCAGCAGCGCGGCCCGGCGGAGGAGCCGCTGGCGGGGCGGCGAGCTCGGTGGCGGTTTCCCGGAGGTGCTGTGCTCGGGCGTCGGGCGCCGGCGTGGCGGCTGGCGTTGGGTCCCCCGCTCCCCCACCCCTGCGTTTACATCCGTGGCTTGTTTTGGGGACCTCGTGTTGACAGAACCCGTCTTCACTTCCCAAAGCGATTTCTCCTGTCTTTCGCAAGGACCGCGTTGAGGTCCGATAGATGGGTACGAACAGCAGTTAGGGCCGGTTGTCGTGGCGGTTGTTAGTGCCGTGGGTAGGTAGGAAACGCGTGGTGCTGAGCGGCCTTTAATTGCTCCTGGATCTTCACTTCCATTTCTGCTGCTCGACCTTTCTCAGCGATGCCGGGTACCGCGTGAGCATTTCGTTCATACTGCCCTTAAGCAGGACATGCTTCATTCACTCGCGCTGGTTTCTCTTGCTGGTAGCAACATCGGCAAGTACTTTGTACTGCTCTGCCGAGATAAGAAAAAAAGTTTACGATATATTTTCTTTTATTGCAGCCTTTTGAATGAAGATCCTTGCATTGCTGCATTGTTTATGTAGATGCGCAAGACTTTCTATGTTGCCATAGCATATGCATTGGTACGTTTGATTCCTCCACCATAGGAAGAGACACTTTCACTTGCTTAACAGGGAATTTTAACTCCTAAAATGACAACCATTTTAACAAATTACATCAGGTGGAGGGACGACTTAGAAGAGGCAGCAGAAGGCTGTGCAGAGAGTGTGTCATTGCTTGCCTAAGGACAGTGCCCCATATAGCTCAAATATTAGATGTTAGGTGAGATCTAGCCTGTTGTATGGTTCCTGGGCCAGGGACTACACCTGATATACTCTCATGAAGACGAAAACTTTCTGAAAGTGTTATAATAATAGTAATTTAACAAAATTATCTCTTGAAGGTCTGTTCTTAGTATATGGAAGTCAGAGCAATTCATATTTGTAGGAAATGTCAAATGTGAGATGAACTTAGGATCCCTAAAATGTGGGATGTAGTTTTTTTTTTCCCCAAGCACTTAAGACTGGAATGTCATTTGGGAAGCACATGCAAAAAAGTTACATATTGGAACATAATTATAAATTCTAGACTCTTTCATTTGAGGTTATTTATGATACAGACTAGCAAAGCCTAACAGTCCAGTGAGTTGGATGTGCTTAAAACACTAGATTTGCTGATACCTTCTTCTATTTTAGGTACAAAATTTTACATCTTTCAGACAACCTTATATTTCAGGTGAATTCTGGCTAATCATCTCTTAGGAGAACATAGCAAGGACTCTACAGTCTTCTGTTGCATTAGTTCATTTCTGTTATGTTGAAATCAGTGCCATGAAAATGGCAACAAATGTTGCTTGAAGAAAGAAAAAAGCTTGCTTTGGTTAGGAGATGCCATGACTTCCTGACTGATGTGTTCATGCGTTAATATTGAAAAAGATCATCAACCTAGGTCATTGTTTAGTGTTGAACTATGGACTGGAGTTTTGCACCTTTAGATATGTTTCAGACACTAACTTTAAGTTTATAAACATCACATCAAACTTATTCTGCATCTGGGGGAAGGAAAGGCTTTTCTGAAATGGGAAAACCCATTCATTTCCTCTTGTCGCAGGATAAACATCTAACCACTGTTTTTAAACTGAATGCCAAGTTTACACTGTCTTTTATTATGCAAAGCAGTGCAATTTGAATATTAACTTAGGACCTATATTACACACACACTCAGTGTTTATATTTAGAGAGAGTTTCTGCTCAGATATACTTGCATTCCCAAGGCATTGCACAACAGAAAAGCCAAGAGACTTGATCGTACAGGCTCTGTCTTGGGTCACACTACCATACCTATGATGACACAGAATACTTAGCAGTTCACTGACTTCTAACTGGGTGGTTTCTTTGTGCAGCTTGTCACTGGCAATTTCGAGTGTACCTGTGCGCATACATAGGTTGAAAGCATCTTAAAGAACATGCAAAATAATGCAGAGTTTTACTAGAAACATCAGTAAACAATTCCTCTAATTTTTTGCTAAGCAGTAGCCTGCCATAACTTGTTTACAGAATCAGGTTATTTTCTTTCCACCAATATCATACAATGTCAGTTTGAAGTCCAGACATCAGTAACTGGTATTTTTACAATAAAACATGGAAATGCTTTTATTCTGCAGTATTTGGTTTTAAAGAGTAAGCATAATCCAGAAACCTTGTATGGTATTTCTTTAAAATTACAAGTTCAGGTTTAAAGGTCATGGGTATAAAATTCAGTGGTTGTGGTACTATGTAATTTTTTCTTTTGCATTCTTTCACGTATGTCTCCTTTAATGGGAGAGTCGCAGCTATTAGGATGACACAACATGTTGCCACACCTGGCAAACATTTGAGTTTTCCTCCACCTCTTTCCTCCTCCACCCCCTTTTTCTACTTGCTTTATAAACTAGAACCACCATTAAAATGATTTATTGTGTAGTTGATTCTGTTTGATTATATTTTTTTAATAATTAAGTATCTTGTAGGCATTATATGGTATAATATTTGTGAGACAGGCAGGCATCTGATTCAAGTTAAATAAAAGAATTTAGTGCCAAAAGAATGGTCAAATAATATACTTTGTAGAGGTTTAATATGTACTCCTTGATTAACATTAAATGCAGAAAATCAGAAAAGTAGCTGAAAAAGACCTCCGTGCCTCAGGGGGAGACGGACTGAACACTAAGTTATTTCAAGACAAGTCTTTGACATAGCAGTAACTCCTAATAATAAACCCCCCATAATTCATATACAGTGCGATCCAGTGCTTTGCACTCATCTCATCAGAGAGGTTTTCCTGATGTCCAGACTTCTTGTGTCAGTCTTCTGTTCTTTCCCCAGGTCCCATAAGTTCCTTCCCTTCCACTTTGAGGAAATGATAGCTATTTAGCCTAGGGAAGACTAAGAAAGAGAATTTCTGATTTCAAGTGTTTAACAAGCAATTTGTTTTGGGAAAAAACAGTTACGTACTTACAATTCTTTCCATTTTCTGTCTGGACATTAATTTTAGTGTAAACTTAAAAACAAAGCACAGTTGTCTCGCTAAAATGTTACTAGAGTTAAAGAGTTTATTTTGTGGGTCTTGCAAGCGATACTCCTGTTTCCACATCCAAGCATCCCAACCAATATTTAAGATTGGGAAAAGCAAGTGTAGCCTGTGCAGAGTTACAGGTACATTCTCTGCGCTTCCCCCTTTTGGGTTTCTGTCTTGGTGGAAGGAAGCTGTTCAGTATCCTGCTGGTGAGGAGTAACATTGCTTCCAAATGCAAAAAGGATGAAAGAACACTGAGTCAGCATCTCATTTAAGCTTGAGGACAAATTATGCCTGAGCAAAACCTGATTGCCTTCTCATCCTGAGTCACTGATTTCATCACAGGGAAGAGCAGTGGATGTCACTTAGAATCATAGAATCATAGAAAGTTTTGGGTCGGAAGGGACCCCTAGAGGTCATCTAGTCCAACCCCCCCGCTAACTAGATCAGGTTGCTCAGAGCCCTGTCCAACCTGATCTTGAATGTTTCCAGGGATGGGGCCTCCACTACCTCTCTGGGCAACCCGTTCCAGTGTTTTACCACCCTCATTGTAAAGAATTTCTTCCTTATATCTAGCCTAAATCTACCCTGTTTTAGTTTAAAACCATTACCCCTCATCCTGTCACTGCTGTCTCTACTAAAAAGATTGTCCTCATCTTTACTATAGGCTCCCTTTAAGTACTGGAAGGCTGCAATCAGGTCTCCCCGCAGCCTTCTCTTCTCCAGGCTGAACAAGCCCAACTCTCTCAGCCTGTCCTCATGGGAGAGGTGCTCCAGCCCTCGGATCATTTTTGTAGCCCTCCTTTGGACCCGCTCCAACAGTTCCATGTCCTTCTTGTGCTGAGGGCTCCAGAGCTGAACATAGTACTCCAGGTGAGGTCTCACCAGAGCAGAGTAGAGGGGCAGAATCACCTCTCTCAACCTGCTGGCCACGCTTCTCCTGATGCAGCCCAGGACATGGTTGGCCCTCTGGGCTGCCAGCGCACATTGCCGGCTCATGTCCAGCCTTTCGTCTATCAGTAGCCCCAAGTCCCTTAAGTAAGGATTCTGACACGGTCTCTGGTAACATTCCTCTGGGCAAAATGGAGAGGTACGGACTGTGACCTGGGTGGAGAAACTGGCTGGATAGTTGGGCTTAAAGAGTAGTGATGAGTGTTTTGAAGTCTAATAGGTGGATAGTGATAAGGAGGTTGATTCTGAGGTGGGTACTGTTAAGCACCTTCATCAGTGATGCGGGCAGCGCAATAGGATGCGTAGTCATCAGGCTTGTGGGTGACAGCAGCTCAGGAACAGGTTGACCAACAAGCTAGGGTAAGGACAAAGGGACAGAACTTTTCAATCCCTTTCACTGTAAAGTGGTGAGAGGGAGAAGCATGTATCGGAAGAACAACAAGATGTAGGTTGTACCGGTTTGTTTTGGTCTGGCTTCTAGTTCCTCAGTTTTTTGATCACCGAATTGGATGTTACTACACAGGTGAATTATAGGTCCAAGGACAGCCAGCAACTCTCTTCATGCAGGGTGGGTGGTATCAGAAAGCCAGAGCCTTTGTTTTGAGCTCACTGCAGAAGAAATGTGTGTACCTGGCATGCTATACAATAGCAGTTGCCTTTACCCTTTTGCTTAGGGATGTACCACGGTGGGTCCAGTAGTTGCCCACGGTTCCAACTTTTTTGTACACTTACCCATCTCCCTTGGTCCTTTCCTTTGTGCAAATGTGTGAACCTGGAGAGAGGCTGAGAGTAGGAGTGAGCCTGAGCTTGAATGTGTTTGACATTCTCTGGCATGCAACAGGTATCCTTCCGTTCCTGTAAACAGTGTTGGAGGGTTTATAAACTTTTCAGTAATGAAACCTGAAACAGTGCTGTTTTAACTTTGAAATTCTCTTACTTTTAAATACTGTTTTTCTAACTTGACACGTTAGTATTTTGGCTGTTTCATTTTTACAGACCCGGTCTTTGCTAGGAGTATTTGAAGAAGATGCTGCTGCGATTTCCAATTACGTCAATCAGTTGTTTCAAGCCATGCACAGAATATACGATGCACAGGTAGTGTTAATGAAATTCTTGAATGCATTATAAAGCTTTTGAACCACATTTCATGTCTCTTGATGTTTTTTAAATTATTATAAGCATTTTTTTTAACTTCCACATTCTTTATATGTGGAAGTGAAATAAAATAAGAATTAAATTATTGTTTTTCTGTATGTTAGGGAGTGGTAAAGACAAAATTCTTGTGATTTCTTTTCCAACAGAATTTCTTATGACAAGTAAAAAGATTTTTCTGGTCTTTCAGTAGTTCTGTTGCATTTCCCAAGTGTTTCTAAAATGTTTCCCATCATGATCTTAGTGTGTATAATAGTATGTACCAAGTGGGCGATTATTTTTTACCTACAATATATTCATGTTTCACGCATCAATTATAAGTAACTACACTTTTATGCCAAAGGCAGAATCTATTTCGTGTGTTTTTCTGAACAATTGAGTTTATGGCTGTATTTTTTATTTGTATGTACTTGCACTGTTTGATGTTTTTACTGATTTGTTACTCTTGCTTTTGGTATTTTTCCTGTTGTTTCTACTTTCATGACTAGGGTGTTTATTGTAGGCTTGCTGCTGTGTAGTTGTATTTTACTGCCTTTCTATTTAGCTTTTAATTTCTGTACTTTCTCCTTCAATTGCATCATGAGAGATGAAGTTGTTCCATACCATGATTCTGCTAATTAGGTCCTGTCTGTGTGCAAGTACAAAGCAGTTTGTAACCAGGTAGTGCTGAAGTTCATTGTAATTTTTTCTTTCCTTTACAGATAACAAATTCCTAATACTCAGTAACTAGGGCAGTGACTTGAAATAATTAAATGCAAATATGCGCTGTGTAACATGAAAAATACAGAAATCGGTGCACATAGTACAGGCTATGTAAACTTCATGTTTGTAAACACTGATTACTTGTAACTCTCAGTAATGTTAAAGAAATGGAAAGGCAGGATGCTTAGGTTTTTTGAAAATCTGTAGTCAGATTTTAAGTTCCATGTCTGTAATAATTTTGTATTCAAATATGTAATTTTTTATATTAGTTTAAATCAAAAAGTAACAAGCTTGGGGATTTTGTGGGTTTTTTTTTAAACCAGAATGAATTAAGTGCAGCAACTCATCTGACTTCAAAGCTTCTGAAGGAATATGAGAAACAGGTACTGTGCAAATCGTTCTTGTCTTGGTGTGGTTAGGACTGTATTTTTGTAGTCGTTTATCTCCTAGAGCACAATGTATTTAGGTTTGGTCCAGATAAAATGAGCTGTACTTGGTGGCTTGAATCTTTGCCAGCATAACCTACAATCTTCATATTAGTTCTTCCAATGAAAACAGAATTAGGTTTCTCTTACCATGATGAATATTTTACTTTTGGATCAGTGTTTTGGAGGTTGCTTAGGGGTGATGGTGGTATTATGTTTTTGTTTTATAAACCTATTTACTGTTAAGTACTTTAATTTTACTAGTCACAAAGAGAAGGGTTTGCATAGCAGTCTCTATTTAACAACCATAATTTGCTCGTATTGTGAGAATAATTCCATCTCTGAAAGTGCAGATTGTGGAATCCATAACTCTCTACTGGTTGCTGGTACTCTGAAGTTTCCTATTTGTAGTGCTGGGACCCCTTTTCTGAGATGTATGTTAGAAACAAAAAGTCCCACCTTTTAAGGAGGCTGGCGCTCCCTATCCTCATCCTCCACCTAATGAGGCAAACTAGAAGAGATACTATTTATTAATTATTTTGGTTTGGTGAGTCTTTCTAGAGGGATGAGATGACACTTTATTTTTCCTTTGCTAATTGTTGCTAACGAATAGGTGTAATGCAGATAACAATCAAAACCACAGTGATGCTGATCCAAAAGAATAATGAGTATTCATACCTACAGTAGCCCCATTAGGAAGAGACAGAGAAACAGAGAGATTTATTATGTCTTCTGTAAAGAAAAAATTTTTTATTCCTCATGACAGACTGGAAGTGCTGCTTAAGATGTGTGTGCATACTTGAATTGTAGCAGGAATTAAATTTATTTGTGCTTTCATTTTTTTTGGAAGTAGCTGCAGTACTGTTGTTTGAATTGTTTTAATATTGTTGATACAATACCAAATTGACTTTAATGACACAGGTATTTAATGAATTGCACGGTTTCTGCCGTTTTCTAGCAAAGACATAGCTTTTGCAAAATCAAAATAAAAAGAACTAGCTTCAGATTAGAAGAACCAATTAGGGCATGATATTCTTATTCATTAGCAGTTATGGATATCAAAATATATACCAAATATCCTTATTTCAGTTACAGTTTGTTACATTCATGGAGAAGAAGGAGGGGGGACCCTAAGAAGCTGGAAGGAGGTGTTCAAAATTTTTAATGAAGTTGGTTTTTTTTTTTCACATTTCAAAGTGTTTTATGTATAGCTGCTGTGAATTAAAAGAAGAATTAAATTAGCATTGGGCTTTTAAACATATTTTTCCGGTTTGTGTCCTTTGGACTGCTTTTTTCTCAGTCAGGAGATTAGCTTAAAAAATACACAAATAATGTTTTAACTGGATTATTTCTTTTTTTCAGTTGTTACCATTTTGGTCATACTTTTGCCTCCATCAAGGCATTATGGAAGTAAACTCTTTTGGATGGTTTAGAAATTTCAATTAATCACATAACTGAAGAGCTGGAAGTTCAAGATGAACACCAAATAGTCCTTAATTCTTGATAATTTTAAAATAAATTGCAAAGTCTGCATATTTCCTGATTTTTAAAATAAAACAAGTTAATTAATTTATAAAATCTATTAGATTAATCTTTTTTAAAAATAGATTTTTATTTTAATGCGAATTGTTTATTACTTCCCCCCGCCCCAATACTCCTTCTTCACAGGACAATAAAGAAATGCTTCAGTGTATCTTAATTGTATAATATTTTAATATAATTGTATTCCATATTGTATAATATTGTATAATATGGAATACCCAATGCATTTGTAGACCTGATTAATATAGTTTTGTGAATGGCAGAAAGCACTGCAAACAACATGCCTCCTTTTATTTTCTTTTAGCGTTTTCCTCTAGGGGGAGATGATGAAGTTATGACTTCCACTTTACAGCAATTTGCAAAAGTGATAGATGAGGCAAGTACTTGTATTTGTTTCACTTTGCTAATGTTGTCATGTATAGATTTTAACTGGCTTAATTATTCCAGCCTTTTTTAAGACAGGAGGTACAGAAATGGCTTTCATTTGTCAATAAGGCAACACTAAATTGTATGTTGCAGTATGTATTTAAAGTTATATAACCTGAAGATAAAGAATCAATTAAGCAAAATGAGGATATATCATTGAGAAAGAATGTAATTTAACTTACTGCAGATACAGCCAAAAACATTACAGAATGGCAGTTGGGAACTGTTTTCCCCGAGGGTATTTGTGTCGCCTCATTTCAGATACCTGACTGACAGAGGAACTTCCTGCTGTCTGTGTTAGGGTCAGAGACTGACCCTTGTGAAAGACAGCTTAGCACCATTAAGATCTGCATCCAGATCTTTTCAGTGCTCCTTCTCCTCACTTTTAACATTACTTAAACAGTATTTTGGGATGAAGAGCACATTTATTCTACCTCTGTAACCTGTGAAAGATGGGCTGTGATGTAGCTGGAGATGACTGGAGAAATAAATTGACTAGGCATCAAAATGTATGTGGCCATCTTCTGACATGATCCAGTAACATGGAATACATTTGGAAAAGTAGGGACAAGTACTAAACTCTAAAGGTCTTCTGTAAAAAGCTACTGATGAGGTCAGGAACCTAGAAAAGAATAGCTGCAAAAAAATGAATGCGCAAAGTGTGTTTGAGTTGTACATGTCATCTTTGAGTGAAATTGATGCCAACCTATCTTTATTTTGTTTTGTTTTATTTTGTCTCAGCACTGTTTCACTAAATTTTTTTTCTTTCTCCTGTCTTTTACAGCTCAGCTCTTGCCATGCAGTACTCTCAACTCAACTTGCAGATGCAATGATGTTTCCTATTACCCAGTTTAAAGAAAGGGATCTAAAAGGTAGAGTGCTCAAACAAATACAGTTTTTATCAACAGCAGCAATAACAAAAATGTAGCAGTTTATCTCCATAGCTCTTGTTTCACTAAGTAGAATATGTCACTTATTGTTCAGCTCTCAAAAGTATGCATCTCCCAGTTTTTTAAAAAATACCCTCTGTTCATGAGGGTATTGCAGTTGAAGAACTAAACACTATTACTGTTTCAGGAAAAATACTATTTATGTTATGGGAGCACTTACCTCCTACTCAAGATTAAAATTTTGCAGTTACTGTAAACATTAGGAAAGAATAATTTTCAGATCATTTGCACGCTCAGGAAATATCTGTATATGTGTATCTATGACATCAGTATAATGGCTGGACTAAAATCAAAAACCAAAATGCCAAAGTTTTAGTACTTACTGTATTATTAAGATTTAGTAAGGTGGTTCTTCAACCCTGCTGGTAATACAGGTGGCTTCTTACATGCAGGCGTAAGATGCTTCCAACTTCTTATGTTTGTAATAGTTGTATCTTAGTCTGCGTGGTCTAAAGTAATATATAATGTGTGTGATTATTATAGATTTTACTCAAGATGCTGAAGTGAATAGGCTGGTGTGGCAAAGGGGCTTCAAAGATAAATTACAAGAGTTAAAACCAAAATAACTTAAATCCCTAGTGTGATCACCCTAGAGTGGGTATACCTGACATATGAATGTTTTAAGTCTAAATTGATACAGAAATTACAACTCATCAGACATCAGTCTTTTAGCTCTTTATGAATCTCGGAAAATACCTCTTTGTCAATAGTTTGTTGCAAAAAGTATCCATTAACTAGATTACACTTTTTGAGCAAAGAAACATGAGTGTCTAAAGGCTAATGTTACTCCTCTGAACCTGGAAAAATCTCCTGTTAATATTTACTGAAGAAGCATCCCTGAGGCAATAACTGCAAATTAAATCGTCCCACTGGAAGTTTTTAACCGCCAGGTGATGTAGTATTTAATGATACCATACTTCTTTATGGACTTCCTAGGCACTTTCTGTAAAACTTTTCCATGCTTTTTTGTCTTTGCTTTACCATGAAGTTGAACATAGCTCTCTGCTCGTTTATGTTGTAATGTGACACGAAACCACAATCAGAATCAGAACAGGTGCTAAGTATTGTGCTGTTTTCTGTTTCCTGACACAGTGAGACTAAATAACCATCTGGAATGTGACTAATTCTAGGTAGGAGGAATCACAGTGTGTCTGGGGCTTTCCTTCGAGCCAGTGATACTTCCCTGTCTCCTGTGCTTCCACTTCCCCAACTCAGACCACAACTCTGCCCAGAGCTATAGGTGACACATTGCATTGACAATCTCTTTCAAAGTCTTTTGAAAAGAAGTTCCTCCTTAACTTACAACTGTACAGTATCTTTTTTGGTAAGCTGGACAGCCACATAAATGATACTCAGGCCCTAGGTAGGAGCAGACTTTCCTGGGCACATAGTGCCTTGTGCTGGTAACTCAGTATGGTACCAGGTGTGAACTACAAGTGTTCAGTAGTGAAACGTTGCATGAGAAACCTTGATGTAGAAATGTTACGTTAACAATAATTTATTTAAATTGTGATATGTTGTTTTTGTAGAGATACTAACTCTAAAAGAAGTTTTCCAAATTGCAAGCAATGGTAAGTGTAAAATACGTAATGTTTTAGATATTACAAGATGACAGGATTATTGTACATTATTTACTCAGAAAACTAGTGAAGATATTTGCAAAGCTTGAAGTGACTAATTGAGGTTAATTTTTTTCAGTGATACTTAGGCACACAGCTTTCCTTGGTTCACTTGTAAATCCCTGTTTTGTGTACCAAAGTTTTAAGGCAAATTGACAGTATTAGTCTTCTTTACAATATTTTAAATATATGTATAATTATTAAATAATTTAGGTTTACGCTACCAAAATCACTAAACATAGTAAGGTGCTAGCTCATTTCTTGAAGTCAAGACTGGATTAATGAACAAATTTTACCTGCCTAAAATTAGTTTGATAGTTCTCTTATTGTCAGAAGTTCATTTTTTGAAGCTAGCTCTACTATATCCTCATAGAGAACATATTCTTTAAGTAAGGATTCTGCTTCTCTCAATGTATATTGCTTCATTGCTTTAGAAGCAAAAAAGATTAGATACAGCTTTTCATAGTGGAAAGTTGACTCTACTTGCAGAAAGTTTCTGTTTTGAAGAATATTAGATGTTTAGGGAAATTTGTAACAAGTTAGCCATGTTTGCATCTGGTCGGAATTTTTGTTCAGCCCAAGAATTTGTGGCACTGAAGTAATTATAAACAGGCAAGAACAATTCTTCAAGGTTTTAATATCACAGAACTTTGCATTCAACTGGCTGTACAACACACAGTGATATAAAAGGTTTTCTGCTCTGTTTCATAAGTTGATTTATCAAAATGATCATAAATTCTCTCTTGATTGCTTAGACCATGATGCTGCCATTACCAGATACAGTCGGTTGTCAAAAAGACGGGAAAATGAAAAGGTTTGTAAAACAAAATACTTAATATAAAGATTTTTAGAGGAGATAAGAAATAATTTTCTTCTGATATATATATTTATGATGGAAGACAACGTATGGCAGATTCCACCTGAAGGTTGATAGTTTATGTGTTAGCAGTCTAGACAGGTTGCTTCAGAACAGAAAAGCAGGTTTCCCCAATATGTGCCTGTCTTGTAACACTGAAAGTGCTCTAAGATGAAGGTTGTGATACTATATTCAATTTATTTTTTTTATAGAAATAACCACACTTTTCAGGGAGAAAATGCTGTGTTTGTTGTTCATGTATCTCTTGTGTAAGTTAGAGAAGCAGAATCATAGCGTAAAATATGCAATTGCTGATGATAGAGGGTAGAATGTGACTGTTGTTTTTTCCATGCTGCCTGTAAAGCTGTCCAGAAGGCATGTGATGAATACCAAATCTCAAACATTTCTTTTCCCCCCTCCCCTTGTCTGTGTCTCTTTAGATCAAGGCTGAAGTTACAGAAGATGTATATACTTCCAGGAAAAAACAGCATCAGACTATGATGCATTATTTCTGTGCATTAAATACTCTTCAGTACAAAAAGAAAATTTCTATGCTAGAACCCTTGCTAGGATACATGCAAGCTCAGGTAATTTCAGATTCTGAAAGCTGTAGTTCTGAAAGGAGATGTAAAAGTGCTCCATGAAGGTTGATGTACTCAAATCCATTGCAAGACCTCTTCTGCAGTCCAAGGAAGCAAATGGAGAAAAAGACGTACCCCATCCACATCCCTGTAGCTGTCATAGCGGCTGCTATGAACACTGTCATCAGCTAGCACTAGTCATTTCCCACTCAATATATGAATCTTACCATGACTTGCCCTCACTCCCATCGGAGAATGTTCTAGGAAGTCTGGGTGACAAATACAAAGGTCTAATTCTATCCCAAACCCCAGATGGCTAATTTAATACGCTACCTCAATTTTCATTTCTGGGTACTTTTTTTCCACTGGATCACTAATGGGAATACCTGATTAAAACTTTCATGAATGCAAGTCCACATTGAAGCATGCTGTCTTAGAAAGTAATGTGGAGACAGTTAAACCTCTTTCCTGTGGCAGCTGTTCTGAGAGGAGATAATCGTCAGTCACATCACTGCTGTTTTCAATCAGTGGCGTGGAAGAACTGGGCTGCTAAAAATCATTCTGGCTTGGTTTTGTTTAATATAAAGGAGTTCATTGGTTTATTTGAGGATGTGTGCAATACAAAGTACAACTACGAAAAAGTTCTTTGGAGAGACTTAGTTTGTATTTTTAGCAGTATGTTAGTATGTTTTTTTTAAAGAAAGAAAAAAGTCAAACTTCCCAGCATCTGGCACTGCCAGTGTCCCAAGTAGAAATTAACTTCTACGTACTGTCTGAAAGCTTGCCAAGTCCAAGAAGAACTCTTGCTTCTTTCTGAAACATCGCCGCTTGGATTTAAGAACTAAGCTCTGAATGTTTTCTGTAACAAAGTAGTCCTGTAACGAAGTGCAGCCTGTTGTTTGGGTGCCATTTTTTGCTGAATCTGAGAATGGGAAGGGCAGCACCACGCCCCGTAGCTTCCTGTTGTGAGATTTCGTATGGCTGAACTCCGTTTAGCTGTGGTGGTTTTTCCAGACCGATACGACTGCTTTTAAGATACATCTTGCCATTTCCGCTTGGCAGGGTCCACAGTTAGAGGATGGCCCCAGACAAGTCCTCGCAGGTTTCCCCTCTCCTGTGCCCCCCAAATAACCCCACCCAGAATGCAATAGTCAGCAGACTTGTGGGCTGGAGAAAGTACAGAGAGACTTTGGGATCACTAAAAGATCAAACCTTGTTTCTTTTCCAGGGCAGTTTCTGCATATTTCTGTATTTCCCCCAGGTACCTCTGTGCACATTCTATTGACACAGTGAAATCCCACTGCAATGTCAGCCTCAGCCTTCACCTGCAGACAAGAACATCCATTCTGCTCCTTTGATTGAGAGGCTGTGGTGGGAATGAGGGCTGAAAACAGATTTCTCTGAGAAGCTTTAACCTCCTATGTCTTCGTGTGTTAACTGTTACTGTAGTTTAATTAATGACTAAGTTCTCCCTTTTCCTCTTTTTTTTTAAAGATAAGTTTTTTTAAAATGGGTTCAGAAAATCTTACTGAGCAATTGGAAGAATTTTTGACCAATATTGGCACAAGTGTACAGAAGTAAGTTTTGCTAAATTTTCAACAATTATTTTTTCTGTTTGTACTTATTAATAAATTATCTTTATTAATAACACATTATTTACCTTAGTGTTCGCAGGGAAATGGAGTGCGAAGTAGAAAACATGCAACAAACTATAGAGGACTTGGAAGTAGCTAGTGATCCGCTGTATTTGCCTGATCCTGATCCTACGAAATTTCCTGTTCACAGAAATCTGACACGGAAAGCTGGCTATCTCAATGCAAGAAAGTAAGACTAACATGTTACTTAAAAATGCCAGAATTTTAATTTTGAGAAAGGAAAGCTAAAAAAAGTATGCTTTTGTGGTTTTTTTTTTTTTTTTAAGTTATCTATACTGATTTTACGTACTTAGTTGAGTAAGTCACACAGGAGATACTCTGTTTCTGTCTTTGGACTCCTTCAGTTAATTAGTATTAATTTCATTGCAAAGTGTCATTCAGGGGGGCAAAGCATAGTTACTGTCAGTCTAATTTTGCCTGAATTTTCACATCAAAAAGAAAAATTAAAGTTCAGGAGAGTGTAATTTCACTGGATTGTAATTGGAAAATAACAAGATTGCAGCTATCGTTATATACCTATTAAAGCTTTGGGATTCAAGTTACAAATAAAATATGACAAGCTTGAGATATACAATGCAAAACGTTCTGTTAAGCGAAACACGCTTTGAACGGCTGTCTCAATTTCATGAGGTAGACTTTTGTCCACTGGAGGGAGCTGGTACTTTAAATAAAGTCTAGCAGCTTGTCTTTATAGTTACTAAAAATAAGTTGTAGCACTGAGATTTTTTTTTTTTCTGTAATTTGTGTAATAAGCTCCAAGGAATTGTTAAAAAAATGTAGATTACGTTTACAGCAACAGTTAGAGTAATGTACTCACTGAATGAGGGATGAATTTCTGTAGTGAGACACAACTGCAGCAATTAATATTGAAGAGAGTATCTGAACAATAATGAGGCTAAACTGCAAGTGTTTTCCGATTTTTGGTTTCAAATTGTTCCTCTTCAGTTATTCAGGGTGGGGTGGGGGGACCCCAAAAAAAATCTCAGCAGTATTCTCTAAGTAATTTTGGAAATCTTATTGAATTGTACAAAATACGTGGAAAATTCAGATATCTTACGTGACTAAGCTAATGCTTACCACAAAGTTCTTCAAAACTTAGTGTTAACAATATAAGTGCAGAGTTCAGAGGTCTTATCAATTATATTGATAATCCATGCATATAATTTGAATATGCATATTGTGTAAAGCAATACTGTAAAAGCTGATCATCAAAACTGAGGTACTTACGCCTTTTAATTCTAAATTAAGTTTCACGTAATCTAAGAAAGCAACTATTTTATGTGTTCTTTGCCCAGCGGTAGGTTTAGACTGAATAAAACGACAGATGGAAAGATACTAATTTAGCTGTAAAGCTAACCTAGAACATTAACATATTCCTGATCTACTGACTAAGAACCTGTTTTTATCTTTTAGTAAGACAGGGCTGGTATCTTCCAGTTGGGAGAGACAGTTTTACTTCACTCAAGGTGGAAATTTGATGAGCCAGGCCAGAGGTGATGTAGCTGGGGGACTTGTTATGGATATAGACAATTGTTCTGTCATGGCTGTGGACTGTGAAGACAGACGGTACTGTTTTCAGATAACATCTTTTGATGGTAAAAAGTAAGTATTCTTATATTACTGTTAACCTTTAAGTAATACTGGACTCACTAATTATGAAAAGAAAGATGGTCTACCTTTGGCCAGATCATAGTTTGATAAATTTGGGGGGTATTCAGAAGCAACATCTGGGATGTCTTTTTAACTTTGTAATGTCTGGGTTTTTTTCAGTTTATCAGCTCTATAATGTGGCTGAGTGGTATTTCAGAATAAAACTACCATAATCAGTTTACAGTGGTGTATTACATTTTGTGAGTGCTGAAGTATTACATGGGAACAGTTGGAATTTTGTTCCTTTTCTGTTTTCAATGGAAATTAAAACATAGTGGGTTTTTTTCCCCCAGTAAGTAAATGTTGACTGCACTCAGCACGTAGACAGAATCTTTAGCCTTTCTTAATTTGTTTTGCAGTGTGCAAACATGAAAATGGAGTTTCCTGTCTGAGTGTACTTGTGAGGCATTTTAAATAGACAGGATTGTCTTTTCCTTTCTCCTCTTTCAGGTCTTCAATCTTACAGGCAGAGAGTAAAAAAGATTATGAAGAGGTAAGCTTGTAGGAGGTTTGCGTGGAGTCCAAAGATTGTTTTGTTGTGCAGAAGGAATACATTTGTAACAATAGTTGGAGCGCTCATTTTATGTTCTCTAGGTGGTAAGCAGTGAAATTTTAACTCATTCTATCCATAATGACAGTTTTCAGGAAGTCTGAGAAAATATTACTGTGTTTAGATCCCAGAGGAAAAAAATGCAGTTCTGATTGCCACCGAGTCCTTTTCAGTATTATGGAAGAAAGAAAGGAAAAAAAAAAAAAGGGCTACAGCAAAATAGCTAGCAGTAATGGAATCTTGACAAATGCTGCTTCTGCTTCGTCCTGTTCATGTTTTCCCAAGCTTCTTTCTTCCTTCCTGCTTGTCAGGGATGGAAAATAAAGGACATCTTAGGTCAGGATACAGATAATGATACAGGCAATTGAGAACGAGGAGAAGCTGCTCCTCTGCCCCTGATGCATGATGGGAAATGTGTTTATACTTCATGAACAAGTTGAATCAAGAAATGTGAAATAATTTGCTTCAAAGTTGCTTGTGATCGCTGTTTCCAAATGGCTGCTAAGTCTGGTGATGCAGATTTACTTGCCAGTGCAGTGGATGAATGCCAGCTGAGAAATGTCAGTGTTCAAACACTAGGACAGCAAACTCATATATGGTAGCAAATACTGATGAGGAAAGGAAATGGAAAAAAAAAATGCCCACCCAACCAGCAGGGATAGCTTTTTGCCTACTTGTTTTAGCTTTCTCTAGAGCTGAAAATAAAAAGTTTCTGTAGACTTTTTGCAAATAATAGTCTAATGGTATAGGCATGTACTGGTCTAACAAAGAAGGTGCTAGTTACTAGAATTTATGTTTATTTGGACAGCTAACAGCTTTCCAAAGGCTTGCACAGATGGGCCAAACTGATAGATTCATTACATTCATAGTCTATGAATACTCTCAGATTTGTCCAGAAACAAAGGAACGGATGTACTAGGTGATATAAAGTATTTGTTACTTTAAAATGTGTGTCTGTTTGCGTTATTATTCAATATAGACTTTTCAGTAAGGGGCAGGATGGGAAAGAAAATGCTTTACAAGCACTGTTGATTTAACATATGTTTGGGCAAGCAGCTGAATAAGGAAATACAGAAAATACGGTATTTTCAGCCTGGATTCAAATTCCTCTGCAATTTGCCATGTTACATTCATATAAAATGATCTTTTATGTGCTTCCTAAGGTATTTAGCTGGGTTGTGTCAGGTTGGCCCTGGTTCATTTGCTCTGTTGAGGTTGTTTAATAGCCTGACTCTGAAACATTTGCTCTCAGATGCCTCACCAGAGGAAGGGAGTTTATACTCAGCTTTAGCAGCTCAAATTTATTATTTTCTGGGCTGCAGTTGCTGTGCTGTCTTCTAGATAGCTCAGGTGACAACCCTAACACCAAGCTGGGGTTCAGTGGAACAGCACCAGTAGTATGTGTGTGTCCAGTTAGATTTCTCCTTCAGAGAGGAGCTGTAAAACAGAGGGCAGGAGCAGATGGTTTTCCATCACACAGGGAGATCACAGATTCTAGCTTACAGGTGCACAAATGGGCAAATTCCGCAGAAGGCAGATGGACTCTTTATAATGTCTTGAGGAAAAAATGTCATCTGCAAGTCACAGAATAATGGAGTACAGAGAATCTGGACTTTGTTTTTTAGTTCTTTCCTTACAGGATTTAAGCTTGCTTTAGTTTTTAGCTTCAGTGTGACTTAAAATAATATTTTCAAGTAAAATGTGATATTGTAAGGTGCAATATGCAGGCAGTAGTGAACTTAACGATGAGCTGGGTGTGCAGAATACCGGTTTGGCTCCCTGAAGTTAGAAAGAAAGTGGAAAAAGTGCTGAAACTAGCCAACTCGGGTATTTAATCAAGTTTGTTAAAAAACTATGAAAAATTAATTTTTTTTCCTTATTTTTCTCTCTTTTTCAGTGGATATGCACCATAAACAACATATCTAAACAGATATATCTAAGTGAAAACCCTGAGGTAATTTTAGTAAAATTTATAGTGTCAGTAACTTGTTAAGATGTAGATATGCACAAAATCAAACAGAAATCAACTGGATCTAATTGGCTAGCATGCAATTCAGCTGAGTACTTCCTATTTAATTATAAGCTTTTCATGGTATGAAAGCATACAGTCCACTGTCTCCTTCATCTAAATGCTTATACAGAAAGCATTAAAAATATGTGACTTTTATGTTTGGTGTAATTTTTCAACATCTACAAGATCCTGTATTTGTGTTTGGTATATGATGCTTTGTTACAAATTAATATGTTTGGCTCTTGCCAAATAATCTGGAAGATGAAGGTGAAATGGAAAGTGCGTCATGGCAGTTTTTGGTTTAGGAACTAAGTATCACTTTGTAGACAATACAAGTACCTGGCTGACTGTCTACGATAACAGATGAGAAACGAGATGAGTTTAGTGCAAAGCTCAGCTGGCTAAAGCACGTGTTCTGATGAATACAGAGCTAAGGTTCTTTGTAGCCCTGGCATTAACGGGTGCAGCTCCCTTACTTCAGCGAGGGTGTGTGCATTTACGCCTGGATGTTAGTGCCTTCTCCTCACTTCCCACTGGCTTTATAGTCATTCTCATTTTCTGAGTCAGGCGCTCACACAAAATGATCTGTCTGCTGCACCTTCCATCTCCAGAAATCCCCTTTCCTCAAGCACTTTTGCTGTTGGCTTTACCCCATGAAGTGAAACCGTCAACATTAAATACTGATGCTTCAGAATCAGTGATTTCAATGAAAGTTTAAAATGGAATTCTTCAAGTGTAAATGGTCCATTATTTGCTGAAATAACATTGTTAACGTAGTCTTTACTTGATAGTTGTTCATGTCTTGGTTTTTCAGAAACATTTAAGTGTTCCTGAATTTCACGTGCAGACTTTTGAATGTTCGTGGTTTTTAGTTAGTGGTTGAGGACTGCATTTCTCAAATGAGACTTTTCTTTTTCGTCCTAGCTACATTTGCTTATTTTGTCAGAATTATCATTGGGACTTTTCTCCATTGCTGGGTTTTATTAACATTCCCAGTATTATAAAGCAAGTGCATTCATTTAAATTTAGAAAGTAAACAGCAGGAAATGTGTTACAAGTTAGAAGAAAATACTACAGCTATGCTAGTGAAAATTTAGGAATGTAAGATTCTCACAAAAGGTTGAGTGATAACTTCTGTCAATTGCATGTAAATAAAACTAAAATCTTGAAGCTTATTATGAGGAAAATTTTTTTCAGTTATTTTTCCCCATCTATCACAGGAAATTGCTGCACGTGTAAATCAGTCAGCTCTGGAGGCTGTTACTCCATCTCCTTCCTTTCAGCAGAGGCATGAGAGCATGCGGCCAGCTGCGTAAGTTAATGAACTATAGGTCATTTGAAGAGCACATCTATAAAGAGAATCCTGGATAAAGTTCCAGGAAAATAAAAAAACTAAACAACAAAACTTAATGTTCATAACTAAGTCTTTGGTAGGTCAGAGGAGAATTTCATGAACTCACCTTTTTAGCATTGTTTAGCATCTAATGTTACGAGTAATCCAGATTTCCAGCTGAATGATGGTTTTGTTGGATGCATCATATGTCTGGTTTGTTGTATGAATTTATAATGAGATTTTGCTTAATGTGTCCAACTCCTGGAAGCAGACGTCAGATTGTTTTAGCATCAATATATAATCACATGAAATACAGTACAATCTTATGCAATTATTAATGCAAGTAGTAACTTTAACTTGCTTAAATTTGACTAGGAACGTAGGCTCCACTTTTGTTTACTATACCCTGATCTTCTTCAGGTTTTCAGTTTTTGTTTTGTTTTGCATCCAAGTTTTGGAATATTGTATTGGTCTCCCCTGTGGTTTAATTTATTATCAACTAACCTGAAACTAAGATATCTTCATTGTGATATTTTTGTTTTGTTTCAGACGATCTCGTCCTCCTGCAGCTCGTACTAGCAGCACAGGGTCACTGGGATCTGAATCGGCAACTTTATCGGCACTTTCCTTGGATTCACTTGTTGCCCCTGACACTCCTATACAGTTTGACATAATATCTCCAGTTAGTGAAGATCTGCCTGGTCAAGCAAAATCTTCAGGGCAGTCGGGCAGGTAGGATGTGTAGAGAGAAGGAAAAAAATTCTTAATGTTACTAATTTGAAAACAAACAAACAAGAAAATCATGTGTAGGCTGCAGCTCCAAAACACACATTGCCTTTGCCCTGACTCATGTCACAAAATTTGCAGTGGCCAGCAAAGCAAAGCAATTATTAATTGTTAAATAGAGTTGTAAAAAAATTGCTTAATTACATGCACTAGATTCAAGGTGTAGTTTTCTATTTTCTTGCTTTAACGGCTAATGCTTATATTTCTGGATTTATTTTAATCTTTTGGTTTCTCAAAGTATTTTCCTTTCCTATTGCTTGCTCACCCAGCAGCTTGGGTTATTTCCTCTTGGAAACTCAAGAGAAATTTGGTAGCCCTGCCTCCAGGTGATGATGGCATATGATGACACCCTTCTTAACCTGAAAGGTGAGTGAAAATGATCTAGGCTTCTAGAGTAATCTCATGTACAGACAAGTTAAAATTGTCTAAGAGCTCTTCCCAAAATATAAAAACATTTTCTCCTACTTGTTTTTTTGTAAACTTCCCATTCAAAAATAATAACAAAAACCTGTAAATCTGCACTGCATTTCTGGAATTATATATACAAAATTCAGGTACTAAGAAAACATATTTGCAGATCCAGCTGCCCTTAACAACAACAACAAAAAAAGCCAAAACGCTGAAAACTAATTTACGTGGCTCTACTCAGTAATGTGTAGTATCCCCCTGCCCTCTAGAAAAATACTTGAAATTTCAGTTGCACCTCACAAATCTGTAAGAGTTAAAATTACTTATATTCAAATCTTTTTTTGTTTGTTTGTTTTGGACAGGTTTTTTTGTTGTTGTTTGGTATAGCAGGATAATCAGTTGGCTAACTAGATCCTTAAGAACTTACTGATTTAAAATAGACTTGAACTGCATTCCAGGAAGTGGAAAGGTTAATACTTTCAGCTAAACTCATGTCATCAGTTGTAATTTCGTTCTAGAAAATCATATTGTTCATGGCAGAAACAATACAGACTTGTGTACAGCATGTTCAATTAACCGTCACTGTCAATAAAGAACTGCAGCGTTTGTACAGCTAGGCACCATGCTACTTTAGAAGTATTAATTATTAAAAAAAAAGACTTAGTTTCTGATACTGATGACATGTTTATATTTTATTTTTGCCTTTTGAGAGATTCTGAGATTTTGCGTGTACTGTTCCAGTCTAATCTTAAATGACAAGAAAAGTCTGAGCAATAAAAGATGCTAATAGAAAGAATTTCCCTGTAGTGTATTTGCACAGGTCAGCATTTAATGGAATGATTCTTGATTGAGTCGGCGTTATAGAAACATTGTAGCAATGCCATCTTGACTTCAGAGTCCAACCTAGAGCAATTTTATTACTTTAAACTAGACATCTCTTAGTTAAAGGATTTCACTAACAAAATAAAGCTGGCAGTCAACGTGACATGTAACTTAACAAGAGAGACTGACATATTTTTTTCTCTTGGTTCCGAAATTTGCTTTTAGAACACTAACTATGGAGAGGTGACACCTTCATTACTCCCCTATAAAACCTAATTTGAAGTTTATTGAACCCTTGACAATAGTTTTTCAGCTACCAGTTAGCCAAACAGAAAGGTTTTTTTCCTCTTGCCAAGTTTTAAATAAAATTCCCCATTCCCCATACTCTTTTCAGCTTTGCTTTACTCTCTGAAAAATGTAGACTTGGAAGCCTAGAGTATTTTCACTTTTCGTTGTAACTGATAGCAATTCTGTTTCTGAGAGCCAGAAGTAGCCACATTTCTCTTGACCCTCTAGGAGTAAAACCCCAGTGATGTTTTCAGAAAGCTGCATTTGAAACAAAACCAGTGAGTGACTTGTCTCCAGTAAGTAATTCAACAACTTGAGACAGTGATGAGAAGCGTGGTGCTCCTGTGGAGTACTGACAGGAGTAGCTTTTGGCTGTACTTCCTGAAGCTGTTCTGTGAAACTTCATCCCCTAAAACTATACCTTTTCAAATATTAACAAGGTCTTGACTTGGGCTTAATTCAGATATAAAAAAATACCACATAAACAAAACTCTCTGTGGCAGCAATAGGACAATAATACCTGGTATTTTCCCGTAATTTGAGCCCTCTAGTATAGCAATTTATGTCTAACTCCTGATTAAATTGCTTGTCTGTATGATTTATCATACATTATTCCTCTGGATTACAAGTCTGTGAAATCATTACATGTTCTTATTTCATGCAGCATGAGACTATTACATTATTCATTAGTGGTTCTTGTATTCTGACTCCTGGTTTAATGTTTTCATTTTCTAATAGACGCACAAATCCTTTTGGTGAATCTGGAGGCTCAAAATCTGAAACGGAAGGTAAAGCAAAAATTTGGTTTCAATGCAAAATAAAAAATAGAATTTGAAAATTATTTTTGTGTTTTAATTTGTAGATTCTCTCTTCTAATTTTACACTGGTTTTAGAATGCTTAGTTACATTAGCAATGTATTAGACAAGTTCAGTTATATCAGGCTATTTAAAAATAATTTATTGCATCTTTTGTATTTATGAAACCAAATAAAAAGAGGCGTGACTTGTTGTTTAGTAATTGTACCTCTAATTCATAAGTTTGAGCAATCTTTTTCGAAGTGACTAGAAGTTTGGAGTTTTCCTGACTGCAGTCCATCTTTGGTTTTGAATGGAAAACCCAAAATGGAGTTCACTTTCTTCAATACTTTTCTTTGTCTTAGATTCAATTCTTCATCAGTTATTTATTGTAAGATTTCTTGGCTCTATGGAGGTGAAGTCTGATGAAAGTCCAGATGTTGTTTATGAAACAATGCGTCAAATACTAGCAGCTCGCGCCATCCATAACATTTTCAGGATGACAGAATCACATTTATTAGTCACTTGTGACTGTTTGAAGTAAGTTTGCTTCCTGACTTCTACTGATGTTTATTTACAGAATTACCTTCTTCCACTTTGGTAAAATTTACTTTCTGGTTTGTTTTTAAAAACAAAATTTTAGGTTAATTGATCCACAGACACAAGTTACAAGACTACGAGTAAGTAACTTCACATTTTAAGATAAATACCCAGCAATGTAATTCTTGTCCTTTCAAAATAATGTTATTAGATGTTAGCAAAAATCATTGACAGCATGAGATCTCCAGACAAACTTCCACTGAAATTAGGAGACTAATGCATATTTTTAAAAATAGACAAACACTAGCAAATCAGGTTTAAGAGGAGTGATTTCAATAGGTCAGACAGGCTTTTGAAAATCCACACCATCCCCCCACCCCCAATTTGGTAGGCTAAAATATTAGGGAAACAGAATATTGTATTTTAACAATGTGTTTGATTATAAACATTTATGCTGTTAGTAGGGAGGCAACATTAAGATTGGAGTCAGATTACTTCCGAAGTCCACAAGGGTTTGCTTGGTGTTTGGTTTGTTGTTTTTTTTTCAGGTTTTTGATTTTTAATGTATAATTGCATTGAGAGTGTTGTACGGTTTCTGGTGTGGGGGTGTTATTTTTTAAATTTTTTTCCTAATTCGTTATAAAAATGCACTTGAAAGAAGTTGAATTTTTTGTAGGATATCAAATATGGCCAGGAATCAAATACAGCCAGCTTAATTCGCCAGTAAAAGCAGTCTTTATTTTTCATGTTTCAGATCTCTGGCCTCCCCCCTCCTTTTCTCCATGCACAATTTACGCTCTGCCATTTCATTTCTTTGGGTCTTCTTTTGAAAACATTTAGATTTGGGGGGACTCTGAATTGCTTTCGTTTCCATAAAAGGAGAATCATAAGCATGTGAAAGTGTCTTGATAGTTCACGTAGGGCTTTTTTCTTTCTTTACCTTTTTGGCATTAAGTTCAGAACTTTTACAGCTGAGATGGATACATCAACTGAGTGTGTGTCCAGTATTCTAAATGTCTACATGTAAGGTTAGGAAAAACTCGTCCTGTCAGTTCATAGCAGCTGTAGTAGGGGCCTTCAGACTTTAAACACTTATCTTTTAGTAAGTCCTCAAAAAAAGATACATTTGAAATTTCTAAGTCCTCCCTCTTTTATGAATAAGAATGAAAATAGTTTTATTGTAACAAAATAATGAGGCTATGTGGTTTATTTGGTGTGGGTTGTTTTTTTTTTTCTTTTCTTTGATTCTTGCTTAGAGAGCTGAACTAATTGCAGTCAAGGTTTTGGAGAAGTAGTGCCTTTACCTGGCACCAACTATTGAAAGCTTAGTCACAAATGTAATTTGTATGAATGATGTTTCTCTAAAGAAAATAAAAAAGGAATATATTCACATTTAGAAGGATGACTGAATCGCATTGCAGATGTGGTCCCCTTTCCTTACATGGGGTGCATTTTTAGAAGTTTTCCTGTCTTTTGAATAATTTAATCCTTGTCTCCTAATCTACTGTTTGTGTTTCATAATTACATGTTTGGTCAGGTTGTAATTTCCGGTGTGGTTGTGCATTTCTGGTATTGAAGTCGTTAATGTGCAATATATTGAAACCTCATACAGGAAATATTTAGAACCGGTTTTAATATCTCCATATTTGATCCCTTTGGCAGTTTCCTTTGCCCAATGTAGTCTTGTATGCTACGCACCAGGAGAATAAGCGCCTTTTTGGATTTGTGCTTAGAACTTCAGGAGGGAGAATTGAGAGCCGCCAAACTTCCGTCTGCTATATATTTGAATCGAATAATGAAGGGGAAAAGGTATTGGTGATGGTTATACTAGTATCAGTTTTGAACCTGACGTGGATTTGAGATGGTATATCTATTCAAGCTGTCTAAGGGATTTCTTTGGGAGAGTTATTTTGTTCAGGTACTGAAAAACAGTTAAGCCTGACAGTAGTAGTACCTGTAAGTGCATTAAAATGCTGTCGTATCTAATTTGCGAATCTGACTTAATTTTAAAGGCATTTTTATTAGAGACTTTTTGATTATTTGAAATCTTTTTTGTGTTTAGATTTGTGACTCCGTTGGACTGGCAAAACAGATAGCTTTTCATGCAGAACTGGTAAGAATCTTTCCTGGGGAAAGGATCCTTGTGAATGGAAGAGAGAGAGTATATTTAGTGTGTGTAATAGAACGTATTCTGCAAGATGCTCATACATATGCAGTAATGCTGTTGTGGTGTATTTTAAGGGATTGATTTTCTAGAATTTAAACCAGAGATAAAAAGACTGAACAATGTCTGCTGTGGAACAGTATTCAAGATAGGATTCGGTTTGCTACCTTTAACAAACATACCTGTTGTTTAAAAGAAGAACAATCAAAACAGTGGCATAACAGCTTTGAGCAAACTACTATACATCAGTAGTGTATCAGACATCTCCGGCTGCTGTTACTTATTTACATTTTTGCCCTTTAGGATCGAAAAGCGTCAGAAAAGCAAAAAGAAATAGATAGAGTCAAAGAGAAACAACAAAAAGAACTGAACAAACAAAAACAAATTGAAAAGGTACACTTCATCATTATTTCTTAATATTCTTTTTTTTACTTCCTACTTATTTTCTTTTGCCGTTCTGTACTCCAGGCTCCACTATCACGTTCTTTAGTGTAAATTCACAGAACATTATGGAATTAAGTTATTAGAAGTATTTCCTGTGCAGATTTTGTACAATTTGGAACGGTAGTGTTTAAAAAAGAGCTCTTCTGAGGAGATAAACCACAACCATCTTGATAGGAATACTTAAGGGCAGTGCTGGAAAGAACACCTGTCGCAGGCCCAGAACCCGTTGCTTTGTAGAGGAGGGCTCAGTGGCACAGTGAGGAAGGGGCTGAGGGAGCAGGCTGGAGCTGCAGATATGTGTCCGACCTGCTGTGGTCTGCAGCTGTCGGTACAGGTGGGTTAAGGCATTAGCTGTTCAAATAATGCCAGCTACCGAAATGTAAATGTTTTGGTTTCCTAGCCAGTCTTTTGATTCCCTCTGCACAGAAAGTTGTCCATTGATAGTGTTAGAAGATCGTAATGATGGTATCCTGTTCCAACTGTAGATGGCTTTAAAGTCAATATTCTGTTTCTGATTTCCCACCCCCTCCCCCCTTCTCCAATTAGGACTTAGAGGAGCAGAGCCGGTTGATATCTGCTTCCAGCAGATCAAACCAGAGCAGTGGAGAAGGACAATTCGTGGTCCTTAGCAGTAGCCAGTCGGAAGACAGTGATTTAGGCGAAGATGGAAAGAAGAAGAGAGAATCTGAAGCCTAAGGTTGCCTACTTTATTGAAATTGAAATCGTGGATGTAGCTGGTGAAATGGCACACGTTCTACAAGAAGTGAAATGTAGGTGGAGGGTCTGTCGTATGATGTAGACCCCATTATGCCTTGATTTTTCTTTCTCAATTAAGTGATTCCCATTTTCATGTCAGTATAATCTCTTTTCTGTATGCCTGATGAAGCATGGTGATGCTACCGTGTTTGTTACAAAATTATGTTTTCTCAAGGCTTCTCTGCAGTATGGAAAAAGCTGTGGGGTTTTTTTCCCCACTTCCCTCTCTGTGCAATTGACTGCTCTGGAAGCAAAACTTAAAACTCTCATTAGACTTAAGCAGTACACTGAAATTTGTTGTTTACACTGCAGCTGGAAACAAAAGTGGATGTCCAAATAAGACAGTGCTAAGCTTTACCTAATTCGTTGCACATAACTGTTTTTAGATTTAGAAAGAAAAATCCTTATTAACATCAGTGAGATGTGTAATAGTTCTAGACAGAAAGATCCTATGTTTTGTTTCATAGTGCAGTGTATGATACTGTCTTGATTTTTTTGGTGAATGCTGAAAGATGTCTTTCAACAGGAGAAGAAAATACTGTTAGACCTATATATGTAAGAGCTGATGTGACGCAGTTGCACTTTGCTGCATGAGGAATGTATAAAGCATTCCTTATCAAATGATAAGAATAATGTATATATTCTTGTAGCACAAGTGCCATGTTCTTGGCTTGCCCCAGTACATGTAATAAAAAGCTGTAAGCCTCCGAGTTCACTTTTTATAAAACATGCTTAGAGTTGCAGGAACATATTGAATTCCAGCATTTGAAAAATCTTCTGAATATGTAAATGTCTTGCCACCAGTACACTACCTTTACTGAAAAGGAGCTGAGGCTCTTTAAGTCTTGTCATGGAAATTGATTTTGCAAGCAGAATTCACTAGCTCTGAAGGAAGAGACAATGCTAATCCTACATCCTAGAGTCAATCTCGTTAAAGCATTTTTTAGAGCAGTGTCTGTTCACAGCTTATCTGAACTCCGTGTTCCATACCCTGTGTAATATTTATTTTGTATAGTACTAAACGTGCATTCACCTTTTGATCCAGAAGAAGAAACTTGTTTGAAGAGAAATATTTATTTTTGCACTAATTACTATAAATACTAAAATCCAGCGGAACAGAAGGTATCGCTCTAATAGTGGCATGAAAATAACAGGAAATGTAGAAAGAGAAGAATATACTTATACTCCAAGTTATAATATAACAGTTACAAGTGTTTTACAGTTCATTGCAGGGCATTTCTGGCGTTCAGGAATGGAAGCAATTTTCAAAGCATCTTCCCATGAGCTGGTGGTGGCCCAGCTCTTCATAGCTGGAGTTGCTCAGTGCTGATGAAGTCAGTGAGGAATCTCAGGCCCTCTCCGCTGGACGGCCGTAGGTGCAGAGAGGGATCGCTACCCTTAGCTCTCCTCGCGTGCCGGAGCGGCCCTGTGCTGGCTCAAGGCAGCAGCCGCCTCCTGCCCCTGGCCGTGTGCGGATTTCGGTGCAGAGGTCCACGCTTCGGGCTCCTGCCGCAGGAGAGACAGGGAGCAGCGCCTGTCGGGACTAAGGGAGCCTGGTGCGCCAGGGCGGCTGCTGCAGCAGGGGTAGAGCAGCTCGGGGACTGGGCGCTCCTGGCCCCGCGGCCTGGGGAGGGGCATGAGCAGCCTCGGAAGGGGTCACAGTACCCCTGGGGGGAGGATGAGCAGCAGAGAGCCTCCAGGTTCTCTTCCTGAGTGAGTTAGCGACTCCTGTTCCAGTACATTTTCCATCCCAGAGGAGCCAGTCACTTGCAGAAATACCTGCTTTTGCTGTTGCCCGGTCAGGCCAAATGGCATTGCCCTGGGGCCAAATTTGGCTAGCACACTGTCACACGGACCACACAAATCTGAGGCTTTTTTCTAAAAGAGAGTGGCATTTTTATTTCGTATATACTCTTCTATTCTCACCTCTCATCCTTAACAGACAGTTCTTATTCTTGCCAGCAAAAATGTATAGAGGCAGCAAATCCGATTTTTTTCCTTTTTGTGCCTAAATGTAGACTTACAGATAGTTGCATGACAGCCAGTTTGTCTCTGCAAATTGTTCCAGTTCGTGTTTCTTTCTCTTGTTGTTTTGTTTGTTTGTTTTTACCTAGTGATACTTGTTTTCTATTAAATAATATGACAGCGTAGCTCAAGGTTACTTTGTCTTACTGTATCTTCCTCAAGTACGTGCTGAAGACAAAGTAATTTTGAAACAGCCCAGGAAGAATATGAAATTGGTGGTCTCCAGTTTCTAGAATCTACTCCCCCAGCTTGTCAGAGTAGGACTGATCAATGTGTTAATCAGTTCAGCTGCAATAGCTCTGGCTCCATATGGAGGACAGTTAATAGATTAGCCGTCTCATCAAAACACATTTCTGATTTGTACCCGTTTTGCATTAGCCTTATTGAAGGAATATCAGAAAATTGAATTGCTCTATATTTTTTTTTCTTGAAACCTACCATTACTGTTTTAGACAAATCTGCAAAGATGAGGAAGAAACCAGGAGAAAGAAAGTTGGCACGTGAATTTACTGTCACATGGATTTTTCAGATTTAACAATACATGATTGGAATGACTCCATTTGCTTTTCAGGCTTTGCATCTATGCCATTAAATGTAGTAGTCTAAAACAGACAGCATAGGAGTGAAGTGCATTTCTTTTGTGTTGGATGATTCTCAACCACTAAAAAAAAAGGGAAATGAATGAAGAGAAGGGTTAAACAAAACAGACTGACACGCATGAATGAAATGAGGAGAGTTTTGTGCCTGTTTAGGAGAGTTTCACCTGTGTAAAATGAGCAAAAAGACATAAAAGCATCTGGGAGAGCGATGAAAGTTGCAAGAGCAAATGGCAGGTCAGAAGCAATGAGGTTAAACTGGAATGGTGCAGTGGGGTGAGAATTACTGAGTTTTGCTTAAGGGGAGGAGCACCTGGCTCTGTAATTAGAACTACCTCAAGGCAAAATAACAGCTGCTGAGGTTTTATCCCTCCTCCCCAGAATAAAAAACTATTTGGTACCCTTTTTCCTATGAGGTTTAGAACTACTTCGTTGGAAAACATTTTTGTTAATTAAAAAAACCCCAACATTAAAGTACTTAGTATTTTCCTTGAGAATGTGATTTTTAATCTAAACACTTCGTGTTCTCCTGGGAACTACTGCAGTCGGATTTCACCACCTGAGCGTTTTATTATTACAAGTAAATTACTGGTTGGTTTCCTCTCATGTAATTTATTTCTCCCGTTTAGTATTTCCCGTTGCCTTTTCCTTACAGACTGATGTTTCAGGCACTTCCAGCTGAAGCTGTAGTTTGCTTCAGGCCAATGTACTATTATTTCAGAGACTCTTGAAAATATTCTCTCAAGTACATGATTTTAAAATGACTTTGTATAGGTGCTGAATCAGCAGTGTTGTTTCAGAGTAATTTTTTATGTTGCTAATTGCAGCCTAATAGTTCAGGTTTTTTCCCTTAGATAAGGGAATATGAAGCTTGTTACACTATGTCGATTTACACACTGCAGACCAAGCAAGTCTTGCTGTTAGTTGTTTCCAGCTACATACATTCTTTACGTATGAAGTGGCATGAATATCAAAATATATAAAGTGTGCTAATGGGTATGCATTTTACTGCATTACAGATAGCACTCCCCTGTGACCATTAATAGATTTCTCCAGGTCTAAATCAGAGGACAAGTTAAGAGTCATAATCAACTTAGCCCTATATAACTGGTTACGAGTGGGTAGTGTAAACTAATGTGTATTTGATAGTCTATTACTTCCTTGATCTGTTTAGGTTTGAAATTGTATCAAGACACATTATGATCTAACAGTACAGTAATATTTAAGAGTTAAGGAACACTCCCCCTCTACAATGCTGTCAAATTTTGTCTTTATACGGATGTAAACCCAGAGCTGAAAATCCTGAAACAGCTGAAGTTATATATGAAGATATAATTTATCTACATTGATATAAAGAAGCAAATTTGACTGTGAATATGTTTAAGGTAAATTCTGATTAATTAGTTGCACAGAATGTAGGAGAAGCCAATGGAGAAAATTATGCTATGATGCAGTCTCTTGCTATTTCAGAAATAATTCACATAGAAAAAAATCTGCCTCTGCTTAGTGAATTTAGTAGAGATATTGTCTAGTCTAACAGCAAGAGCTGGTATTTTATATTCTTTCTGTTGCTCTATTTTACAAAATTTCTTGCAAGTCAGTTAGTCTGTAAGGCTTTGCTTTTTAACCGAGCAGTAAGCTGATTTCCCCCCACCCCCACCACAGTGGTATCCAAGTTGTCATGAGAAGAACAAGTCAGTGTGTCACTGTGAATGCACTTGTATTCCTAGTGAAGTTTATATTGCAAGCCAAGGTTTTTGTACAATCTTTCAGGTCACTTTTATAATAGAGTGGAGTGGTCAAATTCTTATGATGGTCTTCTGGACTGGTCCTGTTCTAGTGAAGTGTAAGTGATTTTTGCAATGTTTGAGACTGACTTGCGCCTTTTCCCTGAACAGTTGTATTAAAACCCTCCAGTGGCATACTTATGTCAACTTTGATTGTTGTGTCTTAATCTTGGAAACATGGACAGTAAACATATTATGCCAGGGCTTCAGTCAGCATTTTGTAGATTAAATAAAAGCTTAACTATAGTAACTTTCTGGGTGGGATTTGTACTGGTGCAAAAATCTCCTGCATTTTTCGTAATGCTGACTTCCAGGAAGTACCATTACTGGTGACAGGATGCGTTCCCTTCCATTAAACGAAGTGTTAACACACAGTTACAGCCCTCTGTTGTCAAAGAGTATAATTTCTCTTCATTTTAATCGTATTAGACAGATAACTTCCTTATTGTACTTGGGAGTGCTGATAAGGTACTTCTGCAGCAATCAAAGACTGGATGGTAGAAGAAAAAAACCCTTACCATCGTAGCTGGCTGTTTAGAGCACAGTTGTTTGAGTCACACGACAATGTGCAACGCTCTGCAGAGCTGTGGTTACAATAGTGATCAGAATTTGCATGTGCAGAGGCTGTATCAGCACAACCATTAACACGGGTACCAATTCATATCTTCATGGGCTTCATTAGTTTATTATATGATAAACACATGTAAAAAAGCCATGGGTCTTAACTACATTATGGTTAAATTTGTATTTTATAGGGTTTGTAGATTTTTCTGGGGAAAAGCAGAATTTTGAATTATGTAACTTCGTGATAAAGATGCATGTATAACTATTAAAAAAAAAATCTATGCTTACTTGATAATGAAGGAATAAATACTACTAATGCCAAGTATGTTGATGAACTTTTTTTTTCCTAAAATACGGACTGACATCTGCAGCATTCCTAGAAAGCACAGGCATTCTGTGGGTACTAAGTAAGACTTCCTAAGACAACTGTGCCTGCTGCCAGGTAGTGCTCCAAAAGCTTAAGCTCCAACTGTTAGAAGAGAAACTCCAAAAATTGCTAGCATGCCTTCGGACAGCACTGTTAAAAGGAAAACCTAGTTCTAGAGAGAGCAGTCAAAATACGTAACGGGTGAGACGTATTAATACCCGAAAGTGAGACACAGAACTGACACGTCTTTCAGAACTAGGACCTTCTTGTTGAAACACCGCTATTTCACACTTGCTGCTACTATAAGCAGAGGTTTCTATAGCTCTTAATCCTGTTTTGCTGCTTAGAATGTGGGATTGCTCAGTTGGGTGAAAGAAATAAATCTTCCCTGGCGAGCCAATTCTGTACTGATCATTAGCTGCTCTTCAGAACTTACTGTAGGACTTCACACATGAAAACTACTTCTTGACAAGAGAAAGGGAGGTACAAGAGAAAAAAGAACTGTGTCCGTTCCTGGTGCTGGTTAAATCCCTGACCTTTAACTAAACCCTGAGTTCAACCCTGCAGTGGGTGTAGTGTTACCTGTCATGACAGGCTTTAACTTAGCAGTAACACAAGGTTTGCAGCCCTACATTTTACAGTTCCTTACCTTTTCACACTAAGCATTTAAAATACTATTGCCCTAAATTCCAACAGTTTACATTCCAGTAGATATATAGAATGGGATCACCAATACTTACATTTTGGGGTTTTCCCCCTTTTCTTCAGGGGTTGAGGGGGGAATGCTGGTATTCCTTAATATACAGAGGAGATAAAATCCCGAAAGACAAAAGCAGCTGCATCAGAGAGTCTTATCCATGTCAACATTCCCTGCAAATATAGGACTAGTAATTATGTACAGTTGAGGTTGTAGGTTCCTGTGAAGTTTTCCTGTCCATAAAGATCATATTCCTTGTACAGTATGTAGTCTTTCAAGGAGTTTGGCAGTGGAAGGAAGGTCATGAAGACAGGGCAACGGAGACGCAACCGGCCCATGCATTCCCGTATCTTCAGACGACAAAGATGCTTCAGAGAGCGAGGGTTTGCTAGAGAGGAGAAGGTGAGACTGATGTTAAGTTATTCATCAAATTTTGTTAAATTTATTTATTCAACACTCTGCTACCTGGAAAACCAGACCTGTTGGGATCTAGCCTGTCTACCTCAGCCCATACATCTCTGTTATATTTACTATCATCAGCAGCTAAAGCAACAGCTATTGTTTCTGTCAAGGTGACAAAATGTAGGCTAGTGGAAGTTTAAGTAGTAAAGTTTGGGGAATGTACTTTAGCCCCAAATAATTGGCACTAGTTTTCCATCAACCTGAAGAAGCTATTAAAAGTAGAATTACGAGTCATTGCTTCTTAATCTATGTACAAGCAAAAAGGACATAGAATAAATCTAGACTAGAAGCAAATCACTCAAAAATAGTAATTTATTAGATTTATGCTATCAACTTGAGGCAGGGGGAAAAGCTTTTCTCCCGTTGAAGAAGATTGCATTATCTACATCACTGTAATTTAAAGTTCCATGGAGTTACGGTCTGTCAGACTTCTGAGAGAAACTTAGTTTAAATCCTACATAGACTGAGTTTTAAGAGGTCTCGTACTGTCAAAACAAAACTTTTCGCCTAAAAGTGGTCAAGAAAAGCACCAGTCTGAGGTAAAGAAAATGAAAACTAAAATATCACCAACAAAAAAGGCCCCAATCCCCAAACAGCTTGTTTGTCATTTCAAATGTAAACATCAGATACTTACTTAAAATCGAATTGATGTCTGGCCAGAGTTCCTGTTCTTTGAGAACTGCTTCTAGCTTCCAGCAGATCTTAACGTGATCGACGTAATCTAACATTACTCGCACTACTTTCCCAGACAGATGCTTCAACCATGACAAGGTTATCACTTCACAGAACTGTTAGAAACAACATGGTTAACTGGGTACTATTCAATACTCCTGTAAATGACTTATGCCGCTGCAGGACAAGAGCAATTAAATAAAAAACTTCAGCAGAATGCCAGGAAGAAGGAGTCTTCCGTCAGTCAGGGGAGCTCTAGAGGTTGTCACAGCTCATATTAAGCCTCACTAGTAGAATCTGAAAATCTGAGAGATTATTATTTTGTACTAGATCCAAAAATGAACTTAAGCAGCTGTGTATTTGGTAACTAAGTGCTTAAAAGAAGTGCTACCACTCTAAGTGGAGTTTAGACTTGTGACCCAGCATGCTGAACAGGGGGACGCCCCAGTCCAGTGCGTGCCCCACCCCTTATCTTCAGGTTAGAGGGGACTTTACAAACTGCAGAACAATGATTCTGATGGGTGTCTCCAGGAACCTCTTTAGGTCAGTCCAGGTTTGTTAACTTTTGCTCAGTGCTTTTCATGCCAGCTGCAGGGGGTCCTTACAACAGCCTCCAGTATTAGTGTTACAATACAGGACAACCCAGCGAGCCAGCCTGCAAGTCCCTGCTTTCACAGTATGGACAAGACTGCCCTGGCGAGCCGATTCTGTACTGATCATTAGCTTATCGTTAGCTGTATTTGTGCAATTCAAAAATATTGGCTATGATAATTTGCTGATCTGAAGCAGCCCTTATGGCAACATCTATTTATTTTTAAAGCTTTGTCTATTCCTACCTTTATGCGTAAACTGTCTTACAGTTTCAAAAACTTCCTTTTCTAACACTGCATTAAGTACATTTTCATTTAGTTTTAGGAAGGATACTGGTAGTAAAACATATGAAGCCATCTGATGTACTTACCTTTGTATCTTTGATAACAGTAGAAGTCCATCCATCAGTCACATACTGGGAATGTGAACTGTTTCCATGAGGACAGTCAAAGCAGCGGTGCACATCATACCCATAGTTCATCAGCATTCTTAACATGACTTCATCTTTCAGAGCATACTGGAGAGCTGATGGAAAATGTGTTGTATTCACTCTGCAGAAGTAATTGACATTAGCCCCATGCCGGAGCAGTAGATTCATTAACTCATAGTTGCCCATTCTCAAGGCTATCTGGAGACAGTTGATGGGATCTTGGTTTGGCAGGGCTCCAGCATTCAACAGCAGCTGCGTCGAACAGATATCCCCATTGGAAACAGCAAAGTACAATGCTGATTTCCGGTGGTCATCATAGCCTTTGCGAACTCTTTGATCCAGCATGAAATTGGCATCGAACCCAGATTTGAGGAGAAACTCAAGGCACTGAGGATGTGCTCCTGCTGCCGCCGAGTGAACTGGACTTATCCCACTTTCTTTAATGGCATCAAAATTAGTAACTGGAACTAAATTTTTTAGGGCTCTGAAGAATTAAAAAAAGACGACTCTCAGAATCTTAAACATAGCGGTTCACCTAGCTCAATCTTTGAATTCGATGGTGTTCACCTACCAAATCAGTACCATGGCATGCTATACCTCTGCTATACCTCTGCATTGACTTTAATTGCTAACAATTAAATTGTTAGCCAGCAATGGATACTGACTTTACACCTACTACACATAAAATATTGTTCTATTATATTGTTATTTCATTAAGAACCCCATTCCTTGCTAGAGGAATAATGATTCCTTATCGATAGAAGCTTTTCCTGAATGTCGAGAGCACAGTGTTACTGCTTAATATATAGGAATTAGGGAATTAATAGAACAGAATATATTCTTATATTAATATATAATTTAATGTATACAATAAAGTTTAAATATAATTTAATTAATATCTATAAAATATTAACATAGTAATTAAGAATTCTCAGATTCTTAACCACAATGCAACATTCTAGTATCCAAGAGCTGTTTCTCACTTATTGGTTGTGATTTTAGCCTAAATATCTTCCAGTGACCTTCCTGTCTTTAAAACTGGGATAACTCTTACCCATTAAGTCTATCCGATTGTTTAGTACATTGACCTTCCTGTGATGGGGTGGAGACGAGGCACACCCAAAGAAAGTGAGGATGTCCCAAAACCTCAACATCAGACTGGACGGTGTTACTATTTGTAACAAGTAGGAAAATGCTATAGGAATTAGTATGTTCATCCTAAAATGATGAAGATTTTGTCCTGACTGGTCTCTTACTTTCAGACACAGAAAGCTCATATTTACACAGTCAAAAAGAATTCATTCCACACAACTACAGATTTGGTGCTGGCTTTGAACAGGGCAGAATTAGCAAAATTAGTATTTCTGGTGTCACCACTACTTGATTTTTAAGTATATTAACTCACAGAAAGTGTCCTCTATATGCAGCTCTGTGGATTGGCAAATGACCCGAGTGCTTTGGTACATTGGCATCAGCCCCATATTCTAGCAAAAGACTCAGAGAATCTGGATTTCCTCCTCCCGCTGCTTCAAATAATACAGAAGCACAATCCATTGCCTGTGAAAGCACATCCGCACCTGGAAAGAAGCATCAAGAATTTTCACAGCAATCATGGTAAATATCCAGCAGGAATTAGTATCTCCAGCCCTCCAGTGACATGGTATTGTAGATACTACTCTTCACCAAACAAAACCACTATGGGCATAAACCTTCATGGGAGAGCCTTCATCCAGGGAACAAGAAGGTCCAAATTGCTTTGAACACAATCACATAGGAAGACTTCATGCTACAACTGGACAAGCAAGGGCTTTGGTCTTTGTTCATACAAATAATTGGGTTTTGGCTTATATACACCACATTTCAGTTCTTTTACTTTACAAAGACCAGGCAGATGTAACTGTAAATATACAAGAACCTAGTATCAAATAGTTCATACAATCCAGTTCCCGTGCAGCTGAGCCATCATGTAAGATTGCCCACCACAAATGTCCTGTCAAGCCTTCCCTAAAGCAACCTGTCTACGTAAGAAAACAATATTGCATTTAAAAACAAATGCAACTACTAAAATATTGATACATTATTTGAATATTATGAAAAGGTGGCCTTTATCAGGCCTTTACTTATCTACACCACACCAATCCTCTTGGTGCAGATAGCACTTAATTTTCTTTAGTAAGGAACATTACTTCTGATGCTATTTCTGAAGGCATATCTTACAATAACCAGTTTTCATCCAATCACAGAACTTTCAGAAGACTAATAAAAATGTGTGTAAATAGGCTAACTAACTACTTTAGAGGGAATATATATATGTGTGTGTGCACGCGTGTGAATATTTATATACACACACATATAAATCTTAACATGAAATTTAGATACTAGGAATTGTTTAGATGGACCTCAACTTACATGATTTGGGAGTCAAACTCTTCAAATAAATTAGGATGCCATCCAAAAATGCAAACAAAATATCTCCTGCAACATGTCAGATTTTCTTGCGGTTTTGCAAAGCATTCACTGATGCCTACTACAGTTTGCTACAAGTAATCAGTTTTTTAAAACGTATTTTGTACCTGTTTGGATCTATTAACACTACAGGCTCTATACTTAGTAACATGGTAACAGTTCATTTCCTTTCACTGCAGTAACGCAAAGTTTTACTGGATACTGAGCTAAGAACAATTTTTTGCCTCTGCATTTAGGAATAATATTCTCTGGTGGGAAGAGGATTCACTTTGTCCTATTTGGGCTTTAAACTTTTCAGTACTAACACATGTGGCTTACAATTTCTACTCACTTGAAGAACACCACCACTGAACCTGCATGTTACTGGATCAATCTACTGAGTCATAAAATAAAACCACCAAATAGCTGAGGTTGGAAGGACCTCTGGAGATCATCCAGTCCAGCCCTGTGCTGAAGCAGGGTCAGCCAAAGCAGGTTGCCCAGCACAGCCTCTAATCAGGTTTTTAGTATCTCCAAGGGTGGAGACTCCACAGCTTCTGAGTGACCTGTTCCAGTGTTCAACCACCCTCACAGAAAAAAGTGTTTTCTTATGTTCAGACAGAATTTGCTAGGTTTCAGTCGGTGCCCACTGCCTCTTGTCCTATTATTGGGCACCACCAAGAAGAATCTGGCTCTGTCTTCTTCACAGCATTCCCATCAGATATTTATGAAGCTGACAAGATAGACCCCCACCCCAAGCCTTCTCTTCCTGTAACAGTAACAGGATATATAATAGATATATAGATGTATAATCCTATATAACAAAGTCTCACCTTTTTGCAGTAAGAGCTCCATAATTTCTGTATGTCCGATCTGTGCAGCCAGTGCTAGAGGTGTGAGCCCATATCCACTGCGAGGGTCAGGATCTGCTCCAGAACGGAGGAGAAGCTTCACCAGATCACTCCTGCCTAGTCTGGCTGCCTCATGTAAAGCAGTCCTCTTGTGGACGCACTGCAAATTCACTTTTGCACCAGAACTTATCAACAAGGAGGCAATCTCATACGAATCATGTTTAATTGCTGTAAGACAATAAGTGAAGTATCAGCCAGAATGTTATTCAGCACTATTCTAGGCACTATGGCTTCTGTTACGTGGCAGCCTAGGAAAGCTGAAGCTGTTCCTGGCAGTGCTATTTATACACTGAGAAATGTCACACTACACTGAAAGGTTTAACTTATCAACACGTCTGGTCTTTGCTTCCAGGATAACATTAACTATACAAATGAATAATTTTATGATAATCTCTTTTTCTCTCTGGAATCCTCTGCTGCGGTTGGTAACGCAACTTTCCTTGCCACCAGATGGAGATCATACATGGCGACTTCGTGCAGTCAGGAGCTGGCCTGCTCTGAGAGCTCTATTTAATCTTCATAAGCAGCTACCATAATACGAAAGTGTAAAATGACTGCGTCATATGCCTTCTTAGCTTAATAAGCCTGATCTGTGAAGTCAGTAAGGATCATAAAAGAGTAATTTGCACTGGCTCCAATGAGTGGAATGAATAGCCAACACCTTTCCCTCCTCCTCTCTTTGATCTTCCAGGTTGTGTGGGGTGGAAGAGTGAGTGCCCTTCATTGAGACAGATGAGGCAGAGAAGCTTCATGTGCCACAGCTGCTCTGACAGCATACTGTAACCTGTGCTGCCCCATTATCTGTATCTATTTGGCAAAATACTAGGACCAGTTCTTCACAAATCAAGAATTACAGTTCTTGTGCACGATCATCTTAAAATGGCATTCACACTAAGAGCGATACTAGGTACGGGTCCTTCTTCAACCAAAAACATTCAAAGAGAAGTGAACTGAGAATTTAGGCCTGGCTAGCTGCTTCACTTGTCATACTTGGATTAATTCCAACAATGTCTGAATAGGGACAAACACATTCTATGTAATGCAGATAAATGTGGCTGGTTTGCTATAACTTTTGAAAATCAAAACCAATCACCATAGTTTTAGGAGAAAGAGAAGCTGATGCAATGAAAAAGATACCATGTAAGCAGAGGATATGAATGTTTTGTGCCTGCAGACATACAGAACAGTAATAGCATGAAGAAGCAGGAGAACCTGGTTATCTGGCACCACTGCACAAATGATGCCACGGAAAACAGAGGAAGATACTCTGGCACTTCATGGAGAAAGCTATTTAATTCTTTGAGGAAAAAGATGTATGTTCAACTTGAAACTCAAACTCCTTGCAACTGAGGGACGGAAAATGGTAGGCGCCTGAAGCTCCCTGCATTGGATCAGACTTTGGGGGAAGGTTTTTAGCTTCTCCTAGTTCTGTTTCCCATACTTCAGTAAACCAATAATACTTTAATAAATAATGCAAAGAACTTCGTAGTGATGATCCCTAACTTGGAATTGTTGCCCCATTTAATGCCTTGATATCGTCCAAGAAAAACAGACAGGGACAAACATATTCAACACAGAGTAACATTTTTTGCTCTTTATAGCAAAATATTTTAGATATTGATGTGAAGTCAAATACATCAAATTGTAACCTAAAATGTGTAACTGTAACTTCACCTCATTCCCTCACCTCTCCACCCCTAAATAAGGTATTCACCTATAACTAAAGAAGAATCTCCCTCTTCATTCTTAACATTGGGATTGCAGCCGTTGAGCAGCAGAAAGCGGACATTTTCTACAAAGCAATTTCTTACTGCCACCAAGAGAGGTGTTTCCCCTTTTAGAGTGGTCTGTTCCCACGTAATGGCACGGGAAGCTGAAATACAGAAAAGCAGAACACATTTGAAGCTGGATCATTCATCAAACCTGACTTTGTAAAACTTTTTGGTGGAAAGCCACAAGGAATCCATACCTTTCAAAGTTATTTCAAGGATGTTCTGATTTAGCTGTGCTGCAGCTTCATGCACAGGAAGCCAGCCCTGCTGATCTGCTTCTTCAAATGCAGAACTGTGCCTCACCAACTTCATCAAGGCCTCCTCTTGGCCTGTGATATTTTGGGACAGACACATATCCCATTACTCATACTAAAAAACAATTCAGGCAACTAATATACTGAGTGCCATTTATCCATCAGTGTATTTAGAATAAACAACTTGCTTTGCCAAAACAATTTTCTTCTCACAGGGTGGTTTACATGAATGGAACAATCAATGATTGACATTGACTCACAAATCATTTTGAATTAGACATTGAAAAAACTTACTTATAATTAAGATGACTAAAATATTTCAGATATAATTCTTACGAGCAATAGTGCATGAAAGTTTAATGTATTAAGTAAACAGGTGATCTGGTAAAACTGTAGGAAAAATGTTTAGGCTGGCAAAAGTAAAATGAAGCTGATTTAACAGCATGAGATCCATCTTGCTATTCCTGCTTTTACTAATAATCTTACCAGAACTTTAATCAACACAGATTATGTTTTCATTTTTATATCTCATCAAGAAACAGTAAAACTTTCTCAGCTGGAAAGCCTGTTTAAGTAGAGGCCTGGTTTCTGCTCATGTTTTTTATCCCATCGTTCCTGGGAGAAGGCAGTCTGCCCTCCTGTTACCTACATCTATAGGGTGAGGCGACAGACCGCTCTTGATCTCTGCTACTGAAGTTCTCCTACATATGGAAGAATTCTATATTCATAAGGCCAGAAAGCAAGTGTAACTAGAGTTCAGGCACATTCTTCATGGTGTATGGAACATATATAGCACCTTCTTTTCCAGAAAAGACTTGGTTTCTTGATTCCTGCTCCATTAAATATCTCTATAACTACTTACTACGACATGTATAAAGGTTGACATGACTGAAGGTTTCCCACTGTCCTAACAACTGTACTACTTATGCTCATTGTTGACATATCTCTGTGACTCAGTATATAAATTGATTATACCACAAAAAGTTTCAGAAGAGCAGACAAAGAATATCTTTATCTTAAGGGTGGGTGTCAGGAGGATGGGGCCAAACTGTTTTCAGTGGTGCCCAGTGACAGGACAAGGGGCAATGGGCACAAACTGAAGCACAGGAAGTTCCATCTGAACATGAGGAAGGACTTCTTCACTTTGAGGGTGATGAAGCACTAGAACAGGCTGCCCAGGGAGGTTGTGGAGTCTCCCTCTCTGGAGATATTCAAGACCTGCCTGGACAAGGTCCTGTGCAGCCTGCTGTAGGTGACCCTGCTTCGGCAGGGGGTTGGACTAGATGACCCACAGAGGTCCCTTCCAACCCCAAACATTCTGTGATTCTGTGAATATCTCATATAAGAATACACTAAATTTTGGCAATTAAGGAACAATTCTGCTATGTTTTCAGGTAGGGAAGGTATTTTAATCTGGTTATCTCACAAAGTGAAATGTTTTTAGGAAGCATTAGTTGACTGGGCGCCTTGCCATCCTATTGTTTGTTTTACAAGAAAGGCTTGGTGCTGCCCCCTAATTCCAGGAGATGAAAGCACTGGAATCTGAGAGGACTGACATTTGAACCCACCCTAACTACCACGTTCCTATCCAGTCAGTTAGCTTTTGGGTGTCTCGTTTTTATTTGCCTTACTCCTCCCAAGACTCTGTAAAGAAAAGCTGCACTTAAATCAGGTGTTCAAACACCTAAAATGTAGGCACTGCTCAACAATGCAACACCCAAGTGATTCCTAGCGGTATAGGCTTAGTGCAGTGTGTTTGTACTTAACTGTCCGAATTGCTGCAATTATCTTTCCATGTTCTTCACTTGCAACAGACTGGAAACTGTATAACAGAACAAAAATAAAGTGAGAAGTAAAAATTAATGTGAAGTTCAGGATATAATTATACCTTAACTTAAATATTCAAGTCTAGACTACATGTTAGCCTTTTGTAAATTATGCAGTTATTGTCAGGGGTTAATGCATTAAACACTTGTTTTGTTCGTCTTCCCCTGCGACTGTAAACATCAGATTTTTCACACAAGGGCCAACAACTAAATACTGAAATGAGGGAAACTACCATACCAATCTACTTTTACATCACATACTTATCATCTTCTTAAAGCCTTGTACTCATTTAGATATTGATGTAAAATGTCACCTGAAAGTTTCACACATTCTATACTCTCGAGGAAATGGGTATACTTTTTCAGGGAGAACTCAGAACAAGTGAGCTGCCAGTGGTTTCCAGTACACATGAGACAAGGTCAGAGCAATACAACATATGGAGTCACAAAGGAAAATAAGGTTACTGTATGCTTAAAATAATGCCAAGAAAACACCCAAAATGAAGTAATAACTTATTACCTTTCATCCCCTGTTGCATTGCCACTTGTTTCAATTTTACGCCTTTCTTGTAAGCTTTCCTGAATAGCTTGTTGGGTAGGGATTTCATCATCAGAATCATCATGGAACATATACATAGAATTATACATGGCAAATCAGCACAACTTGGATCACTTTTCCCAGGGAAACACTGCTTTTTAATTGGAAGCAAATGTTAAATCTTCTGGTTAAATCTGGAGTAATAGAAATAGTAATCGCTGTTTAAGTATCAGAAGAAATGAAACATAGTTTAAAATACATGAATTGGAACTTCTCCATCTCAAGCTCCAGCCTCCTCCCAAGTAATTAAGTTTGTGCTGCAAAGAGTTGCTCTGTTCAGAACACAGTAAAGGTTTTCTACTCCAACAGCTTTTATCTCTGTTCCACAGACTGAACATACACAACAGCTACTTGTTCTTGCATTACTTATTAGAAAGCAACAAAAATAAGTAAAACATAGTTTTTAGATAAGTTGTCATTCCCTCTTAAGTCTTTTAGGCACTCAAATATCATCACAATTGTACTCTGATATTTCCTTAGGAGGAAAACAGATGTGCAAGAAGACTTTGGATGTTTTTTCAGATTGCTCACAGAGGACCTGGAAGTAAAGGGCAAGTGAAGGACATGAAATTCTTTAATAATAGCTTTTTTTCAAACTGTTTCAACAAAGATATGGTTAGAGCCCTATCTGTAGTCAAGAAAGTATTGTGGATTTGTGCTATTATGTGCATCAGCATTCTAACTGAAACAACATCAAACTCCATGCTTGAAAAAAGACCAATTTTACCACCTTATGTACATAATCTCCAGCCATTTAGAACAGATAAACTTACAATTCTGCATTCTTCATCAATGCATGCTTTTTCTTCCTAATACTTCTAAGGGATATATATATATATATATATATATATATATAAAATACTGCAACAATATATTTCCAAACACAGGCAGAAATAAAAAATACTGGTGTAACGACAATGGAGTGTTTTTTTTTAAAAAAAAAAAGCTTAAGAATAGCGTTAGTTTAAAAAAAAAGTTGGCCAAGTTGAAAGAGTTCAATTAAAAATATTTTTACCATTTTAAGGTTGTAATACAAACAATGGAGCACAGAAATAAATCCCATTGATACTCTTTGTTAAGTCTAAATGTTAAAATCAAGAAGAAATCATAAAAAATTATTAGTGATTAAATCAATCATAGTATAATGTGTGTAGATGTATACTGTTTTATGCATAAGCAGTCACACTGTGCTTTTGTATATTCAGATACATGCTATCATAGATTAAAATCACAGATGTTCTGTTAGGCTCAAACCTCTCATCTGTTTTACCATATCAAAACATCCCCCTCTGTCTTTCAAGAGAGCTGACGTGAAAAAAACAACCAAGAGTACAGGGCAAAGTAAAATAAAACAAGTAAAACTGAAAGCAAATAAATTAGCAAAATGAAGTTGTCAATATGCCACTTACAAAGTTTGGAACAATTCTAGAAACATCTGAAAGTTGAGCAACAGTAATTCATAGCAAAACTGCATCATTTAATTCTTTACCTGATCCACCTAACGTGTGATTGCAAGGCCTTGCTCTGTAATTCCACACATAGCAAAAATGAGAAACATATTTAAAAAATGTACAGACAAGTAACTGTTAGCATTCAATTACACCTATAGTACAAGTGTGTAAACATCTTAAATTTAGACTCTTTCTTTTCTGTAAAAAGACTACTTATTTTCCTATGAATTGAGAAAATATACTGGTTTTTCTCACCTTCTGAAAGAGGGAAGATCTCACACTTTGAAGAAGTGATTATTAAGTTGAAAGTGATATTTTCAGGATTGAAAACGATCTCAGTAGTGCCTACGTCCATTAATAGCTCACTATAAATACCCGATCATAAGATACTCTGGGACTTTCACCATGTTTTTTTTATATAGGTTAGTTATGTTTAATAATCTGACCCGACAAATGTGTCGGCAAAAGAAGGATTTAAAAGTTCAGTTTATTTGTAAAAATATTCTTGGTTAAAAGTTTTTGGAATGAGAATTTGAGAACTATAAGTAGTAACTATTACATTACAGAAAGAAAATTCTTTAGTGCTTTCCTAACAAACTGAAGATACTGTTAGGAGCTTACTCAAGACAGTAAGACAGTGTAAAAAGAAAAATTAAAACCAATAAAAGTAAACATAAAGAAGCAAATAAAGCAAGAACCCTATTAAAAATTATGTGTTTCTTGTTGCTTAATCAGAATTCACATATTAATATAAACAGAAAAGCAAACAAAAGATAAACATGTAGAGTCTTTAAAGGGAAAAGCACAGTTTCAGAAAGACAGAACTACGCTGAAACCTTACACTGGTGTAACACACAATAAGCAGGTGAACGAAGGACACAGACACCTAGTTATAATAGTGAAGGTAGGATGGAGTCAGACTTCGGTGTGCTTAATTCACAGAGAATTCCTGACAAAGAAATGATGATGGCTGTGTCTAAATGCAAAGTGGAAATAGTTCTTTGCTGGAGGAGATCTAGGAAGAGCACTTTAGTTTAAGAAAACAAAAGTGCTGAAGCAGTCAAGGAATTGAACTGGACTGCCACTCTGGAGCAACAGGGAAACAGGGAAACAGATAACATGGCAGGTGGTCATAAGGGAGATTTTATCACTTATTCTTTACAGAAATTACTTGGGGAAAAAAATCCTCACAATAATCAGAAAATCTGAACTAAACCCTGAAAAGATGAATTTGCCGAGGAAGGCAGGCATGAGAAGCACCTTCTATAGATAGTTAAATGACTTCTCATGCTCCAGTCTTTGCTGTTCCTATGACAGAACATAGGCTATATATAAATCCAGACTGAAATCCCCAAACTTACTACCTACTAGCTTTCCACTCACATGATTCAGCATGCTCAATACTTCAAGTTCTTTAACTGTACTGTTTCTCTCAGAAAGCGCAGACTATTTTCATTTTCCATTAAGACATATTTTGTGATATTCAAGTAACACATAAGTGACGTTTACATATTAGTAATATTACCAAAGGCTAAAACCCTAGCTGTATCTTTTATAGATTGTAAAGATGCTAATAATAACACACACTTATTTAAGACAAAATATTAAGGATCAGAAAATATTTGCATGCCCTCTTTTAATATAAAAATGTCCAGATGTTTCTTTTACGCAGTATGTTCCACTTCCTCTGTAAACAAACAAAAAGAACAGGATCTTATAAAGTCTGTATCTGAACTGTCCAAAGTTAGTCATCCAGCTGGCAGAGCAACGCAACACCTCGCTTGATCCAGTGTTGAACTGGTTTATCCGTGTTAAGTGTCAAAGCAATGACGAAGTTAGTAGAATGTCCAGTAGTAGATAAGATTCCTTTACGCTCGCTTGTCTTGTAGAGTGGGCAAACATAGGCAATAGATTTCTTTATGTCCGATTTTGCAGCTTCAAAAAAACCCCAACATAATATATTAAATTCAGCAGATTTGTTAAAAAATTCTGTTTCTACATAATCTACACACAAACATTAAGTATTTACAGTAACATCCCTAAAGCTAAATGAAAATGCAAAATTTTTGTTTCGTGAGTACCACAATAAAATTATGTAGCTTTTTTGTGTGGTTTTTTTGTGTTGTTTGTTTTGGTTTTAAACCCAACTAATTTAACTACCGTTTGTTTTCAGGACTCTATGCCTTTCTGTGATTCTACCAGTTTTGTAATCATTCAAAGACACATTAAAATCTGCATAGTTACATAGTTAAAGTGTAGTTTCAACATGAGCTTTCAACTGCTCCAGAAGAATTCTGGTCCAGCAGCCATCGAACCTAACTGCAACCCAAGCCACCCGAGATCCAAGGACACAACTCTGCAAGAACTGTTTGTATGCCTAGACTGCTTACATGCAACTTGCGCAAATCTAAAATCATGCATGTCTGAACAGATTCATCCAACCTCAAGAGAAAGCACAGGCAGAAAAAGGGAAAACTTTGTAAGGCTGCCTATTAGTTAATAACATCTCAGTTGCAACATTTGCAGGAGAAAGTCTTGCTTAAGTGAATAAATAAAAACAGGGATTTACTGCTCCTGATCAAAGAAAACAAGAGTTATGGAAAATATCTTACTAGTATGACAGACAACTAGCATAGCAGCTAAAAATAACCTAAGAAAACCTTGCTAAATCGTGTGAGGTAAAACACTGAGTCTCTAAGTTAATTAAAAGTTCTCCTCAACCTTGAATAGAGTCAGCAATTCAAGAACCACGTGCTTTCCTACCCAAATTAACTTTTGGTTGAAAAATAGATTGGGCGGCACCTAAACATATTATTAAAAAATTTATTTAATTAGTCCTTCCATCTAATCCATATAAACATCTGTGGGGGATGGGCCTGTTGCTCACATGAGATGAGACTGAGTCAAGCTAGCAGGCCCAGTTTTTTAATGTAAAAGTTATAGGTCAGATGCACATGAATTCTGTGCCCATTTGGGTACTTTGTGAGGGTAGGAGGATTGATCTTCTGCAGAAAAAGAAGTTCAGTGTTGCAATTTCTTGTTCAGTAGCTTGCACTTCAGAGAAAATATACTCACTTGGCTTTATCCAAATGATTGGCATTGTATCAAAGAGCAATTTGGGATACTGCTCAGCTAACAGGCCCCTGGTGAGAGAAAGCAACAAAGTAATTATTTGTTTTGGTGTATGTTTTTTGGTTGTTGCTTGCTTGTTTTTTTTCTTTGTTTTCCTTCTCCATTTTCCACACATGAAAGAGTGTTTCATTTGGTGTGTTATTTCAATAATACGAAAAGTATCACTTAAAATATTTAAACAAATCTTGTCTGAGCACCTAAGAAAGCTTTCCAGCACCATAGTAAAACACTTTGTTACTGACTTGGTCCTGTCCCAGCGAGCTCCGTCTAAAAATAATCCGTGGATATAAACGCCATCTTCTGGTGCAGTATCAGCAGTATCCTGAGGAATAACCTACAAGAAATGAAGTGTTCCATGTTATTAAACTGTCATAGCTGTTTGCTTTTTGAGGTATTATGACAAAAGCCAATTTTCAGAAAATCAATCCAAAATGACAATAATATAGTAATACCTTCCTTTCAGCACTACTTTTATACAAAACTATAAAGATAGCAGACTTCTGTGGGTCGGTTCATGACCTTTATTGCAGGTTGTAAAATAAGGCTGTAATCACACAGACAAATATGTACTCTATAAGCTGTTTTATAGAGTGGAGGTCCAGGCCCAATGATAGAACTACTTTTAATATACCTCTTTTATGGATGTTCTTTAACATGCCTACCTTACCAAAGAATTAAACATATGTCTTCAAATTGCAGTGAGTTAGTTGCATAATGAACCTTCCAGTTAGGATTTCCTTACTACATCTCACTACAACAACAGAGCTCAGATTAACACAATATGCATTTATGATTTATCTCTACCTGAAATTCATATTCCAGAAGGTCAATAGGGATCCTGTGCTTCCTAGCATAGTTTTGCATAGCTCCAGTTAAAAAAGCTTGAGTAAAATAGAATCCCGACAGCCAAAATACCGTGGGCTTCCCTGATTCATACCAATCCTGGAAAGAGGAAAATGACACATTCAATAACCAGAAAGAGACAAATCCCCTATTGTTTGACCATTGTCTACATAACTGTACTCAGAAAATCTAAGTGAAATCTATCACTCCTTTGCCAATACTTCTTGAACGTAAACGACAAATTCTATGACGAAGTGGATTAAATAATTGATAGTATTGGCTCTTGTACATTACCTGTAAAAATTTCAGCCTTTCTAGAAGATCTACAATGTAGCTCCCTAGTGGTTTTAGACTTGGGTATGAACGTTTCGCCCAACTCTCAGGAACTTTTCCAATAAGCAGACTGCCACACAGAGCCTCCAGTTCAGCATCCATTACAACCAGACCTTTAATGGCTTTCTTCAGGTTAATTAGTGTAACACGAATAGTTTGGATTAAACTAGAATTAAAAAATAAAACAAAATTTTCAAATGTTTTGCATGATTTGTAAAACACAACCACCTCATTGGAAAAAAAGGAAAAAACCTGGATGTTGGAACCATCTATAGAACTTGTATAGCTGCTATATAACCTCATAATTTGCCACATCTGTGAAGTCATGAATTTGTGCATTTGTGCTGATTTATTTAAGACTAGGAACAGTTTAATAAATTATTTTGTTATCTCTGATATACTCAGTGTTGTTTGGTAAGAGGATAAATTTGGAACTCCAAATGGAGAAAGAAAATTAGGAAACAAAGTCAAAAGAGAGACTGGGGACCCAAAGAGAAAAATAAAAGTGATTATAGGTTTGTAATCCTAGGAGAATAATTGTGGAAATAAGGTATAGGGAAAAAGGCATCAGGAAAGGGGGAAATAAAGGAAAAAATTAAAACAGAAGCATATGAGACAATAAAGAAATAAGCAGAAGTATTTCCAACTATCAGGGAAAAGGTTTCATAAACTATAACTATGCCTGTATTACAGTTTCTAACCTCTCTACCCTACAGGTCAGAAATACAAAGAAAATAAAATATAATTGAAGATAAAGATGGTGAAAGACAAAGCAAAATTAAAAAAAAAAAAGGAACATAAGAATATTGTTCATATTCTCTTTTCCAAGTGCCTTCTCAGACTTCCTTCTTCTATCATGCATTTTTCTCTTTCAGTTCATTTTTCCTGACATCTATCCTACATTCTGACTTTCCAGAAGGAGTAATGGTGCTTGGACTGCAGATATCAGTGTAGACAATTAGAAGGGAACAAAACAAATAACTAAAATGTTTCACACAACATAGGGTTTACAGTATAGGATTTGCAGGAAAATCTCTTTTTTTTTTTTTTTTTACATTTAATGAAATACAACACTCTTACCTGTTAAATCTTTTCATTTCTTGCACCAAAACAGTGTTCATACTTTCTTCATATCTCACCGGGTATTTACTTAGACAACCTTCAATGTCAAAATCATTTGGAAGCTGTAAATGACAACGTATTCAGAAATAATTCCATATATTATTATGCATCGGTATTCTATTAGAAGTATGCGGATGTGAAAAATTGTAGAGTAATAGACACCGCTAAACTTTCTGAAGAGTACCTTATCAATACAGTATTTAGTAGTTTAATCCAAGTAAAAATTATGGCTTTTTAAAAGTGATGCTTCTCTTTTAAAAACCACCTAGAATTTTTCATACCATGTAAAGTTATGAATACTTTTCAATCTTATTGATTTTAAACTTGTTCACATGAATGAATTAACTGTTCTTCCAAGTTGTGTTTGTTCTGTTTTCTCTCTCTGTCTCGTATCTCCTACCTATTTATTACTTTCATATTGCACTAAATTCCTCCCAGGAGATTTTTCCTCCAACACAAAATCAATCTGACATGGAAGATTCTGGTCAAAGAATTGCTGCTTTGTAAAAAGATAAATTGTAGTCACCGGTATAACACAATACCTTGCTGAGAATATCATCTGCAATTTCATAAAGAGTGCTGTCACCATCTCCAGAAGTTCCCTGAGTGCCTCCTCCTTGTGTTAAAAGCAGAGATTCAAAGAGGATCTTAGTTTGCTGAAGATCTTTTGAAATATCCACATTTTCATGCAAACCAAATACCTCTGGTTGCTGACTAAGGGGAAGACTCTAAGACAAAACAATAAATATCTGCATGAGATAAAGCAGCATGCTAGGATTTAAATTCTAGTCTTCTTTAAGCAGCCGAGTGAAAAACTACCACTGACTTCAGCTGAAGGTGGACAAGGACCTTAATATGTTAGGTATTTGCAGACTGTATTACTGGTGATAGAGCCATCACCTCACTTACAGCAAGCCATTTAAAAGGAATTCTTGATTATCTAGGCTAGGTCCTCCTGTCTACTTACTGATTCCCCCTCTCTCTCGGAAACATTACAGATCATGGCAAGGATCATACAAGGATGTTAGGCAAGAAGCCAAGCACACTGATTAATGTGCTGCAGAACTACCTTTGCAACACAAAGAAGCCTTTATAACAGCTTAAAATCTTGCTGCTACTTCTTACCTTAATAAACTCAATGTAGTCCTCATATGTGCCTTTTGGTGGAGCATAATATTTTCCACTGGGACAAAAAGTGTAACGAGGATTTTCAATTATATCTGGATTATAGAAGTCATCCAGCATTGTCAGCAGTAAACGTCTGTCCCAGTCGTCTGTCACTCGACCTCCATAGTTGCACTCACCAGTTAGGTAAGATACAGCTTCAAAAGGAACATGGCTATATTCATTTATGAATAACTGAAACAGAAGACACAAGTAATTCCAGAGAATTGAAATATCTGCAGAACAGTGTGACCTACAGACTAAAGGGTTGGAAGCTACAGTACATGTAAAACTGCAGTCTATGGAGTTTTCCCCCTAAGCGCTGGAAATTCAAATTCTGAAATCTTTTTTTTTTGTAAAATTACTGTTTAAATTAAAGAGGACATAGTAGTAAAAGCCCCTCATGAACATCCAAATTAGTAAGTTATCCAAGTCCTTCTTGAATTATTCACAAGTGGATAGTTTTTCCAGTCTAAACTTTCTAGATGGACTTTTTTCTGTGTCATAAAAAACCACGCATTTCATGTAATTTTTCTTCCAGTCTTCAGAACCCTCTGATCTCTTTCATTAACTTCTTGATAACTTCCAACTGTTCAGCCTGAACTTACGTAATCCATAGCTTTAGCTCTACTGACTTATCTGCTCAGGGCCTGCAGAAGACTCAAGGTTGTGTTCAGCATTTCATTTCAGGAAAGGAGAATAGTCTGAAGCTCTGTTTAACTAACAGCATATATGTAAAAAAAAGTTCCTCCAGCTAACCACAAAACCCATCATAATAGGCGACTGTCACTGACATGATGTTACTTAAAGCACAGTGAGCTCATATATAACAATTTTAACTGTTACTACATTCACATATACTCATTATATTCCACCTCTGTAGGAATCTAAATCTCGTGAAGAACAATTTTTAATTTTATTTCATTTGTAATTCTGAAAATATTGATAATATGATTGACATTCCTTGCCTTTGGAGCTGAACTGATGAAACTCTATGAACATTTGTTTGTAAGTTTATTGCTCCTTTTTGACTATCAGCTCATTCCTACGCTTCACAAGATCAGAGCTAAAGGTAGCAATAGATAATTGTACCTGCAGCTGTCTGATACTGATCTGCAAGTCTGATTCATTAAATCCATAGGGTATATTCCAACCAAGAGGACCAAATTTTCTTCTCTCCTGAACAAGAGCATGAAAAAAACAAACTCCAAACAGCAGTTTCTCCCATACCTTTGAGAAAAACAAAACAAAAAAGTATTATTACCTAGCCTATATGCTCATGCAGTCTGTAACTTTAGAGAACACACCATTTGAATACCACTCTCCATCTAGGGTACAAATACAATCAACTACTAAGTATGCTGTGGTTACTTGACCTGTGAACAAATATACACATAGTTGCCACATACGCAAGCACATTTAGCTAGTTCCTCAAGTACAGCTACACAAGATTTTTCTCTTCCTCCATGTAAAGGGCAGCTGACTTCGTACGAATTCAAATAGCACCAGATATTTATTTTTAAGGCTCATCAGACAAACATAAAATACAGATGTATTGTTTCATATAGGTCCTTAGGTGCAGCCAACTTATACCTATGCATACTGATTACCATACTCGTATCTCTGAGTAATTATTTTTTCAGTTCCTTCACAGGTAATGATTAGCTAAGTGGTTCATCATTTATCAGTAAGACATATGGACACTGCAGTACTGGTCCCTGGTAGCAAGAATAGATCTTCTCAATGCTTACCATCTCAGTAATGATAGGTATGCCCTACCAATGAATGGTCAGAGTTTATGTACATTGTGTAATATATGTGTGTAATATGGATGTAATTCAATACAGCCTAAGTAACCATTTGAAATATTGCCACGTGAAATTACCTGGTAGAGTAATTCTCAACTAATCATCTTTATCATTGCAAAACCTAAACTCACAACCATAGTACAAATTTTAACATAATATTCACTGAACAGAAATCAGTGTATCTGGGTAAAAAAAAAAAAAGAAAGAATAAAATTGTTAAGAGATAGGCACATTACCAACTCCTTTTCAGGGCATCCAGAGAAAAATGCAGGATCAGAAATAGGATCAGAAAGAAATGACTGCAGAAGGTTTAACCGGAGACCAGTAGGAGGTTCATGTGTCATCTTCACTCCATTCTGCAGAATGGTTACTGGAAACTAGAAATAAACAATAGCAAAGCTGCATTCAGAAAGTGGGGAACAGATGCTATATTGTTCTAGTAATATATTATTACTCTGTGTTTGTTAAATAAACAATTCTCTATAAGAAATTACATTTTAAACATCAACAACTTTTAAAAAAATTCTCAAAGGCATCAACAAAGTAAGACTTTGCTATAAACAAACCTGTATTTTAAAATGTTTTCTTTGTATTCAACACCTTACAAAATTTAAAAATAAATATTTGAATTTATGTGAAACAAAACCTCGTTGACAGCATAAAAACTTCTTAATTATATATGCTGGCAAAATGCAGTTCCATTCACTAGTACACAAAATATCACACATCACAATATCAAAATATTAGAAAGGAAGCTTGGTACTACTATGTTTATAAATAATTTTTTAAATGTCCTTTCGTACTTATATTATCTCTTCAACAGCCTCATTGTATTGCAGAGACGTTCTGTATTATCAGCTCATTCAGGGATATGAATATTTCCTAAAAACATCATCACCTTTTCCTTTCCCCAAATACGGAATATTTGGCAATGCATGTACCTTTGGTGAAGGGTAACTAGTAAGCCAAAGTCTGAAGGCTGGATGGCATTTTTCATTGTTAAACTCTTCACATATTTTCTCCAGCATCGGCATCCAGGAGACAGCTAAATGACAATTTTGTAAACAAACCCAGGTTCCTTCTTCCATTCCCTTTTGAATCATTTTTGTAGCTATAGGTCCTTGTCCTTGTCCTAAGGAGATGGACTGGAACTTCTCTCCAACCATCCCTCTGTCATTTGCAAATTTCAGGAGGCCTTGAACAGAAAGCATAAGATTTTAGCATTTCTTCATTAAAAAGAAGTTATGTCAGTGTCCTGTTTTCGGCTGAGATAGAGTTAGTTTTCTCCCTAGTAGTTGGTATAGTGCTGTGGTTTGGATTTAGTGTGAGAATAATGTTGATAACACACTGAAGTTACTAGTTGCTAAGCAGTCAAGGACTTTTCAGATTCTCATGCTGGCCTGTTAGCGAGAAGACGGGGGGGTGCATGGGAAGCTGGGAGGGTACACAGCTAGGACAGTTCACCCAAACTGGCCAAAGCGATATTCTATACCATATAACGTCATGCATGGTATATAAAATGGGGGAGTTGGCTGGAGGGTGCCACGGCTTGAGAACTAATTGCGCATCAGTCAGCAGTTGGTGAGCAATTGTGCCGTGCATCACTTGTTTTGTATATTCTTTTACCATTATTATCTTCTTTTTTGTCTATTAAACTGTCTTTATCTCAACCTATGAGTTTGTTTGGGTTTTTTCTCCCCCTTGATTCTCTCCCCATGGAGGGGGCGGTAAGTGAATGGCTGTGTGGTTGTTTCAGCTGCATGCCAGGTTAAACCACAGCAGTCAGGAAAAAAAATATTTTAAAATGTTTATTACTATTCTGTTAAAATGTACATACGATAAGATAGTATAGCTTTGATGTAGAGTGTAAAATTTATTCAGTTTAAAACACCATTCTCATTTTTAGGGAGCACAGAATTTTACCAGCGTGACACAATGCATCCAAATCTACTTGCAAAAAGTGCAAAATAAAATGTGTATTGAAGGGGAAATTCAGGTCCCTAATCTGAAAACCCGTACTATGCTTTTATTTTTCTTTCTGTGTATACTTACTAGACATGGGATCTGCTCCTGGAGATAGGACAAATATTAAAGGGATTGTAGAATTTGAATCTAAGTAACTTTTTGTTAGATCAAAAGGTGGTGGCTCTACAAATTTCTTCCCAAGTTTATCAGTTACAAATGCTGTTATAGCTGGACCAATCTGGCAAAAAGTAAATACAAACCATTAACATAAATCAAACATAACTGCATATTTGACAGCATCTTTTATGTATCATATATTAGTTAAATTCCTGAGCCTACAGGAACCTCTCTGCTTTGCAGAGATTTGAGGCTAGCCTTGCAGAACTCTTCAGAAGCAAAGGTTTCACCTGTTGTTGACACCCCACACCCTTTTTTCTTTCCCCTTACAAAAGGAATAATACTGCTTTTAGAAAATAAAAAATAACTTACCGCACATAAACTATATTCAATTACATTAAGACTTTAATTCAGGCTTTACCTGATGTGGAGGACCAGCACATTCCCCCTTAGTTCATGCAATCATTTTCATTTCATGCTAAGGAGCAATTGCAATATGTACTTTAAATCCTAATATTGATTGTTCCTAAGGTACATACGATACAATTTGCTCAGTGCACCAAAGGCAGAACACGTTGAAAGTTCACCTTGGCTGTTCAGATAAACACATTTGATCTCTCTTTGCCTTGGAACCCTTTGTATGAAAGCATGTGGTACTGGATATTTGTGTATTTGTTCAGGCTAATATATCCTGCTCTTGAGTGTAACAGACTAAACATGAACAAGGACCTGAAGAAAACTAAAACAATGAGTATGCATTAAATCTCATCAGACAAAAGATTTCAGCTGATGTTTGTGGTATTTGTATTGCTCAATTGAAAAATAGGAATAGCATTTATTTTCTTAATAAAATATGATGAAGAACAGATTAGTTCTTTTAACAACCAGTGCAAACAATGCTACAAGACATGGAAGAGTCTACAAACATTTGATAACAGATCATTTTACCTTGTCTGGTCTTAAGCACCGAAGAATTATCATTTTTTGTAACTCATTTAATGTATTATTAAATTGTTCCGGTAATTGAAAGCTTTGTGGCTCTTTGATGTCATAAATTTTTTGCCATTCGCCTGTATTTTCAGAGATGTGACTCCTGGAGAAAAAAAAGCACTTACAATTACCGTAAATATGTAGAGTCTGGTTTTCTATGTTTATCAAAAGCCTATTTTCTACACCAGCAAGTATTCCTACAGTTGAGCTTCTCCATGCTGAAGAGTGAAAAATCTTTTCCCACCGTGCTATCACAGACATACAAGACTCCACCTGAAAGGTTTTGAGTTGACAATATTTTCTGCCTATTCCTCCAGCCAGCACTGCCTATGGACCTTCATAGGTTTGGGGAATTTTCTGCCTCTCCTGTTATAGGAAAACTCCACTGTTTAACTGAAGAAAATTACCAGGAAATACAACCTGAGAAAAACTGTCCTCTGCAATGCGACAACTCTCAGGCTATTTGAAGGCTGCATCATCATCCACATTGCTACTAAAACTCCAAAGGGGGAGAAACACAAAACAGCCTCAAACAATTTCTTCTAACAGAGCAGTGTTTCTGCAGTCAGATCCAAATCCTCCAGATATTTGGGCCCTGTCAGCTATTTATACGTAACACTTGTATAGCCATGCTGGCTTCAGAATTTAGGGTTAAATTCTATTTAAATCCAAGGTGAAATTCTCCTGATTGCAGGAGATTAGATTTTACAGAAATATTCCTCCCCTAGTACTGCAGTGGAATTTTGCTATATGTACTTCTTTTGGCCTCCATTGACCTCCTTGAAACACTGTTTCTCCACCATGGAGACATTCCAAAAGAAACGTTCCTTTAGGGAACGTGTGAAAAAATTTAGGAAAATAGTTAACTAAATAATATTATAATTAGCCAACTGACTGTTTGACTTATGTGAAGCAAACCTAATGATGAAAAAAGGAGATGGTTTTACCATTTTGGCATTCCAGCACTGGCTGGAAAACGTATAGGACACATTTCCTTCATCATGTTACACGTGCTTTGGTTCTAAACAATTCAGGATAATTCACATCAACATTTTACTGTACCTCAGTCCTTTCAAAGCCGGGATTTCACTTGCACGGCATAATTCATCCCAGCTCTTATCTGGTAGCCAAGATGGATCTGGATTCTTGTACTTATTCTTGAGACCCACACCCCCAGTTAGTAAGAACATAAACTCTTGATATTCTATTTCATTTTTAGCCCTATATTAAAAAAAAAGATGAATAATATTCAGTATTGAGATAGAATTTTATACAATATAAAGAGTTGTTTAATTATACTTCACTGCCATTTAGTAATAGTTCTACTGCAGTAACAGCTGAGAATAGATCTCAGTATTCTATACAGCTAAAAACCATACAGTAAAAACGACTGATTACGACTACAGTAAGGATTTCAAGATGTAAATGTTATATAGCTGCTTATTTGTTAAGAAGTGCAATTATTCCTGATTTTTAAAGGCTTTCTAGAAAATACTGGGTTCTGGTAATACAGTAACCTTACAAATTGGACCAGGAAGAATGGTCGATATACAGAGGTGTACACATTGTAATTAAGCAAGTATGCACATTAATGATCGTGCAATTTTGAACTTATCTTCCCTTTCACAATGTACTCACACAAAATTACAACAAAAAGGGAACATGAAACTTAAAAACCAGTGGAAGAGAAAAGACTGCAACCGAGATCTCATGATGTATGCAAAAGGATAAAAGAGAGAGAAGAGAGAAAATGACAAAGACAAAAGCCTAGAAGTTGCTGGAATGGCACATTACTGTCTTAGATTTCTTTCTAAAACACTATTTAATAACAGCAATCATTCTTGACATAGCATGCTATGTACCACTACTCAGGTCCTTTAGAGGGAGTCAAAGATGTATCATTGACAAAACCATTTATTTTAATAAGCACAGGAACCCTTTTTTCACAACATCCAAAGGTTATACACAGTAGTGATACATACTCACATACTATTCCACTTGTAGGTATCATCAGTATTCAAAAACCCAAAGGCTATATTATCAATACGCACAAGAACATGTTATCTTATCAATATCTTTTTCCATTACAAGAAAATAATTCGTTTCTGTTATTAAGAGACTTCACAAAAATGTGCTTACATGAGAAGATTACAACACAGCAAAAACGAGAAGAGCAGCTTGTCCTTTTCAAACAGTGAACGACACACATTGCAATACAAATTGTATGTAAAGTGGTAATTTAGATATTGAACTCGCTTCTCCAAAACTTTGGATTTGTTACTAAAAAGAAAAGAAGTGAGAAACTGAGACTTCAAATTGAATAATAGGCAAATCAGTTAAGAAATCTAAATCTATTCAGGGTTGTAGAGGTATTATATTAGGCCCACATACTCCACAACAGACGTAGATGCCCATTTCCCCCAAATTTCAACTATACTCAATGCTTTACAGCTCTTTTAGAAGTCCCAAGCAAAATAGTGAGCTGAAATTAATTTGTCAATAGATGAGGGCACTAAAACACCTTATTTTACACCAGAACGACTGTATTTACCTATCATGAATAGAGTTGATGAAGAGCTTAACAAACCAGCTAAGGGAGTATTGGTACATGGGATCAATGTTTGCCAAGTCTGCAACACTGAAGAACAGCACCGATGAATGCTTTACAATAGGTCGATAACGTTCTCGAGATTCGGCTATTTTAAGTTCTGTTTTCTCTGCAATCTAAATATGAATAGTAGTTGACAAAGAAAATTTTTCAATATTCTCTTTTGTACAAAAATATTACTACTTGACAGCATTGTTAAAATACTTCACTTTGTAACTCCAGAGTAAGACATCTTTTATGTTCCAAAATGCTCACAGCAGGTGATAACTATAGTAGGTAAAAAGAGTACTTGCCCTTAACATAGTCCTGACCGACTTCTTTACCTGTGCTACAGGATGTAAGAGTCAAAACAAAGGACAAAGGAGGTACAACAGTTTCAATACATCATTTACTGTCAAAAGTACCAATCTGTATCTCCACAATATTAAAAAATATGGGTAATTTCAGACTGGTTATGTATTTAAGCTCTCGTTATTCTACTGTAAATCAGCTTTATACAAAACAATGCTTTGAATATAAAAAGGTTTTTCAAAATTTGACCATCAGACATATTCTGAGATTACATTTGACAGGTATTAACAAATAGCAGGAAGACCAACATCAGCTTAAAGAAAACACCAGTACTCATTTCTGTTAAATCTATAGTAAAAAAAAAAAACAAAACCAAAACCATCTTTATTCTCTCACCAGTGTTATTTAGCTCTCATTGACTTCAGCTGGTATTTTACGCACTAAGTACAACAAAGAATCTCGGCGTGCATACCTATATTGGTCACCCACATTACTAATGTCTCCCTGAATACTTTTATCATTTTAAAAATTAATTCCTTCATTTATCTTAACCTGTTACCTTAACTTCATAATTTCTGACTTCTCACTCAGTCCTTACAGACAGATACATACTCTTTAAAATATTTTTAATTAAAAACTGAATAAACCATCAGTGAAGATTCCAGAACAGATCCAATTTTATTTCTCTTCACATTTCACAAGCACAGAATTTCCTCCTTGTGCTAGGCATTTAATTTGCACTCCTTCTGCTAGCTGTCAATTTTAACATTTAATTTCTAAGTATGGTTAAGGAAAACATACATACACACTCCTCACCTGCTGTTTTTTCGTGATCTCATTAGCCATTATTTTAGCAGAATCCAAAACGTTGATAGCAGTCTCGTCTTCCAGAATATTCCCTTCAGATGAATGCAAGGTTTCCAAAATTTTCTTCTCAATTTCTTTTAGATGCTTTTTATTGGCTGCAGATTGAAGGATGAGAGCATTTCTTTCCTCTTCTAATTCTGGTCTAATGAAAAAAAACACACATACAACAAAAATAGTCAATGTTCATCTTCCACTGACTGTAAAGGAAGCCTATGAAGATGACTCCCTCTTCCTATAAGAAATATTTGTGAATGTTCTCTTCAGTTTAAATTGGTTGTTGCTGTTCATCATATATTTATAATTCAGAGTATAGATTTCCTTGCATAATCTCGGTTCAGTATTTGGAAATGAGGGTCTAAAATTTGACATCTTTGCATGTCAGCACATCCTAGTTTTCCTTTGCTATATCTCTGCTGCCTGACAAAACACCATGTAATATGTGGAATAAGTTTACTGCTGGAAATGCATTTTTTTAGCAAACAGAACTTAGTCCAATTGTACAGATGTTTCCGTACAAGCCAGACACTATTTCTCTGTATTTCTGTGAGTGTTCAGATAAGACCCATAATCAGTTTCAGAGGTACTGTGCATTTATTTCACAAAAAGTTAAAACGAAATCCTCATAATTCTGCACCCTTGTCTGGCAGCTCAGTCAAATTGCAGAAATCACAATGATTTAAACTTTAAATAATATTACATAGTTTTCTAACATCCAAAGAATATTTCAGGAGAAAACTGCCATGAAAAAACAATGATTTTACACCTGCTATTTTAATTAACTTGTGGACACTTACCCCACAGTAAATGTGACAATCAGTTTCCCTAACAAACTTTTTAGATATGACAATTAGAAAAATGCCTTTTCTTTTTTTAAAGCTGTTACTAAGCAACATTTACACCATGTAACATTAATTTTGTGTTACAATAAATTAATCTCTGATTTTCTTGGAATTGCACCACAAAAAAATTTAAATGGTTATTTCCATAATGAGAGACTTACCTCTCTTTTGCTACAACAATACCTAGCAATTGGTCTTCAAGTCCCTCTGGTGTTATCATAAAATTGAGTAAAGAAACTTTTGTAGCAAGTTCAGGCATATAATGTGGATTTCTCAGTTTTGTGGTAATAAAAAACTTGAAATCACTGGAATACTCAATAATGGTCTCACCCAGCCTGATACACTCCATGCCTCCTAAAGTTAAGATGAGAAATGTTAGAAAACCATTGTCTACTTCAATTACTTACAGAAAAAAACCACCACGTGTTTATATAAAAGCAAATTTCTTGTCACTGACAAATTTCCTGAAAAGTACAAACAAACAAACAAACAAACAAATCCTATACTCCGAAAAATTCTCAGAGATTTCAGTGAGGCCACCTTTTACTTTTAGTAGATGAAATCGAGTCAATTCAATTACTATCGTGCTTTCAATGTGCATATACAATACTGGAGATGGTACTAGAGTGCTGTGGAATTTTTCTCAAATATGACATTCTTACAGACTAGTCTTTCCTTGAATTATCTGTCTGAAATAGGAAACTCAATAAAAAAAGTAAAAAAAAATGTTCTAGTTTTTTTTTTTTTTAGTATGAATGTGAAAGCCAGTAAAGATAAACTCTGTAAGAAAGACGGAAAACATATTTGTGTTTATCTGCATTTTTCTGTCTTTATCCAGCAGGAAAAGAAAGAAAAGTTGCAAACAAAATTTATAGCTACTCAGTAAGTTTCAGAGAAACACAAGAAAATTGTGCCTCAAGCAAAATGCATTGACAGCTTTTCTCAATTTGTGCTAAATTTAGTAAATATTAGTATTAGACTAAAACATACAAAATTGAGCAAGCAAAACAATTTCATTGAGAATCTTCCCTTTGCAGAGTCAAGTGTCTTCATTTAGTCTCCTTTAGTGGCCTGGTGAAGGTTTTCACGTAAAATCACTGTCATAATACATAAATGATATTTATTAAAAAACAAAATAAAACTTTAGGCTGTTGTGAAGTTACCTTCCTCTTACCACAGGCAGCAGTAAGCCAGAGGGCAGTAGGAGAAACATCAGACAGTACCATAGACTATAAGATTAACATTACTTCAGAGTTCAAAATTAATTTTTATGTACCTTGCTTAAAAGTCTGTTTAAGTAGTAAAGGTTCAAGCGATGGGTCTAGTTCTTCTCCAACATTTTCTAGTAGCAGTGGAGTTCCAGACTGAATGCAGTTCTCCAGGGTTCTCATATAATCTGTGTCACTGAACTTGATAACACTGAGGCGGTTTTCCTTCTCATAATTCTTGATCCATTTATTTGCTTGACCTTGAGGATCAATAATTAATGGCCTACAACATACAAGACAGTTTTCTCAGTACTTGCAGGAGTTTTTCAAAAGTTTAATGTTTCTGTGTCAGACTGTCAAGGAAAAAGTGATACAGCTTTGATTCTGTTATTTTAAGAGATCAGTGAAAAATGGAGGTATAGGTGTTTTACCATAATTTGAAAAGTAATAATAAAAATAGTTTTAAGAGTTGCAAAAAATGTTCATAACATTTTTCATAAAATACAGCAGAATGCAGAGTTCTTGTAAAATCTTGTTCTGCCTCTCCCCTGGAATTCTCAGTATTGAGAATTTATTTATTTTTACAAATTTTGAGTTCTTTCTCTCATATTTTTTCACTTAAAAAAATAAAAATCAACAATTAGTTGCAATTTAAGTCTGATATGTTGGTATAGCAGCTAGTATAAGACTGGAAAAGTAAGCAGGGCAGGGAAAGGTGACAATATTTTAATTTTGTTCAACAGATTTGTCACCCTTTGTACTTGTTGATTTCATCTATATGTATGTATTTTAATAAGTCAGGGATGAATGATATCAAACAGCTCCTCTAACTGCACCCTCAGAGAAGTAAGCAACATTCTAAAACTGGAATTACACACTGCAAACTGAATATAATCTGAATCTATCATGAAGACTAATTCTTAAGAGAACACAGATCACAAGAACATCACTAGAAAGTTTTATAATCTACTGTTTCTACTGAGTGCAGATTATTTTCAGATGGCTATCACAAGTTTCCATGTAATAGTTATCATCCTTGAAATAAAACTTCAGTTGGAATAAACAAACAAAAAAAAGTTGCTAAAGGCCTTAAAAGAATCCTCTATATAGATGTGAGTTTCACACACAATAAATATCTATAAAATATAAAAATGTCATCTCATAGCCTTATAACTGTAAGAACCTGAAGTTGATTGTGGTATATCTGGACCTTGCAATTTACATAACCTGAATCTTATCATTAAACATCTAAAGCATGAGGTTTTCTGTGCAGTTCTAAAATTTTTAGAAATGCTTTATTAGCTAGTAATACCACAACAAGGTACAATATTAAAATCAATCAACCAACCAACCAACCGAGGGGGGCGCAGAAAAAGAAAAAATAACTTTATCCAAGAGCACTGCATCTCCTGAAAGGAAAGCTTTCGTGTAACTACATACACAAATCTCTGAAGTGTTCTACCTCTTAAATTTCACAGGAGCTGGATATAAAGATTCCACTCCTGCTTTCAATTACAGTGTCTCTACAGAAGCTACATTTTCTCTAGACATTTAGTTTGCTTTTTCTTAAAAAGTGAAAACTTGTTTGGATTTGAAAATTAAACCTTTTTGTCACCTACCAACGTCCTGAATTGTCAACAATGACCCCATTGTCTATGGAAAACATGTCAGTTGGCAAACCAGCAATATTCCAAGCTCTTATTTTTATTGGGTCACCAAGAGTCTTACTCAAAGAGAAATTCTCAGAACAAGGGATATTTTTCTCCTGAGAAAAAGAAGAAAAGAAAACCCCAATTATCTTTATTCCACATTTCTTTACGGCTTTTATTAAGTGTCACTTCATTCCAAAGTGAATATGTGCATTTCCTTTTATGAGTTTGAAATAGATCAAGTATAAGTAAAAATCCTGGGAAAAATAAAATCATAGTTTCAATAGCTAACTATATTTCCCCATTGAACATTTACTCTCCAAATTCTGTAGAATTTGCCTAGTTTTTTGTACATTCTAAATATGAGGGCTTTGTTACATAAAGTTATGACAATGCATTACCTTAAGAAACTCACACACAATTGGAAATCATCTAATGGCTAGTATCTTCCACTGACAGTAATCCAACGTTGATTTGTTACTGTTTAATATCACAGTCACAATCAGTGACTTCAAATCACTTGATTTATGAATTATGGTGTTAGTAAAGTATGTTGGAACTGTCCCTTTGCAAACAGCAGAATGAACCATTTAATTAACATATAAATATGTGCCAATGTAGGTTATTACAGAAATTTTTTACATCACACATAACTGCATTTTAAAGTTACTTCTTCTATTTAAAGGCAGAAAGAGAAAATTCTGATATTTCATTTAAGTAATAATCAAGCCTTACAAAGTCACTGATGTGCTCTCATTTCTGATATGCTACTTTAAGTCTAGAGTAAATTCACTGATTTAATGAAATTCAAATTTACAGAATATTGGATCAGTAGAGTTTATCCCATTGATCTTACATTTTACTAGGCTAATATTAAATAAATGACATGTGATTTTTGAGGCCTTTTGCAGTAGTCTGAAAAAAGCAAACACTTCTTTAAATCTAAGACATGCTTCTAACCTTGCACAATTTGCTCCAATCTTTGGTACATTCTTGTCGAAATCCAGCAGTAAAAGCTCCCAGATATGCTATCACACCAGCTGATAACAGAACATCTCCTGTCAAATTATCATATGTGTCTTGAAGATCATTTGCAGCATTATTCCATCTATGACAAGCAGAAAATACAGAAAAAAATGATGCTGAAACGTCCACATTAATGATAATGATGAAAAAAACCAACCTTTGTTGTTGTTGTTGTTTATCTTAACCAGGTGGAGAATAAGGACACTGTGTTTATTTTATTCTCATTTTGAAGACTTTCTCTACAATTTTCCCAATGTTCCTGCCTATATTTTTACATTACAAACAGTTAGGAATCTTTCAAGTGCCCAGACTGTTCCACTCCTCAGCAGTACAGCCCTCAGACAGAGATACAGCATTAAAGGCTCAGAGAACTGAAGTTCAAATTCTGTATCTACACTGGCTGTTATATCTGACATTTTAACTTTAACCTGACCTTGATTTCTCTCCACCAAGGCCTCCAATCAACTTCTCTGCTCGTTCTAGTTTTTTAGCACACAGATCAACCTGGTATTCTAAACGAGCCTTTTCTTCAGTTTTCTCAGTGAAGGTTCGTTCCAAACCAGCCAAATGATTTTCAACTGCTGCAAGTTCTTCTCTCTTCTGATTCAAGAGTGTCAGCGTCTCTGCTAAGGACTGCTGTGCCTCTCTTAAACGATCTTTCTTGGGTGCAACCACCTATATAATTACAAACAATACACAAATGCTTAAAGCATATTTTTGTAACTATTATTTAATAGAATGTTTAGGGTGAATATACCAAGCAAAGGAAATATTTCATAGCACTGAGGGACTAGGATCAAAAACGCACCTTTGCAACCCTGTCATACACCTCCATTGCCGTAATCCATTTACATAAACCCTCTGCTGCCGAGGAAGCTTTAGCCACCTTTTGTGGATCAAACTCAGGATTAGTCAAGTATTCAGCACGAATCTTCTGCATGACAGCTGCCTGGATAACAAAAGCATTATAAGCTCACCAAAGTCTTGTGGCTGATACTTTAAAATTACACTGATTGATTGCCATTTCTCTACACAACGAAACAGGAAAGAGCTATTCAATATTAACTGTGGTAGAAACCACTGCTCATTTGTTTCTTTCGATATTCCTATCACATTTTGTGGTGTTTTCCTCCTTTCATTCTAATCCTATCCTTATCCTTTATAAGCATGCATTTGTTATGTCTTCCTTGTGGCAGCTACCTAAGTGCTAAGAGCATTACAGTCACCTAGCGGCCTTAATTTATACCGTCCCTTGTGCAAAACATGCTAATGTCATTATTCACTATCTTTTCTCAAGATACAACTGTTAGGAATCATTATAAAAATGTACTTCTACTAATGTAAGACAAAATCTAAATGAACTACATTGCTTGTGCCTACTTTTGGGGACCAGTTTCATAAAGGGCAAAGCATATTTAATTTCCACTGAACTGGGCAAATAGCAAGAATCATACTCTCGGATAGCAAGATCTTTAGAGGAGATGGTCGTACATTTCTGCATTGATTATGTATCTTCTAGTATACTTAACAAAGTATCACCCATTTTGTCAGCATTCATTCAATCAAAATAATACAATTAGAAACAGTCATTAAGAAGAGCATGAATGTGCACAGTTATTTAAAAATAGAGAAAAGTTTATAATGCCAGAGTAACTGATTTAGAAAAACTAGTATAAAAAAAAGGCACAGAAAGGCTGGATAGGGATCAAATGTTCCTTGGTTCTACAAAAAAACCCCAACCAAAACCCAAACAGAATACATGAAATGAGGCTATAAGGACCCAGGTTCAGAAGAAGCAGAAGGAGGTAACTCGTCATACTATTTAAAGCAGACTTCTGGAATGCTTTGTAAAAAGATCTTGTAGATACAGAAAGTTTATATGGGCCTTCAGGGCACTAGAAAAATGACAGAAGAGAGATCCATGAAAGCTACTAAACACAAAGAAACTACATCTAGCTTTGTAAGTCCTTCATTTAAAGTGCCAGAGTCTGGAAGAATATTTGAAGCAATTATCACATATACTGTTCCTGCCCCTTCCAAGGCACCAGATTATGGCAATTTTGACACAGGATAATGGATAGGACAGACTATTTACTTTCGTACCAGTTTTTTTATGTGCTGTTTTTAACTTTTGATGAGATACTACCTATAAATTGCACAGTTAGAAACATTTGTGCACAGAAGGATGTTTCATTCAAATAAAAGACAGGCTGTATAGAAGCCTTAGAAATTCCCAGAGGCAATACTAAAACCTTCTGAAAGGCCACTGACAAGGCTCACTGAGTAATATTGACCCACTTGCCACGACCATGCACATCCTATAGAGATACCCTATCAAACTGTAAAGATCCTTGGGTCACAACAGAAGTTAACTAACTTGGGACAAATGGGGCCTCTGATACAGTATTTTCTTTTTTTTTTTTCCTGAAATAAAGTGTCTACATGGTAAAAATCACTCAAAAATTAGACAGAAGTCTTACTGGAATATTGTCCTTGTCATATTCTTTCAAATCCTTTAAGAAATTCATGTCACCAAGCAGTTTCTTGCTCGGACCCCAGTAATCCAAGATCTACAAAACACAGTAGGAAATACCTTTTCAAGCTTTAAAACAAACACACAAACAAAAAATGAAAAATCTCTTTTAATTAAAGCTCATTCATATTTAATACTGATGACACTGTATCTCCTTGAGACTTCCATAAAGGAGAAAGTCTACCATATCAAATATTTTCCCCAAACCATACCTAAAGCCAAAAACTGAACAGTGTCTCAGGGAAGAGTTACGTATTATCTATTATCTATATACCAGTCAAGCAAATTGAATGTGTTCTCTTTGCACATTACAAAACTTAGAAAATTTGGAATTCTGGAAGTTTTCAGTAAAATAATGGATGGAGGTTGCAAGTACTTGCCTACTTTGGCAGACCTCAGGTGATCTTGTTTATTGAACAAGTACTCTGAGTTGAGAAGAACATGAATTACACTCTTACTTGAAACAATTGTCTGCCATTTTACCTTGCCTCCAGTCCCTGAAGGATCTGCAATTTTTTCAGGTTTTATGTCTTTCATGACACAGACAGCAGCCATGACAAGTTTGACACCAGATGGAGGATTTTTCATTGATTTGACAATTGATATATCAGAAGGCTGAAATAAAAATCAAATTTAAAAAAAATCACGACAAATATTATGTCTTTCCCACCACTAAAATAAAAGAACTAACAGAAGAAAAGGAAAATTATAACACCGTTACCAAATAAAAAAATATAGAGGACTTTTAGAAGGGATGATACAGTGTTAGCAAGATAATAACAGTATGTATTTATGTATCCATGCAGAGGAAATAAAAACCCAGTAAACGCTAGTAACTGTAAACTAATGATTAATAAAAATTATGTTTCAAAAAGTCCAGGTCAGAATATTTTTTGATACAAAATGTCATCTTGGACATCTCATATACTTCATAATTCCTACTAAACCACCTCCTACTATACTGAATTCCTGCCAGACTTTCTCAACAATACTATGTTCAGGTTACATGCAAGTCACGACAAGCACAAAACCTGTAAACCAAAGATTCAGATAATTCTTAGCCATAAACAAATACTATGTTACACACTGGTGGTCAACATTAACTTAGCTGAAAGAGGAAATTCAGCTGATACCACTACTGGTAAATTCAGGTTTTGGTTACTTTTCCCACAAGTGAGCTTTCTTGCAAATAAACAATTTTTTAAATGCCTTTTGTATTCCGAGTACATGAAGAGGAAATATACTGAACAACGACTGTACAGATCCTCTCTTTTGCCAAAACTGAGGAAATTCAACACTTTCCACAATCTTCTCGTCTTATTGCATTCTTTCCCAAATAAATGGAAGAGTTTCACCATGCTAAATAACTCTTTCAAATGCTGAAGTTTAGATCAGCTTGCCTTCAAAGTGTCAAGAGCATCCAGTGCGGCCTCCAGGGCTGGGATCGCCTCTGCCAGGTCACTCTCACATTCATTTTTCAATGTCTGAGCTTCTTCAGCTTTTTCTGTGGCAATTTCTTCATCTACTTTTACAGTTTTTCTTTTTTGTTCTACTTCTGCAGATTCTATTTCTATTGTCTAAAGAAAAACATATGAATGAGCTTCCTATTGAGCAGTGTATGACCAAATAAACTGAAATCACCTAGTACAGCACTTAGGGAAAACTGTAAAATATAAACAGAAAATTGAAGTATTTCAATATTTTCATATATTATCAATTTATGTTAGGGGAATAAATTGTTTCTTAGCATAATGCAATATCATCATGGAGCTTTAACAGTAGGTAAACTGCATGAAATCAGACTACTGTCAAAAAAAGCTATTTAAAAAATGTTTGAAGTTCAGGAGACGAGAAACTCTTCATGTTTGTGCATCAGGCTGTTACTAAAAATGACTAGCTTTTACAGTGAGTTTTCATAGCTTCATAGTCTATAATGTTGACTACTGAAATTTTATTTTCTTTTCAGTGATCAGTCAAGCCCACATTCAAGTACTCCCTTTCCAGTTCTACACAAGTGATACCTAGTTTTCTCAGACGTTTGTAACACTAGGTAGAAGAGATATTACTGTATCTGTAAAAACACAAATCAGAAGCAAGTGCATAAAGAGGTCAATCAAATTTTGCTTTTCTGTGATGCAACAGTAACATATGTAAGTGTATTTTTGCAAGTCAGAATTTTCAAAAACACCAAAGAGACTGGTTTCTACATCCCACTAAATTTCTATGAAGTTAATCCTTTTCAGGATCCTTTTAAAAATCAAGCGTATAATCCCTGTGCATGCAAAGACAGACTGTGCAAAACTATTCTTGTTAGTATGCCGAAGAACTATTTGTTGTTTTTGCAATGTTTGTGAATGATCTTGGGAAATCCAGTCTAACCACTGTTAGCAGGAAAGTTCCTCTAACATCCTTCAGCATGGAGCTTAGGCAAGGACTATACATCCAGAGTCTGTATCTTACATAAAGGACACAATTTTCCAGTTCTAAGGATATAAGCACAAATAGTGGCAAGTTCCACAATACTGCAAACCCCAGTAAACAAGAAGTGAGCTCAAATACCTGAACTCAGCTTTATTTTTCTGAAAGTCACATATCAAGAACCTTACATAGGCATATTCTTTAGAACCTGTCTACAATCAGCTGAGATACTGCAGTAGAAGTACATTGTATGATTAAGACTCCTCACTCAAAGCTAATTATTACAACAGTGAAACTACGGATCCCAAGTATACGCATGCTTACATTAAAACCCACAAAGTTGTATTTGTGTAACTCTACCTTCATCATGTTTGCATTATCCAATTTAGCCTCTTCCAGTTTGGGCTGCAGTTGAACTAGTTCTTGTTTCATCTCACCAACCTATACATACGCAAAAGAATCAGGCAGGATTCAGAAGTACCAAGTAAAATTTCCAACAATTTCTATAGGACCTGGATTTTACCTAATGACTAGTTTATTGATAGAAGGAAATAACATTCAGTTTCAAATCAAAACACTTCAGAGACTTCTTTTTATCTCATATGTACAATCTTTAAGAACTATGTTCACTTATAGTCACCTGTTAACCCCTTAGGAAAGGGAAGTTCTGTTCATATACTGCTTAGCAATACATGCTTAGAGGTCTGTGGCCTCTAGCACAACTGCTATGACTGTAGGAAAGAAAAGACAAAATCTCTTTCTTACAGTTTTACTGTTGAAGATTGAGCTAAACAAAATGTGAAGTAATGCTTTTGACTGACTCCTCCAGGAAATGACCTGATTTTGCCAAACATTTTGTATTTTCAGTTCCAATTTTTTCCTAACGTACCTGTGATTCAGCAAAAGCTAGTTTATCTAGTCCATTCATGTACTTCTTCTTGGCTTTCATTACAGTGCCTCGTTTCTGAGTAAGAAGTTTCCGAAACGTAGCAATAAGCTCAAGATAAGAAGTAGGAGTAACATAATTATGGCATCCCAGACTTTGCAAGAACCTAGAAAAAACAGTACCTTCAAATTTTGTTTTCTTTTTTTAGTTTAACTGTTGTTAGCAAAGTTATGTAACTGTTTGACCAATCATAGGACTAAACAATTTTGACAATTTTATATAATACTTTTATGCAGGCAGACAGCATACATTAACTTTTAATACTGAAATGGGCAGGAACGAAACTCAAATCATCTACTATTTTGTTGTTACTTACTTTTAAAAATTCAACTTTTGAGTTCTCTGTTGTTCAATTTATTACTTTTGACAGCACAATCTTTTCCTTCTTAATATTTCTATAAATTAATGAGTTGTTTTCAAAAGAAACAGACTGACCTTACAGAGAGTGACTGAACTGATGTATGAAAGTATTTACAGATGGGCACAACTTCCTGACGCTCTCTGTCTGTGAGCTGAAGTGTTTCTAAGAACTTATTAGCCACACATTCAAGGGCATCTTCAGGCCATGGCTGAGGGAGAAGTGAGGAGAGAAGCATTTGTAAAATTCAGCTGTTAGTAGTGTTCATACTTTAAAAATAACATTTACTGTTCAAAACACCAGAATGAGACACACTAGTCCAGCTGTGCCTCAGGAACAATGAACTGATACAAGGCTTAGATCAGGCAGCAAGTTCACTACCCATGCAATCTTTTATGGTAACTCCTGGCTGATCTTCTAGTTAAAAGCTAGTTATTGCCATTCTAGCCAAACGCTTCTGTGTCTCTGTCACCCTTCAGCAGAAAAATTAATTGTCATCAGCACCAGGCCAAGCCATAGAGCTAACTGCACTTTATTGAGAGTAACACTGTTTACAGCAAGGATCATTCACTACAGCAATTTTCCAAGTTTTATTCTGCTATAAAAAATCTACTAATAAACAACAGAACTTGTATTTGCTAGTCATTCTCACGATGCACGATCTGTTTACCAGGCTGTAGAAATTATGACCATTTCACAATCACATTGAAATGATTTCTCTAGTCCTTTAAAACATACATGTTATACGGTAAAATGACAAATCACCATCATCAACTATTCACTACTTCAGAAACCTAAAATCTGTAGCAACAAAATTTAAGTTTGTTTACTTGTAGAAACACTCAGATTACACACCAAAGACCTCCCAAAAGATTACAAAAAATGCCTATGATATTTTAAAGTTTTGAAAAACATAGAGTACTTTTATACGGAAGACAAGCGAAAATCTAATGGGACATGAAAATACGGATTGGTAGAAAATGGAAGTAGTTTGTTGAGGAAACAATATAAATATTTTCACATACCTGGAACCAATCAATAGTACAGCAGTTGATGAGTGAGGGAAACTGTCTCAGACGATTGCGGAAAGCATCTCCAATTGGGCTGAATGCTAGCACAATATGGAGATTTTCTTTGCAGCAGTTCACAAAAAATGCAAACAAGGCCAAGAGACTGAGTTCTTCATGTTTGTTGCCAGCCTGAACTATTGCACGAACACCCTTAGGAATAATACATAGGGTAAAAACTGTTATATAATTTCTCATTAAGCACTTCTGAAGTCCTACAGCAATCATGTTAATGACAGCACCACCATGATTTTTTTTTTATAAATGAAACAGGTAGAATAAATTAGAAAAACAGAACAAGTAATAACTATTTGAGAACAGGATTATGATATTTATCTGTGACTCTGACAACTCTTTCTAGAAATGATCATCTGCTGTTTGGAGCAACTGAGAATACATTAGAACAAAAACTAAAAATCCATCCTAAGATGAGTTCCAGATGGATAAGACACATTGAGATGAGACAGAGAGTTAACACACATTCTGAAAAATCAAAACTTATAATTAGTTCCCTCAAAAAATAAAGAGCCAAAGCCTTCTAATGATAAATACAACTATCAGGCTTAATTACAATCAATCTTAAGTCACTCGAAGATTTACGAGACACAAACAGATGAGGCAAATCACTACTCTCACACAAAAGCAAATGTTTTTCTCATAATCTACGCTTTAAGTGCCTGATAAGTCTCCTAAACAACAATTTAGGACATTAACTCACTAAGAACTTTTTCAGCTTTAACATTATACTAAAATGTGCTGTGTTTACCTAATTGCAGAAGAAGATTTTAAGTTTCATACATCAAAACATATTCCATTCCTTCATTCACCAAAACCAACAGTCTCTCAAAACAAGAAAACACCTCTAGATTTGAAATGAAAGACTACTTCATAAAAGTATTGTCCTCAATTAATTAACAATCCATGCAATAATGACTACAAACCCCTAAAGCTCAAATTATTCTTCCACAAAAGCACGTACTTTACACAATCCCACAATTAAAATAAATGACAAAAATCAGTTTAGTAGCAATACAGTAAAAGTGGAAAAATTTTGATGAGCAGATTTAAACGGGTAAAAAACAACCTTGCTCCAGTTGGTATATTATGGATAGCCACCAAGTTCTAGCACACAACAAGTGAATATGTTTGTACAAACTGTGTAATTGTAAAACAGCCACATTATCTTAATCTTGTTATTGTATACCTGGCAAGAATGAAAAAGCAATAGAGAAAGATGATCAGAATTATAATCTAACTTCTCTGCAAAATACATGGAATGCAGGTATCAACATGCTCCATAACTTGAGCTCAAGAAAATACAATACATTAACATTTATCAAGTAATATAGCTATTTCAATAAAGAACATTTGTATATGTACTAAGAACCACTCTGAATGTCAACTAGAAGCATACCTAGGTAATTTATTAGTAAACATACCACAGAGATATAAAGACAGCACAGCATATAGTTACAAATATTGTTAGCTAACAGTAAGTTTCCAACCCAATGTACACAAAGATTGATGCTTCTCCCTCCTAACTGGTGACTGCTATTTTGAAAATTCAAGCCTGATTTCAGTTAGATTTTTTTAAAAAATTGCCCGAGTACATTGCGTCTTTACTTCCAAGCTTGAATTCATGGAGCACCCTTCCCCAACTTCCCTCTGAGAAGAAATGTCAAGACTATGAAATTCTGTCTGACAATGCCCTAGTGCTCTGGACAGCAAGAGTATATTGACAAAGGCAGGCTGTGTTTTCTCAAAAAGTGTCTTTGTCCTTAACTGATCAATGAAAACATTATGATGTACGTACTTCTTCTGCACAATAGACTGCAAAAAATAAATACGGCCACAGGGTATTTGTGAACAATTAAAGTTGCCTACATGCACAATTGAACGTGTTTGTGAACAGAACACCAAGTCAGAATTAAAGCTAGTAGTAAACATAAGCTGCTCCATAAGTTTACTAATAACAGGCTGATTTACATAAGGCCTCAAAAAAAGTCACAGAATTAAGTGCATTTATCCAAAAGCCACACTTCACACTGAACTGACAAAACAGCTTAAAAGGGAGGTGACATTAAAGAGAATTTCTAAAGATACCTCTATAATTTCTTGTTTTTCATTTGTTGCAAAAAGACTGGGTACCTCCCCAGTGTTCAGGACACTGTCAACATCTTCTAAAAAGCTTTCTTCTTTAATTTGTGCATCTGTGATTATAAATACAGTTTTCAAGCCTTTTACACCTGCATTCTTCAGAAGACTCTGAAAATGCAAGACAAGTAAATTACTGTACGTTCCAAAACATCCTTCCTCAAAATGAAGTCAAAATGCAGACAGGTTATCAATACTCACTTTCAGATCTTCTCTCCACTCATTTGCACCATAGATCTTAGAAATCTCTGGTTGAAAAACACACATTTTTGCCATGAATGCTGCTAGACGAGTCAAAGACTGACGTCCACTTCCTCCCATTCCAACCAACAAAGCATTACCCCCTGGCTGCTTCAGAATACGGCTTATACGAGACAAATGTTCCAACGTATACCTATATTTGAAATGTGCTGATTATGAGAATGGCAGAAATACATACACAGTTGTGCAGCTACAGATCTGTGAAATAAGTGTAGAAGGAGCATCTCCGGAACAAATTTCTGAAGGCAGGGAGGTGGTGGGAGGGGGGCAGAAAACAAGTGGGTATGCACGACAAAATAAAATAAAACTCACAAGTCTTCTATTATACAAATCTCACTATTTAGCTAAATCACAAATGACTACTAAAAGGAATTGGCAGCAATGAGAACAGGGGCACTATATGGATAAAGACGTCAAACAAAAAGAAAAACAACAGAAATTCTTTACTTCTAAATCATACCAGTATTAGCAGTTTTAACTCTCTTCAAGGATAACAGTTTAAATGCTTTTTAAAGGAATACCTGTGGAAAAACTGGTTATATCAACAAACCCCTCCTCTGCCTCTGACAGTGTTTTTATAACTTCTGTGTGAAATAGGTATTGGAACAACATCTTCAGAAAGCAGTATCTGCACATTACTGAGAGTCCTATCTATTGTGAAAACACAAACACAGTTCATCTCAGAATTTGCAAACAGGTCTACAGGAGATCACCTGCTTAAGCACAGGGCATGGGGCAGTTAAAGTAAGCTGAGCAGCAGTTAAAAGTGGTCTCAAAAAATGTTAAAGCATTTCAAAAAAGATGAATTCTTGATCATTTTGATTGGTTAGAAAAATAAAGGAGTCAAATGCAGACGTTCTCCATGAGATTGGACTCTGAGGCTACAGTCAGACGTGCTCCCCTGGCTGCAGTTCCATGAGGTAACTGGCATATTGCTTCTGCACTCAGGAAGTGGCCTCTGCTCAGAGGCTGCCAGCTCTTCAAGCTCCCAGCATAGCTGTATACGCAGGTACTCACAAATCCAGCTTGTCAAAATGACCTAGACTAAAGTACACTGCTATCAGAAGTGTTTAAACTAACCCTTAATCACTTTCACAGAACATCTATGTGTCAAGTTATACACTAGCGAATATGAAGAGGCAGTACTCTCTAGCAATAGGGAGGAGGAAGGAGTTGGGACCTCCTAATCTGTCTCAGTTACAGCTCTGCCTGATCACAAGTTAAGGTAATAACAGCAGCCTGCAGAGTCTAAAATTTCACAGCTAATCAGCTGCAGCACCAAGCTGGGTACGTGCCCCAAAGAGGGGCACGCATATGCTGCATAATAACAGAGCAGACGGACGGCCACGATTGTGCTGTATCTCACCCTGCACCTCACAACCTTAGAAACCTTGTCCTTGGTGAAATGAAAGTCCAGTGGCTGCAGGCAAAACTGACGTCCATCTTCACCGGTAACAAAGGCCTAGCAGGAGCAGAGCACCCACCTGATTTCTACACAGAAATGTTTCTATAACAACCAAAGAATATACTCAAAGACTCTCAGGAGAAAAACTTATCATTATTCACTTTTGGATAGAAAAAGCAGAGGCATAAGAGAAAAATCAGTTAATTTCCATCCAAAAAGGTGTAACACCACAGACACTTCTGTGGATGCATAAAGGGGAGGAGACATACAAAAACAACAGCCCATAAAATTGGATATACTCAATTATCAACTACTGCTTAGAGGTCTTACTAATACAGATTGTACGCACCTGAAAACTACAAGGTTCATTCTTGTTTTGTGGATTTGATTATATTCATCCAGACACTGCTCCACAACATCACCGAACAGCTGAATGCTTGGAATTTCAACATAAAGTCTTTCACCTCCCTCATGTTCTGGAACCATGTAGTCACCAAAAAACAAACTTCTCATGTTTTCTTCAGTTACCTATGGTAAATATTCAACAAATTATGAAGTAAAATTTGATATTTAATGAACATATTCCTCATTGTAATTTTAGTAAACAATGGAGGATGTAGACAAATACTTGAGACATCAGAACAAGCACTCTGAAATATTTTGACTCACAGACAACACGCACTTCAAAATACTCTATTTCCCATATTAAACAATATACTTTTTCTTAATGTGTTCTTGAAATACATTTGGCTCAAATAGTCATTAACAATCTCATAATCATGACCTTCAGATTACATCAAATTTATACAGATGTATGTTTAGCAATTTTCAATATATTACGAAATGGACAACTAAGACCACGAAGTTATTTCTTCTATACATCAGTTAAATGACAGGGAAAGGAAAAAAGAAAAACAGAAAAAAGGAAGTCAATGCATACAGTATAACATGATTCTGCAACATTTTAAATACATAACAATTACAGAATTCTGTTTACTACACAGTAACTCAGTCACATTTAAAAAGGGAATGTCTCCTTGTCCTGTAAATCAGGTCACTGGAAGGCCATTTAAGAGTATTGATACTTGTATTTCTCCTTGCAGGTACTGTACTATGCACAGATCCCAGCTACTTTGTGACAGTGATCTATAAGTTACCTGTTTTTTTCTGTTATCTCCCATTGCCCAAACATTCGGCACGTGCTGCTACATCTCCGAGAAAAAGTGACAGAATTTTTTTGAAAAGTTGCTCTATGCAGCTACTGATTAATTGGATGCTATATTTCTATGTGCAGACATCTATAGGAGCTTAATAAAACGCTATGCTTGGTAAATTAAAATTTGTAAGATATAAATACTCAGGGTTTTTTGGGTAAATCTGAAAAAATTTTGCACTTTTTAACTGAATAAGAAACAAGTTTTTCTTTCACTGTCAGATACACAAAATATTTTTACGGAAAAGTAGTAAGTACACCCACATTGTAGATTGAATGTTTCTGAAAACGATATTAACGTACAACAGTTAAACCCTTCCAAACAGTTTTACTCTTTTTTTTTTCCCAAAGAAACTGTTTTTCCAAATTCAACTCAAATTTTCAAGCACATTTGATCCAAAATTTCACCTGTGATTGAGAAACTTTCTAGGTCTAAATTTATAATGAAAAGAATTATTTTGAACAGGTTAAACACGATACTCACAGCTGTGTTCCCTTGCTTCAGGTGTGCAAAAACTGAATCAAATGCTTCTTTGAAATGTTCTTTCACAATATCTTTCATTAAATTGAACAACCAGGCTCTATCATTGTCTTCCACTAGACGGTCATAGAAGACACGAAATACCTCATGTACAAACAGCCGAATCATTACGTGTTTGCTTTCAACTGATTTTCTCTTAATGAGCAAGCAGCCATGGATAACACGTGAAAAGTCACGCAGGTTGAATGTATAATGAGATTTGGCTGGTGTGGGCAAAAGATTTTTGATGGCTTTCTTATACACCTTAAGATAATAACAACAAAAAAGAACAAAATCAACAAAACAGAACACCGACCATATTATTATAATAAATCTTAAATGTCTTTTAAAATTTTATTTCACCAAGAAAAACATTTCACACTTAATAAATCCTAATAACGTCTAAAGATCTCAAAGTCCTCTGAATATATCAGATGCACCTCATGCAGTTCTGGAACTAACCTAAATTTGCAAGCTGGAAAAGTAATTGTAGCAACTGTAAAGACCTGTTGTAGGACCAGGAATATCATTCTGATCTCTTCACTTCCTTTAATTATATGATATCCTCCTTAAGTGAAGTATTGAATGATATGTAATGGTAACTTCATAGATTTTCAGTTGTTTGAATCTACTTGTTTGTATATAAACAAATTACACAAAACTAAATAGTCAGTAAAAATGCTGAAGGAATAGACAGATCAAGAAAAGTGTCTTTTGTCTATGTTTTGCTTTAATTTGGAATGCATCAGCTGTCATTAGCTCATGCCATATGACTGAAATAGTGTCATTTCTCATTACACTGAACATAAATACCACGTTGAAGTGAATGCTGACAAAGGAAACTTTTAATCTGTCTCTGTATACTTATAGGTGAAGACAACTATCAAATGTCAACCTGTTAAAAAAAGAAGTACAGTAAAATCAAGTTTTACAGGCTTGACTATATCCATTGCACTGAGTACACATTTCACCTGTTGTCCCACGTCCAAAGCCAATTCCAAAGCCCAGTTCTTCTATCATACTTTAACCCTAGGAGTTGGAAGGTATTTCTTACCAGGACAAAATCCATGTTAGAACACAGTCTCTAGCAGCTAAATGTGTAAGAGTCTAACAGCACAAACAAACTTTGATGCAGTCTGATGAGAAGTACCTGCATGACTGTATTAAAAGACAGCACTGAAACTGGTCTAAGATGTACATGTAGTCAAACGCACTCAAATTGCTAGTAGCTGCTACTCTTCTCTTTAAAGCAAAACTTGCGGATTTCTTGCGAATTACTTTTTTGTTTGTTTGTTTGTTTGTTTTGGAAGGATTAATTGAACCTACAAAAAGATTTCTAGTGGCAGTAGTCAGTCAGCTTTGTGATTCATCTGTTGAACGTACCATCTAACGATATTTCTGAAATACCAGCTCTGCAAGTCCTTGGAATGAGATGGATTCAGTCTTCAGTATGTCCTTGGGTATAAGTAGAACTAATGGAAAAGTCTGAGAAAGGCCTCAGTTCTGCAGTAGAAGGAAGTCACATCCCCCATGAGAATTTCGCCATTTGATTTTGCCTTTGAAGCTGATCAGATTTTCTGTCAGAATTATTCATTGGTCAAATATTAGCTACCTTATGCATTTCCATGATGAATACTTATAGTAGGCAACAGATTTGTTCACACTGCTACTGATTTCTGCTACACAATAAGCCAACAAAGCTATACGTTGATATTGCGTCTGTAACTTACTGCTTCTTTGCAAAAATGTCATGAATTGCCATTCCCTTTTTTAGGTGTATGGTACACTGCAAATGTGATACTTGCCAAAATCTGTACCATAGAACTTCACAAAACATTTGGAAATTCCATACAGCTGGGCCTAATGGCTTTCAGTTTCACAACACTTACGTGATGCCTTTTGTCATACTGGAGTCAAGATTCTACAAAGCTGCATGTTCACGTTGGCTTCCTTAGTGTGCTGTGATGTGTTCATAACTAGCATAAAAATTAGGAGGGGAAGGAGAAAAGTGGAGGGGGTGATTTCTTCATTCTTAGTCTCTCTGGAAGGAATTTTGGAAGGGTTGCAATTGATATTTTCATTTTGTCTAGAGATTCCAGTCTCATCTACTTGACATTATGTGGACTAGTACCATAGACCCCACATTAACACAAATTCAAAGACAAATCTCCTAGAATAAGAAGGTTACTGCAGCACGAAAAACTAAGACAATTTTGTCAAAGCAGATGTAAGAAGAGGATGTACATTAAAAATAACAAAGAACAAAATATCTAAAATCTCTACTTCATCAATTACATTATTACAGAACCAGTGGAACTTTACTGAACAATTCAAAAGCAGCTTCTATCACAGTGTTTGCCTCTTACCTCTAAAGTGGCAGTGACAATTTGATTTCCAACTGTGAAGAACTCAGAAGAAAATTCACTAGTCTGTAGGTAGAAAGCTACTACAGTAGAGAAGATGCGGACCATTGTTTCATCGCTAAAAGGATTAATAGTGCAAATGTTGAAGTGTCGCAAAAATCGAGGGGTAACAGGATTTCTCCCACCGCCTGGAGGCCCCATGGCAGCAAGCAGCAGTACATCAACAAGTGTAATTTTAGATGTATCCTTCAAATCATACCTTCAAAACAAATTGCAATGTGACATTTAAATAGTTACGGATATAAAACATTTTTTACAGCTTAGATACATATGTACTTAAGAATATAAAAAGTATAGCATGTAATATATAACAGTATATATATTTTTATATATTTTGTATTTTTAAAACAAACAAACAAAAAACCAATTAGTCTTATAACTATGTGCCAGCTAATCTCATCACATCATATGCTGGTCTGAAAGAAAGATTATTTGCTTAAACTGGGTTACATAAAACTGGACATGAAATTTTGAGATAATTATTTAAAACTGTAATACAGCAAGATATATTATCTCTATTCAAGAGCAACAGATATTTGAGAAGTGCCTGGAATCACAGAATAATTCAGGCTGGAGGTGACCTCCAGAGAGCACCCGTTCCAATCTAAGAAGAGCCAAAAACCTCAAAAGCAGAGAAGATCTTTAGCTTATTTTACTTCATGCCTATTACCAGATCTCATTTCATTGTTATCTAACAAAATTATTCTGAAATGTTGTTAAAAACAAATGTGGTGACTAATAAAATCTTGGATGACAGTAAAAACCAATGCAATGAGTAAAACCAAAAGTTTTATATAATGGCATATATATATATATATATGTATATATAACTACCAATTCACTTTGAAGAGGAAAAGAAAGGAAAGAAACAAGGAAGTGCACTGGAAAAATAAAAACAATGAAAAACACAGACATAAAAAATCCAGGTGTAAAGGAACGATTTATTTATATATACAAACACTGCTGAAGTTCAGCAATAAAACCGTCTAAAAAACCCCAAACAAATCTGATGATCCGTTCCTAAATTGAAAAGTCACTTAAAGACTAACACAGAAGTTGCTTCAACTTTAAATAACATATTTTTATATAAACCAAAGCCATCCTAACATTTACAAAGCACTTTAAGAAAGTTTTGAAAGTAAAATTCAAGTGAATAAATAATTATAACAACAAATGTAATAATAAAAAAATTTCAATTGTATTTCAAATAATTACCAAAATCCATGGTCAAAGAACTGTCTTAGAAGTTCTATAGGAGGCTGTGCACCATACTTCTCCAAAGCAGGCATATTCATATCATCTACAAAGACAATGCACTTTTTTCCCACTGGAGGGCCAAAGACTCCTTTGCGCCTCTTGTCCAGCCTGGCCATAATAATGTTCTGTGATGCAGATGGGAATATTCAAAACAGATTAAATATTCATACATGTTCTCTTTTTGTAACATAAATTATCTGTTCTACTAACCTGGGTCTGATTGGCACTGGTTCGAGCTGAAAAATTAATGAAGAAGGGAAAGTAGCGCTCCTTTTCCAAGTTGTTCATTAACTTGTTCTTGACGTACACAGATTTCCCAGTACCTGTTGGTCCCACTAAAAGCAGCGGTCTTCATAAAGAAAGCAAGCAGAAATCTAACAAACTATAAACTGATTGCAACTAGAAGTCAAAGGTTTTATGAAGTTGCCCTGCTTGTTCTACCTCTGAAAACATTACATGCCTTAAGAAGCAACTAAAATCCTTTTTTTCATATAACCCTCTCATCATTTTAGTTTGCTCCCACCAACAACACACAGTGGACAAAGAGAAAGACACATTTATCATTCCCTCATTCTACTGGCTTTGGAGGAGTATGTATGAACATACACGAAAGTAAAATTTCTTCTGATTGGTCTTGCAGGAGTTTAAATTTCATAAAACTTTCAGCCTTGAAATTTAACCTGAGGCTGGTTTGTATTATCTTATATGATCTGACCAGAGCTAATAAAACTGATTTTGAGATGACTAAAGAAAGAAAAAAAAAAATTCATTACCAAAGAAGAAAGAGGGTATAAAACAAGTTTGGGCTGTCGTAACAGCATCATCGGAACAATCGTACTGAAACTGGATTATAATAAGGCTTCATTAAAAAAACCCAAAATAGACTTTAAGGCAACAAAGTGTACTGTTTGTAGTAAATGTCTATTTTTAACAGACCAAATAAACTTTGAGGGCTTGATAAAACCATTGAAGTAATGGAAAGAATAAGGGATATTTCTACCTATGAACAATATTTCAGAAACTGGCACTGAAGGGACATAACTTACTTTCCACATGAAACGAATAGCTCTATCAAATACGTATATCGGACTGTATCCATAGTTGGGACTATAATATCTTGAATCTTCACATTTTTATCACTGTAATTAATATTTTTAATAAATCTGTTCCAATGAACCCAACATCCTCTGCCTTTCAGCTAGGAAGAAATACAGATGTAAAACAGAATGGTGTTACTTCTATACATATGGAAGGTTTTGTCTACTACGCCACTGACAAATGAAAATAATGAATTTTAACAACTTAACAAATATTAAATGATTCAGAAGTTCATATATTTAGTTTGCTTTATCTCACTAACAAAGTGTTACTTACCTAAGCTTAGACTCCTTTTTTTTCTTAAAGATTTTGCTCAGCCAAACAAAAACCCAACAGAAGTACATATGTAAAAATTAGAAAGTGTAATTATAATACAACATTTCTAATGGATACTATAAACAAAATTCTAATACGAGCAAACTGCTTATGTGCTCAACAGCCTGCTTTCCTTCTAGACAGCCCCCATCCTTCCTTCTATATGAAACCAGATTTGAGTCTGTCAGCTTAGCTTTAGCTACAGAGTAACTATAATGTGGCAACATTATAAATAGAACTGATGTGTATATTTTGTTACTTTCTAAAAAAATTTGGTCAGCATATTAGTATTAAAAAAAGAAAAATAAATTAAAAATGCACTGTAGGATTTGATCCAACATCAACACTCTGCAACACCCAACAATCTTTGTAAAGTTACAATATCCATCTGTCTATATTTTCCTGCCTTTCCGACTGTAAGAATCTACCTCAGCCAGCGGAGAAGCAATCAATCATACCTCATACAGGTAGTCATAGACCAAGCCTTTCTCTTCAAAGGGACACTCCCATTTTCCCACACTCGTTGGTACAGGATTTATTCCAGATTTCCCAGCCAAAGTTTCCCTCAAGAAATTATCAAAAATTATCCTGCTGTCACCATCACAAGTTCCACCAATGGACCAGATTGTGGCAAAGGCAAAGCAACCCTACAAGAGCAAAAAGGTCTAAAAAGTTGACATATTATATGAATCTTGCACAGTCTGATTAATAAACATAATTCTGAAAAATACCGTTAAGCGGATAGGTGTTACAGGTTACCCTTGTATAGCCCTGGTCTAAAGAGATTTAGAAATCTGATTAAAGACAGAGCAAAGAAAGAACCTTATTTAAGGATATATATGTATGACAAAAAATAAAGGCCACTGAATAAAGCATTACATCACATGTAAAAGCCTGATTAGAAAATCCTGAGACCACAGGATTGAGGTTTTATCACAAACAGGATCTAGGAATTTTCTAATTCAATTTTAAATAAATACTTTTACATTCTGTTTTTTTCACTTTTTATAAGGATAGTCATATAAGGTCAGACAGAGCATACAACTAATATAACTCTCAGAAAACACTCTTCCCAAGGAAATCTTGCTCAAACAAGCCAATCAGTATTACATGAGCACTTATTTCCTTTAAGGGAAACAAGACACTTTGCTTTGGCTAATTACTTGGTTAGTTAAAAAGCACATTTAACAAAAACATTATTTATCTCAGTTAATTGGAAAAATAGGTAAATATTTAATCATATTTGTAACTTGTAAGACGTGTCTCATCTGGGCATCTCCAAAGTTTGGAGGGAGGGAGCAAGGAGCTAACAAAATTGTTTTACATGTGTCTTATCCCAAATTAAAGTTGTTCTGATGAGTCAAATTATTTTTGAAGACCAGCATATGCAAAAACAGATGTACATTTTACTACAGGTCAAAAGAACCAACCATAATCCATGCACGGATGTTTCTGTTGGTGGGATCTTCTTGCACAGTTTGACAAATCAACATTTCAAAAAGCCGTGTAAGAGCTACTACAACATTGGTATTGCTTGTAGGTACCAGTTCCTAAGAGATACGAAAGGATGGGTATTATACTTTACGTGTTCATTTAGTTTTTCTTTTGGAGCTAAAATACTAAAATAATTACACAATTAGCTAATTCTGAACAAATATTAGAAGGCAAGGTTTATACTGACTTTCATTCAAAAGATCATTTACCATCCTCTGTCCTTGAAAAGTCAAGACATTTAGCTTGTTAATCGTGTTCATGACTACCATGTGACCACTACAATCATGTAGCTTAAAACAAAAACCTCCACAGAAGCAACTACAGCAATACAAGAGGCAAAAGCCTAAGCACTATATCACACAAAGTTTGCAAGGAACTGCATGTACATCTCCCCTAACAGTTAAAAAAGTACTTCCCTATTCAACATGATATTTTCAAGAATAACAACAACAACAACAACAAAATATATGTACAAAATTATCCTGGGAAGACTTTCCACTCAGTGCTTTGAACACTTATTTCACTTCTGAAAAGAACAAGGCGAAAACTATGATCCACTTGCAATACAAGTCTTGCCTAACATTCTCATTTTGTCTTTCCAAACTGGACCCAAGAGTTGCCCTTCTCAAAACAACAGGAGGGTGCTGCATAATATTCTAATTGTGCTTCTCACGAGATAATAGTCTCCCCCTGGGTAACAGAATGGAAATGGCCACCTAGCTACTACAGGAAAAAAAGGCAAAAAATACCTTGCACTGTTTCTGACGGAGTCTTAATGCTGGTGGTATTAACCAATCAAAAAGTCCCTGCAGAAGATCTTTATGTCCCTTTAAGTTAAGCGGTTCAGGCAGTTTACTCAACCAAGAGGTAACAAGTGGCCTCCAGCCCAGCTGAGAAGGTTCCAAGTAAATCATGCCACAACGACTGACTGTAGCAGGCTAAGGAAAAATTGTAATTTCATTTTATTATACATTTAATATATTGAACTTTGTTTTATATTTTCATTAAATACAACACTTACTGATGCCTGTGAAAGATCCATTGTTTCAAAAATAAGATTCATCTGAAGGGACATTTGGATGATTTCCCCACTCATCAAACAAAGCTTTAATAATGAAAAATAAAAAAATCACAAGCAAGATTAGGAAAAAAATATTTAGTCATAAATTATGCTTCCTATCACAGGAGCTGTATATGAAAATCAGCAAAACCAAGTATAACCAAAGGCAAGGTCAACCATAAAATGTTTAATCACTTGGAGCATTAATTATTTCTTTTTAAGCTTTAGCTAAATTTTTCACTTAAACCATAGTAATCCACATTATCCTACCAGTAGGTTCATTACAGGTAACTATCAATCCTGTGTATGACAGGATAAAGAAAAGACAGCAAGCAGAAAGGATAAAGGATATCTGCCGCTATTGTTGCTAATACTGAAGCATTCCAGCTGGAGACTCACCATTCCTATTTATTAAAATAAAAGTGCAGTTTGAGTATTCTGACACACTATCATCCAGAACTTAAACTTGAAATGTCGTCTCTAATTTTTATATTCACTTTGAGATTCCTAAGGCCCATTTTCAGAAGTCCTGTGCGGTTACAACTTTGACTTCAGAAGTCATTAATTTTGAAAACACAACTCTCTGTCTTGCGATTGTCTTTAGATGTAAGTGCCTAAGTTTGTGCAAGTTTTGAAACTGTGGGATTTACATGAAATATAATTAAATGTATTTTTTTAAATTTAAATTTCAGTTATTTATGTTGCATACTTACAATATGACATCAAGGAAATACTATACATTTAATGTTTTATAGCAGTGAGTTGATCCTGTGATTATGATTCCAATAAAGCAAAGTAAAAAAAAAAAAGCTTACAACTTGTTACCAAAGTCACTTTGCACTTGCTTTTTTCAAATGCCAGGCATGTTGTTCGCATTTATGGTTTTATATATAGAATATTTGCAAAATGTCACATTATTTTATTTAGGCATTTATTTCCACTGACTGATACCTTTCTGTTGTCATCCAGAACTGTGTTCATGCTTTCTATCCACAGAGTATCAATTGGACCATCAAAGATAACCCATTTGCGTTCAGGAGTCTCAGATAATGCAAATTCTCTGAAAGTATTAGCAATTATACCATCTGTCCACTGGAGGAGAAGAATGTAGGAATGAAAAGTAAGACACAGTATACATAGTTCAATTTAAATACGAATTCAACAGTTTACAATGCAGACTAATGGAGGTCTGACATATACAGGAAAAGGACAAAAAAAGAAAGCACTAAAAATACTACAAAGCAGAAAAAACAGACGGGATTATCAGCTCCTAGTGTTGAACTCATACTGGCCTGTTTGTTGCTTTTTTCTTAAAACCAGACCAGTAATTTAATTTATAGCACAGCCCTATAAAGACTGTCTGGAGTCCAGGGAACAGATGAAGAAATGCTGTCTGGAATCAGGACTTAAAAACCAGAAGCAGTAGCCTTGTGAACTGCCTTTCCTGACCCTGAAAACAACTGTGGAATAACACCATGAGTTAAGCTGAAGTCAGAACACGCTTACACAACCATGCTCATACAAACCCCATGAAAGCCACAGCAGGTGAGAGGAAGAAACAGATAGAGGTGGGCAATTACTATACACTTTTTCTAAAACATACATTACCTCATGGGATACCGTATCAAACTGCCCAAAAAGCTGACCCATAGTGATTGATTTTGGGTTCACAGTTCTAAAAATTACTTTTTCTTCTTCACCATAACCACGCTCTTTCATAAGAGACAGTGTATCTGCCAACACATGTAGAACTTTGGTCTTCCCAGAAAAGGGTTCCCCTACCAGCATAAAGCTGTTAGATGGGGAAAGAAAAAAAAGGTATTAATAAATTTGTCTTGCAATTTAGACTTTTACAGACCACATGAAGGCCAATAGCATCATTCATATGCTTAAAGCTAACTTTCACCTAATTTTCAAAAAGCAGAGCAATTAAATCTGGCTTGTATCTAGGAAACATCAATTACACAAAACCTGTTTATTCGCACACACAAATCTGATTGCACAGCCCCAGTACTCAAGTTGCCCTCTAAAACATAGATTTACTACCACACTAGTTCCTTTATTTGCTGAATCAAAGATTACTTTCTAGCTTATTTGCAGTCTAGACAGAGTTTATAACAAAGTTCTGGAAGAACACAAACAGTATGAACATGTACTACACACACACACACACAAATCAAAAGATCTTTGCCCACATTTCAAAATAACTTTTTTAGTCACCCAGCAGAGGGATGCGACTAAAACAATGTCACATTGAAAAGATTAATTAATGAGCTTAATATTAACAATCATACAACTAATGTCATATTGTATATATGTTCTCCACACAGTTGCTATTGAGTAATAAGAGCTAGGAATAAAATGGCAGAGATCTGATAACTAATATTTTAATACTGACAAACATTTACAGTCTTAAGTCTTCACCATACTGACATCTGCACCTAAAATCATTACACAGGTGAGGCTGCCTCCGATATCAAGAGCAGTACAATTCCTCAGATACAGATTTACAAGAATTTTGGTACAGGTAAAAGCAGTATCAGTGGCCAACTGTTCCAATACAAGTAGAAATTTACATTTTGCCACACTTAAGACCTTTTATGTTTGACATAAATAACCACTGCAGTGTAAGCCAAAATTACAACACATACTGCTTGTGACACTGTAATGAGAATCTTACCCATGTCTAACAATCATCATTTCATATGTCTGGATCATTTTCTCTATAAAAGCTTTTACAGGTTGGACATTATGTCGAATGCAACATTCGGTGGCACATTCCAGAAAATCCTAAAATCAAAACAGATCATAATCTTATCATTGTTACAATTCAAATACTGTCTTGGACTACATTAGAACAGTTTATGCTCATCAATAAGTTTTTCAAACTAATTAATAATTGAAATACTATTAATCAGAATATAGCAGACATCCCTGGAGAAAAAAAAATCACTTCTGTACTTCATATGCTAGGAACAGGAGTTAACTACAATTTTTATCTTGAAGAGACAGCATATCACCATCAGGAACCCAACAGTGTGCTTTGGAAAAATACGCTTTTAAAGAGACTCTAGGATTTATTGGACATTTTTAAACAGTTAATCCATTTTGTCTTTTCCAACACATTCATCTTCTTTCCAAACATCCTCCTACAAAGAAGCTACACTTTGATGGTTGTTATAAACAAAAGAAAATACAAACACAAAGTTTAATTTCACTTAATTATGTACAAAAATTAGGAAAGAAATCAGCCAAAGACCCTAAAACTTGGCAAATCTGCAGGTCAGTTTCTGATCTACCGGATGTCTTACACTTCTGGATGTAAGGGAACACAAGAATTTTCTTTGCCTCTAAGTTTCATGGCAAACAGTCAGCAATTTTCCTTATCTGGCAGCAAGTCACAAATTACTGTATTAATTACACTTGCTTAAAAACAAAAAACCAACGATTACGACCAAGGAAAATTATAAGTGTACTTACATTGTAGTCTGCATCAGGAAGCTTGATTCCAGGAAATAAATCACTAGTTATACCCATGAACAGAGGTATGTCATGTGACAAAAACTTGGGCTCGTTCACATCCTTAATTGATCTAAGAAGCTAGAGGGAATACATATACATTTTACTGTTCTTCTTAAAAAGACAGAATAAACTGTTCAGCAATTAATCTAATATGTAATAAAGATTAATTAATTAAATGGTGCTTTTAATAAGCAGTTAAGCACAACTGTGTGATCATCAGCATACTAGAAAGTGCAGCATGTATTTTATTATCTCCATTTCCAAAGCTAAGAAACACGGCTCAGCAATGTGACAAGACGTGGTGGAACTGCCTTCAGAACTACATCCATCTGTAAAATTCCTTAAGAATTATTCTCTCAGGAACTCACCAATACATCTTCATCTTCCATGGGAAATTTCAGTTTTAGATTCCCAGCAGCCACCAACACAGCTTTCACTGCTCGCATACCATAGTCATAGTGATACTGAGAGGAAAGCTGTTCTGAACAAAGCCTGTAGGTCATTACTATCTTCACCGAGAGTGACTTCGCATTCAAAAATCCGTATGAATAGAGCGAAATTTCTGCTATCAGAGCATAGTTAGGAACCATCATTGCTACTGTTCGGAAAAGAACCTGAAACACATACCCAAAGAAATATCTTTAAATAATTAATTTATTCAGGAATAGAAAGTAATGCAGAACTATGTCATGTGATGGATCAGTAATCTTCCCATCACCGTATTTCTAACTGAAAATAGTAACAGCATTTTAAATGAAGTACTGTTTAGTACAATGAGGTAAGCTGTGGATCATTTTAAACTGTTACAGTGGAAGGCAGTGGCCTGCAGAACATTTGGGATCCAATGAAACAGAAGAATTACCAATGTTTGCGGCTTACGACTCACTAGGAAGCTAATGTAAGTAAGCTGCCATCAAGATCCATCTGATCGTACAATCTGGTGCAAAAAAAAAGCATTGTCTCTCCCAGCTCTTTTCCCTCACCACTGCCTCAAGGATGCAGTCTGCCTCTTACACTGATACATCCAACACAGCAGAAAGCAAAGGAAGGTGGTGTACATGGCAGATGAGAGAATGCATTTCCCATCTTTAAGCAAGGTGCAACTGGTATACTCTTCACGCTGCATGAGCTCTGCTTTAAGTTAGCATTCACAGTATAGTTCCAACTGAGGCAACTTGCTCTGGCCCAGCAGCATTGTGTGAAGGAAGGGGTTAAAAGGGATTTTAATAGAAGTGGTATTACCTAATAGTTGCTGTGCATTTAAAAAACTGATAGTGCTTATCTATTGTCTAAATTAACTGAAGAAGACAATCTTGCATCTCCATACAAAGGGGTTGGCTCCTCATAGGGGCTGGGAGTCGCCTAGAACCGGTCAAGACCGACCCTGCTGTATGGATGGGAGCCAGGAGAGAACTGAGTTTGCGCAGAAACAAAGGTCAATCAGCGGACACCGTGATGAAGAGGATGGGCCTTCATCTTGGGACCCCCGATGACCACCACTAGGAGGCACTGCACAAGTGCAGCTGGGAGGAGTCTGGAAATTACTTCTTGGAACTAATTATAATATGGAAATGATTTCTTGGAACTGATTTTGATATGCAATGAGGATAGATGCATATGTATATGTGTATTGGGAAATCTAATGTATATGTAATATTTGATCGTATAAATTGAAGAGACACTTTGCTGCTCGGTGCACACGACTTTGGTGGGACTACCACCCGTGCTGCCCGGCGCCGAATAAACATACCTACTTTACAATCTTACAGATTGTGGAGTCTGCTTTCCGCACGTCATGTGCTACGTTGAGTCTTAAGGAACAAATGCTGTTCCAAAAGGCTCCAGATTACTTTGCTAAATCCAAGCCTCCTCAACGAAACAGCTAATCTAGTCAAAACAATCAACTCAAAGCTTCTATTTATTCAAGTACTCTAAGCAAATTCATTACACACATCAAGTGTAGTTCACTAACACGTCTTTTAAATAAGACTACAATAAATGCCATGTAAAAATACTATCTTAAAGCATTTTTTCCAACATACTCCTCCATCTTAAAAAAGTTAGCCTTCAAATCTTCTAATCTACCCACAGCTTGACATTTGCCAGTTTCCTGGCTACAGTATTACAGCCTTTGGCCTGGAAAAATAATAATGAAAAACACTAATAGACAGAAGAAAAATAAAAAATATTTCAAATTCCTTCAAAAAGAATACAGTATTTGGGGAAAGAAAAAAAAAGAGGCTTAGTATGTGCAAATCGTACAAGTACATGTTTATATTCCAGGTGCTACAGTCTGAATTACTACCAGCAATACAACAGTCCCTTAATTTTTTTGAAAAACTCATTCTTAAGCTGAAGCACGTATTTTATTATTTTACCTTCAGATTATCTGGAAGTTCGGAACGTCCTGCATAACCTGGATTCATAGTAATAGCTACAAAACAGTTGGGGTTAAGCTTCAGTTCAGTTCCTTCAAAAATAAATGTTTCTAGTTTTATCTGTATGGCCCTCTGGATGCAAAGGATCTGCTGTGCCACAACAGACAGCACTTCCAGTTCAATGCGATTGAATTCGTCAAAACACGCCCACGCACCTGATGAAGCCAAACCCTTGAAAAACTGCAAATGAAGAAAAATAGCAATAATATCACTAATGGAAGCTTAGAAGATTCAAAAGAAACTAGGAGTATCATGCTGGAATTTTAATTACATGAAAGATACAATTACGATAATAATATCTAAGCCTGTTTAGAGCAAAGATCAGTGATGCACTGAATAACAGTCTTTTCTTGGTTCTAAAGAGCACCAGATCAGAAGCTCCTGATCCTGTGAACTCTTGTTTCTTTCATGTTTTAATTAGCAACTTAATAGGATTTTGTAAAGCACAGAAAATTAAATTTATGTAGAGACCAGTATAGTGTTCAAGCACTGCAGAGCACAGGTGCCATAATTATTTAAGTGTCTCTGCAAAGTAGGGACCCTATAATTTTCATGCTAAAAAATAAAACACAGAATACATTTATTTCTACTTACCTTTCCCATTGCCAGGTAATTGAGGCCATCAGAGCAGTTGAAGACAACGCACTGAAAGGCAAGAGCTTTAGCCAAGTCTTTGGTGGTCTCTGTTTTACCTGTCCCTGCTGGACCCTCTGCGGCACCACCGAGGTTTAAATAAAAGGCTCCAATCTAAGAAACAGAAATAGTTTATGGCAATTATTAGTACTTCATTCACATGAAATTATTCCAAATGAAAACATTAAAATGCACTACATAGTTTCATACAGTCTTTGTATCTAACATAAAAAGTATGGTTATACGAATTTAAAAATAATCTGAAATTTACTCAAGCTTGGAAATATATACAAGAGAATTGAATTTTGACCTTAACAGAGATTAGTTTTATTATCATCATGACCATGACTAGTTACTCAAACTTTAATGGACCCAATCTTTCAGTTCTGGCTCAGATACATTTTTCAAATTCAATTTGATGCAATTACTTGGTTGCTACTCTTTTCTATCCCTGTTTCTCCTTTAATACACTTTTATCTTCATTTCTTTTTCTTTCCCACACTGCTGCCCTTTGTTGCATGTGTATTCCATTGACCATTCACTATTCTCTCCTATAGTCCACTGAAGCAGGAGGAAAATCTGACAGAAAAAAATAAAGTTGCAGACTGAACAAAAACTCAGACGTATTGGGCTTCCAATCCACAGTTACAGGGCCACATCTACATTAACAAGCACTGGGAATACTGTATTAAGACCTTGGTGGGCAAAGGACGAGACTTCCATTTGGCAGAGTGCCAGGCTTCCAACTGCTTTGCTCCAAGATTCAAGGTCTGTGAGCCTAAAACAAACAGACTACCAGCTGCATCATCCTCTCACACCAATATACCTTGATGTTTTGACAAATAGGTACCAAGCATCAGCTACAACCACACCATAAAAACTGAAGGTACCAAGAGGGCAAAAAAATATCTTTAGATGCATCAGTGTTTTCAGACCTTTTCATTATCAAACCCTATGGAGTTTGTGATTAGGTCTCCACAGCGTGAAAATTACCACCTTACAACAGGAGGAGGATGAATGTCTAGGAAAACTTGAAACCATACTCTAGCCAAATAAACTGCAGTGAACAACAGCCAGAAAAGCCATATCTGAGATGACTTTGGTAAGTTTCAGTTGTCAGGTTAGTTGAGGATAGACCAGTACAATAATAAACACCTACATCAAGAGCAGAGATACTAAAAAGTTGCCAAACTGTTGTTCCAGTCCTAGGAACAGTATGATCCTAAGTGGAACAATATGATCCTAAGTGGATCCTTCTCCAATTTATTTAGCAATCGCAGAACATCAGAAAAGGATTTTGTGTTCTTGAAATCTAGACAGCAATAAAAATATTGGGCATTTTTTCCTGTTTGTATTTTAAAAAACACATCCACAACATAACAATCCACTGATGTCACCTTGGTGTACTGTCCAGATTTGTTGTTGTAAGCCAGTTTCATGTTCAATATTCTATAGAAATTACAGTCTTTGAAACATTTTAACAGAAATATCTGTTAACAGATACTAACAGAGTCTGACAGCAACTGCAAGCCCTAAAAATACGGTTGTAACGAACGGTGTAAGAAATACTATACTACAGTAAATACAGAATTTAGTAGCACTGGTGTATGATCATACCAAGGTGCGATAACACCTGTCTGTAAGAGGAGTAATGACAAGGCGTGATGAGTTTCCAAGGTATTCATAGGCATATTTTACATTGCAATTAATGATGCAGACATGAACGTTCTCACATTCCCAATAATATCGTAGTTGTGCAAGCCACTGAAAGTCTGTTTCACTCTGCACGCCTGATAAACACAGAATTGAAAGCAATCGTAAATTATGTTTTAGATAACTGGATTTTCCATTAGGTTTAAATGTAAAACAGCTTTGAAATTATTAATGTTGATGCTCACCTCCAAACACTCACATACATTTCTTCATACTGTTGTATTTTAGGCAGCAAAATCAGACTGGTTAACTATTTTTAATTAACTATGTCTTAAGATATTTGTCAAGAAAAATGTTTTAAAAGGTAATTACCACTTTCTATCATTTCCATGATGACATCTCTAGCATGAACATCAATAGTAACCAAGGCACCCAGTGTAGTCCTTGTTTGCTTTGACAGTTTTCCTCTTACCAGCTCTACAATATCATTAAGTTGAAGCTGAAGCATATCATAATAATCCTTTAAACCCTAGAAGAAAAAAGATTATGAAACCAATTATATGACAGGTTCAAGTGTTCCAGACTTCCTCATGTTGACTAAATACCTTAATGGAGATTGCTTATTAGGCCATTCTTTAACATTGTCATGTTTTTGCATCAATTCTCTCTCGTTCACAGTTACCCATTTAGGTTGCAAAGCTACATTTTAATCCATGCTTTCTTTAAACAAGAATATTGAAGTACCTGAATCAAAGGTATAAATCACTGTACATAAATACATGTGTATGAAACTCATATCCTGATCCTTTTTCAAATTTTATTTTGGTTGTACAAAAATATTTGATCAAGCAAAATGCATTAGCTGAAATGAAAAATTAACAAAAAATTTTAAAAAAGATTATGCATTACTAAGTACCTTTGGCCCACTGCGAAGAACTTCATGTACCTCACTTGTCCAGAACATTTGAGACACACACAATACTACTTGTCCAGGCCACTCCAGAACCCATCTCTTTCTCTCAGTCTCTAGATACGCCTAAAAGAGTTAAATGCAGTATACAAATACAGTGTCAGTGCTTATATATCACAACATAATACAGAAGCATATAATGTGATCTTATTAATATTCTTTGCTAAAAAATACTATTTTCCTATTTTCAAAGTCCAAATGAACTTCTAAATGTTCTTTTCCCCTTAGGTTTGCTATTTGTTACCAAATAATTTTAAAGATTCTTGCACTTATCTTTCCATATTATGTAAATATCCACAACTTGCTAACTTCATACAAAGAAACATTTTCTGGCTAATGTTTTTCTTTTAGGAGCAAGCAAACATATTACAAGTATTGTATTTCTAACTTCTAATGCAATAAAAAAATCCAAATCATTTATTTGCATCAAGTGATATATCCTATAAATACAGTATTGCTGCCAAGCTTTTAAAATAATTTATATTCAGCATTACAGGAAAATAACTCTTATTCAAACCAAACTCTTACTTATCTCACCGGTCTATAAATAAAAGTCATGTTAACGTGCTCCTGATCCCGTAACTTCATCAACTCAGGAAGTATTCAGGAAGAATTTTAGGAAGCCAAGAGACAGCCTTAAAATAAAGAAAGGTCTATTTGTGCCACAGTTAGTAAATTATTACAAACCCCATACCGTTCTTGATCTAGCAATAACATCATGTATACTCTTCAGCATAATATCTTCTACTTGAGTTAACCACTTCTCCACGGCACCTCGAGCTTCAGAAGTAGAAATGGTTGAAATCAGTTCTACATACTCCCCTTCAGAACTATACATTGCTTTAATATCCAAACTGGGAAGGAAATGGAGCTTAGCAATGCCTTCAAAACACTTCTTCAAGTGAGGCTGAACTCTGAGAGGATCCTTAGTCTCTGACAGGATCTCCAACATTTCATCATCAGACAAGAAAAAGAAGCTAAAAAAAATATAGAAAAAAGAAAAAAAAAAGAAAAAAGCCAACTGTATTATCAAGCTGCTTTATAGGCTGACCTTATTCACAACAAAATAAACATTCAGAATCTTTGTTTTTTAAATAGCCAAAACTCATCATACCGGGGAAAGAAGAGACGTTTTTTCTCAAGATAAGCATTAAGTCCTTTCATGATTTTGTCAAGAAGCTCATTACACTTCTGAAGCTTCTCCAATAACCCTATCAAGGACGTTGCAACAAGAACCTGTAACAACAAACACGTGCAAACTGTAAGTTATAAATAAGATCCTTCAAACTGTAAAAGTTGTTCAAATAACGTACAACATGGCTTTGTTCCTAGAAAGCCTAGGCAACCAATGTAGTAGTTCATTGTATATACTCTGAAAACAAAAGCATTGACAAGAAAAAACAAACCAGACAGAAGCTCCTGTTTCCTTTTAGTATTGTATGTTTTCCTTACCTTTGGGTCTTTGGCACAATACTTCATAATATCCCTCCAGTGTCTGTCCACAGTCTGAAAGTGATGCCCCTCTTCTGGCATCTGTTGCATAATATCCTCAGAAGAAAAAATGGGTTCCAAATAAAGCCACTGTGCTTGCACTTTCAGCCACTCATCAATAATCTCCTGAATCTGAATTAAGCGATTTTCCCATTCCTTAATAAATATTTAAAGAATGTTACCATAATATTTCCAAACAAGTCATGTTAGAGAGAATAAATACAGGAAAGGTAGACACTGTGGTACGCTAGTTCCCAAGAAGAAAATTAAAATGTCTAGCAGTAAACAAAATAAAAGAAAAAATATTTACGCCTATTTAGGTTCTTTGACGTATACAGATGGCCAACGGAGTTCAGAAAGCTTAACTGACCTGGAAGTGAATTTTCCAAAATGCAATTATCACTTTAGTGATATTTTAACAACTTCATGGTTAAGTAATATCCAGGAGGCTACCAGTGGCAAATTTTGTTTCATCTCCCCACAGCAAGGAGCTCTTGGTTTGCACCTGAATTACAGCAGGGACACAAAAATACCAGAAAGGCCATACTAGATCCCGCCAGCCCAGTATCCTGTCCCTAAAGTGAACAATAGCAGATACTTCTGGAAGAGCCTGGAGAGGCTGCCTGTAAAGGGTAAATACTACTTATGTTCACTGAGCCTGCTTGAACCTGAAGATTTCCTACACAGACAACCAAAAACTAGTGAAAGTAAATGCAAAGCTATTTCACCAGCTTCTCTCCCGTCAACAAGTCATGGTGTTAGCACCACAAAGACTACTGTAGCCCTGAAAATATAAAAGCAGGTGTGAAGCAATCCCATCATTGTTCTGAGGCCTTATTAAAAAAAAACCTTCTCCCAGCTCTCAGGTAATTTCCTTGCCCACACGAAAACACTATAGTTCAAAAGTTGAGTCCAAAACTCAAGGATTAAATGATTAAATGTTATTAACAATAATAAAAACATAATTTCCAGTTATTAAGCAGCAACATTAAATACACTAATGGAAATAGTGATTTTGCAAAATACACGAAAAAATAATCAAGTTCTCTTGGTTCTTGAATCTGAACAGAAGAGGGAATTCCAACACAGAAATAATGTAAGTAGGACTTCTATGTACTCAAAAAATCTTGCTGAAAAACCAATGAAAGCATTTCATTAACAAGTAAAACAATAAAGTTCTAATACAATTGGCATACTCTTATATTATAGTTATCCTGCAAATAAAAATGATCGTACCCTGATTTCTTTGTCAAATGGTTTAATGAAAGGTGATCCTCTCATTATGTGAGTTTGCATAATCTGATCATCGAGAACAGCTTGAATCTCATCCACCGCAGACAGAATATGAACACCAGTCTCATGATACACACTTGTATTGAAGGAAATTGAATCCCAGGTTTCCATCATGGCACGCATTGCTTTCTCTAAGGAAAATTCCTACAGTTTAAAAAGGTTCATTTTAGTCACTGCTGTATTTTTTGCCAGCTCACTAATTCAATATATAAGCTCATCTAGTTGGATAAACCATTTTACTCTAACAGCATAAATTAACTTCTTGGTATCGTTTCTCTTAGTATATCATTTTCTAGTGCACAGAAAGCATTACACTTGGAAAATACTAACGAAGTCTCACCAAATCTCTTCTGTTGCGTAACAGCAAAGACAAAAAATTCTAGTAAGCCATAAAAGCCATCACTAAGAGACCTGATGTCATATTTGTCGCTATCAAATCTCTGCGCTTACCTTGCTTGCACCTACACTTATAGCTTCAAACTCTTTCAAATAAGGGGCTAGATTCTGCTTTAAAACTTTTCTCAGGGTAGTTCCAGAGTCTGGTGTTAAATCATATCCTACTATATTTGACATCTGCTGCCACTGACGACTTCTCATGCCAGGGTTACAAAAGATAGTCACAGTGGGAATATTCTCCTAATTGAGGAAAAACAATTATAACGTAAAAATTGTGATGTACATTATTTCTTAGTTTTTTAATCATCTTTGATGTGCATTTAAAATTCTGCTCCAGTAGCTGATGACAAAAATATCTTTTCTGAAAAGTGCAGATGGATGTTTAGTTATCCATTCCATTTCCAAACAATTGTACTAAATCACTGAAGAAGAAATACAAAACTAACAAGCACAGTCTTAGCAGAAAAGAGATAAGGAACAATTTTTCAGCTATGTTATGCTAAATTTCGCTTCCATTAACATAACTTACAGTACACCATTTCAAAATTCCCAACTACATCTTTAAATGTTTCTCTGCATCCAAAAATTACTTTTCTTCTGTATGTGTCCACTCTTTAAGAATTCACACTCCTAAAACTACAGATATCCAAAATCCAATTTTATTAAAACCAATGAGACAGTACAATCTTAAAATGGTTATTCAGAGCTTTCTCTCTCTCTGTAATAACAGGAGTCTCTGACACTGCATCATCCACCTACGCTGACTGCTGAATTTAGCAGTTGTCCCTCAGCATCATATATATTAATATCCCTGGCCTTTTCTTACCTTAAAGTCTTTAATCTGCTCCAGAACTGAAGAACACATTGTAAGAGTTGGATTTGCCTTTGTTTCTTCTTCTGTCTTCTCTTTTGCAGTTCTGTGTTGTGACGTCTTCTTCCACTCCTGTTGAATTTTCTTCTGCTTTTGTTGGAAGAGTCTTGACACCCTGTATATCTCTCTAAAAAACTCATCAACCTCAGCCTCCATGCTTTCCCCATTTAGTTCCAGAAAGGTACCATCCATCCATCTGAGAAAACCCACAAAGTTAGAAAACAGAATTACAAACAAATAGTCCACAAATAATTCACACTTTGTTTTGCAACATAAACAAGATGTAGATTAACAGTTACTTAAATTAAAGCTCTTGTTTCCTATTATTGTCATTCTACGCAAAATTCCAATACACATCTAAATGAGGCTTGATCACACTCTTCTGTGCATTGTGTAATTCTCTCCAGTCAGTCACGTACTGAAATCAAGTAACTGCATGGATTAAGAGATATTTAAGTTAAGCTCTGGATAAAGATCAACTTATGGCATCAAAAGATACTAGGCCTTTGCATTTTCAAAAAAATCCGTACTTTCTAGCCATATCACGTTATAACTTCCAAAGAACTGGTAAACAATTTCACTTAATTTAGACGCTGACATACTACAGTTTTTGTGATAGGACCTAGTCACCAGATAGCAATGTAATCATTTCAGCACATCTACCTGGCATTTTGGACAGCCATTAGGTCAAAAATGGTTTTCATTACATATAGATTTTGAACTTTCCAATTTAACTTCTTCCTTTTCTGGTATACAAAATAGCCCATAATTAACCAAACTTTTTCTTCCTAATGTATTTCTTTCACAGAGTTTGTGTTATCATAGGCTTCACCAGCATGACCAATACAGTTAGAACCCAGTACGCGATACACTCCTTTGCATTACATTGAAAAAAAACAAAATACTTTTTTTCTAGCTAAATCGAAACTAACAAGACTGATATGTAAATTATCTCACTATTATACATGGATTTCTAATAACAAATAAATGTTTATAAGAAAACAAGTGTATATTCTACATCCGACATGAACAAAACCAGCATGAGCATTTTTCCTGCCCTCCCTCATTTCGCTTCAAGAGCTGAATTACCTTTTTTCTGTTCGTTGCCATTTCAGTATAAGATGAAAGAGCTTCTGATATGGTTCAATATCAACTTTTAAGTTGTTGAGGAGTGGGAAGTCACTCAGTTTCCATTCGAGCAGAGACTCTTCTTTATTTATAAGAGCTACTGTTTCATCAGCCTCCTGTATGCGCTTCTGTAACGCTCTCAAGTCAGACACATACTGAAATGAAATAATTATATGTCTTGAGAGATAACTAAGCTGTGCTCTGAACAGCTATCGAAATAAGATATCAAAATATAATAAGCCTTCATATTTACTAAAATTTTAGAAAACATGAGTTAAAAACTCATCTTCCTATCCTTGAGCCGATGAACTGTGAAGAACCCAGATTAACATTAAGAAAGATAAAGTTGTTTTACCATTACTGAATTTAAGAGTATAAAACCATTTTCAAAATGTTTGAGCTACAAAATTCACTGTTCCAGAAGGCAGGCATACATGTTTTTATGTACCTAACGTAAGTGCAACTGGCATTTATTAGCTCAGAATTTCTGTTTTGTGCTTTGAAGTGCTCTGTTTTTACAAACCAAAATCACTAAGCAAAACTGTTACATCCTCCAATTAAAGCGCAAGACATGCTCTGGCGATTATAAAATACTTCTAGAAATTTGCACAGTTCTAGAGCCAGTGGTCTCCTCTTCAATAGCAGAAAAATGAAGTTCTTGGGTTCATAGGAAAAAAAAAATTATTAAAAAAAATCAAATTGCTACCAACCACACTTTCTAACCTGGTATTTTTTCCTTCAGTGCCTCAATGTATCAAAAACAGGGAAGGAAATTCTGATCCCACTGAAGTTATTTGCAAATAATGTCATAGGGGACAGAATTCCATGCTTTGTACGAACCAGAGCAAAAAAAAATAATTCACTTTACACATTTGTAGTATCTCAGTCCTTGCTGGATTACTTTTCAGCTAATTTAAGCACAACTTTATAGTAAACTTTCCTTTAAGTCAAATGTTATTGCCAATGTAATACCAAAGGGGGTAGGGGGACAACACAGGTCATTTTATGAGTTGGTTCATTGTGGTAATAGGATAATAAACATTTTAGTTCACATTTGTTAAAATAATTTATTATTTTTAATTCTAAGTTTCTTCTACAACCCCTATGTATTAAACTTAAAGAAAATTTCTACCCATTTTATACTATATGCTAATCAGACCTGTTGCATGCAACCCAGTTCCGAGTATTCTTCGAACTCTGTCACACAACGTGTCAGCTTCTCTAATTCCACCATCAGTTTCTCATATTTATGTGTTAGTTCTTGCTCTCTTTTACATTTAGACTGTTGAATCAGCTACAAAACAATTTTTTTTAATGGTAAAAAAGCAACGCAAAAGTGGTTGTAAGTCCTTTCAATGATTAACATACATAGTACATTCTAAATTAAACATCTAGTACAAACAGACAGAAAATAAACAATACAGCTAAGTTATTGTCCTTACAATAATCGAAATTTCCTCAGGAGTTGCTGTCTATGTGTCCCATTTAAGTGTGTGCAACCTCCATATGTTAACACGGAACCCTTATCTCAACAGTCACAGCAGTTGCGATTGCCTTAAAGGCCTCCTTCAGCAATCGGACAAAAGATAGGAAAGAATTAGAAAAAAATGGAGATATTTTCATCTTCGGGACTCAGTGTTTTATTGACAAAAGAGGACATCTAGAGCCGTTGAAAGTCAATGCTATCCCACATGTATCTACTGCTATAAAAGGCAGAAATTCCAGAATGTAAGACCACTCTAAATCACAGGTTCTACACACAGAGTGGTTATTTTTAAGGTACCAAACAAGAAATCAGCTGAGGCAAAGCAGATGTCCTAAGACAAGGACACCTACTACCACACAAAAATTGTGAAGCAGACAAACAGAACTCATCCAAAGAAGGAAGGAACCAGTCTTTTCTGACTGTATTAGAATGGACTCATATCTGAGAGTATAAAAGGCAAATATGCAGACTCATAAAAACCTGATGTAAAACTATTCTTGTCCTTAAGCTCTAGTACAGTGCAAGTTGCTAGGTAGTCAGCTACAGAGAGATATTCTCCTGAGGGACTCTCATTAAGTCAGAAACACTCTGTACTACCATTTTCACTAAAAAGAATTTGAACAAGCATCATGGACTCTCTGTGTATAAGCAGAAAATTAATTTCACTTATTTATTTCTCAGGATTAAAAGAATGGTAACTTGCAAACAAAATAGTTTACAGACATAGCAGTCTCCCAAACTGGGTATGTTTTAAGACAGAGGCATATCTACTACCCTTGGACATACTCCTTAGTAGCTAAATCAGATTTAGTGAAAGAGAAATCCTCAACAGTGATATTTAAAATATATTGATATTTTTATTTTTAAAAATGTTAATTCTTAATTCTTAAACATTTTTAGAAGAAATTATTAAAGCTATGCTAAATTCCTATAGAGAGGCAAGTGAACACCAAAAGGCTTGACTTGGTGTATCACAGCCAGAGAGAAAGAATGCTAGCGAGATTAATACAGACAAGTGAAGAAAGTAATCTACAGCCACACAGAGAAAATTAGATGTTGGATATTTTCTATTCATGATTGCTACCTAAAAAACACAATTCCCACTGTTCTTTTATTGCCAGAACAAAATATGGTTTTAACTAAATGATTTCCCGTCCAGAGCACTAACTCTTATTAAGGGCCTGGCAGTCACATTTTCAGTACTAGTCCACTGCAGTGTAGCGAATTTTCACCTTCCTATGAATTACCTAGTACTGACCACAAACAAATTAAGATAATAAGACTTGCTGAAGGTTTTAAGTTACAGTGATAATTTTTAATTTACTCCACAAAAAGCCCTCTATTGATATAAAAATCTGGAAATATGTTATTTATGCATGTCTAAATAAGTACGGTTCATACATAGATACATTTAGCCTGCTGAGGAAACAAATCGCTCCGGTAAAGTGAAAAGTCTAACAAGCCAAAACATACCATAAACTAAGAAAATGCTCTTACCTCATCATGCTCATCAAAAATAGGGCTAATCATCTTTGGCCATAATACAACAGCTGCATTCAGTGCAAGGTCTTCAGGAGCAAATAGAAACACATCTAAGAAGTAATTCATCTGCCGACAGCACTCCTATCAGAAGAGATTTCACAAAACTTTAGTTATTATAGGTCTGTTTAAAATATAGGGTAGGACAATATTATCTACAAAGATAAAATAGAAGTCTACATTTCACTGACTTCTCAGGATTCGGAGCTACTTCAGTCAATTGAATATTAATATTAAAAATATATATTATAAGCTATTCACATCCCTGTCCCGTTCATGAGCTTATTTCTCTAAATATGACTCCTGTGGCCTGTAAATCTACATGCAAAAATCCTCGTGTTATTGAAAAATATTTAAAATACAAACTCTGCAGAATAAATGTGTTATATTTACAGACCTATTACCGTAACAGAAGTTCTGATACATACCATCATCACATACAGCAAAGAACTTCTTAGCCAGTAATGTTTTTGTCTGATCCATGCCTTCCACAATTTTTCAATTTTGTTCTCTGAGTGCAAAGTACTACTCCTAATGCAACATCATCTATACCCTGCTCAATTAGTAAATTGCTTCTTGTGTGTTCAAAGTCATGATCACATAAAACTCTCTTTACACTTACATGTTATATTTTCACAAACAGCTTTTTAAGCAGCCCTGAAGTAAGTCTCTAGGTACAAACAATAAAGTGAGGGCCTCTACAATCTGTTATGATTTATTAAATGCTGCACTTCCTCACTGACACGCAGAATACATGGGAATAGGGAATAAGAATGAAAGGCATATCGCAAAGAATCAGCTGGACTTTCTAATTCTCTCCGCAGTAACACTGAGGCTACAGTTTATTCATGCATGAAGCATGATCAGATAAACATGTCTGCGCTCCAGAATGAATTTTGTATTTGTATAGGCCAGCATGTCTGGTACAAGATTAAGAACTAAAGGATAGTCATTTACCTTGATCCTTAACAACAGGTCCTGAATACCTTTGGTTTTGACCTTCTTTATGTAAGCTATTGTTTCCACCATTTCTTCTGTTGTCTCAGGAGCTTTCAATGCACATTCCTTAATTGCTTCAAATTCCCTGCATATCCTATAAATATATTTAACATAAAATATCCAAATTTTAAGATTTTAATTTGACTGACTTCAAGCTCAGTTTTAATGGAATTAAAAGTTCAAATTATTTCTTTAAGTATCACCCCTGCACAAACTCCATTACTTTATGAAACTAAATAGGGAATATGACCAAGTCAGTCTAGGAAAATACTGTTTATTAACTTGCAATAATTTATTTGTTTGGATTTGGGGGTATTCTTTTGCAATAAATGCTTCGATTACTTTTGGTAAGTACACGAACCTAAGTACAGTATCATCAGCATACACACAAACATTTTCCTAGTAAATATTTTATCATTTTGGTAACGTGGAATCACGATAAAACTTGACTATAATTGTTCATTTTAACCAAACAATTTAATATGACCTCACTCATGATTTAATCCATATCTGCAAATTAACCTTTAGAATTGATCAGTGTTATTATCTGTCATTATCTAAGAAAACCTAGAGGTATCTGTCATGTTATGAGAGAATTGAGCTAGTCCTTGCTTTGACTGTGCAGTAGTACTGTATTTCACACTTAAAAAGTCAGAACTGTAATGAAGCCCTTTGATCTTTTAGCTCCCGCATTATCTAAGTCTATTACTACATTCCCCTAATAGTTTTTGAGTCTAAAACAGAGGAAAAAGTATATCAGCTGGTGCAACTTGCATTAGATCATTAGTTAGCCAAGAGTCTTCACTGAACAGGAGTATGGTATATTTGCATTTCTTCTACATGTTTCTACTATGCTTTTAACACAGGTAGTATTGACAAGCAGAAAATTCTACTTACTTTTCATTTTCCTCTCTGTAATTTGCAACTATCCTGTTCATCAGCATTTTTGCAAAGGTATTTGCGTTACTGGACAAACCTTGCTTTAAATCCTCACAATTCAAACAGATCATAGGGAAATGAGCCACCTCTGGTAAACTCAAGATTTCCTTCTTGAGGGTGAAGAATTCATCTATGAACTTCAGAAAAACACACACTTCAGAGCTGTTATTCATGTAGCCAAGTAATTAATTCAGTATTACACATTGCAGAAAATAAATAATAGATTTTTCTACTTACCACAGACTTTAAGGGAAAACCACACTTAATGTTGTAGATTTGTAGGTAGTCAACATAATTTTTGGCTAGAAGTGAAACACTCATTATCCTCTGTTTCCTTGTTATTTTTGCTGTATGTATAGTAGAAATTATATATAAAATGTATAATTAAAACTTACAGCAGTATATTCATCAAAACTGTGTTCTTCTGCTTCAAATCTTTCTGTCCGTGCCTGTGCAGTTCCATCTACAAGCCAGCCATACCTTTCAACTATAATTCAATAATATTATATTAATATTACTATAACGCACGCGCTGTACAGTAAGTTACTTATTTCAAAGAAGTAACACAGTTATTTAAACACTCTTCTATCACTCACCATAGTTTTCAAAATATTCCTTTGGACCTTCTAAGTTGTCTCTGATAGATTTTTTCAGTGTAGATGTGGCCCATGCTATGACATGGTTAGGAAGCTCAGTGTCCAGAGTTGTAGTGCCTCCCATTAGCCACGAACGTACTGTCTGGATGTTCTAATAGAAGTGCAAGTTCTGATTACATAAATTTAAAAAAGCAATGCAGGGATACATATATACATGTAATATATATATAATATATATAACATATATATACATATAATATATAAAATAGTAATATAATAATATAAAATATATACATGTAATATATATACTTCTAAAATTAAAAGTAAGCTGCAATGTGCAGAAGACACTGTACCAGCAAAGTATGAGACCCTAATCATGACCAAGGCCAGGTGCTTCATACGTACCTAGAGCAACTATTCCTTACTCAGAAAGTTTAATAGGAAACATGTAAAACGGACACAAAATAATTATCCAATCCTATATAAAATTAAACTCTATCCTGTGTGCAAACACACAGAACTAAACCCAAAACACTTCTCCAAAAGTACCGTCATGTATGATTCAAGGCCAATACTAAGTCCACATCTAAATACATCTAAAGCCCCCAGAAAGGCTGTCTTCCCTTGGGTCATAGATTGGTTCCCAAGACATACATCTTTAGAGACTGTATACACTAGTTGTTACTTCTTTTTCTTAAAAAGTAAAGGAATATTTAGCTAATTTTCCTTGTCTGTCTCTGAGGATCTTAATTATTAATGCAAGTTTATTGTAATTTTGTAAATCATCACACATACAACTAAGGTGTTAATTATATTTCTATGCAAAATGTTAGTTCACAGAAAGTATACAATGCAAAACTACTTTATTTTCAATGTTAAAACTAAATACATAAATAAATTAGAATATGTGGTTCCTTAAAGCATTCTCAGGTTTTCTAAATATACCAAAGAAGAAAACAAAAAGCTTATCTTCTGGCTAGTTTTCTTTCCCGGGTAAGTTTTCAGCCTGACTTCTACCAGACAATTAATTTGTAGACACACACACAGATTGGCAGATTAAAAAAGCAGACTAAAACAATGAATAGCAGGTGTACTAATGTTTTTCTGAAAAAGGAATAACAAAATGAGTTTCAAAGCCTGGAGTTTCACTGGGCATCAAGATTCATGAAGTGACCTGCAGAATGCTCATGGAAAATAAATACCTCAAGTTGCATTCTGCTTCTCATTTCCATGGTAGTCAGAGTCCTAAATTACTAGTATGTTCATGTATGGAGCAACTTAGCAGTTACATATTTAAACAAAGACAAAAGCACACCTGGAGAGTCTGTCCTATACGATTTACTATAAACAGAATTGCTTCTTCTAGGTCTTGGAAGCTTGGATAAAACTCCATTTTCTTCTCATCAAGAGTCAGTTCCATCTTAAATACAGGTAGACAATTTCTGTCTTCAGGATCAAAAAGTTTCACAAAAGCTTCAACTGTTCTTCTCAATAATTCTTTCAGCTAGGTAATAACATATATCACCTATTAGTTGAAAGAATAGAAAGCCCCATCCCACTTCCCCTTCATTCAGCAAACCAGGACGTCCATCCATTTTAGTACTTTTAGCCTGATTCATGGATAACTGCAGCAGTGTGAGGTTTACTCACGAATTCAGTGGGCATTAGTCCCAACCCTTAAAGGATGTAAACTGATGAACAAGTAAACAAGTATTTCAGTAAAGCCCATGCATTTATTTTTGCTACATAAGTCTATTACTAACACATGCTTTAAGTATAAATGAAATATCTGGAATGCATTTTCCTCTGACTTTTTTACTTTTTTAATATGAGAATGATTCGATTGGACTACTGTTCCATTATTTTTCTACAAAGTAAAATAAAGGGTTAATCCTAAAAATGAATGCCTTCTCAAACCACTGAACTTTTATATTCCCAATGATTATTATATTCCCAAATAGATCAACATAAACAACAGATGCTTTAAGTTAACTGGAAGCTAAAGCATCTTTAACTTTCAGTAAACTAAGGACTTCGAAAAACAATTGTCAGTCTGAAAGCAGTGATTTAATTTGAATGTTCTTGTTTTATTATTATTAGGAAATAAAACAACTGGAAATTCATTTAAAAAAAAAAACAACTGAGAAACACTTCATACAACTTCCATCATGACATAAATAATCAGGGAGAGAAAAAACTAACTCACAAAGCATCATGGTATCATTTTCCACACAAAAAAAATGTGTTTGGAAATTTTGCAGAACTGTAGCCACTTGGATACATGCTAGCAGAACTGGACTTTCAGTCTGTTTGTGTAGGTATGTTTGCTTTCAAGGGAGACAGACCAGGTTTTGATCACTTTGTTAATGTACGACATGTAATTATAGTGCCAAGATTGGTTATAGGAAGGGTCCTGAGAACACCGAGACATTTCTTTCCTTAAGCTAATTAGATTCTAGTTGGTAAAATGAATAAATTTTCCATGTCAAAAAACTAGAAGGAAAAGAAGTAGACAAGACTATGCGTTTATTTTAAATGAGGGAGGTTAAAAATATTTAACACTTTGAATAATTTACTGGATTATATGCAACAGATGGCTAACAATGAATAATTAAACAGGCCCTGTATCATATAATGTCCTGACTCACTAAAACTATCTATATTTCACACTAAGTTTATCACAGAGAGGAAAGATTTCTACCTGATTAGACATAAGCGTAGCCACACAGTTATAAAAAGAGTCAACCTGATTCAACTTCACACCATTCAATGCCTGCTTCTGAGTAAAGAGACCGATAACTCTTTGATACCACGTATTCAATATTTTCTCTTCTGCTTTAGAACAGCTTAGAGAGACATCAGTCTTTAAAGATTCTAAGTCAATTGGCCTTTTCAATCTAGAAAAGAAAGTTACAGGCAACTTTATAAACAAAAATAAAAAACCCATGGAGTAAAGTAACAGTAATCTATACTGTACTATGAATCCATTCTTTTTTAGCAGAAAGCACAGTGGTAACCTAAGCATCACTTCTGTAGACTTAAATGAGTGGAAAAAGTAGCCCAAACCCCAGGAAATAAAGAACAGTTACCACAAAAAATAATGAGAAAAAAGATAATTGAAAAATTATCTTTTTGAAAATTAGGAAAATGAAAAGTTCCAAGATTAAAAATTCAACTCATGAAAACCAGCAAGAAATCTGATCTTCAGGGCTAGCGTAGAATTCCCTACAGATAGCAACACCACTGTGAGTCAATTTTTCAAATGCTACTTCAACCAGCCTTCTGTAGGGATCACGGCATTAAGATTAAATAAATAATGAGGAAACCTTTACAGAATTAAAAGCAAAACACAAATCAAAAGGGCTGATACTACCAGCAGTCTAAGCACCAATAAAATATGTACATGTAACAGAGAGCAGAAAGTTAAATGTGTCATAACACAAAGCAACCTACTCCAAGAATATTAAACGACACACTGAAGAAATTTATTATCTAAAAAACCCTATGATAAACAATAGAATTGAACAATCTCTTCTTCATCAGCTTCAAAAACCTACACAGGTTAATAGCTCATCAAAACAAACTTTACCTGAAACTTGAGAAATCCACTATAAGAAAGGTAGAGAATGCTGCATAACCAAGATCCAGTAGAGTTTTCATTGTGGGGTGGAGAATGTGCAAGTTGGAAAGGATTTGATCTTTTGCTTTCATAAAACTGTTATGCCACGGTCTAGAAAAATCCAGGCCTCTGAAAAAAAACCCCACAACAACCAAAACAAACAAACAAAAAGAAAAATGAAGAGCTCAAGCAATACTTGAATAAAACATTCTGACATATAAAAAGTAGTATTAAAATGCTTATTCCCTAACCTGAATAGTTATTTAAGTGCCATAGACATATTCCCAAAACGATGCAGTGGAAGCCATAAAGATACTCTGTTTGATCAACCACGTTTTATACTCCAGAGTGTTTTCAGACACCTGCTCTTCCTGAAGCTCTTTCAATGTAAACTTTGAACTTCACCAACCACTAACAAGAAGTATTTATCATAAATATTTAGATGGCACACATTCTGATGCTTCAGCAAATTGTGCATTTCAGATCATTACATTCTGTCTACCAGAATTCCTCTTCTATTTTGGCACAGCATAATAGCCTTTTCTTCAGTCTCAAGGTTCCACCTCATAACACCAAAGTGATATGGAACCTTGGCTCTAGATGCAGTTTTATCATGTTAAAGTACTGTACAATGCTGCTGTCTGCCAGTAAACTGCCCTGTACACACACACACACACTTCATTCCAGAGGTGGCTGCAATACAGCTTTAGTGTCTGGGCACTCAGAGATATAAATCTCATTTGCAGTCATTAGTGCTATTCTGTGTAACTGTAATAACAGTGGTAAAACCCTGTCAGTGCTAAAACTTTGTAAAGCATACAGATACAAGATGCTCAAATGTAAGATCCTCTACAGACAGAGTGTCTCATTAAGGGACTCCAGGATCAATACTGTGCCATAACTCTGTTCATGCAGTTCAACAACTCCACTCATGCAACTGAGTGTGTTTTGCCAGTGGGTTACTTGCTAACTTAATCCACTCACAGAGGTGATAAAGGCAAAGTTGCATCCTCTTCAAGTCCTTTTATATCTGGTTTAATAAGAACACTTCGCACTAGGGGAAAAAAAAAAAAAAAGAGAACATTAGAAGAAAATGAAGCTATATTCAGCAGGCTCCCCAGCAAAGTGGTCACAGCATCAAGCATGTCAGAGTTCAAGGAGCATCTAGACGACACTCATAGTCACATGGTTTAGTGTTCAGAAGTCCTGCGAGGAGCAGAGACTTGGACTCAACAATCCTTAAGGGTCCCCCCCAGTTTGAGATATTCTACGATTCTATGATTCTAATAATATATGGCAATTTTTTTTAATATAATTATAGCGAGATACTACACTTATATACATAAGTATCCTACTGATGACATTATGAAGTTAGTCCCACATTAAATTGTGTGTTTTTTTAATGTGCATTTTTTAAAAGATCAACCATCCACCAAAATACTGACAAAATTTGGCCCATTTTCAGATTTCAGATACTGTAAGTGTTAATAAAAAAGACATCAATACATGATTTCAAGGAAATACATTTTCAAAATTTCAGTTTATGAATCTTTTTAAAAAAGTTTAAAAATCAAAGTGAGTTGTATCAGTCATATCTGAAAACAGCTAATTATCTTTGCAGATCTTTACTGCGAACTTCCTCATGCATAGAAAGTAGCATCAGAAAACTCATGGATGTGCTTGTGGATGAACAGCTTAAAAAAAAGCTGTTGTTCCTTAAGGGGAAAAAAAAAAAAAAGAATGACTAGTACATAAAAAGTTTCTACTTTCTCTAGTAGAAAACACCAATACATTCTTGCACCAAATTAACCAAACATATTGAAGACTTCATGAAATAAGGTCACAGCAATCAACTTCTTTCTCATGAAGTCTACAGCTGCCATTTCTCTCCTTGAACTATACCTCTGTCTGGTTAACCTTTTAGTAGTCCAAAAAAAAAAAAAAAATCCAGTTTTGTCTTAAAAATTACGTTCAATGCACATTTGGTGAGGCAGAAAAAGAAAAACCAGTGCTTAATTACAAAGATAATGTCTGGCTGAAAGAACAACCTAGAAAAATTATTTGCAGTGGGAGAACATGGAACGGCTTATTTTTTATATATATATACACACACATGTACACACACATGTTAATATTTTAATATTAGTACTGTGTAGTTTCTGGTACTTACCCACACATCTTCTCATGCTCATCTCATAATCCCTTGTTACCTCCCCTAAAAGCTTTTCCACTAACAGCTCTCTATCTTTGCCTTCCATATACGACTGTGGCACCAATGCAAGGATGGACATTAACCACTGCTGCTGAATGGGAACCACCGGATTACTTTGCACGCATTTCTTCATAAAGAGATAGTTTGTCTGAAAGGACAATATTGTCAGATGTCTGTTAACTAGTTATGTAAATATTTTTGCATTAGGCTTGACAATGAAGTCTCTTTATTCACCATAGTTGGTAAAATGGTCTCCCTATATCAATGCTTAAATACAAAACATTTAGTACGGCATTTTCCTTGGTTCTCTGCTGAATTTTATGACTGACTATAAAACAGTTCAAGGTTCATGTTCTTGCTCTTTGGAAAACCATTTATATGTCAAAAAGTATGGACAAATAGGGTTGTTTTTTTTCCCAAAGAAATAGGTATTTATGCTTTTGAGTGATATGCTTGTTATAAAAAAAAATGGGACCTGAATCTCTAGTGTTCAGAATCAGTTTACTTAACATCAGCTAGGAAAAACAGATGTTCCCTGAAACTACTTAAAATAAATATTTTAATGCTAATTTGAGTTTAAAGTGGCTCCCAGAGATAAAGTCTTCTTTTAAAAACTATACACAAATTCCAGGATTTGTACATATTCTTCAAATCAGGTGAACAATGTCAAAGAGTACTTCTAGTACAAGCTAAAATACAGTCTATGACCTAAACTGAAAAAATCCTGAAGCCTGTTAGCATTTTTTCCTAAGTAATGATCTTTAACTAAGGTCTAGATCAAAACTTAAATTATTGATGGACATACTTCATGTAAGAAAAAATACTTTCCTTCTACTGGACCACAAGCAAAGATTCTTATTTTGCTTCCTATTCCATTTTTCCCCAACAAGACTACTGAGAAAGCTTTTCCTGTTTAACCACCATTAATTCCACATCACATACTTAATCCCTCTGAACAGAGACCATTCACTCTTCTACGCTAAAAAAGCAGAAGAATTTAACTCACTCTTCGTTGTTCTTGCTCACTGTTCATCTGTATAAAAAGGAACAGAAAATTCTAATAGATTAAGAACATATAAATACAACAAACAAAAAAATCTGAAATATACAGTTGAACAAGTATTATTCCTAGATTAATTCTTTATTCTGTGGATACACAGGTGTCAATTTCAATAGGATTACTTGAGCATATAAATACATTTGTGAATTACTAAGGATTGAGATAAGTATCTTTAAGTAAATACTAAGAAGCAAGAGGCATAAATGGCCCAATAACAAAGAACAAAACAGGCCACAATTAAAGTATTAAAAAAATACTTCCTCACAGTGGAAGGCAGTTCTGGGATAGGGGGTACAGGAGCTCTGTGATATTTTTCTTCCATGGACATGTGATAGGCTTTCAAAGCTCGATCAATTCTAAAGTAAAACACAGAGTCAGAAGTGCAGAAAAGCTACAAATAATATATTAAAAAGAATACTATCATTTTAATTGATGCAACCTGTTTTTTCACATTTACCAACTCTTAGATCACAAAAAGGTAAGGCTACCTTTGCATACTCTGTCTTCTCTTAACTAAAGAGCCACATTTATCTTAACCACAATCACAATATATACATGCCTTGATTCACCTCATCCAATTGCCCAATGCTCCTGTTAGGTTTATATCTTACTTCTACTTGATCAACTACAACAGACCTTGTTCAACTGTATAATGGGGAAAAAAAAAAAAAAAAGAAAAAAGGTGCAGAACAAGACTCCTAAAGCTGTTTACTTTAATACCAGTTCTTTTTCACTGCCTGTAGTTATAAATTGCTACATAACTACCAGAAAAATTTAAATGGTTAATGTCGGCATGACCTGCTGACCTTATGCGTTAAAACATTTCAGTCCATCCTTTCGGGATACACTCTGTACACATCTTGCAGAGTGTTTCAGCCTTATCCCAGCATGACTCCGCTAAAAACTCCCAAGTGGAAGCCAGACTAACAGTTTCAAGTATACATGCAAATCATTACTTCATGGGACCTTACTTAAAAGACAGTTCACTCTGTACAAAAATGTACCTGCATCAATGTTCCAGCAGAATACTGCTGTTTGTCAAATGGCTAGTCAGCAGTCACCTTACTCCACAGTAAGTTATTACTACAACATAGTCAACGTTTTCAGCATACTGAACACCTGCATTCTAAAAACTGCACTCTGCTACTGCAAGTATCATTGAAAGGTCAGGATTTACTTTCCAAGAGCTAAAGTTAAAAGACTTCTTGTTTGTCAGATTTGTATGATAACAGCCTTTAAAGTATAAAAAGAAAAGAAACATCTTTCTCTACTCCTAACTTCCATACAGATTAACTGCTTGCTATAACTGATTGTTGCTACCATTATTTAAAAAAAAAAAAAAAAAAGAAAAAAAAAAGAGATAAAAACAGGCAACACCCCCCCCTTCTCTTTGGCACAAATCACATTCCCTTCTGTGATCAATTCTTCTCAGACTTTGATCCTGCAACTCAGATTTACACCACTGCCAAGCTCCAATGAAGCCAACAATTTGGGACACTTACAAGTATCTTTCAAGAAAAAAAAACGTGTCATACCAGGCCACTTTAAAATTAAGCCACTGAAGTGGAACATCAATTGCATATGAATTAGTTAAGTAACTGGTTACCATCACCAAATCTTGTCACAGCAAATGGAATCACTAAAAACCCACACCAACAAAAATAAAATTCTTGATATCAGGGACAATATTCAAAATAGGTTAAATTAAGACTTTACATAGGTCTTTAATTTCGACTTCTTCCTCTGAAGGCCAAAACAATTTTTTTCTGTGCTTTTTGATCCTATCAAATACATTAGAATACCTTACCTTTTTAATCTTTTACACAAAAATGCAAGTTGCTATATATTTCATAATCCTAATATAAACTATGCAACCTTAGCCCACATAATCCTCTCATATTTATGCCAAGATTGTCAACATGTCTAGAGATTCTTCCATAAGTTCCTGAAAACAATCTAGGTATTTCAGGAATAAATTTCTATCAAAATAACAACAACAAAAAAAAGAACCTAATTTTCTATTAGACCTAAAACAACTACATGAAAGCAGCCTCCTCCTATTGTCTTTCCTCCTTTTCAAATGAAAACATTGAAAGACAATTTCATGTGAATTTACCAATCGTCTTGGCAGCTATGCTCCTCTGGCAGTGACACAGATCAGTAAGCTCAGCAGCAAATGCATTAAGATAGTGAGTGACAAAGAAGCCCGTTAGAGGCAGACCCACGTTTGGATCATTCACACAAAAGCAAGTAATCCAGACTTTGATTCTCTTTTAAAAGAGCTTTAATAAAGAGAAAGGATTTTTTCGGTCTATCATAATCAATATTCAAACTGTGAAGGTCACTTTCTCCTCACAATTCACCCCAACAAACATACCTCAAGGAGATTTTGGGTGCTGTAAAAGAAAAAACATCAGAGATTCCACCAAATGTTGTATAATTAATGATTTTAGATGGAAAGTGTTCAGCACTGCAACAGTAACAACAAAAACTTCTAAAATTAACAAACACCATTATTATTTCTCAGATGTCAAATGTGCAATGTTTCTTTCATTTGAATTTCAACATTTATTGAATTACATGAAACTCACAGTAACTGATTAAGCATCTTTTGCTGTTCGGTGCATCTTCGGTATGTCAGTAGTTTTTTCTGTAATGGTGACATATCAGATGTGACTGACGAAGGTAAAACAGCGGGAAGAAATGAAGTTCTCAAAGTCTTTTTATCGGAAGGTGCTCCATCTGAGTGTGCCATCTAAAACCATAACACAACCAAGATTCTAGAATACAATTAATCCTGTCCAGAAAGCTGTTTATCAGATGCATGTATTAAGTTGAACCTATGTTAAGACGTAAAATGAGGTAGCCTCAGGCATTTCCACAATTTAGGTATGAAAGTCTGGCTTTCAGAAAACACAGAAATACTGTATACACTAAAATGGCAAAGTTCAATGGGAAGTATATACATACAAAGTCTACAATAACAAAAAATGATGGTACAGTTCTATTAACTCAAGATTAGCACATCGCATAAAAGCAAATTTCTATTACAAGTCTCTAAGTGCTAATCTACCGGCTCTCCACAGCCCAGCAGACACCAGAAAAGCAGCCTATTAAACCCTCTGGCAGACTGCACCAGGCTGGCCCTGTTCTAGGCAGATTCCCTGTTCTGATGGGGCCTGAGACAGCGTGACTGCTCCTGTGGCTTCAGTAGGTGACTACCAACTCCTTTCTTGTCTGGTCGCTTAAAAAAAGTTACTGGCTCATTAAGTTCACCCATGTTAGATAATGTGGAACAAATTCAGACAAGGGTGGCCTCTAAGGTATTACTATAAAGATAAAGCTGCAGCAAATTTTCAAATATGAGATCGTAGAATTCTAGTGAAGTAAAGGGTAGTCTTTAAAGGAAAAGAAACAAAATCATAATGACATCAACATAAACTTACAGTTTCACTACAATGTCAAACAAATGGGAGCAAATTATGAGAAAGTTATTCTTTAGACACTGTACCACTGTTAGAGACAGAAAAACTGCAGCAAGTTATCAAGAAAGCATTTATACAAAACCAGCCCCCTATTCTTCTTTTCATGTTTCTCAAGGAAAAAAATAATTAAGCTTGTTTTCTATGTGCAAAGCAGTTATTAAAAGCTCTGTTCCATGCATGGAAACGTTAAGGAACAGCACGATCCTCTCATTAAAAGCAGTGTAAAAGACTGAAGACTATTCAGAAATAACTTTGTGATGCTCAGTGTCTCGGGGTGAACTTAGCAGGCTGCTTGAGAACTCTGTCTTGCATATAAACATATATTCCATCAACAGACCCTAGCGACAGCGCTTTATGTATTTACCTAAGGCAGAGCAGGGCACAATTTTGTTTCAACCGCCTGTCTGGACGTGTTTATCTGAGCTAGCAGAACAAGTGCCTCTGTAAGTACCAAGCAGGTGCTCAACAGTATACGCTGTTTTACAGCTCTTTTACACTGCAGCAACTCTGGGCTCTCTAGATAATATTCACTTACAGTATGCCAAGGTGTGCATCTTCAGAAGCAAGGCTAAGCTGAGCAAAGACTAAACTGAGATTACCAAGACAAAAGAGGCAAGCAAGCTGTTCACACGACAGAGGGAATGTGGCTAAACCCTGGCTTGTGGATGCAGATTGCCAATGCAAAGCAGGATTGTAATTTGGTGGGGTGGATATGGGACCCAGGAGAGGCAGACGGGAGTTTTGGTTGCGACACCACGGTTGTGGGTAGTTGGGCTGTGCAACAGGAAAGTGGAGACAGGTATGGGTTTGACACAGGAATCCCAGTTTGGGGGCAGGATGAAAATGTGGAGCAGATAATTGGGTAACCATGGTTAAAGATACTTGGCAACCAAAGTTTGATAATCGCCTCATATAAAGACAGAAAAATAGAAAAAAAAAAAAGAATGAAAAGAAAGAAAAACACCCTGTTGTGTGACTGGGGTCAGGTACACTAAAAGACTATCTTTCAATAGCAGCTTAAGTCTTGCTTGTGACTGAGTATGGCGATCCCAAAAGATTCATGGTAGGGTTCCCCTGGAAACACAATACACAAACTCACAACAGCATTTCAACAGGTTCTCACAGGGGAACAGACAACAAAAGCTACTCCCTAAATCACTGGTATGTCCTAGAAACAAATTAAAAAGGGTTGTGGTGGAGTCATCAAAAGAAATTGCAGCCTCGGCAAGTTTGCCAACGACACCGAGCTGCATGGTGCAGTCAACACACTGGAGGGCCGGGATGCCATCCAGAGGGACCTGGGCAGGCTTTAGGGGTGGGCCTGTGTGAACCTCATGAGGTTCAGCAAGGCCAAGTGCAAGGTCCTGCACATGGGTCGGAGCAATCCCAAGCACAAAGACAGGTTGGCTGGAGAAGGGATTGAGGAGAAGGACTTGGAGGTGCTGGTGGTTGACGAGAAGCTCAACATGAGCCAGCAATGTATGCTCACAGCCCAAGAGGCCAGCCATACCCTAGCTGCACCAAAATCAGCGTGGCCAGCAGGCTGAGGTAGGGATTCTGCCCCTCTGCCCTGCTCTGGTGAGAGCCCACCTAGAGTCCTGCATTCAGCTCTGGAGCCTTCAGCACAGGAGAGACATGGACCTGTTGGAGCAGGTCCAGAGCAGGGCCACAAAAATGATCAGAGGGCTGGAACTCCTCTCCTCTGAGGAAAGGCTGAGAGAGTTGCACTGTTCAGCCTGGAGAACACAAGGCTTTGGGAAGACCTTAGAGAAGCCTTCCAGTACCTGAAGGGGCCTACGAGAAAGCCGGAGAGTGACTTTTTACACGGGCCCGTAGTGACAGTGATGAAAGGTTAAAACCAAAACCAAAGAAGTACTTTACAAAACAAGGCTTTAAGAAAGCATAAGAGGCAGAACTGCGCAATTCAACCATGCAAAAAGATAACAGAGCCCAGCGAAACAAAGAGATAAAGGAACAAAAGGACCTTGAATTGGGAACAAGGAATCCTCCCCTGATCAGGTACTCGGAGATACTACAAAATTGACCAGATTGTGTCTTTTAGATGAACTTAGCTCATTATAACATGAAAACCACATGTCCAGTGGTTTATAAACCCATCCCCGAGCAAAGACCCCCTAACCACTGAGCATGCTCCGTACATTTTAAATGTACCTTTAAATGAAGATGAGACATGTAAGGACCAATGGGGAAAGACAGTGCTTAAGCATAACTGTAAAAGTATTAATAACTGTTACGCGAAATGTATAAATGTTCACCGTGTGTTAGCCAACGTGTGCCAGCTTTGTGGAATTGCCACCTAGCGCCCATCTCTATGCAGACATCAAATAAACAGCTATCTTCGCTCTGTGAGATTGGCTTATTGCACACTGGGTGAATGAACCCATTTTGTGGGACAACAATAGGTCAAGGCGTAATGGCTTTAGACTGAAAGAGGGTAAATTTAGATTAGATATAAGGAAGGAATTCTTTACTGTGAGAGTGGTGAGGCCCCGGCACAGGTTGCCCAGAGAAGCTGTGGGTGCCCCCTCCCTGGCAGTGTTCAAGGCCAGGCTCGACGGGCTCTGAGCAACCTGGTCTGGTGTCAGGTGTACCTACCGCCTACCCCAGGGAACCAGATGATCTGCAGGGTCCCTTGCAACCCCAAACCACTCTACAATTCTATGAAATAAAGCTGAGCTCAAGAGAGCCGAGAGGGTGTTGCGCTTTCCTGGCGCTCCCCCAGCCCCGCAGGGCCCGCGGACACAGCCCTGCCGGTGCGGGGCCGAGAGCAGCACCGAGCCCCGCGCCCGCCCCAGCCCCACGGAGGGCCGCCCCGCCGCCCTCACCTCTCCCGCGGTCGCGGAGGCCGCCGGGCAGGACGGCTCCACGGGGGCGGCTGGGGACAACAACGCAGTTACCACGGAGCCGAGGGCGGGCGGCGCGGCGGCTGCCGGCGGAAGGGGGGAGGCCCGGGCAGCGGGGCGCGGCGGAGCGGAGCTCCCGGGCGGCTCTCCGCGGACGGGCTTGTCCCCCCCCCGCGCCCCCGGCGCCATTTCAGGCGCCACAGACAGACCGCGCTGCCAAGGCCACCTCAGCCGCGCGCGCGGGCGTGAACCCGGGCCCTCCTCAGCCCCGCACAGAGCCGCCACCGTCACGGGCAGGCGGCGGCCGCGTCCCCTCCGCCCCCAGCGCCGGCTGCTCCCCTCAGCCCGGCGGCGCGCGGCCCCCCGGCGGCGCGCGGCTCTGCCCGGACCCCTGCGGCCAACAGCGAGGGGCACCCGCCCACAGCCGCGCGCTCGCTCAGCGCCCGCTGGCTCGCAGGTGTTCGTTGCGCTTTGCACGCTACCAGACTACTGATACACCCCTCTGATTATTAAAAAAAAAAAGCACCACAGACTTGCAAAAATCTTACCTCCGATTTCCTAGTCTGCCACGGGGCTCAACAGAGCCTGAGCAAGCCGGCAAGGCTCTCCGCTCCAGCGTCCCGCCTGCGCAAAGCAGATAAAACCTCCTTGCTCCAGGTCACAGCACCAACGCGTAAGAAATGACAATACCGTCACGCATCAGAGAGCTGTTGCCACGCTCCTGCACTTCAGAAAACTATAAATGGAAATTTTAAGGCATTCCAGAGATTTACCACCTACTCGCCCACCTTTGACAAAGAGACTTTAAAATCCTAACACCGGATCCGCGTGGGCAGAGCCCCGCGAGCAGACCGCAGGAACAGCTGGGGGGGATTTTTAGATCCGCTCTCGGAAGTCCTGGGCACTTTCACCGCTCGTTTTGGCAGCCCCGGACTATCCAGTTGGGAGTTTTCAACCTCGACATGAAAAGTTTTCTCAGAAACAGAAAACAAACCCAAAACCCTCGACACCACGAGACCCATCCACGAGCAGCCCGCACCCACCCGCGCACCGTGCGGGAGCCCCCGCCCCGCTCGGGCAGCCGCTGGCCGGGCGGACGCCAGAGCCGTCCTGAGGAGACGGGATCCCGCCGCTGAGGGAGCTGCTGAGGGAGCTGCCTGCCCAGGCCGCCTCGCGGACGCCGTGCGGGTGGGCTAATGGCCGGGAGCGCTCGCCAGAGGAGAGGGGAGGAGCGGAGACCCGCGCGAGGCAGCGGCTCCGGGCGCGTCGAGTTGCTCCCGCTGCCCCTCCCGCCGGCGGCTGGTAGCGCCGCCCCGCTGCCGAGCCCGTCGCTTCCGGGCGCGCCTCTCGGAAGCGGGCGAGGCGCAGCGCCGGGTCCATGTGGCGCAGGCTGCGCTCCGCCCTTGGGAGGCTCCGCGGCTGGGCCGCCGCCGGGCCCGGCCGCGCGCCCGCCATGGAGCGGGCCGTGGTGCGGTGCGTGCCGTCCGAGCCCAAGCTGAGCCTGCGGTTCGTCCTCCCTGACGGCAGCGCCAGGCACATGCAGCGGGACCAGGCGGAGCCGCTGGGCCGGGCGCTGGCCCGCATCGCCACCAACGCCGCCAAGGGCCGCGACAAGGCGGCGAAGAAGAGCAAGAAGGCGCGGGCGGAGGGCGGCCCGGCGGGGGACGCGGCGGCGGCGCCGGCCGTGCGGCTCTTCTCCCGCGACGGGGAGGCGGTGGCGGAGGAGGTGCCCAACGCGGCGGCCTGGCAGGACGGGGCCGTGCTGCAGATCGGCGAGGCGCGGTACCGCGTGGAGCGCAACCCGCCGGCGCTGACCGAGCTGCGGCTGCCGCGCTCGCTGCTGGCCGGCTTCCCGGTGTGCCCCAAGGTGAGCGCCGAGTTCGCGGCCCCGCAGCACTGCCTCTTCCGCTGGTTCCGCGAGCGGCGGCCCGCGGCGGGGGAGGAGGAGGAGGAGGAGGCGGCGGCGGGCGGCGGCGGCGGCCCGGCCTGGGTGGAGGCGGCGGCCGGCGGGCGCGTCTTCACGCCGTCCAACGCGCTGGTGGGACTGCGGCTGAAGCTGCGGTGCACGCCGGCGGACGGGGCGCGGCGGTGCGGGCCGCCGCGCGAGGTGGAGAGCAGCGGCCCCGTGGAGGCCGGCCCCGGCGCCTGCACCTTCGACTCCAGGCACCTCTACACCGGGAAGGTCTGCGGGGAGGGCTCCGTCCGCGCCGTCTCCTACAACACCCTGGCCGACTCCTACGCCCAGACCGAGTTCTCCCGCACCGTGCTCTACCCGTACTGCGCCCCGTACGCCTTGGAGCTCGACTACCGGCAGAGCCTCCTCAAGAAGGAGCTGGCGGGCTACAGCGCTGACCTCATCTGCTTGCAAGAGGTGGACAAGTCCGTCTTCACGGACAGCTTGGCTCCAGCCCTAGACGCTTTCGGACTCGAAGGGCTCTTCAGGATTAAAGAGAAGCAGCACGAAGGCCTGGCCACTTTCTACCGCAGGGACAAGTTCTGCCTCCTTAGCCGGCACGACATCGCTTTCAGCGAAGCCCTGCTCTTGGATCCGCTGCACCAGGAGCTGCGTGATAAGCTGGCCAAGTACCCCTTGGTGCAGGAGAAGGTGCTGCAGAGGTCATCTGTGCTGCAGGTACTGTCTCCCCACTGTCCTCTTCCCACTGTCTTCTGGCAGGTGCAGCCAGGTTAGATTTGCCGAGCATCAAAGCGCAGGAGTAGGGAGGCAAAGGGTTAACCATCTGAAATACAGACAGAACAGTGGTACGGTCTCTGTTAGCTAGGGCAATGAATAGAGCAGAAGAGCAACTTAGGAACAAGAGCAAAACATTGAGACTTTACTGAACTGGACATGTGAAATTACCAAAATCTGGCAAAAAAGGCAAAATTACTTTCTTTGTTTTAAGATGAGGGCAGCTGTTGAGATTCTGGGCCAGGTATTGATTCCTGGTTGGTGGTATCGGATGCCAAGTTTTTCACTACTTATTCTCCTATGTCAGAGTATGTATTTCATAGAATTTAAATATTGTAAATCACTTGTAAATGAGATTAAGTTAATCTACCTTGCTTTAATAATGCTACTTTACCAAAGTAACAGTAGGGAGAGAAGCAAGGTTGGGCAGGTCTGTCCACTTGTTGATGCCAGTGGGTCTGCCAGCAGAACTACTGTGTAAGTAGGAGTGTGTAAGATCTAGGTCTGTGTCAGGAATTACAGAAACACTGGTTGGTAGAAGTTTCTTACTCATGGACTGAGTAGTGCTAACAAGCTTTCCTTGGTAACTGAAATCAACTCTGAATTTACGTTCAGTTGAAGAACTATGCAATGCTACAGTTTCCTTGCTAAAACCAGAGACATAGCTCCAATTCCACTGCAGAGGTGGGACAATAGAAAACAAAAGTAGTTAAGAATGGTACAGCATCAGCAACATCTTAGGGAAAAATATGGAATGGATTGAAGGAAAAAATACGGCCAAACCAGACACAGACAAAAGAACATTTATTAAATATCTGGATGTAGTGGTAATATGTTGGCTGATACCCTGACGTTATATAGAAGGTAGACTCAACTTAGGACCTGTACTGTTTATTAGTTATTAGCATCACATTCTTTGAATGGGATTGCCATAAAGGCATAAGCTAACTATTGCATTTTCTAAAAATATGTAACCTCTCTATTTAAGACTTATCAAAGATTGCCTTTTCTCTTGGAGGTTTCAGTTCTTCAGTCTACAACTGACCCTTCCAGGAGGGTTTGTGTAGCCAATACCCACCTCTACTGGCATCCAAAAGGTAATTTTGTCATATTCGTGTGTGTAGCATAATGGGGTCTGTAAAGGTTTTTGTCCTTCCTAGGGAGAATAGATCCTCCCCCCCCCCCCGCCCTTCTTCTGCAGCTATAACCTTTTCTTTTGGAACTGGGGGTTTCCTGCCTTGCTTCTTATCTAGATGAATCTAGCCAGGCTGTTAGGTCTGTTTGTTTTTTTTTCTTAGAGTAAGATTGTTCTAGTCTGCCTGGGAGTCAGTAGAATACAGCTGAAAGCAAGGCAAATCATGTTACACACCATTCACCCAAAGAGCAGACTGTAAAATACAGGTAGCTTTGTGTGTGTTTGTGGCTTCCCAGTCTTGTTGTACCTGAAGGAGTTCTACTGGGGCACTGCCAGAAGGGCAACCAAATTTGGCTACAGAAGCTTTTAGAAGAGATTCTCCTCTTTTAAATTAGTTTTCTTTATGGGTGTTTAAGGTTCAGAGTTCTTGCATGCGCAAGTTTAAATTGAAACACTGCCTGCCTCTCTAAAACTTTCATAGTCACAAACTTCAAAGGCGGCTTTATTTATGAAAACTATTCTAAAATGTAGTGCACGGAAAATTTAAAGTGAGATTACTGTTTCAGAGCTATACATGATATATGCTTAAATGAGCAACTTGGAAAATTCCTCCAGTGCTACTGTGAAGTATTTAAAGTAATACATCTTTGTATTCTTAGGAGGGAACATCCGGCTCATCCAAGTCGCTGTAGCCTTGTCTCACATCAAGCACGTAGCATGTGATTTGTATCCTAGCACACCAGTCATATTCTGTGGAGATTTTAACAGTACACCATCATCTGGAGCATATAGTTTTATTAACAGTGGTGGCATTGCTGAAGATCATGAAGACTGGGTCTCGAACGGTGAAGAAGAAAGGTGCAATATGCCTCTAAGCCATCCTTTCAAACTGCTAAGTGCTTGCGGAGAACCTGCTTACACGAACTATGTTGGTGGGTTTCATGGGTGTCTGGACTACATTTTCATCGACAGAAATGCTCTAGAGGTTGAACAGGTCATTCCATTGCCAAGTCATGAAGAAATAACAGCTCACCAGGCTTTGCCGAGTGTTTCACATCCTTCTGATCATATAGCACTAGTATGTGACTTAAAGTGGAAATAGATCAGCTCTTTCATGGTGCTTTTGGGAGTTTTCAAACAAGAAGTTTAATTTACTGCTGGGAAACTGAGTTTAAACCCTGACTTGTATGCTACTAAAAGTAAAGTCAGAATTATTACTAAAAAGTTCATGTGTTTAATGGTTCTGTGGAGCATTATCACACTGGTCAGAATATTTGCATGACAACTTTCCCCTTTTTATATGCTAATAGGAAAACCAAATATATTTAACATGGGGGGGTTTTGAAAATTGGATTATCGTATACCTTTTGTTATAGGTGTTTTTAAAGGATTAAGAATTATTTTGTTAAAAAAGATACGTGAATTTAATCTGATTTATAAGACAGTGTACAAACAGAACCCTGCTTAATTCAGAACCAAACGCAGAACCTGAAGACACATGGCTTTAGCCGACTCAACCTTATTGCAATTACTGTCATGACAAGACAAATGACAAATTTTTAAAATAAGTTCAGAAATTGTTCACTTACCATTGCTGTGTCCAATTTTTTAGCAAGTGGCATGAACAATGTACTTGTGCCTACTACTTTCTGAAAAGATGTTCTTTAATTATCAGTGAATAGGCTTTCTGTCAACAATCAACCATCTTGAATTTAAGATTATACTTGATTTGGAAGCATTTTGCTTGCCTGCTTAATATGGGCAATGAGGGTAACTTTAGCACTTGGTAAAATTGGACTACATATATAGGTAGCATCTACTTTGAACATCTGTTCCTTCTGTTTATAATCATTGGCAATATAAGAATGTTGCAACATGCCCGTGGTGAAGATGGACAAAACATACGCATACAATATGAATGCTGCAAATGTCAAACTTTATTCATAGATTCAGTACCTTATATACTATTTTTCAAGATTATCTCATCGGAACATGCATTTTTCTAGTGACAGCTACAGATTATACCTGATATTTATGGTGACAACTACTAATTATTTTTGATTTCTAGTTTCTCATTAGTACAGGATATAGCTCATTAGTACAGAACATAACTTTCTCACAGTAGCATCTTTACTCGCCACCTGCATTTCTTGGCAGACCATTCAGTCCCATTTCCTTGTGAATCTTTGCTTCCGTCTTGTTTACTTTGGCTGTGCTTTGCCACAGTCCTTGAGTCTTTCATCAGGGCATCCTTCGATCACTGACTTTGGTCAAGCAAGGCCTACAGGCCCTGCTCTACCGCAGCGAACCCCACAGTTCCCCTTTTTTTCTTTCTTAAAATCGTATCCATCAGTCCCATAAGTATAGACATAGAGCATTGTAATATACAAGGAAAGATTATTAGCAAAACAATAATTGAGCATAAGATAATGAGACCATACTTGATTAAATCTTTTATCCAGCCGGCAATTCCTAAGGAACTCAGCTAGTCGTCAAACCGATCTTCAGATCGCAATTTACGCATATTATTCATCAACTCTTGTAACTTTTTATGAATCGATTGTGAATGATCAGAAAGATTCATACAGCACATACCAGAAAACTCTTCACACCCATGTCCATGTGCTAATAACAAGAAATCTATTGCAGCTCGATTTTGCAAAGTCGCATGGCGAACACTATCTAGGTCGGTTGCCAGATCATACAGAATTTCTGAGGTTTTATTCATTTGTTTGCCTGCCCAGCAGGCCAGGGTGTGTAGAGATTGCAACGCTTGGATTGATGACAACTGTGGAAGAAAAAGAGAACCAGCAATAGACAACACTTTTCCCCACACTACAACATTATCATCACATTTTTCGTTGAGCATTACCGTTGCTCTTTTTTGGTGGCCTGTTTCACTCACTGTTTTACTCACTTGTACTAGATACTGTAAATGTTGTTTACGTGGCATCAAAAAGGTCAATTTTCCAATATAACAAGGGCCTCCAAATGGCAGGGCCGGCACTCCTGGCCATGCCCTATCGCCGCATATCAAAAAATAACTAGGCGGTAAAGCTCGTGGTTTTGTGATGTTATACGGTATATGAGGGGCAGAACCATTGCAGTAAAAATCATCTTGGTACCACTACTTCTGAGGTGAAACTCGCGTCTCGATATCATCCTCGCCTCTAACAGTGCTGGTACTAAAATACCAACAGCCACCAGCTTGGTCTGAGCCCAGAAGTTCTAATTCTTGGGGAGGCAACATTGTTTTATTCAAATTTTTTATTAACAGGGCCATTGCTGTAGACTCATAAGTCCACGAGTTCTGTTGAGCTGCTTGCCAAATAATTGACTCATTTAACAATGGTCCCAGATGGGTCTAATTGCCAAATTCAGATATATTTATATACGGGATACCAATCAAGCAAGTTTTAAAAGGATTCCCAACTTGTCGTAGTGACAGACAAAAATCTGTGACTCCAGCCTTATGTGCCCAAGTCACCCACATGTTAGGTGAATTCTGAGAAAGGGCCATATCCACGGTTACTGTATCACCATTCAGAGGGCAAACAGTTAACAGCAGAATTATCCATCTCCTCCACTGTCTGAACTGTGTACTTCATCTTTCCATGGTCTGATCCATTTCGCTGGTAACCATCTTGTACCGGTTTCTGTTAAAATACAAGCATAACCCCTTCCCCAGGTCAATAATCTTACCGGACCTTTCCAATTATTATTTTTCACATCATACCATTGCACAGGTGGTTTTTCCTCAAAAGTTGATTTCTTTAATTCTCCTAAATGCTTTATTCCTGGAGGTAAAGAGTCATTTTCTCGAATGTTTAGCCAATTCAGCACATATAATGCTTTCATCAATTGTGTTTCTGGGGGTAGAGCATACTCATTCTGTTTTTCTAACTGTGATTTTAATGTGTGGTGAGCTCGTTCAATAATAGCTTGACCTGTGGAATTTCCCGGGACACCTGTAACATGGAGTACCCCCCACTGATTTAAAAAATGAGTTGTGGATTGAGCAATATAACCAGAACCATTATCTGTTTTAATTTTATGGGAGACTTCTAAAACAGCAAAACGTTGCAGCTAATGTCTACGTACACAAGAAGCAGAGGTGGATGTTAAGGCTGTGGCCCACATCATATGAGAAAAGGTATCAGTAGTAACATGAACCTGTTGAACATTTCGAAATTGAGGAATTTGAGTAACATCAGTTTGCCAGCATTCTAGTGGGCCAAGACCTCGAGGATTGATGCCGTCATCAATAGCAACTCGTGCTTGTGAACAAGATGGACAAGCAGTGATAATATTTTTTGCCTGGCTTTTTGAGAGACTAAATTGCCTGCTCAAGGCTTTAGCAGATTGGTGAAAAAATTCATGCGAGGCAAGTGCCTGCCGAAATAGATCTGGAACAATAACAGGTGCAGCAACTAGGCCATCAATAAGATGATTTCCTTCAGCCAAACCCCAAGGAATTGGCGTATGACTGCGAATATGTGTAATGAAATAGGGTTCTTGCTGAGTATTAAGGAGATGCCATAGCTGAACAAGTAACTTCCATAATTGAGGATTTGATACCTCCTTTAAGAAAGCTCACTTTAGGTGTTTTACGACGCCGACCACATATACCGAGTCACATATAAGATTTAGAGGCTCTATAGCAAATTGCCGAAAGACAGAAACTACTGCCAATAGCTCCAAAATTTGAGCAGAGCCATCAGCTAAAAATATTTGTCGCTGCCAATCACCATTTTCAAACCACACAAATCTTGCTTTGCCAGTTCGGACACTAGCATCAGTAAAGATTGTTTTACCCTGCAGAGGTTGAGATCGCAACATCAATTCTTTTTCAAAAGATAAATTGGTGGCAAACAATCGATGTGCTGGGTAATGATTGCTGATTTTACCACTGTATCCTAAAATAGTTAAAGCAAAATCTACACGATGTTGTAACAGTTTAACAAGTTGGTTTTCGGTATAGGGTAAATACATAGTATCACAAGTGGTCCCTGCGATTTCCCACAACCGGTTCCGCATCTTAGAGATACATAGCGCTATACCTTTTGAACGCGTCGCTATTGTTTTTGAACAATGACTCGGGGGAAAATACCATTCTAAGATGATAAGAGGATCTGAACGTTGTGAGTCCCACTGAAATATAATTGCAGCTAAATACCTGTTGGAATTCATGATAGCCAAGTTGAAAGGTAAATCAAAAACTCTCCGCCCTGTGAAGGCGTTAGAAAGTTTTGTTTCAATAGTCTTTAAAGTTGTTCTATGCATAGGAGTGAGCTTACGAGTTGCATCAGCCCCTCCACCGCCTCACAGTAGCTGTAAAAAAGGGGATAAATCTTCATTTGAAATACCACAATACGGGCGAAGCCACTGTAGGTCTCTTACCAAATGCTGTACATCATGTAAAGTCACTACATTTGTAGTAAGACGTAACTTTTGGGGTTGGACAATAGAATCAGTGATAGAGAGCCCCAGATATTTATAAACAGGTGCTGTTTGTATTTTTTCCGGAGCAACAACAAGTCCTGCTGTAGCTAATTGTTGAGATAGGTAATTAATTGTATCTCTGAACACAAACGACTCACTGGCTACTAAAATGTCATTCATATAATGGTAAATAATCCATTCTGGATGAGCTTGTCGAACGGGTGTTAAAGCCCACGCCACATAATACTGACAGATCGTAGGCGAATTTTTCATACGTTGAGGTAAAACAGTCCATTGGTAGCGTTTGTACGGTTCTTGTTTATTCAGTGAGGGCACACTGAAAGCGAATTTTGCTCGATCTTGAGGATGTAAAGGGATAGTGAAAAAACAATCTTTTAGATCAATGATAATAATTTCCCAGTTTTCCGGTAACATAGTGGGGGTTGGCATTCCGGGTTGTAGCGCACCCATGCTTTCCATTACAACATTAATTGCGCGCAAATCATGTAATAAACGCCATTTCCCCGACTTCTTTGGGATCACAAAAACAGGGGTATTCCAAGGACTCACAGATTTCTCTAAATGTCCTTTAGCTAATTGGTCATCGACCAATTCATTTAAGTGGGACAGCTTTTCATATGAGAGTGGCCACTGATCCACCCAAACAGGTGTATCAGTTAACCAGGTTAATTGAAGCAGAGGGGGTGAGCGTCCCGCATCAGTGACCGCTACAAAAAAGGTGGAGTTGACAATGTTAAACCCCACTGATTAAGGCAATCTCATCCTAACAGCAAAATAGGAGAGTCGACTACATAGGGTTTTATTTGCGCCCGCAATTGAGTGTCCTCTACGTCAGTGACAGTAATATATCCAGTACTTACCTGAGTGTCTTGCACACCTCTGATTCCCATCACCTGAGTATAGACTCTATTCAAGGGCCATGATGCAGGCCACTGTCGTTTTGGAAAGATACTAACATCAGCGCCTGTATCCAATAAGGTAACTAATGTGCTAGCGATATTGTGGGGCCCATCAAACGTCACAGTTCTAGTTGGTTTTTGATTTGTTACCGGAATGGTAAAAAATACTTTAGGATCATCAGAGGAACCAAAGCCTTTGTCTCCCCTAAAGGATTTGGAAGTATGAGGAACCATACCTTTGAACGGTATTAATTGAGCTACTCTGGTTCCAGCCATAATATGAATTGGTGGAAAAAAGGCTTTGATCATAATTTTGATTGTCCCCGTATAATCAGCATCAATAAGTCTAGGCAGAATGAAAATGCCTTGCTTAGAGGAAAATGAGCGACCTACTAATAGCGCGCTCAAGCCTCTTCTCAAGGGCTCCGTTAAGTTAGAATCTATGGTTTGAATTTTGTCATCAGCTAAAATCACATCATGAGCTACTGCAGTATCTATTCATGCACTGCCTCCGGTGGCTCCACAGAGCCGATCCAGACACCCGGGCCCTGCAGGGTGCTTCGCTGGGGCATTTGTATCTGTCCGGCGCTCTCCGTCAAGTTTCCCGAAATTGAAGTAGACAGCAAAGTACCATTTCTATGGTATTTTGAACGACAATTTTTTGTTTCATGTCCAAACTTCTGACAGCACAAACAGGAGCGTAAAGAGTTGTTAAATTTTTACCTTTCACTTGCTTCCCAGAATTTTGTGGGTTGCAAGGGCACATATTTCGAAAATGTCCTCATTCCCCACAAAGAAAACATATCCCTAAACGCAGTCGGTTACCCCCCGTTGGAGCGGCTACGAGGGGTTTTAATGCCATAGCTAAAGCAGTAGCCTGAGCTTTCGCATGTATATCAGCTTTATCCTGTTTAACAAGCAAATCAGCCCGATTACAGGCTTCAGTCATATCCACCAACCCTGCAGTGCGCAGTAGGGTGGACAATATTAGCTTGCAAACAGGATTCGCGTTCTGTACAGCCAAATCCAAACCCACTGCGGAACGAGCTTCAGGTGTTAAATTTGGTGATTTTTCAATCGCACTCTGCAGTCTATCCAAAAAGGACACAAAGGGTTCCTGCGGGCTCTGCACAATTTTCGCATAAGGCGGATTAAGTTTCCCAATCTGAGGCACTGCTTTAAGAGCTGCAGCAGCTAGCGCTTGCGATTGTTGGAGTACGCGCCCTGAAAGTCGGGCTTGTACTTGAGGATTAGCAAATTCACCCTGTCCCAATAACATGTTAGCTGTCGCAGTTCTCAGGGGATCATCTGGCTGCAAGTCTGTATTATTCAACAAAGTAATATCCACTCGCTTTTTCCAATCATCTTTAAACAATAACCTCTGAGTAGGAGTTAAAACAAGAGACACAATACTACCTGTATCAAATGGCGTAAGTATCATTTGTGAAAAAATTACATCTATTAAGTTTTGCACAAAAGGATTACTTAACCCATATTCCATTACAGCTTTTTGTAATTCCCTCAATAATTTCCAATCAAAATTATGCCATTTTTTTACCACCTGACCCTGGGAATTCCTAGACGAAATCACAGGGTATGCAGAGACAGGATAAGCCCGAAGAGGTCCGATAAATTCACCATCAATCACAGCATCTCAGATGACTCCCTGCCATCATTGACCAGGATCAATAGTTTGTACCAGAACAGTCCGCTGTTCTTCCTTCTCGTTATGCCCCAGTCCAAGCCGCCCTTCAGTGTTATATTGCACGAGCAAATTTTTCAAAACCTGTCCTTGTTCTCGCATAGTCTCTTTCAAGGTACCCGTCAGCTGCGTTAGCTGTTGTCTTTGATCGGCATTTTCTTGCAGCAACCTGTTTAATGTCCCTTCATCTGACTGTGCCATATGTTCACCAACACCTTCCATCACAGGTGCAGAGGGGAGTATCTCACTTTCCCCGAGCAAAGGGACATGTTTTGGATCAGTAAGCATTTCCATGTCCTCATAACCTTCTTCTAACAAGGGTGCTGGAGGTACAGTATTACCAAAAAAGTCTCTCGCATCTACAGGCAGAGCAGTAATTGATGGCGGCTCTAGTGACAAAGCTTGTTTCACAACCTGCATAACTTTTGATTCTATCTTTGTGTCTTTTAACAGTTGAGAAACAAGCCGCCAAATCTGGCTTAAGCGGACAGCGTCTCTATTCCCCACAGTAACTGATTCCCAGAGATCTCGCTCTAAAGCATTCCAACAACGATCGTCAAAGACTTCCTCCACCGAGGGGAATATGTTTCTGCGCTGTCCCCATAGCAACAAATTTGCTACATCCTTCTCTTTTAGTGGCACCTCGTGCTTACTCGCCAAAGTCATAACAATATTAAGTACAGCCTTGGCCTCTACTGATGCAGTAGATCCCATAGTAATAGCTAGCTGCTCACCTTGGTGTACCGTTGCGCGATATTCTTCGATCGCCAGGGGTAACCCGCTGCACGATATTCTTCGATCGCCGGGGAAACCAACCCCTCGAGCAGCGCCCTTCACCACCACATCAGAAGGCGTCTCTCGGACTATATTACCTTCTTCTAATCACGTCGTCTTCTGGTGTCTCGTAGTCTCTAGGACTGAATCACGTCGTCTCTTGGACTGTGTCACGTCTCTTGATTCGAAGCGAATCACATCCCCCTTTTCGAATCACGTTGGGGTCACCAATTGTTGCGACATGCCCGTGGTGAAGATGGACAAAGCATATGCATACAATATGAATGCTGCAAATGTCAAACTTTATTCATAGATTCAGTACCTTATATACTATTTTTCAAGATTATCTCATCGGAACATGCATTTTTCTAGTGACAGCTACAGATTATACCTGATATTTATGGTGACAACTACTAATTATTTTTGATTTCTAGTTTCTCATTAGTACAGGATATAGCTCATTAGTACAGAACATAACTTTCTCACAGTAGCATCTTTACTCGCCACCTGCATTTCTTGGCGGACCATTCAGTCCCATTTCCTTGTGAATCTTTGCTTCCGTCTTGTTTACTTTGGCTGTACTTTGCCACAGTCCTTGAGTCTTTCATCAGGGCATCCTTCGATCACTGACTTTGGTCAAGCAAGACCTACAGGCCCTGCTCTACCGCAACAAACCCCACATAAAAAATACTGAAGTTTAGGGCAGCCAGCTCTGCATGGGAGAGCGCTTTTTAACAATACAGTCTGTTTTCAGATGGCGGGCGAACAGAATAGTTAATGATGTGGTGCATTAGGTATCTGTGCCCAAATCTTTAAAAAGAAGCACAAGTGACTTGCAGCCCTTTATCACAATTGTTCTATTTTATTCCTCTGCTACATACAAAGACAACCTGATTTTTTATTGTGTTTTTCCCCCACATTTTTTCCTTCTAGAAATAGTGTAGTCTTCCCTCTTTTGTAGGAGATAATTTGGACGTGGGGAAATGTATATTACCCATATCTTCACTGAATTTAACAAGCTTCTTTGCCTGCATCATTAGTCCATATGAAACAAACAGCCTTTGAAAACCATTTCACTAAATTGTCCTCTTCCACCTAATAAACTTCCCTTTTCAATTGTCTGTCGCTGTTGTCACTTGATTTCTTCTCAGTTACTGGTGTCTTTCGTGGCAAAACAAGTCCACCCAGGTTGATAAAAGCTGTGCACCTTATACTTGCACAACTGGCTACTCACCTGCACTGTGTTCTGGTGGCCTGCAGGTTATAGCTGGGATTCACCAAGCTGTTTGCAGTCGCTTTCAGGTAGCATACTGCTGAGGGTCATTAGTCTCGTCTCTTTCTTGGTAGTACCTGCTATACTGTGAAGGGTGGTGCTTTGCAGAAACTTGTAAGCATCTGTCCTTTAGCCTTTTCTATGATATTTCCAATAAAATTACTACTGGTTTTTGTTACTGTAGTATCTGAGCATCTAACAAGTTGATGCTAATAAACATCTGCACTTACTAGTAAAGCCAACAAGCAGGTTTAGCCTCAGAGGTCACACAAGACTAAAAAGATGCAGGCCCATAAATCTCAAAACATGTCTCAGTGTCTCAAACTTCATGACACGGTAAGACAAACCCCATGAACTGTCCAGAGTTTTGTTACCAACTCTGCACATGAAAACACAGGTAAATGGGAATTGCACCAGTACAGGCTTGGGGTGGATCTGCTGCAGCGCAGCTCTGCAGAGAGGGACCTGGGAGTGCTGGTGGATGACAGGTTGACCGTGAGCCAGCAGTGTGCCCTGGCTGCCAAGAAAGCCAATGGGATCCTGGGGTGCATCAAGAAGAGTGTGGCCAGCAGGTCGAGGGAGGTTCTCCTTCCCCTCTACACTGCCCTAGTGAGGCCTCATCTGGAGTACTGTGTCCAGTTCTGGGCTTCCCAGTTCAAGAAAGATGAGGAGATACTGGAGAGAGTCCAGCAGCGAGCTACAAGGATGGTGAGGGGACTGGAGCATCTCTCCTACGAGGAGAGGCTGAGGGAGCTGGGCTTGTTCAGCCTGAAGAAGAGAAGGCTGAGAGGGGACCTTATAAATGCTAACAAATATCTCAAGGGTGAGTGTCAGGAGGATGGGGCCAGGCTCTTTTCAGTGGTGCCCAGCGACAGGACAAGGGGCAACAGGCACAAACTGAAGCACAGGAAGTTCCGTCTGAACATGAGGAAGAACTTCTTCCCTCTGAGGGTGACGGAGCACTGGAACAGGCCGCCCAGGGAGGTTGTGGAGTCTCCTTCTCTGGAGATATTCAAGACCCACCTGGACAAGGTCCTGTGCAGCCTGCTGTAGGCGACCCTGCTTTGGCAGCGGGGTTGGACTGGATGACCCACAGAGGTCCCTTCCAACCCCGAACATTCTGTGATTCTGTGACAAAAGGACTGTTTCACTAATACACAGGTTCGTAGAAGCTTATATTACTAAAGATGTCATGTAAATGTCCTTTGCAAGTAGCTTTTTTCAGCAATGTAAGCAATTACCTTCCATCTTCCTCTCATCCCAACCTCTCCCACCCAATCCTGTTCTACCACCTCTGCATTCTGGCTACTTATTCCTGCTCATGCCACACCAAACTAAAATAGAGAAGTGATCCAGCTAAAAACACAGGGCCTTTAATTTTCTTGACAGCACTATCGTTTTGGTTGGTCATCATATCCTGAGCTGATTCACCATAAAGCCTCTTATGCCCAAAGAGCGAGATACAGGCTCAGAGGCGGGCATAAGTGACCAAGGCCTGGAGCAAGGCATTCACCTGCTTAAGCTGACGGGCCACAAAACCTAATGCAAGACCTCAGTGAGAGAGTGCTCTTTGATTGCAATGGGCATTGGCAGGCTTGTATGTAAACCTTCAGATTTCAGTTTTAGGTAAGCCAAGTGGTAGCTAAGGGCCTTCAGATAAAAAATTCCAAAACGGAATGTGGCAACAAGAGTGACAATGAATGATGTTAGATATTTGCAAGAGAGTGAAGGACAGTACTCACCCTGTAAAACTGGACCCTAAATACTTTGGGTGGGTCCTTGATCAGTTACTGTTCTGTGATAAGTCTAATTAAAAAGTAAAGCGCAATTCAATCTTGCATGAGTTGAAGGTCATGCCTGTACTCCTCTAGACTAGAAAGTTACTAACAGAAGTGTTAGTGATTCGTCACTGAACTTCAAGAGGGGACAATCTTGCAAACGGAGCGGAGGCTGCAAACCTCTTATCTGGGCAAAGATTATTTACTAATTTAGTGAATGAGGAAAAGCTTACACCTGAAGATGTAATGTTTGTGAGCATATGGCATCTTAAAGGCCAGAAAAATTAATTGGAAGATCTGTTGAAGATAATCTTAACACCTTGGAAAAACACTGAAAATTACTACATCACAGCTGAGTCAGAGGCCTTCTACAATTTGGCAGCTCTGAAAAACTTGGGGGAAAAACACCACCACAAACCAAACTCCAGTGAGTAATGCAGGCTTTTAGGCTGGCAAGAGAAACGTCTCAGTCACTTAGAATAGGAAGATTCCAATTGTTAAGTTTGGAAGTGAAATCATACTACGATTTCTATTTCTGCGAATCAAATGAAACTTACACAGCTTAGCTGAGCTCCCCTTGTAACTTTAAAAACCATTCTTTTTCTCCTTTTAGTACCTATCCATTACAACTGGGTTACTCCATCTTATCTTCAAACCCCCAAACATTACAAATCTGTAACTTCTCCATAGTAGCAGAAGACGGAGCTGCTCAGAGAAGAGACTTGCCTGACATCCTGCCTCGCCTCCAGGACACGGCAGGTCCCCCTCCTTCCCTGTGCTGGTGCTCAGGTGGCTGCTGCTGTCGCTGTGCAGACCAAGGAGAGAGAGCACAGGAGAGCTGGCATCTGCAGGAAGCAAGCGAGAAGGGAAAAACGTGGCACTGGAACAGGCCTGGTAAAATTAGACGGCCCTTGCACGTGGCAGATAATACTTTATTATCTTCAGGAGGAAATTCAGCCCCATAAGCTAGTGCTGGAGATCCTCCAGCCCAAGCATCCCTGGTTTAATGAGTAAAAAGCAGCAGCACAGGCTGACTGCCAGTAGCAGCAATGTGTCAGGAACCAGTCAGACATTTTGTGGCATGAGAATGCAGCACTAGGGTCTAGCTTAGGAAAAAGTCACAATTCCAAAGAAATGTAATTTTTTGGGGGGGTGAAAAGCAACCCTTAGGTACACCTTTGGCCCATATTCCCCATGCTCCAAAGCTGTATTTACATCTACATGATGTAATATATCATGTCTCCTACTCCACATAAAGTGACTTTAGCTCCCATTTTAGCTCCCCCTGCCCATCTGGACCTTGCCGGCAATTAATTCTTCCTCTCTAAATCACCTCTAGAACACAAGAGTTGTAGAAGCCCCATTAAGCTTGTCTCGTTTTATTTCATAAACCTGAACTCACCTGTGTTCTTCTTCCAGCAACTGGAATGCTCCATACCCTTTACATCAAAAAACTGGGCAAGATTCTCTTTGCATCTTCTCAAATGTGTGGAGTTTGGCATTTGGTGATTTTTTTTGTTGTCGTTACTCTACTTTCCTGAGCCAATTATTAGGGAACAGGGAAAAAAAAGGGAAAAGAGGGAAAAAGGAACATCTCACTTTGCTTTCTAATCAGCTTTCCCACCACTGATGCTATAAGCTTGAGAGAGCCAGCACTGCTCCAGCATTTGCTCTGGCTAGCTGTCGTCTGGGGAGGAAGGAGCTTCTTCTTTCATACTGGCTCCTGCTGTGGACAAGCTTCTCGCTCACGGAAACATCACCAGAAGTCAGAGCACCCCAAGACTGGCCTTCTGGAAGGAACAGATACTTGGCTAGTTTTGGGGTTGTTCTGGTTATTGTGAAGGTAGTCCACCTGTGTATTCATTATGTATACAAATCAACCAAGTTCTGCCAGATCCTTCAGACTGGTCTGGCAACTTGGAACTGGTATTATTTTTCCCCTGACCTTGTCCTTACCAAAGGGGTCTTAGCCACCTCTGACACTTGGTACATGAATCCTTACACATCAGTATTTCTTGTATCACTGCTATTTTTGAAGGGACTAATTCAAGCCTTCAGTAAAGTGCATTTATGTATCACAATAAAGCAAACAATAATGCAAAGTATGACAGAGAAGGAGAAAAATGGTACAAGAAAAGAAGGGGGAAAATACCCAGCATGCTAAGGAATCAGGTCTTTCAACACCTCAAATTAATTGTGCAGTTGCCTCATTTCTCACATTCCTAGCATCAAAAAAATTGTTCCAAGACTTTGAACTCCCACTCAGTAAAAGAAGAGCCTGAAACGTTTCAGTCGTCTTAGAATTTGCAGCAGATCTCTTAATAGAACCTGATGCTTTTAAAAATTTTTCTGCACAATGCACAACACATTTAGTAGCTAAGCTTTATTCATAGGCCCAACAGCAGCAGATCGAATGTCATTCCTTCCTCAAGTCCCCTACCAATACCGCTCTTGACAAGGGTAGGAAAGATGTACTGGGACAAGGTGATGTGCAAAGTTTCATTATATTGCACTCAAATTGCTTTTGTCCAGACCTTAGAATAAAGATTACTCAGCTGAGCAAGGGATGGCAAACTGGGCTCTGAATGCTCATGACTGACATAACCCTAAACCACTTTTTACATGCACCAGGCCAGTGCTGTAAGCGCCCTCCTAGGGTTCTGCTGCCTCCAGTACATTGTTTTACTGGTGTATGTTGGAAACACTGAGAACAAATCAAGCAAGTAGAAATGCTTATAGCATTTGTTACTAATTCCTGATGCATTTAGAAGATTTTTGTTCTGCTTGCAAGCAGTTGAACCAAAGTCCGCAGATTAGTTACTAAACAGCTGCAGAACAAGTTCTAGATTGTGTTGTTCATGAAACTTTTTTTTTTTTTTAAAAAAAACACCCAAACAAACCCCAAGAAGTATCCACTATTATTTATGCTGTAGGATTGAGTCATCAGGTTAGTTACATGCAATAAAAACAAAACAAGCCTTTTGCCTTGGTCTGTGCGTAGAGCTGAACATTCATGCACAACTATTCTCCAAATGTTGGAAAAAAATGAAAAGCCAATTACGCATCTACTAAGAATACAAGGAATAAATTGTGTTGGCATGGCCAAATAAAAGAAAAAGCACTCATTCTTCAGTGTTTTGCTCTCTGTAGTTAAGCTGGCCATCTGATACACTGAAATAAAGCCTCTCGTATACAAATACTACTAGAGAGGCTCCCCAGTGCAGCAGAACTTGCTCATTGTTTGAATATAGGAGTTGACGCTACACAATGAAAAGTTTCAGCTACTGAAACTCAGGATTTCCTGTCATTACAGTAGAATGAGGAATAAGTTTTTAACAGTCTTGTGCCTGTCCAAGATTTGGAACTCCTGGGACAACAGCTCAGTTCAAGTATTTAACTTCTGGCAGGGAAATCACAAAGTTAGCATATCTAAACTCTTAACAGACATGACAAAATTGGATCTTCACAGGAATTTCACCTGCCTCTTGAGAGCCAGGCTGTATTATACACTGTTACTGATACACAACATATACAGGGCACTTGCAGTTGATTTAGCCAGAAAATAACTATTTTAAAGAACGGCAAAAAAGCAACAGAAGTATTTTACCTGTCTACAATGTCTTAAATGACAGTCAGTGCCTTCACAGTAGAAGAGTTGTACTGTGTTCACATAAGATTAGCATACAAATCACCAGCCTCTAACTACTGAAGAGGACGTAGAATTTATCCTCCGAGTTTCTGTAATCCAAGAAGGGGGAAGAGCCAGGGATGAAGCATCTCATCTCCTTTTGGCCTGTTTAAGAAAAGTATCACTGCCACAGCTAATGAATTTACTGACAGCCATATTAACGGAATATGACACAGATTTCAGTACCACATCTGATCCTGGTACTAAAGGAGATAAGGCAGCATAATTAAAAAAAAACCCAAAAAACTCATCAGGACTAAGTTTCTTCTTGTAGTAACAGACATGCACTAGCTACTGTATTTGTCATCTGAAGATCAGGCGGCTTTCTAAGCCCATGCACCAACCCTAGGGACTGCTGCTTAGAATCAAGAACACGTAATCTGGAGTGCACCTTGAAAGTATTTCAAGAATTGAGATCAGTTGATAAGAAAAATAACAACCTGAGGGAAAGTTTAATTCACTTCTGTCCATTGTGATGTTATTCCACGGTCCATCAAGTATCTTGTCCCTTCTACAACTTAAGATGAATAAAGTGCGTAACAGAGACCTTGCTTCCAAGATTACAACCTTACAGACTACTCTGAGGCAAACACCATTTTAGTAACAGAGGTTGTGTGATTTCATCTATTTACAGGAAGACTGAAGTACTTGCTTCAGTTCCTCTCTATGCTCCAATTAACACTACACACTGACTACTCAGTTACACCCAGGAATTTTATTGACTTTGTCTTACTACACTTCAGTGTTAAGCTGTAGCCTTAACCCCTCACGCAGATCCCATCATTCTTAAATGAGGCTAAAGATCTTTACTACTTTCTTTGATTTTGTGATATTACTCATTTTATAGCAGAACTACAACCTGCTGGTACGCAAACTGAAGCATGGTGACTCTCTGAAATATGAACTTCTATACACATGCTGTAACTCAAAAATGTAGCGGCTAAACAAAGCTCACCTAAAACTGCGTATTTAAGTACTTAAAAGCATTTTAAAGAATTAAACCAATGAAATCTTCATCTCAATGAAACAGAATATTTCCTTCAAGGTAATAGGCCTAATTTGTTTCTAAGTATCTATTTTTTAATTTAAAGTCTACCTCCAACTTCTTCCTTGGAAGAGGAGATGGCGTTTAATTTCTCACGGGCGTTTTTTTGTTTTAACTTATTGGGACAACCAATACAATCTGTATTAGAGATCAGCCACCTCTTATGAACAAGGTGGTCCTCTTAAGGTTTATTTCAAGGAACTGCATTGCTAGAAATACGCATATTAACAGCTACTGATCCAATGCATGGATGTATCAACTTTGGCTAATACATAATCAGCAATTCATTAAAGGTGCAAACAAAACCCTACTCACCTTACACTGTCTCCTGGGTTCCTGTTACATACTGGAGACAGTTAATGATCATATTCAAGAGCTCTGGAATTTTCTCTGCTTAGTTGCGTTCACAGTAACAGTACTCCCTAGAAACTTAAACCTCAGTTACATCAGAAGCTGCCTTGGACACTGCTCTTAATGTAAACTAGCTTCAGTTTACCAGACTTTGTCACTAGATTTCTTGCAGCAAGGATAACAAGACCCGGGCTAGAAGTCAGACAGGAGGTTACCCTAAAACTGCAATGAAATCATGCTTTGGGTTCCTAAAGACGTACAATCAACAGAGTATTTCAATTGGAAGATTGAGCCGTATTGGTATCCATACAGCAGAAAGGCAACAGAAAAATAGATTTTAAGATACCCAATAGCAGCAGCCTCAAAATCATGTTAATTTGAGTCTTCTGTCCTCTTATACCTCTGTAGTTCAAAAATATGGAAGCAGACAGTAGCAGTTGCATAGAGCTGATTTTTTGGGGTGACTATCACCGTTAATATTGACTAAATCCCTGTACAAGTGTTCAAGTTGACTTCTCAGGTAGCCACCAACAGAATCTGTGATTCTCCTGCTAGAACACATATTGGTTTTCAGATGTGGATACAACTATGAAACAGACATGCATGCTTTTCAGGCAGATCATATTTGTTTTATTACAATTTTTGTAACTATTAGTATTTTCATATCTGGATATCTTAAAGGGAGTTTTAGATTCACAACTTCAAAAGACACTTACAGAATTGTATAAGTCTTGATGACAGCTACACTACTGCACTGTATACAGCTTTGTTGCCCACCTTCCATGGCCCGCACTACATAGCTCCAAACAAGTGAAAATCTGAGACTGATGTTCACATTCAAGCTGCATGAAAGCTCACTAGTGGTAACTTGCAGTTCAACTATTTCAGGAAACAAGAAGAGCATACACAGAACTATACATTTTATCATTTTATTAGGAATAATTCCAAGTGGGTTATGAAGAAACTAATCCATTGAGTTTGATGAATTTTCCAAAATTTCTTTATGAAGATATGTTCACCAACAAACAGTAAAATTTCAGCAGAACTATTATACACTGGGCAAAAATAGTCAGGCTGATACCAAAAAGCAACATGCAACATAAAAAAAAAAAGATACAATAGAAAGGAAGACAATCTGCTGAATATTAAAAACAACCTCAACATGAGCTCTTCGCAACCAGCACAGAACTATTCTACCCATCAAATCCAATTCACACAAAGGCAAGTTGGGCTGACAGACCCAAGGATTAATAAAATGTTCCTCAGTGCAGTAGATTTGTATAGTGTTTTAGAGCATTTCCTTGGCTGGAACAAGCAGTATTAGGAATTCTTTTTGGCAAGGGAGAGAAATAAATACATACGGAATGCTACATTTTTAAATCAGCAGACTGTCTGAGGAATGAAACAGGGCATCAGTAAACTAAAAGTAGCAGGGAGGAAAAAAAAATTAAAACATTAATTTATTTGGGCTCAAGAGAGTATTCAAAACAGATCTGAAAGATGTCACAATAACTATATTCAGGCATTTAGACTAACAAGGGCAATAAAATCAGAAGATACACTTTTTCCAAGTTAAGGAGATTTTTACCCAAGCATATTGCTACCTTTGCAACATGTAGCTCGGTAAACAATAATTGGCAACAAAATAAGTTGAAACGCTGTAATATTCTGCCCAAATATCAGTTCCAGATACTGTAATAACCAAGATGCAAACTAACTCAGTTGTAACAAGCCTAGACCACTTATATCAAACATGTCCCTGGTGAAAGAGTCATCCAGTTTGAGTTAGCGTTTTGAGAGTTCATTTGACAGCCAGTCAAGTCCCTCATACAGACCAGTTCCTTGCGTAGCACAGGTAGCCTGGACATACCACTGTTAATGCAGAACACAGACAAAGATTATATTTACATAGTGACAAAATGCATTTTAAGTTATCACAGTATATGACACTCAGATACACACTCAAACAGTGGTCTTCAAATGCTGTTTTGTGCTATAAGTAGAGTCAGTATTGAGCAAATAGGAATTTTATAAGTTTTAGAAAGTATATGTAAGTAGATGGGATTCAGATGTTATTCAAAAACTCGTTGGCCTACCAAATGCTAGAACACCGTTTAGTGCATCAAGAAACAAGTAACAGAACTTGCTTTTAGTTCAGATGCTGAAAACTAGCTTCTTGTTTCTGAAAGACTGCTCTTCTTGAAATGGACGCGGAATTCTCTAAATTAACAGACCCCTAAAACGTCTTTATGGATACGATCTTAGTGTATCCACATACAGACATTAAGTGAGTATTACAGAAGGATAGATGGTTTATGTGAAGCAACCCTCTGTCTCAAAGGCTTGTGCAGATGGAATCTAACGATTCAGGAGCTACTTAATTTCCTCCCATCTTTGTAGCGGTGAGAATGCAGAATGCATGTTCTCCCCCAGAATAACAAGTATTGGGAAAACAGGAAAACCCACCATATACTATGTCAAACACGTTTCACAGCTATATTTCAGTGACAGACTGAAATACTTGTATTTTTCCACAAAAAGGTGAGAGATAAAACAACTGCAACAGCTGTACACATTGGATTATACTTCTAAATCACTTATTTTTAACAAGGACCTTAAACTATGCACTACAGAGTTTAATAGCAGGTATGTGCATCTTTCTACAGAAAGAGGTGAAAACTTCCCTTTCCTTTAAATGGAAGATTGTGTTTATGACCTATAATAAAGGAAGACAAGAGTACAACAACCAGGAAGTTTAGCACTTACAGTTCTGTTACGCAGAGACTGAAGACCTAGTTTATCTGTCATTTCACTGATTGCCATGGCATTTGGCAGATCTTGTTTGTTCGCAAACAGAAGCAGCACTGCATCTCGCAGCTCATCCTCCTGAAGCTAACAGAAAAAACGGTCATGTTATTAAAATAGTTTAGTACTTCAGTTAGTTCACCAAGCACTAAAGAAGTCTAAATACCAGTTTAAGGGTTATAAACATTTTCATTCTTGCTCCTGAAGTCATGAGTAAGTACTGAGTGAAATTTAACTAGTAACCCACAGAACCTCTCCTACAAGTAAGGAAATAGTCTTTCAATAGGCAGTTTAAACATATCAGCAGCTTGCTGCTGAAATTCTTCGTATCAATTTGTTTTTCCAAAATTCTTTATTAATCTGCTGTGTTTCTACTAAGGTTTTATGAAGGAAAGGTAGGTTCTGACACATTAGTAGTTCTAGAGCTAAAGCTCTCTACAGAGTTGTAGTTGCAACTCAGTGCGCTATGTGACCCAGAATTACCAGGTGAATACAATATGCACTGTAAAACTCCCTAAAATTTTAAAATCCTAAATCTCTTAGGGAAGCTGACATACATCCAAAACTACGACAAAGTATAACAATCAGATTTCAGAAGGTTATCGATATTTACCATTTTCTGCAGCTCTTCTGCTGCTTCCTGGATCCTCTCTCTGTCATTGCTGTCTACCACAAAAATGAGGCCCTGTAAGAAGTTAAGCAGTTTTGAAAACCCAGTGTAAACATGCAGCACTATTATAAAAACAAAAACCTCATACTGAGTATTGTGACTGTCCCCTCTCTTAAGTAAGCAAATTTGACAGGAATTTCTGTTTAAGCAACACAAGATGTCTGAACAAGTAAGCAGTAAGTTTCAACTGCAAAATAAAGCTAGGCCTTCTAAATTAAAAAGTTAAACAACACAAATGTCAGTTCATAGATTAGTGTGGGATTCTTTGGCTGGGGGTGGGAGAGACACCAGCAAAATTTCAGAACTTCTCTCTCCCTTTTCACTCCTTGTATCATGTTAAATGCAGCAAGAGAATCACAAGTGCTTCACCATCTCACATTTCACTGAAAAAACCCACACTCTTAAAAGTAAGGTGTGAATTTGTTTAAAAGTTTGTACCAAACTGTATTTATAATGGTATCTCTGTTATTAAAGTGTCCTCCTTCCACACACTACTTTCAAAATTTTAGTCTGAATGCCTTACATTTTGTCATTCTCTAAGAAAACAGAAGCATCTTTCAAAAATATTTAGTAACAGGGCTGAATAAGGAACTGAAATTAAGTATTACTCTATTCACAACAGTACTTTGCTAGCTCCTTTTCATGAATCCAGACTTCTCCATTTGTCTGCACCAATCACATGCATTACACTGCACAGAAGTTTCTTGGAAACAACTGAAAAGTCAACACAGAAAAAAAAACCAAACCAAAACTAAAAACAAACCTCTCAGTCTCCTGATACAACTTACCTTACTACCTGTGAACCAAAGGAAAGAATCACATTTACGTCACCAAAAATTACAGCAATCACATTGCTAGGAAGTAGAAGCTTTCTAATCAATCGGTAACAGTATCTTTTATGACATTTTTAGATACTCAGCATACTAAATACACTGATATAACACAGCAAAAGCTGTGTATTTTAAAGCTGATTAGAAAAAAATAATACACAGAAGGATGTTTAAACAATTACATTTTTAATATATAAGCCAGTGCCAGTTCAAACAGATCAAAGCATGGACACAGCAAAGTTGAAGGGTTCCTCACAAACCAACCAGCTGCTCTGGCACATTTCAGAACACTGGCAGATCCTAAAGGACTTCATCCTCGCCAGGCTACACTCACGACTCGACTGGAAGCCTTCAGGGTAACAAATCAGCTTCAACTAGAATAAAATCTGGGCATCCCTTAGAACTTGCAGGAAGTAGCGAGAAGCCCTTCTGAAAGGAAGGGACAGAAGACAACCTTCCACGTATAATGAGACTTTACAAAACAGGTCTTTAACGACTGCCATCTCAGAATTCTTACCTGTGTGTTTTGGAAATAATGCCTCCAAAGAGGTCTAATTTTATCTTGACCACCAACATCCCAAACTGTGAAACAAATGTTTTTATATTCTACTGTTTCCACGTTAAAACCTGAAATAAGAGAGTCAAACAGTTAGAAATAGTTAATGCTAATACCAAAGTGTTAATTCTAATCATAGTAAAGATAGTTATATCCCGAGTTATATTTCGCCCAAATATATATAAAATGGCTTATCAGAATTACTAGATCAAGAAGAAAATTGACTGAATAGAAAAAAAAAAATAATCAAATCCAAGTACACCACCTTTGGTTTGGCAAGAGTTTCAGCCACAAACAGCCAGAGGTTCATGGTGTTCGGGGGAAGTACTGCTACCTGACTTGCTCCTATACTCCTGAGCATCTCCTACTGGGCACTGTCAGACACAGGATTCTGGTCTAGATGTATCTTTGGTCTGACACAGCTACGTTACGGCAGTGCCACAAAGCCCATGTTTGTCTTGATTCTTACACTAACAGCAAAGACAGCAAATTCCTACACTCTTCAGAAGCCCACCTGTACAACACAAATTTAGAGCAACAAGAATGAAAATGTAAGAACTGGTTATCTTACCAATAGTGGGAATTGTGGTGACAATTTCTCCTAGCTTCAGTTTATAAAGAATAGTTGTCTTACCAGCAGCATCCAAACCAACTAGAATAAACAGAAAATTTGATTTAGTTCAAAATATGAACTACAGCCTGCTAATTTAAAAATATGCCATTTTACATACAGAGCATTTGTGGGGTTTTTTCTGAGAAGAAACACGTTTTTAAACACTCTTAAGTCACTGTTGATATACTACTGTATGTTTCTCCCCATCTCCTCTACCCAGTGCTGAGACAGGGAACAAGCAATGAAGAAAACAAGCTCAATAACACACTTCCATCCACAAACTACAGGCTCACAAGCTTCTAGTCATCTTCCTTAGTACTTGTATGACTTACGTTAAGTTTTATCATTCACTTTGAAAGTTTCTGCTGTGTAAGTATGGATGGTTTTAAATGCCTAGCAACAACCTATAAGCAGCACTCAGTTTCTAACTGATCACGTTTGCTACTTCGCAGTCAAATCGGGGAAGGTCTCGCTTACTCAACCTTCAGCTAAGGCCAGTTTCACATGCACCTCAACCAACGGGAGCTGGCACTATAAGCGGAAGGCACTTCAGTCTCCCTCACTCCAGCCTCTTGTCCCTTTGCCAAAACATTTCTTTTGCATTGACAAAACAACATACATTAGTCATCTCCAGTAGTCCCTCCGCATCTACCCCAAGGGCTGTAACTCCTCTTCAGCATACCACTTCCATTCACTGAGATCCACTAGGATGCTTTCATTAGGAGTCTCCAATTTTGATCTTTAAAGAACCACAGAATGGTAGGGGTTGGAAAGGACCTTTGCAGATCATCTAGTCCAAGGCCTTCTGCACTGAAATTTGCTCTTCTGCTTCTACAACAAAACTTCAGCTTGCTGTTTTTCAGTGTAAGCTATGTAGTAAATACATGATCCTTAAAAAAAAAAAAAAAAGCTGGAGCCTCAAAGACATTTTTTGAGAATCACCACCAACATTGCAGGCATACACGGCAATTTTCTAAAACTGTTTGTGCAACTGCTTATTGTTAGGCATTTCAGAACACATAAGAGCAACTCAAAATACAATTCTTTACATTAGACTCCAATGCCTAGCACATAAGCACCTAAATATACAGTAGGTACTAAACACCACAGCAACAGTTTGACTAAAATGTCTATTTGTGAAACCTAAAATAGCCAATAAAATTTCGCCCAAACAAAAATAAAACCCCTATCAAAGAATTAATTACATAATACTTGCACAAGAAACCAAATGTTCTCCTTGTTTGATAACATTCTTAAGTGCTCTAATTTCCTACTTGGTGACTGTGATATATTAAGCTTTAAGTGGTTTGATTACTTGACTATTAATAATACAATTGTTTCCTTAACGTTGCAATAAAATGGAATTTGAAATTACCTACTTATTCAGAATGAAGCCACCCACTTAAAAAGCCTCCTCCTTCTCAAGGCACAAACTGCTGTCACAGCAAACTAATTAAAAAAAACTATCTATAATTGTCCTACATTCTGATACTGTGAACAGGATTATACATGCCAATGCAGTTTCTTTGGTACTTTCACTGAATGTTAAAAAAAAAAAAAAGTTGGTCTAATTGTTAAGTGTCATGAAGGGGGCGAATATCTACCATCAAAATGAAAGCTTCTTGAGGGGTAATAAACTCCCTAAATGCTCAAATTAAAATTTAACAGTTCTAAGTTTGCTATTGTCTAAGTGTTGGTCTTTTTTAGAACCACACACAAGCATGAACAAAAAAAAAAAAAAGGCATGGTGCAGCAGAAGTTTCACAAGAGCTTGCAAGTCATGAAGCTTGTAAATTTTAGCATTTTCCCTACACCAATAAAATGTCATGTAGCCTTAGAAAATCCCTTAAACTAACTCTGAAACCCTCAAATACTCCACCTATGCCAAAACCCAATGTTTTTAGCAGCACAATGCTTGAAGCCCAACACTATTCTCACACAGCTCAGCTTCAAGTGAGCATTTGTAGGATGCCTAGATCTTTAAAAGAAAACATAATGTATGTACATGATACTATGCGATAGTTTTGCAGAAAATTAACATTGTTTAGTGAACCACCAATTAAAGTTACACACTCACACTCTTCTCCCACCTCTTCCCAAAAAATCCCAATCAGTTACCAGTAGAACAAACACTGACAAGATTTGTTAAAATTAGCAATGCAAGAAAGATGGCATTATCCACACAAATTGGTTTAGCATATTTAGGAGTTACATTAAAAATACAGATAAAGACAAAGAAAAAGCTATTCTCACTTCAAAGAATACACACAGGATATCAAGAACCACTTGAAGACACAACTCAGAGTTAAGAAATTAGAGACTAGTCCAGAACTTTAAGCTATTTCCTAAATTTAAGAAATTATTGCCACAGTTGTCCACTCTGCTCTTCTGCCAGGAGCCACCACCAGCTCCATGGTGCTGGCAGAAGGCTACATCAGCTATGTAAGCGCAAAGCCCAGAGACTTCCCTGAAATCCACTCCTAGCCACAATTCTAATTAAACTGTTGGACTTTGCATTGAGGCAGTGTTATGGATACATGTATTCTTTTTCTGACTCCACACTTGAGACAGGAGCTTTTAACTGAGGGAAGGCAATTTCTTCAAATCACCATAACCTTATTTGCAAAGACTGCCTCTTTTAGCCAAATTGCAAATGTTATGAAGTCTAAACAAGCAATAGTCATCAAGAGCACAGCCTCCATTCATGCTTCTTACTCCAATCTGCCATTTATTACCCTTTCTAGAACAAGAAGTATCAGAGCACCAAATCACATTTACTCTTCTGAGTCGCTTGGAAGAGTCTCTATCACTTCCAGTAGTCCAAGAATAAACACGTTTACACTCACACCAGAACACTAGATGTAAATATATGGGCTACTTCCCTGTCAAAGTTTAAGTTGATTTAACTATCAAGATTAAAACCTAAGTATTAAATCCCCAAATAATGTAAAGTATGTTTCTGATTCTACATTTTTCACTCTGATTCCACTGCCTGACTGACCACTGACAAGACCAAAGTGTAAGAATCTCAATGTAGGATATGGCGGTCAGCAGTTGTACCACAAAGCATTACACTACAAATGGGAAGCAGAGACTTGCACTTGCAAGCATTTTATCTTTAAACCGAGTCAAACATCCTCTTCCTCTAGCCAGAGAAAAAACATCTACAATGCCTTCAGTCGCTGTTAAAACCACTGTGGTTGTAAGCCCTTTACTCCTCTTAAGAGCATTTTATTCAGTCTGTCAGTCGTGTTTCTAAATCGAAGTGGTTTGTAGTTCACTTGTCCCTGGGAACACCACCCCTGTGACCACATCACATTCCTCATTTACCAACTTTCTACTTTGATCACTGGCGACTGAAAGTCAAGCAGCCAACACAAAACTACATATAAACTATAGACGCAGAAAAATTGAGAATTGACCTTTTAAATTCAAGACTAATAGATGTTGGTTGTCAGATTGAGATTTCCAAAGTTTCCTGTAAAAAATACTGTGCTGCTGCTTCCAACATGAATGTTTCCCATAATCAAAGAAAGAAAAAGCTTCTACTGTATTTAACCAATTACTGATACTCATGTTACAAACAAAAGCCAGCTTAAAAAAAAATAAAAATTTAACAAATCCCAGTTTACTACAGGTTTGTATTCCTTCACTCTTCTTTCACCTTTATACCAGATCACAGAATCGCAATCACAGAATATTTGCCCTTTATGCACTATTCCTCTTTCAGGTTTAGTTTCAATTGGATAAGTCGTTGGGGGACATGAAGGGGTCATTCTCAACACAGCTCCTCAAGAAAACACACTAAAAAAACCCGAACTGCATGCAAACCAACTGTGCTTAAACAAACAAACAAAAAAAACCCACACAAAAACCCCAAACAGCTAAACAGTTTTGAGCTGTATGGTGACACAATCCCCAAAGAATCTGACAATTTTTTTTCCCCCCAACGTATTTAATAATTACCCTTGTATTTTAAGCTCCTGAGTAGCTATTATCTCAGTTAACACTTGCACAACCACACCAAGACACAGAACACTAAATTATGATACTGAAAGGTGCACAATGAATCAGTAACTTTTTCAAGCACAAGAAACTACGAGTAAATAGTTTTGCAGATAGGTACACGCAGGGTTAGGACTCAGTTTTTCCACTCCAATGCACTGGCTGCCTAGTCTAAGTCATTCAAGCCTATCCTACAGTTATTTCTTCTCCTTTCCCTCATGTTACTTCCATCTATAAAGATGTAGAAATTATTTTACATTCATTCCCACAGAATCACATTAACTTAGTATTTCTGTAAAATACTTAATTATACAAGTGTAGCTTTTTAAAAAAAAAATTTCAGTAATAGTATACCATTAAACGTCCACTTTTTACCATAAATGTAGTTTGAGAATACAAGAGAATAGTGTGTCATGTTTGCTGTTGGTAATGGCACCTGATGAGAAATAGTCCAGTTCTGCAGAACTCAATAACACAAAGCCTGTCTTAAGAGCTAAATGAATTCTACTTTCTCTTGAATCCTGCAGAAACAGAAGATGGCTGTGAAAGGGAAGCCTGAATTATAAATTAATCACTTATTCATTACCAACTCACCCATGTAATGTTTTCCCCTAAATATTTCTCCATAAACACCTTACCCCATAAATTTGCTTCACCGGTATACTACTTAAATGCCTAGCCTTGTCCAGCTCATTTTCAAATCATAAATTGAAAATTATCACCTTGAGGAAAAGTTTAATTCAGTGCCAGTATTCATTTAAGCATCTCTCCTCCAAGTGCTGACACATAATGTAGAATGCTACAAAAAGCTTCTTTTCTGTGCTACAGGTACAAACCGCTGATGTGATCTCCAGTATAACACATTCTGCTTCCAAACATCCAGTTTAGGTCCTGTGATATACTCTCATCACAACACACCAAAAGCTTTTTACCCTCTTATTCTACATAATAAATATGGAGCAGTCTCATGCTCTGATCCAGTCCTGTATTTGAATATAATCCATGCCTTAAAATAAAAATCATTAAAAAGACGCAGTTGAACCAACTGCTGGAAAGTGGAGCTCCCTAACTCCTATCTAACCTAATTTTGAACTAATTACCTACCAACGAAGAAACTAAAGCCTTGCAAGCTGTTTTAATCTGTACGGCATTGCTTTCCTGTCTTCATTATTTTGCAGAATGCAACAGAACTACAAATACCATAGACACTATCTCATCCTGCAGCCAAGGTCTTTTGAATATTTTACTTCATTCATTCAGAGTCATATGAAGAGGCTGGCTGCTAGGGAGACAGTCAAATCACTTCCTTGAAACCAACAGATGTACTATGTTGTCTCAAAGACAAAAATCACTCAGGTTATTTTGAAGTGGATGAGAGTCTCTAATTTCAAGCAGTGAAGATACAATAAAAATTACTGTGCATGTAATAAAGACCTCTGTCATCACTAAATGCATGGAGAACATGGAAAATTGCAACTAAAAAAAAGCTGCATTATTGTGTCTGGTGTGCATACACAAGCAGTGTTAAGGATGAGCAGTGTACCAAGAAGTTTCACAGTTGGGATCCAGTCCCATTGCTGGCTACACTGAGATGGGCACTTCGTGTCATTTCTCAGGAAGCTCCTTCAGTCTACGACCACGAATCAAATTCCATTCACTTTGGTAACAGCATTCGAGAAAAACGTGGGGGTTAAGATCTGTCTGTACATACAGCTTGCGGGGATGGGCAGGTGGGTGGAAGCAGGCAGGGAAGAGCTGAAGCGGAGAAGGAAATACCGAATGCAGTCTGCACTTGCTTTGACCTTTCGAACCGTAGTCTTACAAGAGAGAATCTTCAAGAGCCACCGGCTTCAACCCTTACAGTCTGCGTCAAGAGGACCAGAATCTGATTCCAAATAAATAATTACAGGCAGACAATAAAACTAAACAAGCACCAAAAGACCAACCTACAGGGTTTTATCGTTTTGTACGTGGGGTACAGCAGAACTGCAGAGCACAGATGCCGCAAATCGGCCTTTCACAAGAGGCAGCGACGCACCCGCCTCAGTTACCGAAGACCGGCCATTATACGGCAATTTGCGAAGCTCTTGGAGTCACCACCTCCCGCCGGAGCAGCCCCTCCGTCCGGGCTGCGGCCTTGTCTCCGGGCCGGCCCCGGGAAAGGGACTCCCCGCGGCTTCTCCCCGGCCGCCGGGCACCGGCCTCCCCCGCCGCGGCCTGATCTTTGTTCCACGGCTCCGCCGGCTCAAGGCAAGCGGGAACGCCGGTGCGGGGAGCAGGGGCCGAGGCGCCGCAACGCCCCGTTACAGCCCCACAGGAAGCCCCCGGAGCAGCGCGGCCGCGACCCCCGACACCGGGACTGGGGCGGGGGGGGGGGGGGGGGACGACGACGAGAGGAAAGAGACCGAGAGCACGGCGAGGAAGAGGAAGGGCAGACACATCCCGATCCCCACCCCTTCTCCGCCGCTCCCTCACTTCCCAGACCCCGCAAGGAAGGGGGACAGAGAGGGGTCCCATCCCCCGCGCCCCGGGTCGGGGCGAGTCCCCCCCGACATGAGCCCGCGGCCCCCTCCCGCCGGGCTCCCCTCCCCCACCACCAGCGGGGCGCGCCCGTGAGGGAGCGGGAGAGGGAGAGGGAGCGGGCGGGCCTGGCAGCAGCCCCGCAGGGCGCTACGGCGGCAAGGCTGCGGGGGGCTGCGGGGGATCGCGGTCGCCCCTTACCCATGAGGATGCGCATCTGCTTCTTGCCGAAGAGGCGTGAGAAGAGCGAGGAGATGGTGAGGCCCATGGCGGCTCCGGCGCGGGGCTGGGCGGCGGCGCAGGGAGCGGGAGGAGCGCGGAGAGGAGCGACGGGGGGAGGGGGAACCGCGGCCCGGCGCCCGTCTGCGCTGACGGATCCCTCCGCGAGGGAGGAGGCGGCTTCCCGAGCGCGGCGGTCGCCCGGCGGCGCCGACTTATAAGGCGGCGGCAGCGGGAGCGGCAGCGGCTGCTCGGCGGCCGGTGAGCCTGGCTCGTTCGCTCTCTGCCACGTCACGCTCGCCGCGGCCGCCCGGCTCCAACGCGGCCACGATCACGTCACGCTCGCCACATCCCCCGGCGGCGGAACCGCCCCCCGCCGCGCGGCCCGAGCGCCCACAGGCGGCGGGGACTACCGCTCCCGGCAGGCGCCGCGCGCGTCCGCGCCCCGCGCGCTCCACCCGCCGCCGCCGCCGCCTGACGGGGGCTGTAGTCGCGCGCCCCCTCCCGCCGGGCCGCAGCTTCCGGCCGGCCCGCGCAGGGCAGGGCAGCGCGCGGCATGCCGGGAACGCGCACAGCCCAGACCGGCGTGGGCTGGGGGGGGGCCGGAAAGGTCATCGCGGCCCAGTCCCGGTACGGTCAGGGCCCGCGGCCACCGGGTCTGGGTGCTCAGAGCCCCAGCCCCGGCCCCGGGCAGGGCCTCCCGCCACTGGGTCTGGCTGCTCAGAGCCCCGGCCGGCCCGGCCCCGAATACCGCCAGGGAGCGGCAGCCACAGCTCCTCTGCGCAGCTTGTGCCACGGCATCACCACCCTCAGACAGAGGAGAATTCCCTCCTTGTATCTAACCCGAGAGAGAGAGGTTCGGATTCCGGGGTAACAGATCCTCGGAGAGCCCCCAGATACACCCCGGTACAGAGGGAGCGCGGTTAGTAAACAAAAAGCACTCGGTCACAGGAGCCGCCACCGCTGCAGGATCCTTTTCCTGCGTGGTTTCTGTGACCTGGGCCTGCCGCAGCACCCCGGAGGCTGCGGAGCCGAGGCAAAAGGCGGCGTGGTCTTGGCACCAAACCAGCGCATGGTTCCTTGGCCAGGAAGCAGCAGATACAGGGAAGTAATAGGGGAATAAAACTGAAACAAGCCACGGTTTATTAGAAACATGCCCTTTTTTGAGAGGTGTGTTTGATTTCATAACCAGCTGCAACAGCTTTCACAGCTACTGTAAAAACCCTGCAGTATGGTAACAACTAGAGGAGCTGCGTTCAGGGCTGGACCGACTGAGCTCCCTACCCCAAGGAGGCACTGGTTTCATCGAAAGCCCAAAAAGTTATCAAGGGAGTTACAGCCTCCCTAGGCTAATTAGAAACTGTACCAGTACACAATAGCTAACATTATTCAGGCAGAAGCCATTTAATTATTCTCCATTAAAAAAAAACATCGTTAATGTCTTGATAAAGAGACCGTCCTGAATCAGATGCTAACAGTGGGCTCCTGGGAGTGGGACTCTGCTCAGGCTGTTCTCTCCTGACAGGTTGAGAGTCTTTGTCAAGTTTCCAGTTACATTCTTCTGAACAAAAAAATATTTTAAATTAAGATTGGAAGTTATATTTTTATAAAATTTGATAGAAGTCATATTTTAACTTAATCCAGTTAGTGACTAAGATGTCTTCTAGAGGGCTTCTACAGGTCTGTCAGCCAGGAGAGGAAGACCAAAGAAAGCATACCCCGCTGATGAGCGAGACTGGCAAACTGGTAACAACAGACAAGGAGAAGGCTGAGGTACGCAACAACTTTTTTGCCTCAGCTTTAACTGGCAACCTCTCTTCCCACACCTCGAGTGGATGGACCACAAGATGGGGACTGGGGTAGCGAAATCCCAACCACTGTAAGAGAAGATCAAGTTTGTGACCACCTGAGGAAGGTGAACATACATAAATCTATGGGAGCTGACGAGATGCATCCCAGACTCCTGAGGGAATTGGCTGATGTCATTGCCAAGCCACTCTCCGTGATATCTGAAAAGTCCTGGCATTCAGGTGAAGTCCCTGGTGACCGGAAAAAGGGAACCACTGCACCCATTTTTAAAAAGGATAGAAAGGAGGACACTGGGAACTACCGACCTGTCAGCCCCACCTCAGTGCCTGGGAAGATCATGGAACAGATCCTCCTAGAAGCCATGCTAAGGCACCTGGAGGACAGGGAGGTGATTCAAGACAGCCAGCACAGCTTCACTAAGGGCAAGTCCTGCCTGACCAACCTAGCAGCCTTCTGTGATGGAGTGACTACATCCATGGACAAGAGAAGAGCTATGGATGTCAGCTATCTGGACTTCTGTAAAGCCTTTGACATGGTCCCACACAACATCTTTCTCTCTGAAATGGAGAGAGATAAGGATTTGATGGGTGGACTGTTTGGTGGATAAGGAACTGGTTGGTGGATAAGGAACTGGTTGGATGGTTGCACGCAGAGGGTACTGGTCAACTGCTCAATGTCCAGATGGAGACCAGTGACAAGTGGTATCCCTCAGGGGTCCGTATTGGGACCAGTACTATTTAATATCCTCATCAATGCCATAGACAGTGGGATCGAGTGCACCCTCAGCAAGTTCGCTAACTCCACCAAGCTGAGTGGTACAGTCAACACGCCTGACAGTCAGGATGCCATCCAGAGGGACCTGGACAAGCTCGAGAGATGGCCCCGTGCGAACCTAATGAGGTTCAACAAGGCCAAGTGCAAGGTCCTGCAAATGGGTTGGGGGAACCCCTGGTATCAATACAGGCTGGGGGATGAAGAGATTGAGAGCAGCCCTGAGGAGAAGGACTTGGGGGTGCTGGTTGATGAGAAGCTCAACATGACCCAGCAATGTATGCTCACAGCTCAGAAGGCGAACCATACCCTGGGCTGCATCAAGGGAAGTGTGGCCAGCAGGTCGAGGGAGGGGATTCCGCACCTCTGCTCCGCTCTGATGAGACCTCACCTACAGTCCTGCATCCAGCTCTGGAGCCTTCAGCACAGGAAAGACATGGACCTGTTGAAGCAGGTCCAGAGCAGGGCCACAAAAATGGTCAGAGGGCTGGAACAGCTCTTCTCTGAGGAAAGGCTGAGAGAGTTGGGGCTGTTCAGCTTGGAGAAAAGAAGGCTCCACAGAAACCTTATTGTGGCCTTTCAGTACTTTAAGTACTGGGGGCTTTTAAGAAAGATGGGGACAGACTTTTTAGCAGGGCTTGTTGCAACAGGATGGGGGTAATGGTTTTAAACTAAAAAAGGGCAGATTTAGACTAGATATAAGGAAGAAATTTCTTTACAATAAGTGTGAAACACTGGCACAGGCTGCCCAGAGGGGTGGTAGATGCCCCATCCCTGGAAACGTTCAAGGTCAGGTTCAACAGGACTCTGAGCAACCTGATCTAGTGGTAGATGTACCTGCTTATTGCAGGGGAGTTGGACTAGGTGACCTTTAAAGGTCCCTTCCAACCCAAACTATGATTCTGTGTTACTATGATCCTGATAAACTATAAGAATCTCAATTTCCTGATAGTTTTATAGAGTCCAGTTATAGGCTTCCAATACTTGCCTATTTTCACTTCAGAGCACTAAGTATTTACACCTTTTTTTGGCTAGGGAAGTTAAGCTTCCCTGAAGTTAGCTGAGGACAAGTGTACTACAAAATACCTGAAGGACTCTTTGAAGTAAGTTAGCTTTTAGCCCTCCAAGCTGGCATATCCTTACTATAGCTAGGTTATTAATAGATAGATGCCTTTAATGATTTCAGTTATTTGAGTACAATCTAACATCTGCTTTAGAAATGATTGTCAATAATAAATGTTTCAACACTAACATAAGTGGTTGACCTGTATAATCATACATAACTTATTCACAACATACTTTTCATTCATTCTCCTCTTTCAGATCATGGATGTTAACACTGTTAAAGGACTAGCTGCACCTTTACCGTATTTGACTGCACTTTATCTTATGTTTTCATTTTTGGCATTTATTTTGTTTAAAAGAAATTTGAGAAGTTCCAAAGCTTATGCATGTCCAGTTTACTCTCCATTACACTAACTGAGGCAGTCTTAACTTCTTCTGATGACCCAGCTAGGGCCTTTATCGTTAGCATTTCTTTACTGAACAGCTGCTACCTCCTTTCTAGGACCACTTCTAATCACCCAGGTGTTCTTTTTCCCATTCTGGTCCAAACAATATGTGTGTGTACATACTTTTTTTTTTTTTTTTTAAAGCCAAATGAAGAGTGAGGCAAAGTTACTGAAACTATCCTTCAGCCATCAAGCCTCAGATGAAGGAGGGTTAGTACAAGCTCTTTACCTGTATTTTAAGCACAATGAGTTAAGAACAAAACAGAACAAAAAAGCCCCACCACAAACTAGAGGTGGGAGAATTCTAGCTCACCAAGCTGGCAACTGCTTTCTGCAGCCGATGAAATTCCTCTGCTGCAACACTACAAACGGCTGAAGCACTCCTAGCCAAAATATGCACGCTCAGTGTAACAAGACTGCAGGGAAACAGGACAAAATCAGAAACCTGCAATGAGGAAAGACTGTTCCTGTTTTAGTGACTACATTTTGCTTAGACTTGTAGTTCTAGGTTAAGGTCCTTTTGAACTAGTATTACTAAAAGCATTACAAATAACTGACAAAGATAGCCAACAACCTGGTATGACTTTTCTTTTTGCCTTTCTTTTGAACAACATTCTAATAATTATCTTTAAGCATCTAATTTTTCAGGGATTTAAACTAATACCAACTCCATTAAACAAACCTGAATTGAACTTTGCTTGCAGTCTACTTCCCATTACCATGTTTCTCAAGGGCCTCACAAAGGTGTACAGGAAATAGACTGAAGATTGGATAAACTTTACTTGGAAGCCAGTCCCTGCCATTTGCTTTCTTGAGGATCCTGCAGCTCTGCCATATTACAACCGTGATGCATGATTTCTGGTCACCTAAGGGGTACAGCTTCATCAAGTCAGACTAAGCAGCAGTCTCTACAAGGTGCTAAACAGCTTTGCTTTGACAGGAGAGGGGAAACACAAACAAATCACACACATCATCTAAGTCATATAACTTACAAAGAAAAAAAATAAAAATCAACCCTTTTATTTTCTTTTACAAAAATACATATTTGCAGTCATGTGATAGTTATCATAGTTGTTACCAGTTTACACAGTTCCAAGAAACTACACAGTGCTCCAAGTTAAATATTTAAGATAATTTGGTATAAGAATGGCCACTTATTAATTTCTGGATTAGAAATGCTATTCCTCAGGGTGTGCAAAAAAATTTGCAAGTTAGAAATTAATGCTGAAGTGGTGTAGTTATGTAGTAACATAATAGATACATTAAACTTTTGGTCATGAGTAATTGTATACAAACCGTAACAGTATTAAAATACGTATTTTCATAAAAATACTGTTGTGACATTTTATATCTAAATAAGACCTTTTTAGAAAGATGTTATATTTATCATACAAAAGCATATTCTTATAGCAGGATTATACCGTAAGTTTTAAAAAATTCTATCCAAGCACTTAAAAGCAGATTGATTTTTTTTTTTTTACAACCGTGATCCATTTGTCATATAAAAGTGTATGTTGTGTGTATACTATAGTATTAAGTTTATTCTGCTTGAAACTGGTCAAAGTACAACACTGCATGTAGAGCAGCTGAGTTCTTATATACCACTGAAACTTGTTCAAGAAGATAAACATCACATTCTTGTTGCTTAATATGCAAGAGGAAATGACTTTTTATGCATGTCTGCTATATGCATATTTCCTGCTACAATCTTTTCTCACCACAGTTTGACCTTTCCATAGGCTCTTTTCATCTGAAGCCAACATCTTCTCCCTCCAGCCCTGTTACCTCCTCAAACACCCTACTGGTATAAATAAAAACTATAAAGTAAAAAAAAAAAGTTATAACTGGAGCAGACTGCTATGATGTCCAGCTGAAACAGATTGTACATCAGTTAGCTGTATTGGAATCACTGATTTTAAAATCCATATTAGAACACCACTGTTTATTTCCTGTGATGAATACTGCATACTTACATTTACACTAGTGATCCACTTTAAATCCTGAATGCCAGCAGTTTAAAACCACCAATTAGTATCCAATTACTTTATATTTAAGGCATATGTGAGTAAACTAATCAACTGACACTGAAGGGAGGAGACTTCTCTTCAGGAAATTTTGTCAGCTGCCTTCTCTTCTTTAAAGATGCTAAATTGATATGGTTTTGAAAAGATGGTAACAAGGAGAAAGGAAGAAAGTTAAAAACCGATCTGCTTATTTCAGCTGTCCCTGAAACAGTTTTGAAAGCAATCATTTACCAGTAAAATACCTCAACTATACTGTATTCTGACCAAGTCACATAATATGCCAGTTGGGCTTATCACTAGATGAAAACTAAAAGGAAAAAAAGCAATCAGATACTACATAACAGGACAGTACAGGATCACTATTGCTTACCCCTGAGTTAGCAGGAACGGGTATAGCAGCACCAATTGGAAAACATTCTGCAACGCCAGCACGGCACCATGGTCCTATACTGTGGCAGAATTTCATATGCCGACAGATGTTTCTTTAAGAGCACTTATTTCGAACGTTATTAGACACAGGAATTCCTTTAGTTGCATTGGTAGTTAAGTGGAAAAAACAGTGAAAATAGTAAGTGGGCTATACTATTAGTATAGTCCATTTGTAGTGTTAATACACTATGTAGAGCTGCGTTCCAAAGTTGGTAAGCCACTGTCTTCTGTGAAACTACATTTGCCTTTTGTTTTCTGCACAAAAGAGCCCAGTAGAAGTCATGTTGTGCCAGTTTTGAGCAAGATGTCCTGTAAGTCATCTGGAAGTGCTAGTATAATATCATTGATGTGTGTCTGCAGCTTTTTCAGTGTGTCAGTTTTCACAGGAAGCTGTTCTCTGTCAGCCTGCAACTGCAAAGGTAGAATAAAACATCATTTCTACTAAAACAGCAGGTTTCCTCAACAACAACACAACAGCATGAGCTAACACCGATTTAGACTTTCGGTAATCACAAGAAGTTTTCTCCTTCCCTGAGGATTCAGCCTTGCTCCCACTCAGGTCAGTGACAAAGTTCCAACTAGTTTTAAAAAAAAACAGGATCAGTGGAATGCTTCCAACATACCTGGACGATGTTGGGAAGCCAGCTAACTCTGCAGTCCTGGCTGAAATGAACTGTTTTTAAAAACCTGAAAGACTGATTCCTTGAGCTACCTAGATCTTAAAGAATATTTTAATTTAAGTACCTGTAGACATAACTGTATAATACTTTCATCTAGTTAAGTCAGGCAAATTTGAGCCATGTTCAATTCAGTTACTTACCAGTTTATTCTTTAACTTTAAGACAAGATCCACTGTCTCTACTTCAGTATGCTTCTGACTCCAGAAAACCAAGTTCTAAAAGAATAAAAATTAACCATTGAAATATTTACAGCAACACATATAATTTTCAGAAGTAGTATTAATTTATACCTACTGTTCCAAATGGGTCTTCTCATTTTCCTTATTCTCATGCCATTTACTAAACTCATTTTACTCCTGGACTGTCTCTACTGTGAACTGCAAAATCTACTTTATTTGCATGTTTGCCCAGGACTTAGCAAGAGACTAGGATATAAACACAATACAAAGAAATAAAAAAACCCCAAAACAAAACACCATACCAAACAGGCTTAGTTTCAAAAATAGCATCTACAATGCAAAATGGAAGTGAATGTTTACCAAATCAGATCTGCTAGCACAATGAAATATTAAAATAGTGCCAGGCAGCACTTCTTGTTTCTAGGGCATTAAAGGTGATCACACAGTTGATATCTAGTAAAACATATGGATTAAGTGAATTTTCTTACGGAAGTTCTGTTCCCCTACCCCTTTACTATTCACCTGTTAAAGGCATTTGCTCATGCACAGAAAGATGTTAACACTTTGATCAAAAGAAAAAAACTAATAAGGACCCAAGTCAGTAATAAATTTTTGATACATTCACTTTTCTTTGCAGTAAGTTAATGTCAAATATAGTTGGATAGATTATAGGTGATATAATTGACCTAGCTATTGGCCTGCAAATTATCTGGGATGCTCTAATTAAACCATCTGTTTGGGTTGCTACAATGTACTGTTTGGGAATTGACAAAGCCAGGGATAAAAATCAATGACTTTTTAAAAATAACCAGCACAATTTTTTTGTTTGTTTTAAAGCTGTGGTATTGACTTTTTTTTGTTCTTCCTATTCCCTCTTTAGCTGTACAATCTCTTCTCCTTTTGTAGCATTTTTTTTTATCAGTTGTTCCAACTCAAATTATACTGATACCCACTTCAGCTTCTTAAGTAAAAACATAAGATCATTTCTCATTGAGTCATAGAATGGTTTGGGTTGGAAGGGACCATAAAGATCATCTGGTTCCAACCCCCCTGCCATGGGCAGGGACCCCTTCCACCAGACCAGGGTGCTCAGAGCTCCATCCAGCCTGGCCTTGAACAGTTCCAGGGAGGGGGCATCCACAGCTTGTCTGGACAACCTGTGCCAGTGCTTCACCACCCTCATGGTGAAGAATTTCTTCCTAATATCGAATCTAAATCTGCTCTCTTTCAGTTTAAAGCCATTACCCCTTGTCCTATCACTACACACCCTTGTGAAAAGCCCCTCTCCATCCTTCGTGTAGGCCAGACTTCACTTCTCAGCTTCCAATTACTTTAGATCAGTCGTAGGCCTGTTTACTATCCATATCTAATTAGCTGTCAATTTTCTATGGTACTGAGTTTATACCTTCAAAGCTACAAACTGTATCACAACTGAAAATGCATTGGAACACCAAAGAAGGAAGCTGAATGAAATAACATTATCAAATACGAGGAAAAACCTGTTTTGTGGGGGGAGGGGGAGGAATATTAAATTTTACAAATTATGACAGTCGTTACAAAAAAAAGCTAACTATATTTCATATTCTCTTTTACTACGTTAATTCTAGCTTGTACTTGGTTAACAAATTCACATTTTGCTAGATCCAACTTGACGAAGTTGTCAACATTTTTATGGTCAACAAGAGAAAACAGCAGGAGTATAACTGGCTTGAGGGATAACATATTTTTATTACAAGATGATAAATATAATCATAAGCACACGTTTCTAACCTCATTACAGAGTGCTTCTAAATGAAGGGCCTCCAACTTCTGTATCATTTCCTTCTGCCGGCTCCTAAACCAACCATCGAAGTTGGGTGATTTCAAAAAATGCCTGGTAAAACACCAAAGAAAAATACATTTTATATTTTCATTAGAATTTTGACAACACAGTGTTTTCTATGTCATCAAATATAAAGTAATTATGTTTGAGGTTGAAGGAGATAGTAGGACTCTTTCTCTGTTTACTTTCAAAAACTGTAATATTCTGAAGTGGCGTATAACATGCTTCTATCAATCAAGACGAGGATTGAGAAAACAATGTAAAGAAAAGGGTCTAAAAGACAATAAAGATTAGGAGTTCTGTCAGGAAAAAAGCAAGGCTCACTTTGAAATATCCTCATTTTTATCTTTGTTTTGATTGGAAGGAAGAATCAAGTTAGAACCAGAAATAAAACCACAAATAATACTGGTAACACAGACACCTGTAGCATTAGTAGCACCTTATAAAAGCCATTAACAGGTTACACAGAGAAAACATATTTAAGTGAGTAACATATACTAAGATATAGTATACTATATATACTATAGCATACTAAGATAACATATACTAAGAGATAGTATATGAAGCACTATCAATTCCTATTAAAGCATATGTTCTAAAAGTAAGTCTTATTCATATCACTACTGCTAATGAGTTTGCTCAGGAAAAGAGCATTCATATTACTGATTTGTCTTCATTTATATAATTTAATTTTTTACGCCGACGAGAGAAATGACCTGTAAAGTCCTATCCAGTCTCCTTTTAAACCTGATGTGAGCTGTGGTCCTGCTTTTTCCAGTGTCTTCATGAACTCATCTTGGCTAAACTGCCTCAGCTGTGGTGGACTCTATGGAAAGAAAAAAAAATTATTAGCATACCGTAACTGTTTTCTCTAATCACCAATTTCCAGCTCATTCAAATTATATTTCCTTACCTTCCATGGTGATATGCATTTTTGCAAGGGCATTAGGCTTGCCACGTAACGTTCCTAGGGAAAGGAAAAAGAAAGCTTGTTTGCATAACCAGTATTAAAGATACACAGTCCACGTGTATGTTTACTTATCACTTTTAACCACAGCATTTTCTCTTCTAAGTATTGGTACAGGGTGGGGTCATGCATATTTACCACATGAGAGCATAAGAAGGAGCTTATCTAATACCATTTGTATTTCCCAACTACAGAACTTTACATCAGTAAGGTTCAAGAAGGACATGAGGGAAAGGAGGACAGGAAAAAAAACGTATACATAGAATATATATATATATATATTCTGAACTCTAGCCACTAGTAAATAATCTCTCTTTTCTTTGGTGACAATCCACAGGTACCGTCATATCATGGGTGATTCCAAACAGTAATCCCACGGCATATCAAGTATTTGGAAGTGATTTTCAAAGTCCCTCATACAAACATTACATACAGAACTAACCTACAAAACACTGTAACAGCTGTAGGCATCTCCGCAGTAGCAGTGCTTGGCAAAGGCATGGCTAGAGCCCAGCTCGCTATGTAACGCACGAGCAGTGGAGACACGGCTCACAGGGCCACTGCCGAAGCCTGAGGTCTGACGACAGGAGGCAGCTCCGCCTTGTCAGCTCACACCAGCACATCAGTATAAGCTGCTATGCATTTTGAAAGTGTTTGTATGCAAATGGCCATACATTTTGATACATGAATATAATCAGCTTCAGTAACATTACAAAAAGTCTTGTTTTTCCAGAAGACAGAACTAAGGAATCCCCGTATACTTTTCTGGTGGCTGAGAACGTAAAGGGTGATCTCACCCTGTAAATTTAAGATTTATAACAGAAAACGTATGAAGTTTCTCACTTAAAGTTTGAGCAAGATGGGTGGAATGTCAGGGAAAGGTTTTAGATTCACCTTACACGTCCATACTGTCTCAAAAGAACAGGAGAGAAAGACAAATTTTAAGGAAAAACTCCTCTAATCATTAAGACAAATTTTAAGGAAAAGCTCCTCTAATCATTAACACCCAAGGACAAACAAGTGTCTAGGGATGTCCCCATTCTTGCAGACAGAAATTGGACCTGATAATGCATGCTCTAAAATGATGAAAAGTTCGGGTCATCCACAAGAAAGGGCTCAGAATGGGGCAGCTGATAGGTCAACATCCAATGCCTGACGTATCACTTCCCAATTTCAACCACTTGTCCACAGAAATGACTTAACTTCACACAGAACTTTTTGGCTTGGGGAAGTCGATCATTACTCGGACTTCATACCTCCAAATGCTAGCTAAGAGCATATTAGAATACACTTAACACTATCTTAATGCACAAATTAGAAAACAGATGACAGATTTCCAGTTCACTGCAAGTCAAAGCCTACAAATCTGTATGGATTCAGCAACCTAAATGCAATATTCCTTTGTCAGCACAAAGGTATGTCAGGAGCTGGCAAACACTACAGCAGGACTTCAATTTACAGGACAGGTAAGTTTTTACTAGTACATTAGAAACAAATTCCTATTTTAAAATTTGTTTCAGCAAATTGAGATCTTGCTCCAGCAGAAAGAAAAAAAAACAACAATCAAACAAAAAACAAAAACCCACATAAATCCACGAACATTAAGCATTCCAAACTCTGCTGACTGGTTAGAAATGAGACAAAATTTGCCCTCTAACTTTGGCTTAGAGATTTGAACAGGTGAAGTACCATGTTTCGAGAGCAAAACATCAGGTATCTGCCATTTCCAGAATAGCATGATGCCGTACAATAAAATATTCTAAACACACTGAAAAAACTATCCTCTGTGTGATGCCCTGACATAAAATAGATGTATCTCAACATTCAGTGATAGTGTCTCCTTTGTAAAATTGTAATAACATCTTCTAGAGTCACCTGAATTTGCAAAGTTTCATCAGAATCTGTTTTATTGTACCCAAAACCAGAAGAAAGTATCACCTGATAAAACAAACGCTTGTGAGAATAATTCTCTTACAAAAACAGCATATAGAAACTGCTGGGAAGAACACAGAAAATCTTGAGATGTACTCTCTAGAAACCTCACTCACGAGACACAAGAAAAACAAACCAGCTCATCACTAGTAGACAAAGATAAAACAACAAAATCAGAAGGAAAATTCCCGAACAGAAATTATGGTCAAAGGAACTAGATTCCATTCGTCTCATTATGAACCTTGAGACTGCTGGACTCATCTCTGCTACAGCTTAGCACAAAAACTGGCGGCTCTTTGCTGAGGTTGGTTAAAAACCAAACCAAAACAAGACAACCCAGGAAAACACAGAACTCTGAAAGCTTTCAATGTTGTTTTGGGATTTTCCCCCCTGGATGTAAAACTGTATCAGGTGTTTAGGGAAGAAGAGGAGGACTGAGAAATGGCAAACCATCATGAAAATGTCTTATACGCTAAAACCCAGGCCTTGGGGAAAGGGCAGTACTGTGTGTGATCACTGCAGTCACCAGTGACCTAGAAGCTGTATTTACTGCCTCTGAGGAAGACAAAGCATGAGAATAATGATCAAAAGCCTCTCTAGAATCAGGGGACATAAGTGTGTTGAATTTGTCTGAAGTTTATGCCTATACTTGTAAAGTAAGGTTTGATATTTAGCTATATATTCAAATCGTCCTTGTTCTGAGCAGTGGGGTTGGATCAGATGTCCCAGTTAACCTAAATTCATCTTTGATTTTATGATCTATTGAAGAGTTCTGCATGTGTGATTTTTTTCCTCAAGGGTATTTAAGTGTTTGAAATAACCATCCATACTAAATTTCTCTTGCCCATTTTTTTCTGAAACAGCAGAAATAATGAGGAAAACTGAGACCAGGTAAGAGAAAGCAAATTCTGTAGCCCGTGCTACATAATGCTGGCCATTAACATTTCCTGCCAGGAAATGAGACAGAGAGAAAGCCGAGTTTCACAATAATCCTTTTGCCAGTTCTAGATGCTTTGAATGTAAGTGGAGACATTGCCTTTTTCTCAGAAGTCTCTTGTAACTTTTGTTTATGCTTGATGTAGTTGCAGGATTTGAAAATCCTACAAATACTGCAATAATCTGAGGAAATAGCTGCTTTGAGGCCATAAAACAACTGCCCAAGGAGGTCTGACTGCTGAAATTTGTCTACTGCAGGTAATCCAACGGCAAAAAGTCCTCCAAAAATCAATGAACAAAAAGGAAAACCAAAACAAACCCCAAACTGTCTACCTTCGGAGACAGATATTGTTCTTTGAAGGTCACATAGAACATAGGTAAAAATGAAGTTGCAAAGGTAAGTAGTTCTGTGAAAAAGTAAGAGGAGTAAATTAATTGCCTAGAGGACAAGTAATGAAACGGTCTGTCTGGACAAGGCAGATGAAAGGAACCGAGATATGCTAGATGCAGTTTCTCACACTGAGCATAACAGCAGTCCGTGCACAAATATGACTGGAAAAGGGAAAAATTCTCTAAACTTTAATTATTTGCATGGAAAAACACTACCACTAGAAGACAGAATAAATATTTAAGGGAAAAAAAATTAAGCCAGTCTCATTTACCAGTTGAGTTGGTTGATCTTCCACATATTAATAGAAAGATTACCTTGTAGTATCCTCTCAGCTGTCACAGCACACTACTGCAAGAGTATACAGATACAGAGCTCTTCTCATTACAAAGTACTTTCTAACTCTGCCTTTCAATATTGACATTTCTCAAGGTCAGGGGAAACACCCTTACACTTAAATAAAATAATAAAAAAAAAAGAAGTAGTATATTTCAACAGTGGACAGGTGTTCCAAGCATTGAGGAAGGGTTAAAGACATTTCATTTTTAGTCCATGTTAAAATACACAAAGTTTTGCTTTACATAAATGCTACACAGCACATCGCAAGCAAACATCTGAAAATGCTGTCTAGCAACATACACAAAAAAGTATTCCTTCTTGAGATCTGAACCTTTTGTCTGTGTTTCATTTTTGATATTAAGCTATGGCTTTCGTAATTTTCATGCTAAGTATGGTAATTAAAGAAATATAAGACCCGAGTATTTTAGAAAAGTCAAGACATAGCTTAAAGGTAAATTTCTGCATAGCTCAAATATTCTTCACAGAATCACAAAAAAGGTTGAGGTTGGAAGGGACATCTGGAGATCATCAGGTCAGCTCCCCTCTCCTTATCATGCCATGGTCAAGCATACCTGCAGGCTGCCCAGGACTATGCCCAGACAGTTTTTTAATATCCGCAAGGATGGAGACTCCACAACCTCTCTGGGTAACCTAACCTGTTAAAGAGTGCTCAGTCACCCTTACAGTAAAAAAAGTGTTCCCTAATGGTCAAACCCTCCTATGTTTCAGTTTGTGGCCACTGCCTCTTGTCCTGTCACTGGGCACCACTGAAAGGAGCCTGGATCCATCTTCTTTACATCCTCCCTTCAGATATTTGCATACATTGATGAGCTCCCCCCTTGAAAATTCTCTTCCCCAAGCTAAACAGTGCCAGCTCTCTCAGCCTTTCCTCATACGAAAGATGCTTCAGCCCTCAATCATTTTAATGGCCGTTCATTGTTCTCTCTCAGGTATTAGGGAGCCCAGAACTGGACATGATACTCCAGGTGTGGCCTCACCAGTAGTCACTAGAGGGTAAGGATCACCTCCCTCAACCTGCTGGCACAGCACCCATCCTAATGCAGCCCAGGGTACCAGCAGCCACCTTTGCTTCAAGGGCATATTGCTGGGTGATGCTCAACTCCGCGTCCGTTAGGACCCCAGATCCTTTTCCACAAAGCTGCCTTCCAGCCTGGCAGCCCCGGCATATACTGCTGCATAGGTTTATTCCTCCCCAGGTGCAGGACTTTGCACTTCTCTTCGCTGAACTGCATGAGGTTCCCATCAGTCCATTTCTGCACCCTGTTGAGGTCCCTCCAAAGAGCAGCACCACCCTCTGGTGTATCAGCCAGTCCTCCCAGTTCTGTACCATCAGCAAACTTGCTGAGAGTACACACTGCCCCATCATTCAGATTACTAATGAAGATGTTGAACAGGACTGGATCCAGTGTTGATCCCAGGGGTACACTGCTAGTTACTGGACTAGTCAGGCTAACGCCAAGAAAGCTACTCCATATTACATATGTAAAAAACCCATTAGTCTAAGAACTCACTAATGGAATAATGAAACTTTCCGTCAGTTCCAAAAAATACCGCCGAAGAATCACACTCTGTGCTTCTGTAGGACGTTTCTGTTGTACACCCTTAAAAAAAAGAAATAAAATATCACTATAAGTCTGTTACCCCAAATATGTACGTAGTTGTGGGGTTTATTTTTAAGAATATTTATTTCAGTGTTTCTGTATTCATTTTCCATAAACTTACACATAGCACCCCGTACCCTGAACCATGAAAGGAAAGCAGCAGCACCAAATCCTTTTGCACAGATATTCATCCCTTCAGTTGCCGATTTTTTACTTAAAGAAATTCAAGAGATTTCTAGACCAAAGAGACTAGAGGGATATGGCAGAGGGTTGAAAGCCCAAAACAGATTAAGTGATAAATCAATTTTCTGAATTATTAAGCTGACTTCTTGAGTCCTACCATTCATGTTGTTATAGAAACTGCTAACAAGGCAGCAGCCCTTCTCCTGCAATGAGGGTGTGTACCTGTCTATTCAGTATGAGTTGGGGCAAAGGAATCAGAACCCAGTTTTATTTCAATTATGTAGACAAAGCTCATCCTTAAATGAAAACAACATACAACAGTGCACAAAATCTCCGTTAAGAAGAGACCGCCAGTATTACCTTTTGTAACTGTTTAACAATTTCTTCATCTTTGTTCAAGTATGGCTTGTAAGAGGTATAAACACCTAAAGAAAAAAAGCAGCATATAAATTGAAAAATTAGGTATGCTTTTTAAAATTAAAATGCTGGTAATTTAACTCTGAGGCAACTTATTACCAGGTTTGGAGTCCAAAGTTTTTAGGTTCTTCAGTTTTTTCACTTTCACCTGCTTTGGAACTTCACCTGCCAAAACATTTAAAGCAACCTTACTTGAAATCTCCATCCCTATTATGAGATAAAACAGTTCATGTGCCTTATGTTGCACTGATTTTTAGAAACAAATACTTTCATTTAGAAGACTACCTAATATTGTAAGAGGCATTAGAAACACCAACAAGCATCCAAGCATATATCTAGAAATGTCTAGTAAACATATGAATAACAGCATACAGGCTTCTCATTTTATATAAGGGTTACCTGTTGAAAAGAAAAAGGAAAAAAAAACCATCCCACCAAACCAAAAAACCAGAAGGATGACCTTCTGAATCAAAGCAGCCAAAGAAAAACACTGCTTATACAGCAGTGAATGACTGTTTCATTAATTTCAAATTTTATTCCATCTTCTTTTGTTCCCCTTAGGGTACATGCTTTCAGGAACAAATCTTTAGTACCTCAGTCAAAATAAAAATCATATATAAGAAATTAAAACAGTAACCATGGATTAAGCTTTGTAAGAAAATTAATTTAGGTCTTATCTTCCACAGGCCAAACTAAGTTTTTTTGTCTTCTTTTTCAAATAGACCCTTCTCCAGCCAGAAGACCCTAAACCCTGTTCAGCCTTGCAGCCTCAGCAGACCCTTCCCCTTAGATCTAGTTGGATGCTCGACTTCAGAAAAGATAATAGTATAAATTGCTATTGAAACTGCAGAGTGGGGAGAAAAGGAAAACAAAAAAAACAACAAGCAAAAAAAATCACAAGCTCTCTCTTTGTCCCTAAAGAAATAAAATGTGAATTTTTAAAGACAGGTCAGACAAATGCATCTCTAGAACTTCCTGACTAAGCATTTCACATAGCTGCACCAAAACTTTAGAATTTCATACCCTACCCTGTAGATGAGGGCAACCTGTGTATATGGCTTTGCAGAGGTTTAATAGCTTAATCCAGATTCTATTTTCCAAACCTTAAGGACACAGCAGCCAGCTAACTCCTCCGCACACACCCCCAAGCCGCCTTCTGAAGCATGGGCAGGCATGCTATTTTTAAGTAAAGCAAAACCTTGCCTAATTCTATTGAACACAGTATGTAATCATTAATAATTTGGTGTATTCAGAAATTGAATGTAACTTATTCTACAAAAATGAATTTCATGGTGTATTATCCTAACTAGATATTTATGCATTCCCTCTTTCAGAACAGAACAGCAAACCTCTTACAGCAACAGCTGCATTCAGAAATCTCATATAATAATTAGAATGTACTGCAGTATGTTATTACAGGCTAGCAACTGACACGCTATCCAAAGATTACATTAAAATTCTACTCAATCATGTAAGGAAATCATCCAACTTGAACAATTAGTAATTACTGGAATATTGCCAGATTATAAATATATTATCAAAATACTGTCAACAATCAACATGTTATTGTAACATTCCAACTTTGTTTTCACATGGGTTTACTTTTCTGTGCACTTGCTGTGGCTGATTTATTACATTCTACTCATACTAAAATTAATATCAGCAATAAATGGTGTTTCTCATTTTAATACCTTAGTGGTAGAGATACAAAAACAGATTGTACGCAAGGTAAATCATTATTACTGATGAGTATTACCACCTTTTGCACTTAATATACTATATTTGGCAATACAAGACACACAGTACTCAAGAGCCTAACTTCTCTTGACAGATTTAAATCCATGAGGGTTTGGTGAGTAAATTGAAGTAAATTACGTATGTTTGTAAATAAATAAGCATATCATTAGATCTTGTCACACAAGATTGAAGAAGATATTTGTACTTTACCTGGAAGTTTAATATCTCCAATTCGGATGATGTGAGGCCAGTGCTGAAGCGTTTTAGCAAAAAAAGGATTCGTCACCCCTAGAATGACAGATGGTCTAGAAAAATAATGACAACATTTAAAATACGACAGTAAGAGCTTCTGCCATAAAGAATACAAAAGGTCAACTTTAATTCTTTACTTGAAATTATTTTCCTTTTGTATTTATGAGCTACATTTTAAGTTGCACATAAAAGTACAGTATGCTTATCAAAGTTTTAGAAAATAGCAAGACGTATCCATGTGTCCAGACAGTAATGGAGAATAAAAGTGACATCATCTGCTTAGACTCTTGGCTAAATCCTGCCCATTCACAATGATGAGAACAGGGCATTATCTGATTTATTATCTGGTTTGTTTTTTTTTTTTTAATGAGCAGGAATCTGGCCCATATTTGAAAGACAACTTGCTACTTTTCAAGGTTTGATTATAACAAAGTCGTAGTATCTGAATGTGCATGTCAACGTGACCGCTGTTCACATGAGACTTCTCAGTACAGCTACTGCTCAGAAGACACAATTAAGAGACACTTAATAGCCTACTTCCTTTCCGACACTTTAGCCTTCTTTGTTAAAAAGCAATCACCAAGTGATGAAGTACAAGCACATTAATAGCATTGTGCCCAAGCTCACAACCTGTCAGATTTTTCTGTCTACCCTGTGCTTAGAACCTGGCTTCGGGGATGCATGGGAGCACCCAGAGAACAAGAGGCAGTAAGAGCACAGGCCTGCAGAATTTGGGATTTATAGCACTAATATGGTGAAATATCAACATATTTTTCAGGATAGTGGCTGCCATCCATTTTACAGCCGAACATTAGCTAAGGAGAGAGCATAACTGCAAGCCTCATTGGAACCCCCATATTAACAATAGGTTACCATCATTTCTTCAGATTTGTTTTAAAAAACCCAAATTTTAACACTTTCTGTAACACCATCCTTAAGTCTCCTGTTTCTCAAGGCAAGGTGGGGAGAAAACCAACAAGTAATCTTTATATTTTTACTCAGTTCTTCCCGCTGTATCATGACGGCAACAGGGCATCAATTTCTATCTTAACCTACAAACATTTCTGACTTTCATTCCTCCTTCCACTTGCTAATTATAACTATATATATACACATGCACACACACTCATGAGTCATTCACAGATAGGACAAAAATCTGATCACACAGCTCTGTAGCTTCGTATAATGTCTGGGCTATGGAAATAGCCATTTTCATCTCTCCATTCCATCTTAGAATGAGCAACACCAAACTGTATTAGTTTCTCAGAAGTCTTTTCTTGTTTGTCACTGACTCAACCTTCACCAGAACAATCAGTTCTTCCGAGTCCTACTGCTCTTCAAGCACGTTCACCTGAAAACATTTTATTCCAGATATTGTATATTTTTCCCCCCACTCACATGAATTTGGTTTCATTATTTTTTGCTCTTTCTGTAATCCTGTTAAACTCATTTGTATTATTGATTTAAATTCACTGGGATTTGCAAATGTTGTTCATGATTTTTCTGTGTTATCATACATGATTTACAGTCTCTTTTCCAAAATTATAAAGACCAGCACCCATAAAAAGTTCTTAACAGATTCCTCTGTTGTACTCTGAAAAATCAATTTATGATGTTTTACCTTATGTTCTTTTCATGGTCATGTCAGGAGAACCAATGTAAGAAACAAACTGAGGCTCAAAAGAAGCCAAACAATAGGCATTCTCCTCCTCCCTAGCAATGGATCAAGTCTGACCTAGCTTAACTACTAAATCTTCTCATGCCTATTTTGTGGGAACCAAGAAGCAAGTTTCACACAGAATTCGTTTGGACCACTGTTCATAAACTGGCTTTCTTTTACTGAGGGTTAAAGTCAAGTAAGGCTTTCATTTACACACACACACAAATGATAATTCTCCAGGTCAAGGTTAACTGGTAGCAAATCATGGGGAGTCTTGTTTCACTGCTTCTGGTGACATAATAGCAAGATAGGACAAGTGGGTAATAGCTTCAAGCTGAAAGAGGGTAGGTTTAGGTTAGATATACAGAAGAAATTCTCCACTCTGAGGGTGGTCAGACCCTGACACAGGTTGCCCAGAGAAGCTGTGGGTGCCCCCTCCCTGGCAGTGTTCAAGGCCAGGCTGGACGGGGCTCTGAGCAACACGGTCTGGTGGAAGGGGTCCGTGCCCATGGCCAGGAGGTTGGAATGGGATGACCTCTGAGGTCGCTTTCAACCCAAACTATTCTATGAGTCTATGACTTGGTCACTTTTAGGAGCCTTAATCCATCATGTTTACCAGAGCCAATTCTGATTTTAAACCACTGAAGTAATTTCTGAAAAGGCACGATAAATCAAAACATCAAGATGAAAAATAGTCCCTTGCTCCCCTCTTCCTAAAGACAATAAAACACACAAAATGTGCATCATGTGGATTCTTCCACTTCTTAGAGCCACTGCTTTAAAAGCCCATTTCCCATCTTTCCAATTTTTTTGTTTGCCGTAAGAAAGCTAGAGTAATTCTAGCTCTGTTTCAAATACTAACATACATACTGAACAACCCCTCTATTTTGCTACAGAGGAGCAGATGCAGTTTTTAAACATGGGTTACTGAAGTTTAACCAAGTTCTTCCTGAAATTATTTTTAGAAACTAAATTACATACTGCATAACCATTCCCACGGAATACAATCTGAAACATGGTGCCTATGTTTGTATGTTTTTCCACTGTTGTATCTCTGGCAATACTTCCACTGAAAGGAAAAATGCAGGAAAAAAACAATGAAACAAACAAAAAACCCAACACAACAACCACTGCCTGTTCAGACTTTAGAAAAAAATTATTTAGAAAAAGATCAGTGAAGCTAACACATGCACTCCATTCCCAAATAAAGTTGCATTTAAATAACATAACAAGAACTATTGGAAGTGTATGCTCTCAAAATAAGAGTAAGATTAAAAAAAAATAAAGAAGGGGAAAAGTGTGTCCTTAAAGCAGTTTCAAACAGAATTGTTTTTGTAGACTCATGCTCTTAAAAAAAGAATCTTAATTTCAGAATCATTTACAACATTTTTCTAACAAATTTAGTGAAGAGATATTTGCTTTTTAAATTATCGTCTCAGCTAGGACACTGACTGGATTAACTTTGCAAAACAGTTGTAGGGATGTTGAATTCTAGAAGTCACTTTGTTTAGTAATTGAATAAAAAAACCACCCAATTACAGAACAATTTCCCAAGGAGCTACTATGGGGCTGCTGTTGCACAGACAACCTCTTATGGAAAAGCAAAACTTTTCTTGCTTTCGTATTTGCAGTTTTACTTATTCTGTACACAAGTATCCCATGAAGCTCAAATATAGTTTAATTATGACATTGTTTCATAGCTGCTTTATCTGATCTAACTGGAGTGAAACCTTAAAACAGCTATCTACTGCACTCTAAGATAGAACTTATAAATAAGGAGTCTAAATGTAATTCCCTAATGACAGAAATTCAGAATAGTTAAGCAGTATCTTAAAACAAATTTATGGTTATGAGTGGCTTTGAGCAACACCTTCACAACGAAGTATGATTTACTTACGGGGCTTGCGTGCGAGTTGTATATTCTTTGAATTCACTGTCATGTATGGTAAAGTATGGCCTGAAATCGCTGCAGTACTTCAACGGTGAAATACAACTGCAAGGTAGAACGAGGATGTTTGGTGTATGCATACAATGCAAAAGTTCATGAAAGAAACAAGCAAATCCAAAATTCAAAATTCTTTATTATATTCAGGTCAAATAAAGTTGCACTCAGCTGCAATCTACAGTGACTCACTTGGTCATTAGTTAGGAAGCTCCACTACATTTACCTAACAAGTGCCAACACGGTTTCTGAAGATTCTGATGGTGATGGTGCCATCACGATCAGTGGTTCTCCTAGCAGTACTAGTTCCCAAAGCATCTGAATGTGAAAGAACACTGGACAGAAACACCTAAAAACAGATTGAGGTATTTTAATACATTTAGCATAACCAGAAGAAATACGTATTTGATTAAGAACTGGATAAAAAGGAAGTTTGCAGTAGTATTTAATAGTCTTCTGAAAAATATTAAATACTCCTGTGAAATGGAATGTTTAATGAACTTGATTATTTATTGCAGTTTCAGCCTGCATGTTGTTTGAATTGTTTTTTAGACAGCTTTACAGAAAAAAAAATATTAAAAACAATACTGATAAATGTTAGCTTGCAAGCTATTAGATATATTATGGAACCGTCATAAATCTTTGACTTGTGGGAATTCACTAGGAATAAATCAGCCCAAACTCCTACCTGAAAAGATCTACTTCATGAACAGTCGGTAAAGCCATGGAGATCTGAACATCTGCCTAAAAGACATCGCAATGCTTGGGTTTTAGTCATCAGAATACCTAGATATTAAACGAAATAGTTTCCCTTAAATGTTTACAGACAGTAGATGGTATATACCCTAATTATTTACCACCACTGTATTGCTGCAGTATGTACTACATTATCTCCACAAGTACCTATTTTTTGTGTGCTAAAAATCAAGACATCCCCCACCACACTCCCCCCACTTACAGGCATGCGACTTCTGATTCAGAAAAGACATAAAATACTGAAACTGTTTTAAACAACAGACACACAGCACATGAAGGCACGGACTCATTTGTTTTATATCCTTCTTCTATGGCTAAAGATTTTTAATTCAGTTTTCATGCTCAAAAAAGTCTAGTATAGTTTCACCCATTCAAAGGATGTTCAAGTTCAGCAATTTTGTCAGCCAGCCATCCTCTTCCAGCAGCTGGACATCCCTCTTCTGAAGTACTTGGGGTAACTGGGTTAAAAATACCTTTTCCAGGAAGAATCCAACTCTAGTCTCCTCTACTCAAACTTTCAAAGACTATGGACTTCATGATTATCAAAGTATACAAGGATTTGCTACTGATCTTTTATGAACAAGTTTAAAGCAAAAGAAGAAAGGCAGATATTTAGCTTTGTCTTGGGGTTATATACAATAGAAGTACCTAATCTCTACCTGGTGCATATTCTGTACTATTGGCGTTGTTCCAGGCTTGTCACGATATGTTGGAATCCGCAACTTTGAAAGAAAAAGAAAGATTTTTTTTTTTCTCCCTTTGTATCGAATTCAGCAGAGACTTAAAACGCTGACTTACAGACAAGATAGAACATTGTAAGAGGATATACTACAGTATATCCTGCTTTATTTACACTACAGAACACATAACAACAAATACATAGCTGAAGACTACAGCTCATTGCTACAGGAATCAATATGCAATACTATGTAGTACTACACTGCAAACTGAATATTAGAACATGAAAATTATACTTCAGTTAAAAAAGACTGTTGATAACATTAGTCACAACTATTACAATAATTTCAATAAAAATACAGTTGAATGTTGGAGAGGATGATCTGAAGTAAGATTATGGGGTTTTAAGGTGGTACAGAATTACTTTTAGAAAAAATCCTCTCCTAAAACATCAGACATCCTGGTGGGTATGAGGCAGAATCCAAATAGACTGAAAAACACAAATATATTTTTCTGACCTCACAATCTGCATCTATAAGCCTTGAGTACTACAAATTAAATCATACTGGAAGCTGGTGTGCACAAATGGATGTAACTTATACTCAACAATTCAAACTGACTGACCAAGCAGTGTAAAAAAACAGGGACAATATCACTGAAGACTGTAATTACGGCTTTACTCAGTTTAGGAATGCAATTTCTACTCTTATGGATCAGAATTACTGTGAGATAAATGCGGGCAATACCCAAACGAGACATACCTGACTCTCATCATTATCATCCAGCATCCAGAACACTGCTTTATTAAATTTGTGCTTTCAGAACAGCTTCAGAAACTTGTTCCTCTCCCTGGTGATGTACGTGCAGCTAGGCATAAACTTGAGAGTAGCTGCTAAGCATGTACTTCCGACTGCAATCTCTGGATCCACCAAATCCATTTAATTGCACTTCACACGAAGATGCTATGGATCCCAGAGGCCCAGTTCTCCATCACCATTTAACCTCTACAGTTCGTCCCCATGCACTAGGTACAACTTCCTCAAAAGCTTTCTTCAGACATATTTCACTTTCATTGAAAATTATCAACAAATCAAGAAATTAATTTTTGGTGTGTGGGTCAAAAAAGACTTTTACTTGTCAAACTTCAGGAACAAGAATGATTTTCATCTATATATATAATTTGCTTCAGTGAAACTTCATTTTTAGTATTTTGAAGTGTTACTTAATATTTGATTTGACAAATATAATTAGCATTAAAGTCTCCTAGAATGCATATTCTAGAAGGATAATATAGACACTGCAATTAATAGTTGTTTTGAAACATCGTTTTTTAATATCTACAAAAAATACATGTTAACCTATGCACCATAAAAGATCCTCCCCTCCTCCCCCCAATCAAAGAACCTAATCAAGATGTCCCAGACCTTCACTCTGAGTGGAGTACACAGCTATTCCTGTTCTGAAGTATGAGACACTGAAAACAAGGCAGAATACAGTGAGTACGTATACAGTACATGGAGGGGAAAACACACGCAGAGAAAAGTAAGCGCAGGAGTATTTACCTTCATTATAATGCCCATAATAGGCAAATGCAGTATTTTCCCTGGAATCGGTGGTGGCCAACGATCAACATCACTACAAACTTAAAGGAAAAAAAAAAAGTATAATTTATAAGTAGTTTATATATGCTATAATTCATGATATTGTAGTCACCTTTGTGCACACTGTAATTTTAAATTAGTGCTGATTGCCCATAACAGTTCTACTTACCTCTTGATCACTCCAATCTCTAAACCAGTTTCACAGCCTTTTTGACATTCTTAATGTATTATTTCATTAGAACTATGAAGTTTTTCATTTCAAGAAAACAGTACCCTTTTCTTGCATATTTTGTAGCAACTAGACTTGCAATTAGTTGAAGAAATGTTATATGAGTAACCATGAAAGTACATATTAAGAATATTTGAAAAGAATTCATACATTTATGTACAGTAGCTACTGCAGACCACACATAGTTAAGGAAAAAGCTAACTTTCTAGCTTGGCTAGAAACTTTTCCAGCATTTTGTTGTAAATAGTTACAAATTACAAATTCTACTAGTTTCTGCACAGCTTATTTTGTTCACAATACAACCTGTCAAAACCCCCACGTTTACCTACAGGTGATTAAAAAATACAATTCCTTCATCAAGAACGGCTTCCACAAACTGCTGCTCAGTGAAAGCACAAAGACACGAATGTTGTATAGGGCAGACACAGTACAAACAACACAGTGCTTCTAGGCTAAGAACAAGTAACTTTCCCATTTGGCCCTCTCTTGTTCTTAAAAGTTCTACAGTAAGGCTGAGGCATCTGTTCTCAGCGCTGCTCTTCTGCATTTTCCCTTCGGTCAAAAAGAAAACCCCAAAAAACAGCACCCTCCCTCAAAAAACCCCTCACACAAGATGACATTTGTCCTGTTGCTTAACAAAAGTTCTCAGAATGCCCAATTCTCTTCAATCTGTGAAGAGCGCAAACTAAGGATTGCCATCAGCTACCTGTGCTGAACAGCTGGTCCTGAAACATACAACAAAACCCTAGATGTTTTTTATGGGGGAGCTTCAGCTCTCCCATGGAGGATCCAAAATTACATTAGCTCTGTTCAGTGATCTAGAAATCAAGCCAGTTTAGCTGCTAAAGTTTTGACCGTCTACGCTGCAAGAAGGCAGAAACACAGACCAGAATGTGACAGCATTATTTATTTCTCCAAAAGAAGTATGTAATATTACAAGAGCTCCTCCAGAACAACTTAATAGTACCACTACCTGCTTCCAGGAAAGCTTCACTTTTTTCAAAATATTCTGGTGCTATTTGCTTCAGCATGGTGCGAAAGAGATGGACATAAGGTAGCTTGCTGATGAGGACCAGCGACTGGAATAAAGAGTGACAAAACATAACTGTAATTTTAAGTTAAGCCTTTCCCTCAGTTCTACTGCAGTTCTAGCGGTTATCCACAGAGAACGTCAAGTGTGATTTCTCCTCACACCTGCAAGCCAGCCACATATTTCACTACAGGCAGCTGCAAACAAACTCCCTAAAGTTCTCAACTTTTGTTTTTAAACACCAAAAAAACCACAAAAAACCCTTCTGTTCTGACAGTGCAGCTGGAATATAGCACAGCTGATGTAAAATTAGACCAATTTACTATGAATCTACAATTAATTTAGTTAAGAGAGCAAGATATTCTTTCTGTTCCTCTGAGATCACTGAAAAATAATTAGTTTCTGCATTAACATTTTCCTAAAAGAATTGAAATTACCTTCTGGAAATAGCCTCTTTTTAACGATTTGTCTCGAACTTGTCTGAA